>NC_090921.1:7147648-7797197 GCF_040938575.1 Ambystoma mexicanum | reverse complement strand
AAAATTGTACGTCAGCGTGTAATTCGAGGAAAGACCCTTAGCGCGTAAGCGATTTCATTGGACCAAAGGCCCATCGCGCGTAAGCGCTTCTGTGACGTGACGCGCACGGGCGTTCACGGGCGTTTACCCCCGTGACGTGGGCATAGTGGATTAGCGCGCGCACAATAAAAATGCACGTTCTCCTGTGAATGCGTGTAATCCGAGGAAAGGGCCTATGCGCGTAAGTGACGTGACACGCGTGGGCGTTTCCCTCAGCATGGGTTAAAGGTGTGCGGGACCAGCAGTTCGCTGTACGTGCCTTTCGTAGAGACCGACGTGTGTTGCTGCTTCGTGTTGTTTTGCACACCATCACAACTTCACAGCTTTCAAGGACGTATCTCTTCTTTTGGCGGGGGTATTGGCTACGCGTGTTTTTCTGCATCGCGCTAGTCAGACGCACGCTATTTTTCCCACTGCGGGTGCCCCTGTGTATCGCACCGTTTTTTATGTCATAGTAGCCTGGGTGTCCCACGCGTGTGCGTTTTTCGTGTTACTGGGTGCCGCTGCGTACTGCGGGAGGTTGATTCCACGCATGTAGGCTGCACGGTTGCGTGCACGGTTTTCCAGCAGCTTTGGGATGCCTGAGCGTTGCGTGACCCATCACTACATCACCGGGGTCACATACAGCCTTGCAGGTGCAGGGGGGGGGTGTTAACTTCTTGCTTCCCACCCCCTTCACCCCAATTGCCCAGGTCAATTGTGGTGTACACCTCCCATTGGCGCTACTCCATCTGTGCCGGCACTACTACATCTGTGCCATGGTTGGGAGGACACCAAAGGTGAGGGGCGCCTCAGCTGGGCGTCCTCCTCGTGGCGGGCGTGCTCAGGGCCGCGGCCGGGTGACCAGGGAGTAGGGGGACTCCAGGATGTCCAGGGCAGCTGTAGAGGGGGAAGAGGCAGGGGTGCACCACTTGAGCACAATGGCGTGCCATGTGTCGGTGCAGTCATGCCACCACCCCCTGTGGTTCCGGGAGATGCAGCATCTGCATCTGGCACTGGCAACCGTGTGACCCGGCAGTCCATTCCAGAGACTGCCACGAGCCCAAGGGTAGTGGTAGCTGCAGGTGCAGCTGTGGACACCGCCACCCAGGCTCAGGGTCTGCCAGCGCAGCCTGCATTGGCACTTGAGGAGCCCTTGGAAGATTTCCAACAGGCCAGCAGGGAAACCGTAGGGGCACGCAGGGCTGCCCTGACCAAGACATGTGTCTCTGGGGCAGTTATGTCATCTGCTGCCCTAAACAGCCGGGTGTTGGCAAGTGCAGGGGAAAATGCACCCAACAACACCCCGGTTGTGAGTCTGCCAACCAGGACAGTTGCGGTCAATGACCCTGCCACAGCGGATGTTGCTGCGCAGGGTCCATTAGAGGGCACCCAGCTGCCACTGACAGAAGTCAGGCCTTTGGTCGTCCCTCCACCTGCCACTCCCTTGGCTCAATCTACCGAACCCACTGGCCATACTGGTCAGGGCAGCATGAGCCACAATCCAAGAGGAGGAAGGTTGCACCTGCAGCACAGGCTGGGACCCCACACACAGCCACAACCTCCTGCATGTCGAGGAAGAAGCCTTTCTGGAACCAGGAACTGGACTTCCTCGTGGGCTACGTGCGGGGCCACAGCCGTGACATGCTAGTGGGTGCCAATAGTCAGATTACGGCTGCCCAACATGATACCCACTGGAAGCATCTTTCAGAACATGTCAATGCATTTGGCCATGAGGTGCGCATGGCGCAAGAGTGCAAAAAGTGTTGGAATGACATCAAACGCAGCGCTAAGGCTAAGCGTGTCTCAAATTACAACTTGACTCTGGTGACTGGCGGTGGGCCTGCACCAGAGGAGGAAGCCCTCACTCTGCATGAGTCACTAGTTGCGGAGTTCATACCATCTGAATCGGTCGTGGGAGAGATGCTGGACTTTGATGCCCAGTCCAGTGAGTGTTGAGGCGTGTTTGTTGAGGACGTTTGTGTTTTACTTGTGGGATGTGTTGTGCATGATTGCCACTACATGTGATGTGTACATGGTTCTGATGTGCAAGTAATGCAATGCTTCCGTGATGCATGTCTGCTCTGCTGGATGGATGTTCCAGCTCACTGGCCCTTCTGCATGACCTTCCTCTCAGCCCAGGCACGATGTCATAGCATGACTGACGTGCATGTGTCCTCTGACTGCATGCGGGTACTCCATGTAGGCATGGTCCCTTGCCCCTTTGCACTGGTCGGCTTCAATATTGCCGTTGGGTACTTCCCTGTTAATGCGTCCTGTGTACATGCTAACTTCCCGCAACCAATCTGCCAGACATATGCTGTGTGGTACAGCCTTAGTACTTGATGCAGGGTATCTCACTTGTACTGTGCAGAGGTCAGATGCCCCACAGGGACATGAGTGCCCATTTATGCTCCATGTGCATTGCACGCATGCCCCTATGTGTCCTTGACTGGATGATCACTGTAATATAAGTCCTGGGTGACATTCATTGCATGGCATTTCATCAGCCTTCCCATGTCAACTGTGACTCAGTACTCCGTTGCAGACATGTTTAGGGTCTGACAATCTGGGTGGGTCACAGGCCTCAGCCTGTTTAATGGCCAATGACTCTGTCCAACTGGTGTAGTGTCTTCTTCGCACGTAGGTGGCCTTCAGACGTTTCATCATGTGTCCTGCTTACTGTCCCATCATCATTTGTAGTGTTGTCACTTGACTCACATGAAGCTGTTGATGCTAGTCAACACTGCCTGTCAATACCCAGGTCTATGGTCAGCCTTTTGATACCATGCTAGGCATCAATGCTTTTGCACTTGGGTGGAGGGGTGCTTTGCTTGTAGATATGCTACTCATTGAATGCACTTTGCATGTGATGCCTGAAGTTGACCTTGCACTGCCTTCACATTTTCTGACACACACCATGAAGTACTTGTACATGTAGGTAGTGAGTAACATACACATTGGCTGAACTGCATAGACCCACTTCAATGCAAACTGCCACCTTTCAACAGGTCTGATCACAGAAGCAATTCCAAGTTGACCCAGCATGCATGCCGTGTTCTATTTTGTGTGTCACATGTCTGCCTGATGTTGTCGGTGTGTGTGTGTGTGTGTGTTGTGTGCTTCCGACATGTGTAGTGACCTTTTTTCTCTCTATTTTTCAGATAATGATGCAATGGAGCCGGAGGATGGTGGTGTCATGCCAGGCACAGGGTTGGTATCACTACATCAACCCGGCACAAGTGGGGATCGTTGGGTGGCAGGCCACGAAAACCCCCAAGTGCTACAGGCCATCTTGTCTCTGGCTGCCTATGAGTCCAGCCCTGATGACGACTCTGACGTCCATATCGAGTTGGATGAGCATCAGGTCCATGTGTCAGGGTTGAGTGATTCTGATGTGGACACTCCTCTGGCCGCGACACCTGCACTGAGGGGTCAGACAGTCTTGGAACCTCCGCCCGTGGTGGATCGGGACGCAGGGTCACCCTCCACACCAGTCACTGATGTGCCTGGGACATCATGTCGACGGGGGCATGTAGTCGTGCAGCCGCGTGCGGTGCCAACACGACGAGGACACCCGGTCCTTGGGTCCTGCAGGGGTCAAGCCCAGCAACGAGGTCGCCGTGCGCAACCGCTGTATACTGAGTGGGAGCAAGACATGACTGCCAATTCAGAACGGCAGGGGGCAGCAATGGAGAACATCGCTGAGAGCATGGAGCGTGTGGCCCGATCCGTGCTCCCCCCTGCTAGACAGGTGCTTCTCCAGCAGCAGGCGGCACGGTCCACGGCCCGCTCGCTCAGGCTGGGCATGGCGGCCTCAGACAGGGCACGCCAGGCTGAAATGTCGTCTCTGCGTCAAGCAATTGCTGCTCACGCAGAGGTACACATGGAGGCCCTGAGGGAGGAGTATGCTTCCCTCAGATCCACTCTCGGTGTCCTTCTGATGTCCCAGAGGGAGCGGTCAGAGGAGAGGTTTGCACAGCTTGAGCGTACCATCTCGGCTGAGCTACAGGCTTGCCGGGAGGTGCAGCGGTTGTCCAGCCAGGCCTTGCAGGAGGAACTCCGTGTTACACGTGCTACCTTGCAAGAGGAAGCATGTGTATCACGGGAGGTTCTGCATGCAGACCTACAAGTCTTCGCCACACAGAACCAGGCTCACTCATCCGGCAGACTTGCTGCTGACGAGGGGCAAGCTGCGGCTAGGCGTGGCCAGGCTACTGTGCCACGTCCTCCTTTCCAGGATGAGCCAGACTCGGACGACAATCATTCACCCACATAGGTCAGGCTCTGCAGGCGTTTCTTGGCTCAACATCATCGCATGTGGGTGTTGAGCTGCACCCTGTACTTCCCACCTCCTGGGTGCCCCCCCCTGGGTCGTATGTGGCCATTTTTGATTTTTCTTTTAGTTTAATTAGTTAAGTTTCTGTGTTTAATTAGGTAATGTAGGTTTTTCATAGTTAGTGTAATTAGTTAATATAGTTTAAAATTGCTTTTCTATTGTGCTTTCATGTGACAGTGTGGTGCGTTGTGGCTTTTGAAAGCATCCACTGTCTGTTCCAGCTGGGCCCTTCAGGCTTGTCTTGTGTATGTGTTTGCAGCTTGGGGTCCTTGACTCACATATGCCACTCCTGCTTCCCTTATCCATGGGCTCGCAAGGATGGTTCGGTGTAACAGCCTATTACACAAGGCCTTTGGACTGTCATATCTGTGGCATGTCTGCTGCTGTGGAACTTGTGTTAACACCCCTAGTGGGGATGATTGGGGTGGTATTGACAACTGTTCTGTTTTTGCTAGAAGGGATGTTTCATGATTCATGTGTACATTCATTGCTATGTATTGTGTAGTATGTTTCGTATCTTTACTGTTCATGTGCTTGTTGCAATTCATGCCGTAGATAGTGTGTTCCACACTTTGGCTGTGAAAGACAGACTGATGGTGTGATTTCTGATGTACGTCTCTGACATGGTCCAGTGATGTGATGCCTGAAGAGACACACACACATGAATCTAATGCATTAATCATGTGTTTAATGCCCTTTCTGCAGGGGAATGAGCCTCCAGACCACCTTTGCCAGCAGACATCGGCCATTGGACTTCTGGAATCTGGACACGTTTGGTGGTGCCCACATGCACATGTGTGCGCAAGCAGAGGCACAGGGATTGCAATCATACATCCTAAAACTGCTGACATGTTTCAAGGGACTCCAGGCAGGTGAGCAGCACAGGGGGGCCACAACACAGCAAACCTTCCACCAGGCCAGTTGCACATGCATGCTTAGTAGCAGCACTGAGGGTGAGCTTGGACGAATATTGGTGTTGAAAAGCACAATACAGCTCAGATGTGTTGGTGGACTCATGGCTAGTTGATTGTAAGGTTGTCTGGGGCACCTGCAGGGGCAGTGGCACATTCCCTCTGGTCTACCATGGTCCATTGAGGCACTTGTATCACCCATGTATCGTTCCGAGACATGGAAAGAAGCAGCTCACAGGGACAGACAGCAAGGGACAGACTCGGGTGCAGTGCATTTCATTTCCATGTAGAATTTGAAACATGCACTGCCTACTTTATTTGGAACTTGGTGGAACACGACTTGTTCTGAAGTCTTACCTTGCTATATGCGTCTGCTTACCCAGGGAACATTGCATGTTGTGTGATTCCTGACACATTGATGTTCCATTTGCCATGCACCCCCCCGGCGCCTGACTTACTGCATTGACTGTGTATGAACCATCACAGGGGTAATGTTACGTATGGGTACGAAGCATCCACACCAGATTGTCTGTTTGTAGAGTAGTTTGTTACTTTGGAGCATATTTGGTGGTGTGTTTGTGTGTTATGGGCACGCACAGATTTTTAACTGCGGCTCTCTTTGCAGCATTGAAGTGCTCCTGTTACCGGACCTGAGAGTGCACAGGCAGGAGGCCAGCACTCACCCCAGAGATAAGTTTCTCTTTGACTTCCATTTCAGTGAATTGCTGCTATGTGCATGATGAACAAGTTTGGTATGGTTGTGTGTGTGTTAATGTGAGTACTACATTTTTGGGCATTCCCTACTTTCCCCTGTCAATCCTACTCCCCTCTCCTGCCCCTCATTCCGGTTATCCAGTATGCCAACGCCTGTCCCGACTGCATATACCTGACCCTCCTTCCCCACCAGGGTCTCAGAGGCCTGTGTGAGTTTGACCTTGCAACCACCCAGACCACGGTGGGGATGGTTGGTTCGTGCCACTCCTGCGCCTGTTCACGGGAGCAGTGACAGTACACATCCGTTTGTGGTGCATCATTCTATGTTATGTACCACACATGGTACACATCCCGTTGTGACATTGTTTTACTGTGCTACCTTGGTTGTTACGTCATTGTGGTAGTACTTGGCCTTTGTGAGGTACTGCTACTTGAAGTCATCTACTGGAGGCTGTTCTGGTTAGTTTTTCTGAATGCAGGCTTTTTGCTTGGCTTCTGTGTTGGCCTGCTTTGAGTTCTCTTGGATGTAGTGTTTATGCAAATCAAGGTGAACTCTGAGGGTGCAGGCAACATTTTACACACAAGGTGGGAGATGGTGACAAAGGGGAAGGGTGATCCTGTGGCCAGGTGAAATTCAAGGATGAAGGCTCCATAACCCCGGTGCAGTTGTTCAGTGGGTCATGGTGATTTGTGAGGGAGGGGGGGCTGCTTTGTTGGTGATAGTTGCCTTGCCCTGCAGTGTAAAGGGCACCCTGACATTGTAATTGTGGTATCCTATGTAAATGATGTGTTCTGCTGATCAATGCCTGTTCATGTGTTGTGATTACCTTTCAGGTGTCAGGGGATAGTTGTGGTTTGACATGCTGGGGTGTACACATGGTGAATGTTCACATGTGATGTGTAGAGGCCACTGATGGTCACTTGATTGCACATGCATATGTTGAGTGCATGTCCCTACTGACCCACACACTCGCACTATAATTATAATGCTCTACATGTACAACCACCCTTCCATGTCCATGTGTACACTCTGTTTTCCTTCTGGTGCCCACTGTGTCCTTGCAGCACATGTCCTATGACCAATTGTGGATCCTGTACATGCCTAATTTGCTTTTCGATGTGGTGTGTCGCTTAGATGTGATGCTCAGGGTGTGCATCACACTCAATGGCTGTTAACTGTGCTGTGCACTGAGCAGTGTGTTGCAGGAGGTGGACACGACACACAGAAGCTGCAGTGTTGATTTTGCAATGCACAATGTGCATGTAGACAGGCATTCATTGTTATGTTACAACTACGACTTTTGGAATGCATTTGGGTATGACCTATTTTGGGTGGGAGGTTGTTGGTCAGTCATTTCATCTGATTCCATGTCAGGCATCATTGTCTGATGCCAATTTACATTTTTCACATGGCAACGTGTACCTTAATGGTACTGTGTTGGTGTATGGCTATTGCTTGCCATGTCATGTTGTGGTTTGGGAGGGTTTGAGCGACATACCAGTGATAGTCATGGCCTGTTTTGCAGGTGTGTGTGATTCACACCTTGCATGTGTGCCTTTTGGTTACAAAGGATTGCTTGTGTTTAAGTAGCTAGGGATGCACACAATGGGGCCCTTCCATGGCAACAATCTCAGGGTGGTAAGGTTGTGACAGTTGACTGTCTCTTTGTTATCATCGATTGTCATCTGGTATGTGCCAGGCCTGTGTGTACTACGCAGGGCTGGGAGTTGAGGTGAAAAATGTGTCCACAAGCTGGTTCCGGGCTTCCTCGCCACGTGCCCTATCCCCACCCATGGGCAGCGCCTGTGCCTGTGGTTGGGGATGTGGGGGCACCACCATGTCCACCGGTACGCCCTGCCGTGTTGCAACATTGTGCAGGACACACGCTGCCACAATGAGCCTGCACACTACTGGGGGTGCATAGAGTAGCTGCCCACCAGAGCGGTCAAGGGAGCGGAAGCGTGACTTGAGCACTCCGAATGTGCGCTCCACTATGGCCCTTGTTGCAATATCGGCCGCGTTGTATCTTACCTGAGGTGGTGTGGTGGGGTTCCGGATTGGCGTCATCATGTGGTTGCTCAGAGGGCAGGCACTGTCCCCTGGAGAGGTGATAATGGTTGTGATTATTGGGGTTTGTGTATTTGTGTGTGTGTGTGTGACATGCATGCATGTGCAAGGGCATTTGTACTCACCTAGGAGCCATGTGTCGCCATGCTGCCCAGCTTCCAGGGCCCGGCTCAGGGTGGACATTCTGTATATGAAACTGTCATGGGTGGAGCCAGGGTAGTTTGCATAGACATAGGTGATGATTCCCTTTGCATCGCATACCACTTGTACATTGATGGAATGCCAGTGCTTTCGGTTTCGGTAGATGTGCTCAGTGGCCCTAGGTGGACGTAGGGCCACATGGGTGCAGTCTATGGCACCAAGCACTTTGGGGAAGTGTGCCACCCTGTAAAAGTCCAGGACAACGGCCTGCCTTTCTGCGGGTGTTCTGGGCATGTATATGTGCCTGCGGACTGAGGGTCGCGCTGCCATGATTGCCAAGACCTGGTGTAGGCAGCGTGACTGCGTGGCCTGTGAGACCGCCCCCACTATGGTAGTAGTCCGCTGAAATGACCCAGTGGCCAAAAAATGCAGGACATTGAGCACCTTCTCCAAGGGGCTCAATGCTTGGGAGCAAAGGGTGGGGTATCTAAGGTCATCTTCCCACTCCCTGACCAGGTCTAGGATGATACGGGGTGGAAACCTATACCTGCCATAGATCTGGTCGTCAGGCATCCCAAAAAGGCTTGTGCATGGTGAAGAAATGCGTGCCCTGGCTATTCTTCTCCTCCTGCGGTGTCCCATGATCAGTGCTGCGACAAATGGGGCATTCATCGTAGCTGTGTATACTTGTTTGTTGTTTGCGGGCACTTTTATACTGTGCGCGGGGACGCTTCCGCCTGCCTGTGTGCGTCTTTTGCCGTGCGCGGGTTTCCCGTATTCGTATCCATGAATACGAGTTGTTCGCGTGCGTGTGGGCGTTCCGTGTAGTTCCCTGCAGTACTTCCCCAGTTATGCCGCCTTTTTCACGCGTTATTCCCCATTCCGCGTGTTACGCCCACTGTTCCGCCTACTTTTGTTGTGTGCGCTTTTGCTGTGCGCGTAGCGCACGCCGTTTGATGAAGTGTGTGCCCGCTAGCGACATGCACGGATTTGGCGCACAACCAGTGGAAAACAAGCGCAGCGCCTTCCTTGAATCGCACGCGTGCACGTGCGCTTGCTTTCTCACGCTTGCGCCTGCTTGCGCTGGGATTTTCGGCGCACGTTTGTTCAATGAATCGGCCCCTAAATGCGGGGTCATTGTAACCCTCCTCCCCCACACTGAATGTTTTCAACGTTGCACGTTATTGGACATTTCTTTTCACAGCACACATTGCCTGGGTCTGCCTCCTGCTGCAATGGCTAATGTGCACGCTTGTGGAAGGGAAGGAGCTCAGGCCGGTAAAGACACGCAAGGGAGGCATGCAGCAGGCGCAGATTGCTCTCACATTACTAAGCATCCAAAATGAAAACTAAGAAATGTCAAAAGGCTTTAAATCTCTTGTTTTGTTTCACTTCGTTTGGGACAGCAAGTAGTACGGCTGATGTATGTTTTGATGATCGCTCATTTAATAACCCTCATGCTCTTTGGTGCTTTGGGGGAATTTATCTGCCTGGCTGGGAACTGTTTTTATTTAATCACCCATCCCTCATTACTAGGCCGCTGACAGGCTGCTAGCTTTCCGAAAGGACCCTCGCCCCCTGTACAGCCCGAAGGGACATGTGGCATTCAAAGGATGCTGAACAAGTGATGTGTCCCGTTAAACTTTAACGCCTGTCTCTAAGTGGTAACTGGCTGCCGAGCAGCTGACTGTATGATATGATATTAGTAAAGTGAATATTTGCTGCTTTAAAATAAATGTCACATTTTTTTTTTGTTACAAATGCTCCACCCTCCAATGAGGACGTCCACACCAGGTCAGCAAACAGTCAAGGGGAGGTTTCAGGTAACTCACTTCTGTAATCTGCACAGGGTATGCATGACTCCAGCAGAACTACACACAGTTAATCATTCCCTATCTCATGAACGTCTGTGTTGTGGTGAGGGCCAGGCAGAGTTTTGGTATACGTTATGTTAATGTTCGACTATAATCATATACTGGGATGGGGTAATGGCCTGAATGAATGAGTTACTATGGAGTAATTATACTCGCACACTGTCTTTCTGCTTGTGGGTAATGCTCGTGGGAGGGAAGAGAAACAAAACCCAGAAAAGGATAGTGTGATTTATGCTGGTATTGGCTGAAAGACAGGTAGCCATATCCTGGAAATCCTCAAAAAGCCTGCAGGTACAGCAATGGATAAAGGACAAACAACGATGGGGGTTGGTGGAAAGGAAATCTTGCAGAAGAATATTAATCTGGAAGACGAGGTAGGGGTGGAACTAGATAGGGGTCATATATTAAACAAATTAACCTCATCCCTGGATTTGAAAGCCCCCATAATGCAGCCAGGAATTGGCCAAGTAGGGACGAAAGGTTGGAGAGCCATGAATCGAAGAGGAGCATAACAATGTCTCGGCATGGAAGGAGGAAAGAGGGAAGGAGACGGGTATTTGGTGAGAGTTCGATAGAGGGGAAGGCTGGATGTGGCAAAGTGGTAGTGGTAGTTTTAAGCATCTGTGGGCGATGGGCTGAGAAATGGTTAATATGGAATGGCAGCTGATGAACTAGTGCACACAAACCGATGTGAAGTATGGAACGTTAGGATTTGAAAAATAATGAAAAATTAATAAAACAAAAAAAAACCAAAGGCCCATGGATATACACTTGACACACAACCACACTCAGTGGGAGGCTAGGTGCCCCAAAGGGTGAGCGGCCGCTTGGCGCTCACATAACTTGCAGAAAAGGCCCACTGCACTCACCACACTGAGATGGGTCACATCTCGGACCGTGAATTCTGGTTTTGGGTAACCGTTCCGGGGTCTGGCGTTCACAAAAGCCCCCACACTCAGATTGATGACTGTGGAACCGGTGTGGGCGTGGAGTGGCTGTCATTATGACAGTCTTTATGAATGATGGAATAGTTGAATGACAGCATGTTGAGGAAGTGACAGTAATGTAATGTATCTAATAGCTTTTATAAAGCACAGCACTACAACCATAAGGCATCTAAGTGCTAAGAAACAGCCTGCAGGAGAGTCCACTCCAGAATTCCTAGAGAATAGCAAGAAACTACAAAAGTTAAGTCTCAAGAGCTTTCCAAAATGCTAAATGATCATGAATGATTCTTAAATGATTTCTGGAGAAAGCACGACCACTGACACGTGATCTTTAGAAGCAAGGGACCAACAGAAGTTTTGGAGATTCCGAACGGAGCTGCCTTGAGGGAGTGTATGGAATGAGTCTCATCTGCAGATACTCAGCACCCAACTGATAGAAGGCCTGATGAGAAAAGCAGATAGTCTTAAACTCGATGCCAATATGCACAGGAATCCAATGCAATTGATGAAGATCTTGGGAGAGGGACATTCCACCAACTCCAAGAGCCAGCGGTTCCATGTAGTAATGTCCCTGCAAAAATGTTTCCTGACAAAAAATTCACAGTTTTTTGCGGAGACATTATTACATTGCACATGCGGGGACACTCCTGCAACCCGCAATTTCTTTTATTTTTTATAAACAAGCGGAGCAGTTGATATCCCCGCAACCTGTCCCCATACATAATGTCACCATATATAATGTCGCCAATGGCTTTTCCCAGCAACATTATGTATGGGGACATTATTACCTGATACCGAGCGAGCTGGGCTGCAGCATTCTGAAGGAGCTGCAATATTTGAACCAAGAAATCTGGCTGGCCAACATAGATTCCATTGCAGTAATCAATAGACCCAAGAATTGAAGCTGCAGCAACCTTGCTCGAGACTCGGAGGGTACAAATTGCTGCATCTTTCTCAAAATGTTAAGCTTTAAAAACCCAGAGTTGCATACTGATGCAATCTGCAGATCCCTGGAGCCTGATGACTGAACTTTAACACCAAGGGGGTCATTATGAGTTGGGCGGTAAGGGATACCGGGCACCGGTAAGGAGACCGGTGCCGGTAATCCCTTACCGCTCAATTCCGAGGTCCCTTAGCGGGAACCATAAAGGACGTGTGGTCTGCCCACACGTCCTTTACGGGTCCCGCTAAGGGACCAGGGCGCTAATAACGGGCCTGCTATTTGCAGGCCCGTTATTAGCGCCTTCCGCATTCCCATTGAGCCCTATTGGGGCTCAAATAGGAATGGGGAATGGTTGGTTGAATGGGGACTTACTGGGTCTGCACAGGTCGGAAAGTCCCTGTAAGTCCCCATTCAAACAGGCCGGTGCCGGACCCGGTATTGGAGGCAGCCATGGCGCAAATAGGACAAAAGAATCTGGCTAAAAGCCAGTGCTACAGGCTGCCTGCGATTCAGCGGCACCTGTTACCATAATTGCGGTCTTTGCAACGTTCAACTTCAACTATTTATTGGCCATCCAGTCGCCCACTGATGTAAGACAATTCCTCAATCTGGATGGGGGATCACTTTCTAGAAAATCAAGCCTTAAGGGTACCTGTGTATCATCGGCATAGTTATTGAACGATACCTTATTATGTGGTTATCTTAAGTCAGGAATATCTCGGCTATTAATACACCATCCTACTTCATGCCACTGACCAGGCTCGGGATGAAGGCCTGTCTAATAAGGAAAAAAAAGACTTGAAAGGGAGGCATCACATGCTGAGATATATTCCCTGGATAATCAGAGGAATGGGAACAGTGAAGGAGGAAAGGAGGTGACAAGAAGCACATTTTGTGCATGTGTAAAATGAAGGAATACAGCATCAAAGGTAAAGAGTGCTGTAGAAAGCCACCTCAGGATCCATAACATCAGAAACTGCTCATCCCTAACAGGTTTCCTCATTACATTTGAGTGTTGTTTAATTCAATGTTCCCAGCAGACCGTGGTTAAGTATGCATATGTGACTTTATTTGTAAATCTCCGCCCTCGACTCCATCAACCGCCTGTAGATCCATACTGTGAAGGCAGGCTGAGCTCCTTCTATACTACATGAACAAACAGTGTGCTGTGCACTTGTAAGCTTAGGTACCACACAGCCACTGAGTACATGGGAGACAATGGGCCTCTTTAGAAGGTTGGAGGTAACCATGCCGCTTTTAGCGGCATGGTTGCCTCCCTACCGCAATCCGGGCCCGGGTTCCTCGATTGAGGAATTAACGGGCCATCGCAACCTTGGCGGACCCGGTAATTCCCCGTCCGAGGAACCCAGACCCGGTCCATCCCCATTCCCATTCGAGCCCCCGTTGTTAGCTCTCTGGTCCCCTCGCGGGACCCGGTAAGGACGCCGGTTTTTCCAGGCGCCCATTGCGGGTCCCGCGAGGAGACCTTGTAATAGGGCTGAACGTGTTTACCGGCACCGGCACCTTTACCGGTGCCGGTAAACTCATTCCGCCAACCTTATAGTGAGGGCCATTGACCCCGTACTCCCGGATCCACTAGGGTAGGAGTGTCATTTTCCAAGTGGGTATACTGCATGTATTTGTATGAGGGTGACCAAAAATGGACAAACAAGGATTGAGTCCTGTGTGCCTTTAAGCCACAAGCCTTTAAATCACTTGGCGTGAGATCGCTTCTGGGTCCTTTCCTGCTAGGCTGAGACTCAGTGAAGTGTTAGCATCCGTCTTGTAAAATTAGCATGTGCTGATCACTTCAAAGTAGAAAGGACTCCACATGATTGGACCACTTGAGCCTTAATTGCAGGGTGGTGGGGGAAGGAGAGGGGTGGACAGGCAAAGTTGTCTGGCAGGTGCAGAAGAAGTAGGGTCAAGGTGGAGACCCAAAAGCAGAATGCTGAGGAAAGACAGCTCCGGAGGAAAGGCGACTGTTGCAGAAATGTTATAGGTTTAGAATTGCCAGTTAATCCTGTGGCTTTTTTCCATTTCTTGCAGCAAAACGTGCTTTAAAATGGTTTGTTTCAACCTGGACATGGGCAGGGCTCCCTCTCTTTGCTCAGTGTCAGAATTTCTTTCTCTGTAGCGAAAATCATAAGTTGGCACCCAAGCTTGTAAGGTCAAGCTTTTCCAATTACCTGTACAGTAAGGCTAGTTTTTTATGTCTGGTTTCGTAAGGTTTGATACTTTGGTTTGGCAGTTATGAGGAGTGCTCTGCATTTGAGACAAGAACAGGTTTTAAGTGTCATTGCCATAAAGACTCTCTCCTAGCCGATTTGTGGATGGGTAGTGCAGCGTGGAGTTGCTGGGTGAACAGTATGTGTTTGGAGCCTGCTGTGTTTCCCTGTCTCTCCATGGGGGACCTCCTTGAGCTGATGAGAGCCCCTCCAGACACCTATATAACTGGATTGGCCCAGGCTGCCGGAACACCTGCATGCATCCTGGATAATGTGGCGAGTCAGAAGAAGGAGTCGGACATACTCTGGACAGGTTGACTTTCTCTTGATGAAATTATAAAGAAAAGGCCTATCTCCCCCTAATGCTAGAGGGGGTTCCCTGCCTTACTAAAGTAACTGTAGGTGCTTGTCTTTCGTCACAAAGTGACAAGTAAATGTCCTCAGTCCTAAACGCAACTCTATCTGACCCTTCCACTAACACAAACACCTAAAGTCGGCCAAAAGAATGTCTCTCATCTCCTGGTTGTTTCCCTTTTTGCCTTCGTGCAGTGGCTTTCTCTCAGGGTTTTTATTTTAGCTCCTTATATCGTCAATAAACAAAATCTCTGTTTCTGAAATATATTACTTATGCTGATTTTCTTTGACACTCTCTTGGAGTTTCCTTCATGGGCTCTTGTAGCTAATACCAGCTGTTCATTGGTCTTTTACTCTCTTTAGTGTTATGCTTATAATGATTCTCCTGAACATACTGTCTCACAGTCTTTACTTTACTTTCAGGTTTCTCACACCCTGAGATCCAACCTTTCTTAAGGTTTTATTTGTGTTAGGAATCCCCCCTCCTGGGTTTCTCTATTGGTTTCTTTCTCTTGTTATTTAATTCACTTGGCAGTTTCAAATCACAATTCTTTTGACCCTTGGATATGGAGGGTCTTTCCCACCCTTCAACACTGAGCTACTATTCCCCTCTTTCCAGGGTATTCGTTTCCACCTTTCCTTCATTTCCCACTCACCCTTGTTTGTCAAGCTCTTCATTTGTTCCTCATATATTGACTTATTCAGGTTTACTATTCCAATGTAGCCCTCAGGCCTTTCACTCGTTCCACTCCTTACAATAGGTTGCCCCGGCGGCCTCCCGCTTCTCCTATTCTCCCCTGTACCGTTGTTTGTCCCGGGTGACATTGCATGGCTTGGCACTTGCTGGGGTAACCTGCCTCGTGTTTTCGGTCTCAGGTTTCTCCAACATTCTGTTCCTTGCGTCTCTGTCGGCTACTGTAGTCGAGGGATGCTGGCAGGTGGGAGGTGTCGACGCTCCCTGCTGTAGGGGTTTCGGCATTGTTAGGCGGGTGTCTGGCACAACGCAGGATAGTCCTGGTCACACCACCACGTCGGACAGGTTTTCTCTCCCCATCTTCACTACGGCTTCCCCGTTGTCTACTTCGATGGGCCTGCAGTGTCTTGAGCTGGCGTTCTTCAATTTGTCAAACAGTCGCCGGTTCCACGGTTTCCTCCTAGTCTGCCTCTCCAAGGCGTGATTATGCTAGCACCATAATCTCTCTTCTCTTGTGATCCACTAATCCCAATTATATACAGATCTCTTCTTAAAGAGATATTCTTTATGGAAGGCAGTCACATATATGCATATAAGGTGGGTGGTCTAGAGAGTATCTTCGTGGAAATGAGAATAACTTTCCCCTAAGAGGAAGTCACTCCCAGTTTGGTTTAACTTGCCCAGACCCCTAGGGAGAGTTTTAGGGAGTGGGCTCACCTCCCTAGCCTCAAAGGGGGTGTGTCCAACCTGGAGAGAAGGGACGAATACCTTTGTTTTGTCACAATATCTAAGGGGTTGCAACCCTAGATCGGTAGGCACTGCCTCAATAGCTGCCAGTCTCCCAGTGGGTGGTACAAACAGCCGTCAATCAGAATCCCATATGGGACTACCAGCCCCTCCTTAACATCCCTAAGTCTGCGATTCCGTGATATGGTGCCCTTTTTGGGTGGCGTGCCCAGCCTATTTCTTGTCCCAGTCCGACCCTGCTTGTGGTGTGCTTTGTCTCACCTGTATGTTTGTATGAGTGAGTTCCCATCCGAGATGTGCCCTGGTGGGTGTGTTGAAAAAGGAGAGGTGCGTTATGTAGAGTCTGGAAGAATGTATATGGTCCAAGTGTGTCCTCTGGTGTGCGTGTGTACAAAAGAGGGGAGGTGTGTTATATAGTGCTTGCAAGAATGTATGGAACGTCTGTGGTCAATAAGAATGCTGTGAGAGGAATTAGAATGTTTGGGTATGAGTGAGGCTCCAGCCCAGGCAGTTGGAGAGAGGTAGGCCTGGGCGGTGGGAGCCAGTGGGTTTCTGCCACATTCCTATGCAACTTCTTGATGCAACCTGATGGAACATAAGAGCAGCTTACCAGAAGTGTCACAGAGCATCCTTTATGGGAACACAAGCAATTGCAGGCATGCTGTGTGGTCTAGCAGTTTGGATAAGACTGCTCACATTGGTGGCAGGACCACAACTGAAAGAACAGCAGCCCCCTAAGAAGCAGCTCCAGACCATGTTGGCCCGTGTTAGCCTGTGGTGCCTGTAGCCGTACGCCAGCAGCGACCGACAAGGTAGAAGACCAGCACCTGCTGCTCCCCAGTAAAATATCCAAACCCATCGAAATTCAATTTAAACCCACCTTGTGTGTCCTATCACACTTAGATTCAGCCCACAGCCAAACAGCTCCTAGTGTTCAGATTACTGCCTGCCTCTTGAGTTACTGTTACTACCACTATTGCATTTACTGTTGTTCCCCCGTGTTAGGCACTTTCTCCCTCTATCCAGGCGTCCCACCCCTAGGTGCTGCTATTACACTATAGCTCAGTACACTTCCTGCCAACTTATTAATAGGTGCCTCGACCCAGACCCGACTCCTTCGGTCCTAGCCCTCTAGACGTGCAGCTACTCTCTGACCCACACATCACTCAGCTGCTGATCTGCTCCATCCCACAATCATGACGGACCTCCCCTCCCTGATGGAGAAACCTAGGTGTCTAGACAATAAAGACCGCCGCTGCACCCCCTCAACCCTGCCCCTTCTGCACCACACCCACCCGTCATAATGCACCAGCCCCAGCACCTGCGGCCCGTACTAGCACCCTCTTTCAGGTACCCCGCCCTTCATCCCACAACGACTTGCCACCTCAGACCATTGTACTTGATTGCCGATACTCTGTCCCCCCCTCTGACACCCTCACCACCATCCCACAACCAACTCTGAAATCAGAGGAGCGCTCTGGCGCGCCAAACTCAGCGCACCTCATCCCACACATTTTAGCCCAACCGGCCCACTTGCCCCCCCTTCCTCTCCCAGGCATCTACAGAGAACAATCCCCTTCTTCCCTCCCTTACACCTCATGCAATTTCCACCTTACAAGCCAGAGGAGCTCTCTGGCGCTCCAAACACCATGTGTTCTATGCAAATAACACAGCATCTGTGCACTCACTCAGGAGCTCACCCCCAGAGCAACCCCACCTACCCCAGCACACCCGGCCCCTGTGAAAGCCCTCTTGACACCTGCACTAGCACCCACACTCATATCTAGTGCTCCATGTCACACCATCAGGGTCAACGCTCCACCAACACACACTCCATCCACGCCCCCCACATCAGCCCCACTCCTCCTCACCACCTATTCCTCTTCCTAAAATGCAGCGTCGCCTTGATAGAGGTCTCACAAAGACAACCGCACCCCACAAACTCCGCACAACTCTGAACCCCCACCTCTTCACCTGAGAAACCCTCTCGCCCTATTTCCCCATGCCACCGTCTCCTCCACCCTCAGCTCCCTCTCGACCCCCACCCACCAACCTCCCCTTTCAAACGCTTTCCCATCTCTCAAAGTAGCACGTCTTGCCCCTCTATAACCATCACCACATCCTCCTTCCCCTCTGACCCTCCTACCCTCTCTCACACCCCCCTGGAAGTCAGACCCAAAAACGCAGAAAAGGTGACTAGCCCTCTCCCTCGACTCTCCATACCTCACCACTTCATCGGTCCACCCTCCCTTCCTTCCCCTCCCCTGCCATCAGGCCATTCCCTCACCCCATCTTCACCCTCTTGAACTCAACCTCTCACCCAGTACTCCTAAACCCCTAACACCCACCAGACTCAAACCCCAAACAACTTGCATGACCCCACACACCTCATATGCACCACTCTCCATCCCTCCTCCCCCTAACCCCTCTAACATACTTACCACTGCCCGCTTACTCTTCCCACACCCCATCGACCTGACCCACTCACCCCTCCCATAAAGAGTACCTACATCCCAACCCCCACTACCACTCCTCTGTCAGTCTCAACTTGCCAGACTAATCCGACTACTCCCAACATTGCAAAGGGAACCTATGTAGACCAAACACTCCCTGCCACGAACATCAAGAAAATCACTTCACCTCATGAAATCACATGCCTCCTTTTCAATGCCCGCTCCGTGGTGAAAAACAGACACAGCATCTTTGACCTCTTATCCTCTGACAGCCCTGACCTCACCTTTATCACTGGAACATGGCTCTCCGACGATTTTGCAACAGTCGTGCACAAGGACTTCCCCCATGGCTACTTGCTTATCTCCACAACAGACCTTCCAGAGGTGGCGGAGTGGCAAACTCTACAAACAGCATTTCTCCATCTCTCTCACTGAAACTCAGACATGCAATGCTAACTGTGAATCCCTTCTAGTAAAACTCTTGCTAGCATCAACAGTCACTCACAGCTTCGTACTCGTATACAGACCCCCTGGATATGACAGACATTTTGCCAACAATCTCTGTGACTCAATAGCTACCAATCAGGTAAATCACCCAACATTCACGCTACTGGGAGACTTCAATTTATGGTTTGACGTGCCGAACAACCCTATGACCCAAACCCTGGTCGACAGTCTTGAGGCACTCAACCTCTCCCGTCATAGCACAGGTCCAACTCACTCAGGTGGTCACACCCTTGATGCGGTCTTCAGCAGTTAGGACCTCGTCTCTACATCCAGTCCCAAACCACTTATCTGGACAGACCACTTTGCCGTCCCTTTCTCTATCCACACACCAGCCCATCCTCCCACGGCTCCCCATACACTCACCTTTGATCACAAATGCTGGAACAAAGTCAAGGTACTCCCCGACATAGCCGAAACCCTGCTACTCTGTCCCCCAACTATGCCGACCTGTGGTAGACTTTTAACCATCGAATACTTTGACGCCTGGATTAAAGAATCACTTATTCCTCTCCCCCCCTGATGCCCTGCAACCTCACGCAAAGGACCGTACCCCAAATGGTTCACGCCCCACCTGAAGACTTTCAAAAGTTATAACTCTTGAGAGCAAATGGCGAGCTTCTAAAACCGCTCTCAACAGATCTATGTTTGTCCGCATAACACTGAAAGTTGGACCAGAAGGTAGCGATGAGGTGGGCAAGAGGTGCCAGGGAAAGAACAGCCAGGAAGAAAGGTTAGACAGCTGGGGAACACCACAAGTAGAGAGAGACAGATAGAAGAGAGGAAGGATCACAGTTGGACCAGAGAGGGTTGGTCAGTGAGAAAGGAGGTAAGCCTTACCAGGGCCTCATCAGTGATTCCGGAGGCGATGCAGGATGGCATGGTTGACCATTTCAAAGGCAGAAGAAAGATTGAGGAGAATGAGGACAGAAGGAAGGTTAGAGAGGAGGTCTTCACGGGTGTTCAGGAGAGCAGTTGCCGTGATTCTGGCAGCTCTGAAGTTAGACTGGTGGTCGTGGAGACAGCCAACAGATTCAGTGTGATGATTAAGCTGGGAGATGGCCAGCTTTTTCAAGAGTTCGCCCAGAAAAGGAGTAATTGAGATCGGTCGATTGTTAGCTGGGGAGGAAGGATTGGCAGAGGGCTTCTTTAGAAGGGGGTGAACAAGGGAGTGCTTAAGGGGTAGGCAAACGTTCCAGTGGCAAAGGAGCGATTGCAGAAATGGCCAAAGGCTACAGCGAAGGTGCCAATGTGGTCTTTGATGGTTCTGGATGAGCAGGGTTGAGCCTGCTTTGGCGAGACTTTCATAGATCGGACTTGTCTAGAAACATTACCTGGGGTGAAAATTGGAAAGGTTGGTGAAAGGAGGAGGAGAGACAGCCACATACGGGCCAGGAGTGGAGGAGGAGGCAGAAGAAGAGAGGGAGGACAGGATGTCCTGGTTTTAGTGATGAAGTGAGAAGCTGAGGCCATGCATGGGGCCTGGGAGAGAACAGGGGAGGTAGAGACTGCAACAGGAATGGCCAGCTCCTTGCAGATTTTGAAGAGTTCGGCCGAGTTGTTAGATGCCGCTGAGACGCAGGCTTGGATGTGAGCTCTCTTCTTGGCGAGGACAGAGAGTCTGTATTGGCTTTGGAGCAGGCAACAGGCTAGTTTGTCAGAGGATGCGCCTGATGCCATCCACTTCCTCTCCGCCTCCCTGCACTTGCTTTTATGGGTGACGGGGTCAGAGTCATACCAAGAGTTGCACTTGGATTTGGGCTTCAAGCGGATCCGGATGACGGGGGCAAGGATATAAATAGTGTTAGTGATAGAGAGAGAAAGGTTAGAAAGGGATGTGTCAGGATGTGAGTCAGCCAAAGTTGCAGAAGGAAGAGAGAAAATAGCGGCGAAAGCCTCTGCTGACACACGCTTCATGGCAGATGACCGAGAAGGTAGGTGGCAGTGCAGGGGTCGGCTTGGCCTGAGGGGTAGAGAGAGAGGTGGGAGGAAAGGAGAAAGTGATCACTTCAGGAGAGAGGAGTGGTGAGAGGGATAGAGCGGGGGAGGTCTGAGGAGATCAGAACAACCAGAGTGTGCCCTGCAGAGTGAGTTGGGCCTGGGAGATGAATAAATAAATTATATATATCTATATATATATATATCTACATATATATATATAGAGAGAGAGAGAGAGAGAGAGAGAGAGAGAGAGAGAGAGAGAGAGAGAGAGTCGCAGAGATCGCAAAAGAGTCACAAAGATGAACTTCTTCCTGCCAGACTTACTGAGAGAGATGGGATAGTCGATAGAAAAACAGTTTGAGAAGATAGGCGAGACAGAGAGATAGGGGATGAGGACAAAAAGAAGGGAGGGACACAGAAGGAGGTGTAAACAGTGGACAGCAAACAAAGGCCAGAAAATCAGGTGCAAAACATGGACCACAGCAACAGAAGCACAAAAAACCAATCAGGGAGGGGGGGGGGCGAACCAAATCAACCAAAGGAACCTAGAAGTAAAGTAATGAACACAGCAGGAATGCAGGCAATGCAATGTGGGCCAAAAACCTTGGGGAGACAAATCCTGAAACACAATACACAAAGTCAATCACAAAAGGTACCTAGAAGTAAAGGAATAAACACAGCAGGAATGCAGGCAATGCAATATGAGCCAACAATCGGGGAGAAAAACAAAAAGTCAAGGACACTACACACATGATAAGGGTGGGAGCTAAGAAGGGGAGGGGGTACGTGGGGAAAGTTGGGACATAAAATACGAAGGAGAGCACCAGCGTAAGATGCGATTCTCAATTATCAATTGCCTAATAGCCATTCTCAATTCCTTTCATTCATCTCAACGAGTAATATGGATACTTTTCAATTTGAGAATGCTTTTTCTTCAGCGCAACGACTTTTATACAAGGTTTTACTAGCTTATTGTTTGCATCTCATTGCTGCGCTTTGCTTTCACTCAGACCTTTCTATTAACATGCTGCCTGCTCGCGTTGGCATTGACACAATGAAATTCAGCAACTTTCACTTGCATACCGGGTTGCTTCTTCGGATTGAATCTCACTGGTCATGCTGTTGCTTCGGTTAGCTTCTGCTTCTTACGGCTGAGGTCAGTGTCTCACCTCCTGCCTCTCAGGTACTCCTGAGCTGTTACATCTCTGCCCGGTGGAACAAGCAACTTTTTATGCTCACAAAACGGACCACAGCGTCTTTGGGCTCCCTTCTCTGGACTCTGGCTCCTTGGAGATACAGTTCCCTCGCCAAGTTTACTATTGCAGCCTCTCTCTGCAGTCGGTAAGCGTCTCAGTGTCCCATTCTCCACCTTCTTGGCTGCTTCGGCTGGACTGTGACTCCGACTCACCCTTCTACTCGTACAACTTGCTTTCGCTGATCACTCCTTTTATACTCCTGTGGAGTAGTAACCAGCTGCAGGTAGGCATGATCAACTTCAAGTGCCTGACTTTGTCGGACTTTGTTAAGGGGATGTCTCCGTTCAGTATGGCACTAAGGGACATTACGACCGACGCGTAAAACAAAATGAAAGAAATGCGCCGATTGGTGCCTTTCCAAGCCTTAACTTATGGTAAGCCCACACACGTTGCAGCGTGTCCCTCGCGCTTGTCTCCTGTCTTTCTTTGCTCGGGTCTGTAACTATGGGCCCCGGGGGCATTACCTGACACAGTAATGGCGCCCCGGCTCGGGACCTATTGCCTAAGTAGGGTGAGTCAATACTAGCGAATGGAGGGCATCATATTTTTGGTTGGTACCTCTGTTTTCTATGTTGGGGTTGTTACTGGATGTTTCTTCAGTTAATGGGACAGGAATACCAATATCACAAAAACATCTCGGGTATGTTATATTCTCCCTGCAAGGAGAATGTGTTATACCGCATCTCACCCAAGGACTTTTCCCCTTCTACTCCCAAAGGCCCTGTACTCAGGTCCTCCTCCCTCGTTTGCCCACCTCTGGGTTGGTATCCACAAGCAATGGCCGTTCCCTGCTCACCTGAGCAAAGTATCCCTGCGAATTAAATGTGAGAACGTCCTCGGTTTCTCACATAGCCCAGATGAAAACACACATAGATATTGACAGACATATACCACTCCTAATTACCTGATTGGCCATTGCCTCTCCCATGGATGCTAAATGGGTACATAGAATCCACTCACAGGCTCCAAATATTGTACTAGCACCTGGGAGAGAGAACCAAGGAGGTAGGAAGCTAAGAAGTGTGGGAAACAGGGTGCCAGAACACCTCAGGAGAACAGACCCCAAGACCTGTGACAATAGGTTCACAATTGACTGTATCCTTTTCCAGGGGACACATGCCCCTGAGCCTGCATACCATTTTGCTTACTGTGATGAAATGTACAGTCTAGTTTTGAATTTCACACTATTATAAATGTGCATTGAAACACCATTTGCTGTATATGTGCATTTTAAATACCCAATAATTAGGAGAACTCCTTAGCAGTCATAAAGTTTGCAGCGAATTTACGTCATCCCTGGGCCCTTCCCTGAAAAACCTATCACCACAAATGATTGGGTATTGAGAGTGGTAATACCTATGGGTGCACCCTATTGAGGTAATTCTACTGGTCCTTGCATGTCAGGTGGTTGGCCTGTCCCGTCCCCAAGAAACTATCTTTTAAATTGCTGCAGAGTAATGGGCTTACCATTGGTTCTTGCCCCTTGCCATCCACCCCTGATTTTCTATTCTGTGATTGGTTAGAGCTGATCTCCCCAGGCCTGGGACTCTATCAGTTCTCAGCCGTATGTGCACCTCTTCAAGGTAATGTGAACGATTATGTGTCTGTATTGTAACTTATGGTGTACCACCTTTGCCTGTGAGAATGCGCTCCTACGTTGCTTTCCTTTTCTGGGTTTGCTGTGATCGGGTCTGCTTTCCCAGCAAGGGTGAATGTCCATTGTCTGGCTCGGCTGCACCACATGCTTGGAAACAACAAAGCCAAGCTCTTGTGCTTGCATTTGTGAGGATTTATTCTGATTCTCTGTATCTGGTCCCTTGTTGTCTAAAGTTTGGAATGCAGTTGTGTATCTCTGAGCTTGGCTGTGAGCCTGCATTGCGCTCCGTGCAGTCTGAATCAGCTCTTCTCGTGCTCTGTAACTTGCGGCCTTCTGTAATTTTACTTAGACTTATAATATGATTTCTACATGCCCGTGTTATGCTAGGTAACCTATAGGTTAGTCCCACATGGTTCTACCAGGCTCCATATATACTCCTCTAGTCCCTTAGGGTTAATTGCTTTAAGCATCTGTAAGCTTGCTCAGGATCTCTTCTTGCCTTGCGTTTCTGCGTTCCTGCATTTGTCTAATGCGAAAAATAATGAAAGCTTTGACAGTATGTATATGTATCCGTCCTCTAGCTATAGAGCTGTGTATGCTTGTTCTTCGTGTATGCAAATTTGTGTTTGTGTGATGCAGTGCAGGAGTGTGAGTGTGCTTCATGACTAATGCTGCTATGCCGTGGTGTCACTAATGACATCAGCCCTGTGGCTTCTTGGTGCTTAATCGAGACTGTCTATTAGGGTATTTCCATCCTCGATCTCCGTTGTCTCTCTATACCTGTAAGAATGTGCACTGGATTGGGTCTGTATGGTTGATTTAGGGGATATTTTTCCATGTACGTGTCAGCAAATGGTGCATTTGGATTTCGTCCAAAATAAGATGGGTGGCTGCGAGCGTTCCTGGCTCATCGTCCTGTCATGTTTCTGGGGGTGAGGAGGGGCATTCTTGTACCCTCTCTTGAGGAGGGAGGCAGATGCATACAATGCGGCCTTCAGGGATGCAAGGATGGCAGTGAGGTCTTCCATAGTGGATGTCTTGAAAATTATCCAGATAACTTTGATTTTGCGAGATGGGATGTGTAGCGTGCTGTCAGCTGTAGCGTTGGTTTTAGCATTAGTGCAATTCTTTCAGTGGGGGTAGGCGGGGCAGGATTTTACATCAAGGGTCTGACGCATGCATGGGAGGAAAGCAGCACTTCTACCCAGCTGTTTCATAGTTAGCAGCACTTAGCGCTGGCGTCCCATCCAGTCCCCAGGCGGTGTTTCAGCACAGGTGCAGAGAACCCACAACTGGCCCTCCGCAAGAAGCTTTAGGAAATATGTAACTCGTACCCTGCTTTAGGTACCCCTCTCCCCCACCGTCGCCTGAACCTGAAAAATCTCACCTGACAACCCCTCCCCAAACCCCCAACACTATACCCAGACAAAAGCACTCAACACAAGGGGTGTGATGGAGACAAACACCTGCATCGTGCTTTTATATAGCAAGAGTTAATTACAGGTGCTCCGTCTACATGGAGGGGATTTTCTCCCCTTGCTCCTCTTCTTTCTCCTCCCCACTCCATCTTCCTGTGCCTTTATCTCTCCCTGTCTCCCCTATGATCTCCACTCTCCCTTCTACTCTATCTACTCCCTTTTCCCTTTCCCTTTCCTCCATCCCATACCTCTCCTCTCTTCCTACCCAAATGCAAATTGTTCCACATGCTGTTTTTCTGGTTTGAATCATGTATATTTTATTGCTTTTATGTTCCATGTTTGATGTTTCTGGTTGTTATGCTGTAAAGCGCTTTGGAGTAAAGCACTAGATAAACAATAAAATACTAATACAAATACAAAAACATGACATCACAGTGACCAGATACTTCTCTGCACTAGCGTCCTTGCTGTGCCGGTGAAGACATTCTTTACCTCCTCATCCAGTTTCCTGACAGCGCATAGCTGTGAGCACGGGCATCCGAGCAGGGAGGTCGGTGTCAGAACCCCAGTACAAAGTTCCAGTCGCCGGCATCTTAGCTCTGTAGTACGTGCACAGTGATAGTGTTAACAGCAGCCTGTTTCTCCTCTCCTACGACTTATTCACAGCAGCTGATCCATAGACGTCTGCAAGCATAATGCTGCACAGAGACAGAACCGCTGACCAACCCCCTCCCTCGCTTAAATCTCTAACTTGGAACGCCCCTTCCTCCCTTGCCACCCCTGCCCCTCTTCCCACATTTCTTTATTTAGCCCTCGCCAATTTCAGAGTACATACTTATGTGTTGACTGCAAGCATAATCCCACAGGCAAAGCTGTCACTTGTCATAGTTGTCCTTTCCCCTCCTCACTTGTTCCCCCATTTTCCTGTAAATAGTGGTCTCTGATGGGTAGGAAAAAATGATGACCTTTGCTGTCATATTTTACTACCCTATCAAATTGTCCCACCTCTGCTTTTTTAGATTTTCTCCAGCATTGGATCTTTCATAGATTTACATACTGTGGATATTCATCATTACATATTACATTCTTTAGATGTCAAGAGGGCCTTAAAGTATTACTTCGACCATACAAAAGCCTTCAGGGCTACAAGACAACTTTTGGGTGTAGCTTAGGCAGCAGTGAGAAAGACCAAACCCGCAGAGATTCATAAACCTCTGTGTTTCATATTATTAGCACTTGTATGCCAGAAGAAATGCACCCTGCAATTCAAAATGGGGGCAGAGAGCTCCATGTGAGAAGTTATCCCACCTGAAAGAGGGCACAAGCCTCCGACCTTCACCAGTCCAAACCCTAAATTATAGTGCCCAGATGCCTTATCCCAAAACCCCAGCATTCCAGTGTACCGGTCAACCCCAGACCAACGGCCATATGTGCTAATCCATCACAAGGATCCCTGTCCCTGTGAGTTGTGCTGCAAGGAAAGTAACAAGTTTAAGCTCAGGGTGGGAAGAACTGGAACAGCGCTGACGGTCTGGGATCAAGCACAGGTTTGGAGTTATCGTGACCTCAAAAGTAGCCTCTTCTCCCATGTCTGCAGTACCAGGTGCACATTAGGAGATCTGGTGAATTCTTATATTAATTACAAATTATGAGCTTTTTCGCTGAATATGAAGAAGAATCCAATGTGGAAGAAGAGGAGCAGGTGAAGCTGGGACCAATGGCCTAGCATCCCCAGTGGACCAGGCCGCCTATGTATAGGGCCGCAGCAACCAGCTACAAGGATTTCTAACATATGTGATGTCAAAATGTGTTATTGGTAGGATTTTCGGTGGAAAAAAATTGCATTACATGCGGTCATATTTACCTACCCTGTCACATTTTCCTTCCCCTGCACAGCCTGTCAAATGTGCCTACCCATTGAAATGTACCCCCACTTTCCTTCTACACGGTCAAAATGTGCTATTGGTAGGATTTTATGATGGGAAGCAAAAATTGACATTACATGCTGTCAGATTTTCCTACCCCGTCACTTTTTCCTACCCCTGGGTGGGTTGCCCAATGCCCCCTGTTGGTATGATTTTCTAATGGGCAGGAAAAAATGACAGGTCAGGCTGTCAGAGTTTCCTACTCCGTCACTTTTTCCTACCCCTGGGTGGGTTGCCCAATGCCTGCTCTCGGTAGGATTTTCTGACGGATATGAAAAAATGACAGGTCAGGCTGTCAGATTTTCCTACCCAGTCACTTTTTCCTTCGCCTGGGTGGGTTGCCCAATGCCTGCTCTTGGTAGCATTTTCTGACCTGTAGGAAATAATGACAGGTCAGGCTGTCAGTTGTTCCTACCCCGTCACTTTTTCCTACCCCTCGGTGGGTTGCCCGATGCTTACTGTTGGTAGGATTTTCTGAAGGGTAGGAAAAAAATGACAGGTCAGGCTGCCAGTTTTTCCTACCCTGTCACTTTTTCCTACCCCTGGGTGGGTTGCCCAATGCCTGCTCTCGGTAGGATTTTCTGATGGGTATGAAAAAATGACAGGTCAGGCTGTCAGATTTTCCTACCCTGTCACTTTTTCCTACCCCTGGGTGGGTTGCCCAATGCCTGCTCTTGGTAGGATTTTCTGATGGGTAGGAAAAAATGACAGGTCAGGCTGTCAGATTTTCCTACCCCGTCACTTTTTCCTATCGGTAGGATTTTGTGACAGATAGCAAAAAGTGATGTTACACCGGCAGTTTCCAAAAAGAGCTCCTGAGCCCGGGCCCTACCGGAGCCCACCATGACTAGCCCCAGACATGAAAACACCTAGGGCTGCCAAAGAGCTTCACAGTTACATGGACAGCCTGCTTCATGATGTGTGATGACTCGTTACAAAAGGAGAGACTGGGCCCTCCAGCCCTCCTCCTGCTTCGAATCACAGTCATCACAAAGCAGGCAGCCCTTTCATTCAAGGAGCCTGTGGTTTTAAACCACACAGCACCTTGAATGAAAGTGCTTCCTGTTGCATGTGAGCTGTGTTACCCTGGAGTGCCTGGGGGCACCAAAGGTAATAATGCTTGTGCACTCCAGCTCCCCTACTTTCACCAGTACCCCTCCCGCTCATTGCCATGGGGGGGCTCATGTTAGGGGGCGTGGCCTAAGTGCACACATACTTAGGCCACACACCCTAATGAGAGCCCCGCTTGATTTAGCATACCACGTAATCCACTGGGGAAGCCCCTCAGTGCAGCCCCCTACTATCCAGGAGCAAGCGCTCCCTTCCAACATGGCCGCTGGCCACACAGTCCCTGCAGTACCCTGGCGGTGCAACTCTCTGGCTCGTCCCGACTCAGGGACTCGCTGTTTGGCTGAGAACGGAATAAAACATTAGCCTGCACATCCACCAATGAACAAGGCCAACACATAAGGCCATTGAAGCCTGTCTTGGCTGGGATGGCTGCCCATGTAAACAAAAAACAAGGTATGTGCTCAACTCTGTAGCCTGTTACCTCACTACCCTTTTCCTGCCCAATAATCCACCTTAATTCAGCCATCACACCTATGCTTTTCCTCCCTCCTAGCGCAGCGACACTCCATGCTACTAAGGTCCAAGCTCAAATCCCATCAGCCCAGCACCATCCAGCCTTGACACCAAGCCCATAGGCCGTAGCCAGCACCAGCAAACCGTGCATAGGTACCATAAGGCGTGCTAGGCTTAGCACCGGCACCCAACCACCTTGCACCAGCAATGCACAACCGCCCATACTGCCGCGCAGGAACTCCTGGCTCCACACATGCACAATCCTGCCTCCATGCATCCCCAACTACCTGGCAAACCACCCAGGAAGACCGCTCACACTGCCTAACAGACTCCTTAGTCAAACCTCAGCGAGCATGCTCGCGCCTGCCTCTCCCAGTAACCTTAATAGCAGCCAGACGCTTACGGGTACGGCAAACAAAAGTCGGATCTACCTGCCAGCGCAACAGCTAACAAGTGCCCCAAATTACGCAGATACCCTAGAACTGCCAGCCTGGACACCTACAGCTTACCCATACCTCCATTGGCTCCACAGACCTAGGCCTCTTATAGTGCTGCCAGCCTCTTTACTTCCAGTACTTGGAACCCTATCCTGCTAAATGAGTCGGTCGTCCCTCAATGGTGCACCAAATCCTGGCATCAAGCCTCTCGCCTAACACCTTGCCCAATAGCAGTCTCACCAACCACACCACAACTATCTTGGGCAATGCTCAAAAAAGCGATACTAGCCGCAGGTCCTCAAACACGACCCTAACCAGCCTGCCCATTCCCGCTAGCCTGGCCCTAACCAGGTCCCTGAATAGCCAGCTACATCACAGCACAATGCCCTGGAACCAGCTGCCAGCCACCTGACCACCAGCAGGACAATTAGCAGTCTGTCTAGCATCCCTAGAACTATGCCAAATATCACCCAGACTTATGTCGTCATCACAACTGATACTAGCTTGCCCAAACACTGTACTACACGATCATACAGCTCCCCTCGATTCTCCTTTACTAGCAAGGGCAACACTCATCTGCCCAATCTCCCTGCCAAACCTCTGAATACTACTCGTAACGGCACCTCTAGCTGAGAGACCACCAACTTGGTGAACTTCAACTTGCGTAATCAACCTACCTTACCTTTGAATTGTGCCCCAGTCAATGCCAGACCCATCCAAGCCCACCACCTTGACATTCAAGACCTTATCACCTCCAACAATCTGGACCACTTGTCCATCTCTGAAACCTGGCTACTCTCAGCTGCTGGCCCAGCTCTCTTCCTAGTGATCCATCTCCGGTTCATAATCTTCTGTAGCGATAGACTTGACTCCAACATATACTGACTCACACACACGTCAAAGGCTGTACTCTAGACTGGCTTGCAGACGTCAACTACCATACCGCTGTTCTCTAGAAACTTCCCTGCCCCTCGACTGACCACCATGTCATTTCCTTCGCCATCCCTACCAATGACCTGCCCACTCCCTCCTTCTCAACCCGGCTTCCCACCCTAGCCCGTAGTTCACAGAAAAAACGAGAGCTTGGATTGTGCCAATGCTTGGTGAGCTACAACTAGCACAATCTCCATACACCAATGCAGTTGCTTTTGCAGACTTATACCACAAAACCATCACAATGGCTGTTGGCACCATTGCCCTTCTCGAACCACCCAAACCTAAGCCCACCACTCACTTGGACTTGTAGTTTACCCCGGACATCCAAGCGCTATGCTCTAAAAAACGTGAGGCAAAAACACCCTTGCACTCTAACAAGTCCCCCTTCTCTACCTCAGCTAAAAGCAACAAACAGGCTAGACTACACGCGAAAGCCTCTAACTACAACACTAGAATTTCCAATGTGAAATCCAACACCCATGAGCTGTTTACCATCCTCAGAAAGCTGGAATCTCCTTCTGCTCCACCATCTAATCTCACCAAAGAGGAGGCTTGGTCCATCAATATCCAAAATGCTATCTTGCACAAAATCTCCACTCTTCAGAAGAAAATCTATGAAAAACAAGCCTTCATCAGTAACACACCACATTCCCTCATCAACCAGCTTTCCATCTCCCAGTGTGACCAACCACCATTTCGCTTGTGCCCGATTACTGAGGCAGACGTCACCCTCATCATAAAGGTCTGAAACTCTCATGATGCAAAAGTGACACATGCCATGCAGCGATCATCAAAGACTGCTTTGACGCCCTGACTCCCTTCATCACTACGGACATTACCCCCGGCTTAGTTCCCACAAGCCTTACAAAAGCTTGTGTTCTTCCTATGCTCGGGAAATCCACCTTAGACCTCTCTATCCCCACAAACTACTGCCCCATCACAACAGTCCCCTTGCTCCTAAAGATCTTGGATCGAGAAGCCTACCTACAATTCCAGCAATACCAACAACATCCTTAGAATCCACCAGTCAGGCTTATGCTCTGGTCATGGCACTGAATAGGCCCTGCTCAACCTAAAGAACCACCTTGACAAGCACAAAGATATTGTTAAGCATGCACTTCTACTTTTAGACCTGTCCACAGCTTTCTATTTGGTAGACTATAAGATCCGTTGTCAGTACCTCACATTTGCAGCAAACTTCGCACAGGAAGCCACTAGCTGGATTACTTCCTTCCTGGCGACAGAACCATCAGAGTCTTCACAGAAAACACAGCAGCCCTCCCTCGCAGATTACATGCAGCGTACCCCAAGGCTCCTGCATCTCCCCTATGCTCTACAGTATCTTCACCAACCATTTGACCTCCTAGACACACTTGGTATCTCCTACACCAACTATGCGGATGATACCCAAATCCTCTGCCCCTCACAGCATTACTTAGTAGACTAGACCACATTACAAGCAGTGTACCAAACCATGATGGCTTCCCATCAACTCTGCCTCAATGATGAAACAACAATGGGTTCCCTAACCATGCTCAAGAACTTAAACCAGCTATACCGTTCCTTTACCATTGCCGACAACTTGGTCGTCGGTTCTCCAGGAGTAAAGACACTGGTTGTACAGCTTGACAGCACCCTCTCACTAAACCAGCAATTCAACGCCACTGCATCGTCAGCCGCCCACACCACTAAATGTATTAATGCATGCTGACCATTCCTGTCTCACTATAGCCCGTGCCGTGATCGGCTCCAGACTAGTTTACTGAAAAACGTTATTTGCAGGCACTTCAACAAAAAATAACCAGACGCTACAAGTTATCCAGAACAACTCACTCGCAGCCCTAAACATTCCCAAACAAGAGCACATATCAGCCGCTAGAAGAGATGTGCACTGGCTACCCATATGTGAGCGCATCTCCTTTAAAACTCTCTCGATCACCCATAGATGCCTGCCCAACTCTGCCCTCCCACCTTGCACAAAAATCGAAAAAAGCCCAGTCCATGAGACCGACTCACTCCGCCTACGCCCTCCACCTTATCACACCAAGATTCAGACTGGTCAGAGCTGGTGGGACCAGTTTCCTGTCACTGCTACGAACATTTGGAATTCTCTGCCACTGTCCCTGAGATCTGAGCAGTCTTACTGGTCATTCCACAAACATCTAAAACTGTGGCTCCTTGCCTAGAGGAACCCGCCATTGAAAGGTTCCTCAACCTGACACTCACCTTTGAGGGAAGCAGGAGATAAGATGTTTGAAGGGAGCAAGGTGAGGGTAAAAGGGTGACTGGGTACAGAGAATGAACGTGGGCAGGAGAATGGGGCAATAGTTAATGAGGCACAAGATTGAGGGGGAAATGCAGGGTTAAGAAGATTAAAGGAAGGGGGAAATAGGGAGCAGTGAGCTCATGAGTGTCAGGATAATTGGGAATAATGTAAGTCTATAGAGCCAGGGAGAAATGAAGAGTGAGGAAAGGCAGGAGAAGGGGAGAGAAGAGAGGCATGTGAGTGAGTAATGGGAGTAGACGGGCAGAAATCTAAAGGCAAATGGAGTGTGACGTGGGTAAGTGAGGGAGGAACAAAATAAAGTGAAGGAAGGCAGGAGAATATGCGAATAGCAGCAACATGTGGAAGAGAGCAGGATCTTTATAACAAAGAACCTTCAGCAGAAATGGAGAAAGGCATAGGCAGGAGGATTAAGGGAAAGGAGCAAGAACAGGGGACGGCAGTGTTAAAAAAAGAGCAGAAAAGAGTGGGATAGTAGAGAGGAAATTGCTAGTAAAGAAAAAGGGGGAGCAAAAAGAATGCTGTATGGGAGAAAAATAAAGGGGAAAGGAGCGGAAAGGAGTAAAAGGGGAGCATATTTGTGATGCGAGGTGGGTAGGTGCTTGCCCTAGCTGCCCACCCATACACAGTCACAGCTGCAAAAGATAACTGAACAGGGAAACAATGAAAATGCAGCCACTTACCTAATGTGTTGAAGTGGGTCAAAAAGAAACACATGGTTGACAAAATCCCTGTTCTGTGAGTTTTCCGTGGTCAGCTTAAACCAAGTTGGCAGCTAAACAAGCCCAGATGAAACCCAAGGTCAGCGAACATGGCTCGGTACATCTGTAGGGTGGCCAACCACCCCGCATTTAGCGGGACTGTCTCAGTATCGTAGACGGTGTCCCGTATCTCATACACAGCCAGCTTTTCTAGTCTGAAGCCGGATCAGCTGTCCAACGCCTTCCCAGGTCACACTTTTCATGTGACAGTTAAAAGCACAGGGAAGCACAGTACCTTTCCCACTGCTCCCCCCGCACTCCCAGGTTCAGGTTTGTTTTAACTTCAATTTAATAAACTGATTCGAGTTTGATGACCCAGAGACAGCGATGCCTGTGTAAGGACTGTTGTCCCTTAAAAGGTGCAATTTGTGCAGATGGGCCTTCAATCACATTAGCCCAAACAGGCCCACCACTTAAGAAGTGCGTACACGGTTGTACATAAAGCAAGTTTATTGTACAATGCACCAGGGAGCAGATAGTTGGTGTTGCAGGACAAAACTAACCCAAGTTTCAACAAACCACATTGGTTCCCATCTTTTATACAATTTTGCAATAGTTTAAAACACTCTCAAAATACTTTATTGCACTCCACCACCCCCCCAAACATGATTGGACACAACTCTCTTCAAAGTAATCCCATCTTTTCCCAATTACTATGTTTTCATTGCCCAGGTTTATCTCAATAATTATCTTCAGATTATATTCATAACACACCTCTTGTTATGATTCGTCCGTAATAGGGCATGATGACAACACATGGTTAAACATTGGTATTGAAAACATAATTCATTACTAGTAATAACTGGCCTAAACCATTTAAATCCTAACTCTTGATTTGCACATGGCTACTATGGACATTTCCCGCAATATGAGGGGGCTGGGTGAATGATTTCCCTTCGTTCATGAGGCTATCTCTTTTCCCAGGCCACTGTTCCATTGAAAAATTTCAATCTACAAAGCTCCCACTTTATCGCACAATTGAAAACTCCCAAATACCTTTAGGCACCAGCTTACCTCATGTTTTACTACTGACCAGAATAAATAACGAAACTCCCTTGGTTACGCTCTCAAAGAGCCATAGATTATATCTACTATCTACAAGACTTATCAGACTATAAAAGTTAAAGGCTATTCCGGCAGCTGCTGACCGCGACAGCTAAAGACACTCATACACCTGCTTTTCTGCTGTCTGAAATCCTTTTTATAAGTCAAAGTACATTTTGCAAGAAAGCCCTAACCACTGTGTTCTGATTCATTTTTAAAAGGCCACTTACATTGACATTCATGAATTCCACATGTATTTATATTAATGTGCATGCATGTTTTTACCGTTGATATCTTTCTGCGTCCGTGCAAGCTAATATCTATTGGTTCAGAACAGAAAGTAGCACCTGCGCTCGGTTTGCTGCATCCCCAGTCATCAATATGGCGCGTGCAACATGAACCCTTTGTAATGATGGGGACCCTTCCTGACCACCCCAACATTCCTGTCATGGCCTCTAGCAAGGCACAAGTACCTAATGTAAGTAGGGCCTGGACTGTAAGGGTTGCTGGCTGGCGTAGACTACAGTTTGCCGACACTGGCAGCCAAACAACAACATAAGCCTCCACCAAGATGTCCCCCAGAGCGGAATGCCTTGCAGGAACCAAGATGGCCCATAGCAATCCATTCCAAAGGGAATCCTTTGTAGTCTAGTGGTGCTGGATGCAGCCCAGGGCTATATATGCCCCACCCTGCGCCACACCCAATGCTTATCGTTTTCCCCCTGGCTTGGAAAAGCAGGCAGCGTAACGCTTGCCTTCCTGCTGAGTCCTCTACATGCGCACCGGCTCCCGTTTACCCTGCACCCTGCTTACCCAATCGGAATCCAGCAGCTTCAGACTACTCACCACCGTCGCTGCTCCTGTACGTTCCTGGACGTCGGAGGCTTTCCGCTTCCATCGCAGCTCCTGAAAAGAGAAAGGACATTTGCAAGTTAATCGGAGCTCACCGCATTGCCTCCGCTCCACTCCTACAAGGTCTGTTTACCTTTTAACAAACATTACGCGGACAGCATTTCAAGTGTTCCACGTAGCGGGAAAAACATGTGAGGCATCTCTCTGGCATACAATGCTGTTGATCGGCAGGCATATGACTCTGTAGATCTGCAGGTTCTGAAAGGGAAAGAAAGACACACGTTCCAGACCGACGTGTGCACTGAATATAACGCACACAGCACTTGCACAAAAGTGCTTTACTGCTATTACTGCTATTACTGCTAAATTGTACAGAAGAGACATTAAAGACTGCAAAACACAGAAGAAACATACTGAAAAGTGCAAGGGACATACTACAGCACCCAAACCTCCAAACCCAGTCCTGAATACAGAGTTGATACTAAGGTGAGCAGGAGTCTAGCACTGCCAGTCAGCACATCCTCGGGAGACAGCACAGGAGGTGGGGGGAGAGTAGCTGCACAGGTGTTTAAACCCTTTCATTGTTCATCCTTAGGTTCACCCAGAGAGTCCCACATCTATCTCAACATCCTGGGAAACCTACCAAATCACTCTCGACTATACTGTCCACTGGGCAATAGCCTTTCAGTGCAACAGAGGTGAGAGAGTGGTTTGGATCTAGCAGCACAACAGTCAAGTACCACATTTTGGCGATCCGGACCAGGCACTCCTGCAGGGCACCAGAGGTAAGCGTTACAGAGCGCCAAGCCCACGTGCACCGTCCTACCCGAGTGGTATTGCGTCGGAAGTTGACCAGTTAGCAGCATTGCTAGGTGAGTTACGGACGGAGGTACACGCCACCCGCTCAGAAACCAAAACCATGAGAAAAGAGTTAGTAGTGAACCAAGAGAGAACCGAAGAATTAGCAAAACGCTTGACCAGAACCCAAGCAAGACATGTTCCCCTACCAGGTCCGTCTGATGGCGCTGCAGCACCACCACCCCAGATACAAGTAACCACGCCTGTCACTGTTCCTTTAGCATCTCCAGAACGGTTCCTGGTGAACCCACAAAAATATGCTGTCTTTATGAACCTGTGTCGACCAGGGCCATTTCCATGGACCAAATCAAGGTTGCCTTTGTTCTTTCATAACTAGGGGGACACGCTGCCAGTTGGTCAGTACCACTGGTTAATCGGGACGATCCTATTTTGTATAATTTTGCGGGTTTCCAACAGGAATTGGAAAAGCTGTTTGCCCGTACAACACGGGGCCAAGCATTAGGTGGGGAGTTACTTTCCCTCTGGCAGGGATCGCAAGACCTGTTAGTATACATCACCACTTTCAATCGCCTGGCAGCTGAAACCAATTGGCCCGAAGAAAATAGAACCACTTTATTTTACCAGGGTCTCCTTAGTGAATTGAAAGATGTCCTGGCACAGGCCGTATACCCATCCGCACGCTGTGCAGAATATATAGATCTAGTGTTACAGCTTGATCATCTGTTACAGGAGAGGGTCTCATAGTTCTCGTGTTGAGGGACGTCCCTTGTACGTTCGTCCTCAGGAGGTATCATCTCGGACCACGGAGAGTCTGCCAGAGCCTATGCAATTGAGCAGTGTAAGAGCACCCTTAGCTAAAGAAGAGAGAGAGCGACGCAGATGTCAACAACTTTGTTTGTACTGTGGCAAGGCAGGACATTTTCTAAAAAATGGCCCAAGTAAAACACCCCGGAAGCCACTGGGGGCTCTTAATTCAGACACCATGCAACCAAGGGAGTTGTCGGAAAACTCTATGGCTCGAAAAGAATAGAGATCGGCTTGTTGGGAAATGAGAAAACACCAACAGTCTTGCATCTTACAACACTGGGAATCCTACTTTGCCCTAAACAGCCTCAACGGATGCATGTTTTAGAAGCATATATTGACTGTGAAGCAGTAGGAAACTACAATGACATTACTGTGGCTTGCGGATAGATGTTCCCATTCAGAAGAGGGAGAAGATTGACAACATTGTTTCTGTAGACGAAACACAGCTCTCTTCTGGGCCCTAGAACGATTGTACCGGGAAGGTTATTCTGTTATGGCACGACGGCCATAGGGAACATATCTTTTTTGATCTAATAAAAGCACCCCAGTTCCATCTTTTATTGGGCATGCCCTGGTTGGAGTGTCAAAACCCGGTCAGAAACTGGCAAACCCACACGTTGACCTTTCCTGCCTAATGTGTACAGACCTGTTATTCGTCCAGTCCAAGTAACACACAGGTACTTACAGCCCGAACACAAGACAAGAATCACAAGGTGGTGATCGGTATGATGGGACAATTGCCTCCGGAATATGAGGCCTATCAAGATGTTTTTCAGATGGAGCAAGCAAACACCCTGCCGCCCTACTAGCCCTATGACTGCCAAATCGACTTAATTCCAGGAGCTTAACCTCCATACGGTATGGTAAAGGAGAACAAACACTTGTGCAAATACTTAGATCAGTACATGGCCAATGGGTTTATCCGACTGTCTAAGTAACCCGCTTCCTCAGCACTCTTCTTCGTCCCTAAGAATGAGGGGACCTCAGAACTTGTATAGATGATAGAGGGCTCAACAAAATCACCATAGAGAACTGGTACCCTCTGCCACTAATTCCGGTACTACTGGACCAAGTGAAGGTGTCACACGCCCACTAGGGTGGCGCTTGTGGACTGGTTGGAAGCTGCGGTATCATTGAACGGTGCCATCACGTTGTTTGGCGTCCACATGGCAGCGCTCTAGTCTATTCCAAGATGGCCACCGCCGGGCTGCCTTAGTCAGTCGGCACCCGGCAGGCGCGTTGCAACCCCTATTTTTCCTTTGGGTAAGGCGCTAGTTTTCTGACTGTCTTCGCTTTGCTTGAGTCTTCTACTCTTCTGCTTTCCCTTTGCCTTCCCTCTCGCCGCCGGTCTCTCACGGCTTGCTGATTTCCCAGAGTCTTTGGTTTCTCTGCTTTCCTGGATCGAGCTCCCATCTCCTAGGGCCCTTTCTTGTGTTCTTTGCTCAGAGACACTGCTACCTTTCTGGTCGCTTCGGCTACCTCCGATCTCTTGCTGTCTGCCTACCCCTGCCTCTAGGGGCTTTCCCTTCTGGTCCTCAGTGTCCTGCTTTGTCCTCCTCTGGAATTATCTGCCTTTTCCAGCTTGGGGAGACTTCTCACGGATCACCCGGCTACGGAATACCTACTTGTCATAGATAACTGGAGCCACCATCAGTCCATCCGCGTTACATCAAGACATTGGACTTCCTGCTTCCAATATCCCAATAGGTTGTTTTAGCCGGATCGGGATTTTTCCTCTTGTTGGCTCTGTCTGGGAAGAGGCCACTTGCCCACCCTCTTCACTCAGGCAAGCATAGTGGCTTCCCTCCGAGGTAGACCCTACCTCTTCAGAACAATTTCAGTAGCTATGTACGGCTGTACAGGGCCTTACACAAGAGGTACAGACCCTCAAGACGGAAAACGCAGTATTGCAGCAAATCATCACTGGCAGAGACCAACAGTCTTCTGAGCTTCCTCCTATGGCACTGGCTTCAGGAAAATTAGATGGATCGCCCAAATGACTGAAAGAGTTAGTTGAAGCCTGTATGGTGCATTTTGCGTTTCAAGCTCACACTTACGCTTCGGACCATGTCCGGGTAGGATACATGGTCTCTAACATGACTGCGAATGCATTGGCCTGGGCAACACCTCTTGTTACCCATGCTAGTCTGGTGCTTCAAGACTTTGGAGCCTTCCTAATCCTCCTCAGACAAACATTTGAAAGGCCCAAAACCATGTATGTGGCTTGGAGCTTCTGGATATCAGACAAGGCACCGCTGAACTGCTTACCTACATTACCCACTTTAAGAGATTCGCTGCAGAAAACGGCTGGCCTGAAGCTGTCCAATATACTATCTTCCGGCAGGGATTAAGAGACGACATAAAGGACGAATAGGCAAGGACGTCTCGGCCAGCTTAATTTCCGGATCTGCTATTGACAACTCTCCAGATTGAGTACAGACTCTCAGAAAGGAGAACAGAAAGAAAGAAGGGCAAGGGATCAGCCTTTGCACCGGACTACCAGACATCCACCTCGTCTCCCGCTCGACCTGCGTCGGAAGAACCCATGCAAATCGGAGCAACCCGCGCCCTGTTGACAGTGGAGGAACACAAGAGGTGCAGTCTCATCTTCTCTGGGATTGTCCAGAAGTTCCCCCTCACCACCCGGGAAACAGGCGTCCTCGGAATTAGGAGGGACGGCCTTCCGTGGAGAGTTTTCAAGTCCCTTTGTGGCCAGGTCCGTTTCATTCTCTAAAACATCTATCGACTCATGGTAATGGCTATCCAATTATTACTCCCACAACGCAAGGGGGATTCTTTAGCTTTGATCGATTGTGGGGCCGCTGGAAACTTTGTGGATGTCATGTGGGCAGAAAAGATGGGGATCCGCAGAGTGGAGAAGGAAGAAGAACAGAAGGCGGAAGGGGTGGACGGCAAACCACTCAGCTCTGGACCCATTGCTCATACCACCAAAGACATTTCCATGATCATTTTACAACACACTTTACCAGGATTTTTAGAGATGCGACAGCATCTGTGCTTAAAAGGAATCCCCAATTGGACACAAACAGAGACCAGTACAGGCAGTTGATTAATACGCAACCTTAATCGAAAATACAGGATTCAGAGGTTAGGACACTGCCTCAAGTGTGTCTGCCGTTGAAGGTAGTTGTCGGTGACTCCTGAAACATAGGAGGAACTGCGTAAAGTCGCCAGGTGGTTGTAGTTGTTAATCCAATCCCACTCTTTACTCTTATTTTTAAAGATACACTTTAGTGTATCATAGTTAGTTCCTCTCACAAAATCAGGGCTCCATCTGATATTCCTGTAAAGTTTAGCTACTAGCTTCTCGAAACCCGTCGTCACTGCACCCTTGATACAACTTGTTGCACTTGGCCAATAGGGCAAGCAACTGACAGTTCGGCTTAGAATGAATTTTCAGGTGTAGTAGGCCTTGTCGAATCTGCAGTTCACCTTTAAGCGAGGTTAATCCCAACTCTAAGCGAATGTATAGGATTTGGGTAGAGGCACTGAGCCTCAATATCCGTTTCCAAAACACTCCCTCTATACCATCCAACTATGCCAGATTTCATACCATGGCCTCCAATCCATACCGCACCATAGGGCAATAGTACTGTTTATACAATATTATGATCCCCTCCAATGAGAAACCTGCAGTCTTTCTTGCAAAGTTGGAGATCAATTGAGTCAACCGTAGTGCCTTCATTCTCTTAGCTTCTACTATGATCTTATAAGATTGACTACATCATGTCTGTGCCCAAGTAGGGGTATGTCTTCACGTAATCAACCTTGCCCACAGGAGTGGTAAAGGTAGGACAGTTCGCATTTTTATTGGAAGCCACCAGTATTGTTATTTTCCCTATGTTGATTTTAAGCTCATTTTCAATTGCATAGTTGTTCAAGATGGTAAAAATAGCCTTTGCTCCACAATAAGTGTGGTTTAGCATGACTAAGTCGTCTGCATAGAGCATAAAAGGGATAGATTGCACACTTCTCTTTGGGCAGCACCCAATAGTTGGCTGCAGGTGACCCGCCAGGTCAGCCATATATAAGTTGTACAGCAGGGGTGCAAGTGTGTAGCCCTGCTTAACCCCCTTACGGTTCTTAACGGGGGCAGTGACGTCCCCGTCCTCAGTCATTCAGACACGTGCATGAGTGTTCTGGTGGAGACAATACAATATATTGACAATCAACACAGGGCAAACCCATGTTAATAACGTGCCCTACAGCCCTGAGCGATTCACCCCATCGGACGCTGCAGTGAAATCGTCAGAAATCGAGTGCCCAACCAAGTCTTGAGTCCTTCTGAGGTTATGCATCAGACTTCTACCAGGTTGAAAGCCTGTCTGCATAAATGGCAATATCTGGTATTCATCAACCCAGTCCTGTAAAACCCTCAAGACCAAATTCGGGAATAACTTTCCTTGTATCCAATGGGGTAGCTTTGGGGAACCTGTACTTGGGAGTTTACCTTTGAGGTTGTGATGGGTTCGCAATCCCCCCACATCCGTGGAAATAAGTCTGTGTTTAAGGCCGGGCACAGGGTCTTCAGCCTAGGAGCCCAACTGACCCACCTGGGCAGGTAGTCCCCCCAACCAATTCAAGTTGCGGTTCTTGCGGCCCTTCGTGCGTCTCAGGTAGCCAGGTTTCTCTGGTTGGCCTGCAACCGGCGCCTCGATTTAATAAGGTGCCTACAGTTACTGGGCCGCCTTTTGGTGGTTGGGTGAGGTGATGCTCTAGAGCAGGGGTGCACAACTGATTTTGACAGAGGGCCGAAAGTACCTTACATGATGGCTATAGTGGGCCGAAAAGTAAATGTGTTTGTTGTTTGTTTGTTTGTTTGTTTGTTTATTCATTTGTTATGCGCACCAGACTCGTAAGTAAAAGGGCGCAGCAGTATGGAGATGCAAAGTTTACAAGTTGCGAAATGTGGATGGGATACTGTATTTACATACATACTAAGTATATAAATGTACAAAAATAGGGCAGATAATAAAAATATCCTATATACATGCAGTAATAAACAATAGACAATAAGCACTGTGCAAATATATATATGTATATATTGCCAGGGTGTAGCCCTTCGCAAAACACCTAGGCCCACCAATGGACTGGATTTCCCAGGGTCTTCAAGTGTTGGCACACTAACATTCTCATAATGCAGGTGAAAGTCTAAGGAAACGTCTCTTCAGATGTGGGCAGGACCACAACAGGTACTGGGAGACTAGGGGTCAGTGGCGATAATGTATTTTATTACATTTTTTCTGAAATGTAGGTTGAGGTGGGCGGCTCTCAGCTCTTGGGGCAGTGAGTTCCAGAATTTAGCTGCCTTTACAGTAAAGCTATTACCACCAATAGTGGTGAGCTTATATTTAGGTATGGCCAGACAGTTAGCATACCCTGTTCTGGTGGGTCTGAAAGAAGTTCTTCTCTGGGGTTTATCTATAAGGTAGCTAGGGGCTGCGTTATTGAGGGCTTTGTAGGTCAAGGAGAGTGTTTTTAGTTGTATTTTATTGGATATGGATAACCATTTATGCCGGCGTCTTAAGGAGGAAATGTAAGTTTTTTTATTTATGCCTAGAGCTGCTCTTAGGGAATTATTCTGGAGAGTTTGGAGCTTTTTAATGGTAGATTTATTAGCATTACTGTATAGGGCGTTGCAGTAGTCAATTCTGGAGAGTATTAAGGCTCTGGCCAAGAACAAGCAGCTCTGGTCAGAAGGAGCGGCTTACCAGCTCGGAGCAACTTACAAGTGTAAGCTGTGGAGGAGGTAAGGGATTTAACCTGTTTATCGAAGGACAATGTAACGTCAAGGTAGAATCCAAGGATTTTTACCTCCTTAGAGACCTTAATGGTGTTCCCATCAATATTGATTGATGTCAATTTCTGGCCTAGTTTTTTAATGTTGGCCTGTGAACCTAGAATTATTAACTCGGTCTTATCATCGTTCAAGCACAAGCCATGAGTGGCCATCCATGCTTGTATGATAAGGTATACCTTGTTCACTAGTCCCGTGTCTGCCCTATAATCCCCAGAAAGCGGGAGGAGAATCTGAGTATCATCTGCATAGTTAGTGTAGGTGATACCCAGATGGTCCAGATCGTCAAACAGTGGCTTAGTGAAGATATTATAAAGGGTAGGCGAGACGCATGAGCCTTGGGGAACACCGCATAGGATAGGTGTTGGGTCGGCGGCTGCCGAGGGGGAGAAGACTCTCATAGTTCTCTCACTCAGGAAGGACTCAATCCATTTGATGGCTCCTGTGGAGAAGTGGGCCGTGGAGTCAAGTTGTCGGCATAGGACCTTGTGATCGACCAGATCAAATGCGGCAGAGAGATCAAGTAGGAGCAGGAGTACTGTCCTGCCCTTGTCTCTTTGCTCGTCTATTTGGGACTTTAGGTCAATTAAGGCTGTCTCTGTTCCGTGTAGTGGTCGGAAACCAGATTGTCTGTTACCCAGGAGTTTGTGTAGTTCAAGGTGTTTTTAAATTTGGCTATAGGCAGCTTTATCCAGTATTTTGAGTAGAAATGTGACCGTGGTGATGGGCCGGTAATTAGTGGGAATGAGAGGATCTAGTGTCTGTATTTTGAGGAGGGGGAGCACCCATGATTGTTTAAGGTTGGCCGGGATGGTGCCTGTGGTAAAAGAGGCATTTATCAGTTTAGTAATAAATGGGGATAATTCTCTGGCAGCATCTTTTATTAATTGTGCTGCGCAAATATCACGTTTACAATTTGAAGGCTTCAGTGACAGGATGATTTTTTCTACCTCCAAGATAGACATTTTAGAGAAGTGGAAGGTAGTATTATGTGCCAGTGGAGGGACATTAGGCACAGGGGTATTGGGGGAGTGCTGTAAGTTCAATACTTCTTTTTTTTTGTTGAATTTTGTTTTGGAGTTCATTTTTTTAGCTAGGGCATGTTGGATATCTGTACACCAGGATTTGTCCTTAGTACAGACAACGGGTATAGCAATTGGGGACTCTAGTTCTTTGTGTATGGAAAAGAGTTCTTTCATACTAGAATTAGAGTTAGCAATACGCTCATCATAGGAATTACATTTTGCACGGCAGATTTCCTTCTTATATTGTGAAGAAAGTGCAGTTAATTTAACTTTGTTCTCACTGGAGGGGCAAAGTCTCCAATTGGTTTCACTTTTATTCTTTAAGGTGCGAAGGTCTTTAAGTTGCGGTGTGAACCTATTGTTTAGATGGGCTATAGGTTTGCTAGGAGCAATTTTGTCCCGTGTAGAGCATAATATCGTTATATTCCTGAACTAAAGTGCTAGGATCAAGACCTTCTGGCAATACATTGAGGGTGGGCAGAATGGCAGGGATGACTTTCGCTACAGTGATACTTTTTTTACTTCTAGTTAAGCATGGAGGCGCTAGAGGCTGCACCATTGGAGTGGGTCTTATAGTAGATAGGTGGAAGGAGACCAGAAAGTGGTCTGTCCATGATAGAGGTAGGATAGAAGAGATAGTAGCTGAGCAGTTAGAGTCCACAATCCAGTCCAGTATCCTCCCTTTTATGTGGGTAGGTTTGTTGACTTTTTGTGAGAGGCCTAGTGCGTTGATTGTGCTGACTATGTCTGTTGCATTTTTATCCATTTGGTCATTGAAACCTAAGTTAAAGTCCCCTAGTAAGAGTAGTTGCGAGGTAGGTTTAAGGTTATTTATGATTATGTTATGCAGATCATCCTCAAAGGTACCAAGAGGACCAGGCGGTCTATAGTGAGTTATTGTGAATTGTTTATCTGAACTTTGGCCATAAGAAATTCACATGATTGTGACATGTGGGTAGGGGCTAGTCTAAGGTCAAGCCCAATTTTAGAGATAATGGCAATACTGCCACCTCGGGCGTTGTCTCGGTCTTGTCTAGCTATAGTATAGCCATCAGGGATAGCTAGCTAAATGTGGGTGGGGCGGTAGGCGCAGCGGGGCGTGGCATGGCAGGAGGCTTTTTCAACCCCCAATTTTTATTAAACACATGGAAAAAGAATTGGTTTTTGAGGTGTAACGATTTTTATTTGTATTTCAAACTTACATTTTGTACTACACATTTTCCATTGTTATCATTTATTTCTATTTAGTTATTGCATATTGTCTGTTTAATTATATATATTTTATTGACCCTTGATTGGACATTCCGTTATTTTGGACTGCTATACTTTGCTGTTTGGGTTGCCAAAGTGAAGTATGGCCTTCGTTGAGTCAGGTTTCTACAAAAAGCAAAGGATGTACATCTCCTAACAGTGCCTGTTTTAGCTTTATTATTGGGTTCTCGCTTGGGGTCCGACACTATGCCCCATGGCTCCCACCCCCAAACAAACACTATGCCCATGGCCCCCACCCCTCAAGCAAACACTCTGCCCCATGGCCCCCATCCCTCAAGCAAACACTATGCCCCATGGCTCCCACCCCCAACCAAACACTACACCCCTTGGCCCCCACTCCCCAACCAAACACTATGCCCCATGGCTCCCACTCCCCAACCAAACACTATGCCCCATGACCCCCACCCCTCAACCAAACACTATGCCCCATGGCCCCCAACCAAACACTATGCCCCATGGCCCCCACTCCCCAATCAAAAACTATGCCCCATGACCCCCACCCCTCAACCAAATACTATGCCCCATGGCCTCCAACCAAACACTATGCCCCATGGCCCCCACTCCCCAACCAAACACTATGCCCCATGGCCCCCACCCCTCAACCATACACTATGCCCCATGACACCCACCCCTCAATAAAACACTATGCCCCATGGCACCCACCCCTCAATAAAACACTATGCCCCATGACACCCACCCCTCAACCAAACACTATGCCCCACGGCTCCCACCCCTCAACCAAATCCTATGCTCCATGGCCCCCATGCCAAACACTATGCCCACGGTCTCACCCCTCAACCAAACACTATGCCCCATGAAACCCACCCCTCAACCAAACACTATGCCCCATAGCTCCCTCCCCCAACCAAACCCTATGCCCCATGGCCCCCCACCCCTCAACCAAACACTATGCCCCATGGCTCCTAACCCTCAACCAAACACTATGCCCCATGGCTCCTAACCATCAACCAAACACTATGCCACATGGCTCCTAACCCTCAACCAAACACTATGCCCCATGGCCCCCATCCCTCAACCATACACTATGCCCCATGACACCCACCCCTCAAACAAACACTATGCCCATGGCTCCCATCCCAAACCAAACACTATGCCCCATGGCCCCCACCCCTCAACTAAACACTATTCCCCATGGCCCCACCCCTCAACCAAACACTATGCCCAATGGCTCCCACCCCTCAACCAAACCCTATGCCCCATGGCTCCTAACCCTCAACCAAACACTATGCCACATGGCCCCCATGCCAAACACTATGCCCATGGCCCCCACCCCTCAACCATACACTATTCCCCATGGCCCCACCCCTCAACCAAACACTATTCCCCATGGCCCCACCCCTCAACCAAACACTATGCCCAATGGGTCCCACCCCTCAACCAAACCCTATGCCCCATGGCCCCCACTCCCCAACCAAACACCATGCCCCATGGCCCCCATGCCAAACACTATGCCCATGGCTCCCACCCCTCAACCAAACACTATGCCCCATGACACCCACCCCTCAAGCAAACACTATGCCCCATGGCCCCCACCCCATGCACCCATACAGACCCGAACCCCTAACTCAGCACACAAACTCACAAGCATACACCAATACACTATGCACCCATACCGACACGAACCCCCCCACCACAGCATCTCAACATACACTGCACACAGACAAATACAAACACCCATACAGAACCAACACCCCCGACCCCCGCATCTCAACATACACCGCGCAGACATACAAATACAAACACCCACAGAACCAACAACCCCACACCCCCGCATCTCAACATACACTGCACAGGCATACAAATACAAACACCCATACAGACCCAACACACCCCACCACCCCCGCATCTCAACATACACTGCACAGACATACAAATACAAACACCCATACAGACCCGACACACCCCCCACCCCTGCATCTCAACATACACTGCAGACATACAAACACCCATACAGACCCGACACACCCCCCACCCCCATCTCAACATACACTGCAGACATACAAATACAAATACCCATACAAACCCGACACACCCCCATCCCCCATCTCAACATACACTGCAGACACACAAATACAAACACCCATACACACCCGACACCACCCACCCCCGCATCTCAACATACACTGCGCAGACATACAAATACAAACACCCATACAGACCCGACACCCCCACCCACCCGCACCCCATCTCAACATACATACAAACACAAAAAACACAGTCAGGACGGATCCGAGACAGAGACACTCACAAACATACAGCCCCCCCCACCATGTACTTACCAGACATGCTGGAACTCTGGCGAAGCTTCTGGCACTATGGTTGGCATGGGCGTGACAAGGCTGAAATGCCTTCCGGCATCAAACCTTACTGGCCAGGCCAGCCGTAGTGCTGGCACTCCATTGGTGCAGCACACACGCACTACGAGGCTCGTAGGAGCTGCGTGTTTCGTGTGCACTGAAACAATGAGAGCCAGTGTTTTATCCGGCCCGGAAGACAACAAAGACTTTCCTAATGGAGGGCGGGCGATGCTGCTTGCGGGCCGCCCTCCATTAGGAAAGTGTTTGTTCCTCGCGGGCCGGACAAAATGGCATGGCGGGTCGCAACTGGCCCGCGGGCCGTAAAGTGTGCACCCATGCTCTAGAGGTTTACAAGATTGCGCCTGAACCCACTTGTCTAGCGGGCCAGACAATGCCACCAATCTTCTAGCCCCATCCGTCTATATCCTAGTTACCACTATGGATGCCTTGACACCCTGGACTAAGATATTCGCTGAGGAATGTTTCCGTATTCCAGGTTGAAGGACCACCAGGGGGGTTCTTCCTTGTCATCGGACACATGCTGTGGTTTTCCGGGTTGCTGGCCTGGTGTGGATGTTGATGTTGCAGCCTCCATCAATGAAATCGCAGCACATAAAGCATCAATTGCATCTTCTTCTGATGCTGCTATATTTAGAGTTTTGGGATTTCCAAGAGGTGTCAGGTTCGTCTAGCACAGTTATTATATCGGGCCCTGCCACTCGAGAAGCAGCTCCCAAGAGACCAAGGGGTACTATGGCCAGACACTAGCGAGTCCGCACCTAGGACATCGGAGTTCACCGCGCAGCCTGGCCGACATGAGGGAATACTCCGCGGTCAGAGGGGGGAGCCAGCACCTGCCTATGTAGACAGATTGAGGACATTGTCATGTAGACGGCGATGCGGGAATGCTACCCTAGTGATAGACAGGAGAGCTATGGGGAAAGAGAAGGAAGACTGCGCATTTCAGTTCCCGCTGCTAGAAAAGGGGGGCGCAAGACCACAATATATCCCATGGCCAAACATGGATCGAGAGAACTTGAAAAACAAGCTTCCAATGCTGACTTTGGGAGCCGGGAAATGGATACACAAGTTAGAAAAAATGACAGGGCGTGTCACGTTGGCTATAGGGGACATTAAAGGTCTCCTGATCACCATACTGGGTGAGAGAGCAGACGATGTATGGAAGCGGGCTGGGTACCCTGGGGTAACCATAATTAACACTACCCATGATGGAGCACCATTCAATAATTGTAGAGCAGCAGTGTGGAAAGCGCTATGAGTGCTGTACACAGACACTTCCGATATGGGAGCTATAATGACTCAAAAAATGAAAGAGTCAGAGGATCCTTTGATTTATATCCAGAATTTTCAAGACGCGTGGGTGCTCAAAACGCATGAATCTTGGACGAAATCTATTCCTGTATTCTACCATATATTGTGCCATGGGTTGCCAGAACCGGTGCAGAAACAGCTCAAGAAATTGGTAGGAGTAGAAGCTAAACCATGGGCCGAAATACAGTTGACAATTGCACACTACTGTAGATTGTTGCAAGAAAAGAACCGAAAAAGGAAGCACCTCGTAAAGGTGAGGAAGCAAAGCTGGTGCAAAAGAAACTCTCAAAGTATGCTCTCGAGGGAGCCATGCTGACAAACCCAACTGAGCCAAGCGTGCAACAAGTGATCAACCCATTGCAGAATAACCAGGGTAGCGCTGGATTTTACTCGAGAGGTAGGGGTTTTAGAGAAAGAGGATGGCAGAGTAATCAGGGAAGGTTTCAGAGTAATCAGGGAGGTTTTCAGAATAATCAAGGTGGCTTTCAGAACGTGCAGATGGGCAGTCCAGCTACGCCAGATGGACAGATGGCCCGACCACCGCCAGTGTGTTGGCTGTGTGGAATGACAGGACATGTGGCACGTGTGTGCAGAAGCAAAGGCAATGGCCAAGGGATGGGAACAGGCATGGTGTATCAGCCTGCCGTCCCACAGCAAGGCGGTGCACAGAATCACACAGTGCAGCAGCAGGCACCAGGCTTGCAGCAAGGTACGCCACAAGTGGTTCAACCCTCGAATATAGGGAATTCGCCACAGGGGCAATCCCAACAGGCACCGCCGCAAATGTCGCAGGGCACTAACTCCGGAGGGGGAGTCAACCCTGGGAATGGGGGAAATCCACAAGTATACAGTGGACCTAACCTATATATACAATAGGACAGCTCATGGGAAACTCTGATGTGCTCTATCCTATCAGTGACACCAGACCTTAACAGGGTACCTAGGGTAAATGTTGTCATAGGGGGAAAGAATATTCCTTCTTAGTTGACACGGGTGCAACACGCTTGTGCATATGAGAAGGCATGTTTTCCTTGTCCGGCCAGGCCTTAGACACTCAGAGTTTTACAGGAGCTCACAGCTTAGTTCCCTTTACGGACAATCTCCCAGTCTCTGTGGGAGAATGTGAGATTAATCTACCCCTGTTATATTCATGCCAGACCCCCGTAAACATTTTGGGTCGAGATTTAATTAAAAAGTTCAATACGACTATATCGAGGGCATAGTATGCTCCACACCAGGAATGCATTATTCTAACGTGTGAGAAATGATCAGAGCATACTCAGGACGCATAGCCATGAGAGCTATACCATTAGAACCGGAAGTCTTCGCATCTGTATATTGTGCCAGGCCTCGCAGATAGAACTATGACTCAGCAGAGACTAGGGTGGAGGTGAGTCTCACATTTTGGGTCAAAATGATCAAACGAGAAGTGCCACAGAGAATGATGTTGACACTGATCCGCCCCACATACTTTGATGACGATATGGCCCAGGTGCCTGTCTCAGTATGGACTACAGGACCCTATGACGTAGGCCTCCTGAAAGGAGCAGGAGAAGTGAAAATTAAATTGAAACCAGGAGCAATTTTACCAAGGGCACGACAATATCCCATGTCCAGAGAAGCGGATGAAGGGATTGCGAAGACAATTTCCGCCATGATGGAGCAGGGCATCCTTGTGACGTCAGAATCACCCTGCAATACGGTGATTTACCCCTCAAGAAATCAAAGGGAGGGTTGTGGTGTTTAATCCAAGATTTGAGAGCATTAAACAATATTTTTAATTTTTTTATTTTTTTATTTCTTGCTTTTTAACCATTTAAAAGGTTTTTACAAGTGTCTTGTTGTCTTTGAAGATTTGATTTTCCTTTTAATCACCTCACCCCTTATGTGAAGAGAAGTCACAGAGTAGAGTATGGTTTGGGAGGTTCATGATTTATGTGGGGTCTGGAACTAATGCCGGGCTGTTGATTTTCTTTAGTGCTGCGTCTAGAAATTTCGCAGCTGCCATAGTCCATTTTGAGGATTCTCCAGATATTAACCGACACCAAATCATTGCTTCATCTATTACCAGTGGATCGAATATAAGTGGTGTGATGTAGGCTTCTCTTTCCTTGGTCAATTGTGGGTAGGTCGTAAGGAGGTGCCTTGTTGTTTCTGGTTGTTCTTGATTATTACAGAGGCAGCAGAGGCTAGATGTTGCCAGTCGTCTAATGGTTTGAACTTCCTAGTGTGAAGTTGATTTAACCTGGCTCTCATGAAGAGCCTTCGCAGCATTTTGTTTGGGAATTTTTTTACAGTACTTTTTTGGTTGTTTAGCTTGTTATAGACTGGCGGCAGGTGTTGCAGCAGTTTGTTTTCCAAAGCTTTGTCATTTGTGGAGTTCGATCTTAGTTGACACTCTTACTGGGTTGGAGATAAGTTGTTCTTCAGTACAGGCAAGATCTTCTAGTTTTCTTTGAAGGCTTTTTACCCAATTATTAGGTGGTTTACAAGTTCCACTTTCGATTTCTGCCGCAATTACTTGGTACACTGGAAGAGCGTCAGTTTGTAGGATCTTCCTGTACAGCTGCATAGTGCTCTTTTCCACCGCTGCCACTAGTGAAAGTAGACCCAGTTCGCGCTGGACTGCTTCCATAGAGGTTGATTTCAGAAAGCCAAGGATCGATTTACACAAGTATCCTTCCAACTGTAGCCAGATCGAGGCAGGTATGGTTAAGGAGGAGTTCATGCAATATGTCATGGTCGGGATAACTTTTGACTTGTAAAATTGTATAGCCGGAGAGAGTGAAAATTTGCCAATTTTTTGTCTACCTCTCTTGTCTGTGCAGCGAGGCTTCTTATTTTGTCCCATAGAGACTTTTGCATTGTTGTCTCTTTGTGCGTATTATCGATCCAGATACCAAGGTACTTGTACTCTTTGACCACTTCGATCTTTACCTTGTCTAGGTACCAGGTGTGGCCATCCTTGTTTAAATTATATTGTTGAAGCCGAGTTCCCTATAGTCCCTAATCCATCTATGATCTTGTGAACATACCGATCGAGACGAAATATTTCAAGGTGATTGATTTGAAAAATGCTTTCTTCTCAATCCCGCTGCACTGTGACTCACAAGATCTGACGTCCTTCACGTTCAGACAAATGCGCCTAAAAAGTACGAGGTTGCGAGGTACGAGGTTGCCGCAGGGGTACTGTGAGTCCCCATCGATTTTCAACAGAGTCTTGCAAATGGACCTAGGCAACATTACAGTAGACAGTGTTGTTTTGCAGTATGTGGATGACATTCTGATCTGCAGCACCACTGAAGAACAGTACAGGCGCGATTCTATCCAGCTTCTGACTATATTGGCTGAGAAAGGATATAAGGTTGACAAACAAAAGTTACAATATTGTCAACAAGAGGTGCTGTACATAGGCCAGCTAATCTTGCATGAGGGGAAAAAGGTCACCCCAGAAAGGGCTGGAGCTGTCATGAACATGGCTAAGCCGCTCCCGATAAAACAAATGCAGAGCTTCCTAGGCCTGTGCAACTATGTTAGGGCATGGGTCTTCGATTACAGCTCATAAACCAAGCCATTGCTCCAGGCCCCGAAGAAGGCCCGAGCGACAAAAGAAAATAATGAATGTACTGAAGCGATGGAAGAGGGGTTCACAGAACTAAAGAAAGCAATTAGCGCAGCTCCAGTTCTCGGGATTCCTAATTATGCAGAGGAATTCTACCTGTTCTCGCACACGAATGGCAAAGTTATGACGGCAGTACTCACTCAAAAAACCTCGTTGGGGTACAAGCCCCTGGCATATTACAGTGGGAATCTGGACCCAGTAATGAGAGGCCAGTTCCCATGCGGACAAAGCTTAGCTGCTGCAGCGTTCACCATAGAGAAGGTGACAACCATTGTAATGGGATGCTCCATGACGTTATATGTTGAACACTCATTATTTGCCATATTAGAGAAACCAAAAGGTACATTGACATCTCAAAGGGCCTCTGCCTATGAGGTGATCATATCGAATCCATCGATCAAAATAGTTCGATGTAAAACAGTGAATCCAGCCACGTTCATAGCCGAGCCAGTCACTGAAGGAGAGCCGATACATGACTGCGCAAATTATGAGGAATTCTATGATGAAATCCCCAGGGTAAAGGAAAATGCCCTGGCAGGTGGTGAAATTGTGTTCATTGACGGTTTTTCAAGAATCGACCAAGAAGACGGACAAAGATATACAGGCGTTGCCGTAGTAAAACACATAGCAAATGGAGAATTTCAAGTATTCGTTAGTGCACGAATACCATCTCATTATTCAGCACAGGCTGCAGAATTATTGGCGTTGATACTCGCCATTGAGAATCATGCAGACCAGGAAGTAACGGTGTACAGTGACTCCACCTATGTGACATCCACAGTGCATGCAGGAATAGCGCATTGGAAGAGGGGCTAGCTCCGAGAGACGGCACACCAGTGCAGCATGCAGCCTTATTGGACAGGCTGATTAAGGCACTTCAGCTCCGAGTGGCCATAGCGGTCGTGAAATGCGCCACCCATACTCACGGGACAGATTTCGTGTCACGTGGAAATCACGCAGCAGACACGGAAGCCAAGCGTATGGCATCAAAAAATGAGACAATCATGGAAGTAGAAGTGGCACGCACCCATGAGCGTATGATGATAGCTCAAGCCACACCAGAGGCTTATAGTAATATGGGCAAACTGAATTGATGGAGCTACAAGGGGAGGCACCACAAGACGAAAAGAACCTGTGGAAATGACGAGGGTGTTCTTTGAACCCCTCGGACGGATTGTGGAGGCAAGACAGCACTGGTAAACCAATAATGCCTGTAGCCAGACTAAAGATATCAATAGAACAATTACATTACCCGTTCCATATGACAAAAGAAAATCTAGCCGCAACGTTCGCAGAAGACTGCTTCATACCGGAGTTAGCAGAGCAGGTTGCATTTTTTATAGTGAACTGCATAATTTGCCAACAGCTCACTGCTGGGCACACATTAAAAGTAGTGAGAGGAGTCATCCCCCGGCCAGATGGACCATTTCAGCACTTGCACGTCGATTATCTCGACATGATTCAAGTATGTAACGGGTACAGGTACTTAATTGTAGTGGTGCGTCCATTCTCTAGATGGATAGAAGCAGGTCCCTGTACACACCCAGACTCAACCTGTGCTGCCAAATTCCTGGTGAGGGAAGTATTCCCTAGATGGCGGGTGTGTGAGGTGATGAGATCAGATAATGGGGCTCATTTTGTAAATACAGTTTTTGAACAGATTAGCTTGTTGCTTGGTATAAAACACAAGTTCTCGTCGGTGTATCATCCAGAGGGAAATGGTATATGCGAGAGGCTCAACGGCTTGTTAAAGGAAAGGATAGCCAAGTTGAAGCTTACTCTAAAAAAGGGATGGCTGCACTGTCTACCACTGGCATTGTATTCACTTCGGAACCAACCAGGCTCCGATCATCATCTCACGCCGCACAAGATACTCACGGGAAGGAGAATGAGGACCCCCTTTACCCCTCGAGAGCTAGATGTGATGCCCTGTCTACCCGAAAGGTCCTGGGAACCGAGTTGTCGGAATATCTGAACTGCATGACATTGAGCCTCGCTGCCATTTCAGACCAACTGCAGCGACGATGAAAAGGGTGCAGCACAACACCAGACCCAGGGGAGATGCTGTAACAGACACAGCTAAAGGGCTACGTGCGCCAATCATCTTCCCTGGTGACACAGTACTGGTGAGAAATCACACAAAGAAAAGGTGGGACGAGCCGAGATTCAACGCCTGTTCATCGTAGAAGACTGCACTCCCTCAGACGTGACACTGCAAGGCAGGAGAGCTTGGATTTTCCTAAATGACATTAAACCTTATATCGGTATGATCCCTTTAGCTGAACCCCAATGTGAAGAACCTACAGACAACGGGGAAGAACCTCAGCACATGCAGACGAGAGCTATGACGAGGAAGAAGGACGCATGAGCAGGAAAACCAAGACAAAGAATCTGGATACAAGTTGTGGCTTAAAACTGGACAGTTCCTCCAAGCAAATGGGGATAAGGACATAATAAACACACTGATGATACGAACTTTTGAATCAAGCCATATCCAAGCATTATTAGTAAACGAGACTTTGATGAACTAAGAGCAAAAGTTAAGAACATCACACAGTCACCTGAATCAACCAACACCCAGACTTTGTTTTGCAGAACGTATGACATCCCCCAACAGGAATATCACCAGAGATGTGCTGTCCTGTTTTCTGTTAATACTAGAGACGTATCCACCGCTTGTAGGGAGAGTTACCAGCATCACAGACTTTGTCCAAAATCCTGCCAACAAGAAAGTGATCTGGCAACTACTGACTGTCATCGCGGAAGCCTTCATTGTACTGCCTGAGTATGATAATATAGGCACAGATGCTTCCTCCACAGGTGATAATAGATTAACTTACTTATACGCTTTTCTTTCGCATCATAGAGGAGTTCCCAGGACTCATCGGGAGAACCACGGACACCCTAACATTCATCAGTGATCCAAGAAACAATGAATACCTGAACCAAGTGTGGATCAAGCTAAATTACGTGATTGCAATCCACGCAGCAGGAAAGTGCAGAGACTGTTCTCGTCAAAAGAAACCCCTTTGATCCAGATCCCAGCCAAGCAGGACAATGTCCCTGTCGCCCGTGGACAGCCGCCTGGCGCATAATGTCCTGTTTTGTCTGGTCACTGACTATCCAGAAATGTTTGAGAGGCCTGTGATGTTGACGTCATCACCTTCCTCAGAGACCCAGCTAATGGCGCACATATGGGCACACTCCTCCACGGTATCATGCTCCAGATGGAGCTGTCCAACATCCAGCGAGGGTACCTGAGGAGATTCCAGTGAAACTTTCCGCTGTGGGACAGATCGAGGGTACAGAGGCACAGTTCTTCATCTTACTGCCTTGGGACAGATCCAGAAGAGCAGGGAAGATTACTACAACACTTGTTTTTATTTTTATTTTATTTTTTCATTTTTATGGTTATTTGACTCCCATTTTTTATTTGATTTTGAACGGTACCATTTATTTCCAGTTTTTCCATTTTTTCCAGTTTTTCCATTGTTTTACCATTTTTGCATTTTTTCTACTGATTCCAATTATTTCCTACCTTTTTTCGCATTAAAACAAGATTCCAGCATGTCTTCCGGACTATAGCAAATTCAGGGGGTGGACTGGGAATTGACTTATTTAGAATATGCTCAATGAATGGGACTCACCAAAGAGGCTAGTCTAATCTTTTTCCATAGTCTAGCAAGGGAACTGTATCCCATAACCAGAGACTACCGTCGTCACCCGCAAGAGGGGGGACACTTGAGAAGCACAAGACACTTTACGTCCAAGACCGCCGCAAAGACCATAATGGAATAAATGAAAAGAAGAGATCTTTATAGAACTTTAACTATTGATATGATTAAAATGGGGGCCTAGAACAGTAGCCTAGTCCCCCCACAAGCGGTGTGGCGCCCCCACTTCCCTGGAAGAAAATGCTGCAAATTGTCTTATCGAACGATAATGTGCATATGTATAGTTATTATTATTGTTTTTCTGTCACTAACAATCAGAACTGCATTCTTTATTGGTGCACGAAGCGTTCCAATTTCAGTGCACCCACCAGATAATGTATGTACAAATCCCACGAAAGCACCCAGGCCCTATATAGTTATTCCAGTTCCAAGAAAAGCTGATGGTAAAGCAAACAAGCTAAAATTAAATATAAATAACAGTGATTCATACACATTTGAGGTAACAAATAAAGAGAAAAGCTGGAGACAGGGTCACGCGGAATGAATGAAAATGTAGCACTGACCACTACACACACACACACACTGAATGCACACGAACAAGGGCAAGTGTCAATGGCTACAGAACCTCGAACGATGGCAACAGAAAGTAAGAGACTGCTTACCAAACAACCAGTTCCAGAAAATAGTGGAAGTAACCAAGAGGAAGCAAGCGAAAGGCCAACTGAAAAAGATATAACCAAAGCACTCAAGAAGACAGAGACTGCTACAAAAGAATTCACTGCAAAGACATAAAAGCCGATAGACCATTTGTTCCTAGTTATAGCTAGAGTGAAGAAACTGCATGAGGAACTGAAAAGTAGAATCACATTAACTATTGCAGCAAGCACATCAGTTCCTACAAGCACCAGGCCCACGATGTGGCCTCACGCTGGACAGACGGTACACAGGTGGTGGTTAAAGGAGCTCTACGAGAAAATACAAGGGGAGAGGAAGAGAAACACAAAACCTTCTCCCACCACAGCGATACAGGAAATGAAGCCTGCTCCTCCGACAAGCATGATTGAGAGACCCCTAGCATGGAAAAGCAGCACAGTCACATTTAAAGATATAGTTGTAGCAAACTACAGAAAGACACTAAGGATCAAGAGAAACCCACATGAAGACAACAATGAACTAAACGATTACCTAGACAGCACAGCACATCTAGGAAACAACATTTGGTACCAACACATGAAGGAGGTCGGAAGAAGAAAGCTGAAGGTGAATGCTTCGTCAGTGCACTTCTACCATACAGCATGGGAAAATCCATGATCTTTGTGGCCGCAGAAATCGATGTCCCCACAGCACACGGTATGTCAACATAGCAATGTGCAACACCAGAGGACAGTTTATGAGGAGAGATGCCTCATTGATATGGGCAACTGAAAAGGAATACCCCGATGAAGACGGTTACGTCCAGGATATCAAGACAAGAAACAGAGCACACACTAAGAATCACGTGATCAGGTACGAGAAGCCTGAAGGGAGAAAATCAGGAACGAGTTGGGAAATAAACCCGAGACTGAACGTCTAAGGAAAGACTGCAGAAGAGGCTAGAATTTGGAAAAACAGAAGCCAAATGCAGATCTGGGAACAGTGGTTTCCCCAAACGGATGGGAAGAAGGAGTTGTAATCTGCCGAGCGTGGATGGTCCTCGGAGCCTGCAAGGAAGCAATAGAGAATTCACAGAGGTTATGCAAACCACTATGGCTGAAATTGGTAAAGCTGCTGACATGGGTCGAAGACAGAGGAGGACCCTTGCAAGTAGTAGCATTGGAAAACCCGAAATTATGCTTCAGAAACAATGGCACAAGGAAGATGGGAGAGAATCAAAACTGAGGACGAATCTTCGAAGCCCCAGGAATGATGGAATGGACTGCAGCAATTATGGACCATTACTGGGCGTGTGCATCCAAAGCATACATAAGACTGCCGAAACACTGCGGAGGCATATGCACAATAGCGAACGTCCACGTTCCTGCACTAGTGATCCTGAAAAGTGACCTGAACATTAACAGTTTCCCGAAAGCAGATGCTCACCTAAGGAAGAGGAGGTCTGTGGAACTGGTATCCCGGATGAAAAGAGAGAATTACTTTTCTGCCAAATCAGAAGAAGCATTCCATGCAATCCCATACGAGCACAGGCTGTTTAGCCTCACCTCACCAGTATTCACAACAATGCTCTTGCCGCACATCCAAATAGGAGTGAATGCTAAATGGTTGCAGATAACCAGATGGGAGTTATTGCAGACCATCAACACTACCATAAAAGGATTCAACGCAATCAAAGAAGAACCGAGGGCAATCCGATTCATGACCCTCCAGAACAGATATGTACTTGATATGATTACAGCAATGGATGGAGGTGTTTGCACAGAAATCGGAGAATCATGTTGCACGTTTATACCTTCACATGATGAAGAAAATGGAACCTTAACAGAAGCCATAAGTATGCTGGCAGATCTGCAGAATCAGATGATCAAGGAAACTGACGAAGTCGATGATGACAGCTGGTTTGGAACACTGTTTCTATGGGTCCCACAATGGATGGCAGACATGTTCAAAATTCTGGGTGCCCTACTAGTAATGATACTATTCGGATTTTGTGTTATCAAGATAATCGTAACACAATGCCAGAAAACAGAAGAAAGCCATTGGGATGAAAATTATGGTCGATGTCGAACCAGGATGGAAGCCCAGAGACCTAACAGATGAACGAATAATAAAGTTTGTGAAGGCCAGCGAATTTGCGCCAGAAGGAACAGAGTTTGCATACCCCAGAAAACGAAGAGGGTATGAAGGGAAATGGATTTACTGTAGCCCAAATGACCTGGAACAAAGACGAACACGTAAAAACAACAGGAAGTTTGAAAGGAGTGATAAAAATATGGACTCCAAAGATGAACACGTTCACACCATCATGTACAAACCCATATGACAAAGAATTGAATATAAAAGAACCAAGCAAGAATAATTTTAAGGAAGAAGAAAAAGTGTTCGATAAACTGACCAGAGGTGGGTTTGTAGAGGAGGTCCCAAATATGGCCTGCACTCCAGCCACCCAGGTCGAAATACCAGAAGCATACTCGCCAAGATATGTGACATATAAGGAGCAAATGAACCAACAGAGAGCCACGGTAAGGCTCTGTCCAGTACCCATCAGAGGGACATGTATACTTATTGAAGCGCCTACGACCAGACAACCGTGGGCTGCAAGGTACCCACTGAGACAACCATACCAGCAGCTGATACGAAATGAGGATTACTTACAAACAGTCCCTGAAGAGACCCAGAGAGCCTCAATGGAGGGCAGATGGTGACAACAAATGAACACAAACAACGAACACAAAACAGACACACAAGGACTAAAAACAAAGAGTAACAATGTAATGGACAATTAAGAAGAAACGATGTTAGCAAACAGAAACGTAACCATGAAGTAAGATGAAAATATGCGACTAACTGAATGCATGCAAATATGCTTGGAACGCAAGAAGCAAAGAAAAACGGTATTACTTGCAATGCTTGGTAGAAGAATAGAGCGGCATGCGCCAAGTATATATCTACCTCAATAAAAGCACGCTATACAAGTGCAACTCAATTTTGTAAAAGCAGAATTAGGCCCATGCTGCAAGGGACTAGCAAGGCCAAGATTCATATTCCAGCCAAAGGGAAGAGCGGAATCGAAACTCAGTAAGAAGCAGCTCAATGCTTGGGAATTGGAGGTCAACTCCAGGAAGGGAGGAGAACGGCAACGCTGAAGAATCGAATCTTCAGAGTATAGCAGCCAGCCAGTGAAGGTCGAGATAAGGAGGCCCCAGGCAGGTGGCGAGGATAAGGAAGAATCAAATACATGAATCAGAGGGAAAATTAAGCAGATTCACGGTGAACAGACACGTGACCAGCTAAGGGACAAGAAGTACTAATGATGTCACCCAGGATGCCATACCTTTTCCTGATAAGAAGCTACAGTTTCGAGGCCATCCCTAGCCAACTAATTCACACATAGCCCTAGAGGTACTGATTGATGGAAGGGAGGCAGGGTGAATGGTGGGGCACTCCGCATCTGGGTGTCCCTTCTGCATGCTGCAAATTAAAGTGGAGATTTATGCCTAGGGGTGTAACCCCCCCCAATCACAATGGACCAAATAATCTAGGGTCTTATAGCTGGTAGAACCAATAAGACGTCGTAGTTGTAGTGACGTCTATCACGAGTGATGTAAGGGATGGGCAGAGACACCCACCCGATAAGAGCTATCCAATCCACATGCTCTGTTACCATATACAGATATAGCACCTATACTTAAGTTACCTTTCCGACCAATAGAATTGCATGACAAACTTATGAGCTTTGCACGTCAACTGATGACGAATTTTGCCCATAAAAGTTGCTGTCTGAATGAAGAATTTGGGAGTTGAAGCGAGACAGGCAATCGCATCATTGATGATTACCATTTGTTTCCCCGTTTTTTGTACTTGTCATATAACGGACTTCCCTTTGCCAAACTATTGAGTTGTCCTTATTGAAGTGTGTTGGAGTAAGTGAATCCTGCACCCCTATTCCTCACATGGTGCAGCTATCTTGTTTTACAGGTACTAGAGGGTGAGCTGCTCCCATCTGCCCTGTACGGTGCCTTGGTAAGACCAATGCCTCCAGAGTCGGGCTCTCAGATAGATTACTGAATTGCATGATGTGGCCTGTCTGCAGCCTTGATTAACCAAAGAGTTCCTTCTAATAGCATTACACAGGACCAATAGGGAGCCATTCTTATCTAGAGATTCGTCAATGCCAGCCAGATGACAGTCCAACTTTGTCTCGCAATTTCCCACCTCCCCTTGCTTTGGGCTTGGTGGCCTCCCTAGGTCTATTACAGTACTGTCCGTTTCTGGTACCATATCCAGGAATGATTTCCTAAATCCCTGGCCAGAGAAATATCCTGATCTTCTTAATTGGGATGGAGCTACCTTGAGCTCGCCTAGGCCCCCTTCTTTCTTACCCTTCTTCCTTTTTGGACCATTGCACTTCAATTTGGAGGATAGTAGGGGACTGTGTTCGTCTTTACCTTTGTGGAGCGCCTTGCTCCTTATCCCAGATCTCATCATCAGTTTAGGTCACCCATTATGCTTGGGGTGAGGAACCACTACCAGTGTTCTTATGTTAAATACAGTCGATGTTTCGTCCAGCTACGGTTATTATTTGTAATACAGTTGCTATGTGTCAATCAGGCTGTAGACAACAGGGAGTCAGATCACAATTAGTAAGACATCACCCATTAGGAGAGTCACTTACCAGACTTCACCCCCTGAGTCAAGTAATGGGCTGGAGAAATGGTGGGTTAATGCGTAGGACTCACCGTACTCCGTGTGCGGTGTTGGGTCGATCGGTCTTGGCTTCAGTCCCGTGCGGCATTAGGGCCGCAGGTCCCACTCCCACCGAACACCAAACACTCGACACACTATGCGTCGCACCGCTCCGTCCGGGAGATTTTAAACGTGCAGTCAATATAATTTGTGGAAAGACTCCAAGACACGTAGCTTCAGGGACTCCACATGCAAGTAGCCACAAAGTATCAATGTGACCGTAGAGTATACCAATTGTCCCAAACATTCGACGCACTCCACGTCACTTCGCTCCTTCTGCCAGATTATAAACATGCAGGAAATAAAAATTGTGGAAAGACTCCAGGACACGTAGCTTCAGGGACTCCACACGCAAGTAGCCACAAAGTATCAACGTGACAGTAGAGTATACCAATTGTCCCAGGCACTCAGTGAACTCCTTAAAAGGAGTTAAGGCATTCGTCATGCATGGCATTAAATCCACCTTTCCCAACAGATGGCTATTGGCCATCCCCTCAACCCTACGCACTCTTGGGGGAGGATATGGGGATATATCTGAAGAATAAGTAGAACAGGATGACTTATCAGGCTCTCTGCAAACCCTTTCTTAGATATCAGCATTATGTACACCAAAATCTTCTTCTATGGTAGCATTCAAACTTGGCATAACATTAGATACTACAACTCCCTGTGTTATTATTTCTACTGGGGGTAACATTCTCACTGGATTCAAAGTATCCAGAAATACCTACCCCACCTGCTCAGCCTGTACACCAGACAACATCTGTCAAAGCTAGTGGAAGCCAAGGCAGGAGGAGGAGTAGCTGCATTATTCGGCACAGGTGCGCACTCTGCAGCAAGCTTACCTTTATTTATTTGAGCACCAGTCTTCACAAGGTGGTTCAGCATACTCCTGAGCGAGTAACCAAATTCCATTGCAAAGGTGCAACCGCAGACTCTTACACAGTGCCAAATAGTGACCAGACTATAACTACCCAGTCACTAACTCATAATCTCCAGAAGGCAGAATAGCCAACAGTACTTGCCTCACTTGACGCACGCTAACGCTCCAGGCAAGAATGTTGAATCCCGAGCACTAGACCAGCAGGAAACAATTAGCAAGTTCTCACAGCATGTAGCCTCTCGATACGCAGGTGAGTGGTTTAAAGCTCCAGGCAACAATGTTGAATGCCGACCACTAGGCCACCAAGAAACAATTAGCAAGTTCTCACAGCACGCAGTCCCGCAGCCAACAGCACTTGGCACACTTAACACGCGCAGCTGTGTAGACAAGTGCTTTAAAGCTCCAGGCAAGAATGTTGCATGCCGAGCATTAGACCACCAGGAAACAATTAACAAGTGCTCCCAGCATGTAACCTCTCCGCCTCACAGCCGACAGCACTTGCAGCTCTTGGCAATCATGCATTTAGGGTGGTGAAAATAAAGCTATACATCTCCTTTACTTCACCTATTTATATAATAATGTATATAATGTCAGGTTGGGTTCTTATGTGATTTGTGTACGTTTCAAGGCATTGATAGAAAAACAAATTATTTCATTTTTGGAGCCCCAAACCTTAAAAATTATTTGTGACTGATCACCAGGAAGATATGTAGTCAAGTGTGTAAATCACAGACTGGGTCCAAACGCTGATTTCACCACTTTAACAAAATATGTGATCCTGGGCAATCATGTAATCTCACTGTGCCTGATCTGTTGACATTGGGTGTCACTAGAAGTGATTTAATTTGCAGTTGTTGCTATGAAGAAAAACCCTCTTCATTTGTTGCATATTAATAGTGCATATTTATATATTGCACTGCACATTATTCTCTTGGCTTGCGCATGAAAACTAAACTTAATGTCTTTACCAATGGCGTCCTAGAGTATTGAAGACTGATGTTACTGGTTGTATTGTTATTTACTGTGATGTCACTTCTGATCATGTCAATCCATATTTTGCAATTCAGGGTTCTACATATCTTTTTCTGAACAGGTCCAGAAGACAAATTAGAACATACCAGTGCCTTGTATGCCTAACAGTCTCATAGTGTTGTGATTCTGTTGTTCTGTGTATGTGTTCAAGATCCTAGGCAAGGGGCAGCTGCCCCTATTTTGGCAGTCTTACTAAAAATCAACATATTTCTTTGTTTCATGGCATTAAATGTGCACTTTGCCTTGTGTACATGTTACAGTCTGCTCTTTGCTAGCTGCTGTCACCTTAACTGAAGACTTTACATGTGCACTTTGCAGCAGGTTACAGACAGCCTTTGATTGCACCCAGCATCCGGCAGTGTTATCACCTCTTTGCCTTTTACTGTGGTTTCATCTGTGTTAGCACCTTGCTGAGAGAGCATTTAATAAGCTCCCCTCTGGCTGCCTGCCCAGTGAAATTAAAGAGCATTCTTTTGTATCCATTCTTATGCATGCAACCCAAGGGTGCCACAGACTGTGTGCACCCCACTAACTGTATGCAAGGGGGGGGGGCAATCATTTTGAAATGGGCCCCCACAAGCCCTGGCAAATGTTCAGCCGGCTCTTCGTTATTCCACTGTGCCTGTCTGCCAGCAAGGAGGGATGAGGGCGTGTGCGTTTTGGCTGATGTGAAGAGATTGGGAAGGAGGCGGATCAGGACCCGTCGGGTCCCACTCGCCCTTTGTCCATCATCCGAAGGCTAAATCTGCCGATGCTAGCAGGACTCTGCAGAGCTCGGGCGGTCCCTGGGTAGCACACTTCTCGTGACAACAGCGCCCCCTTTCCGGTGTCGCTCGCTGCACAGCACTTTTTACGGATAGTCTTCACTGCGCTGCACAGTAAGCACCATGGTACAGGGATACCCTGGCACACTGCTTAGGGAGAAGGGGAGGTGAGGTTAGCAGAAGGATAAATAAGGAGCAAATTGGGTGGATGTACAGAGAACCAGATAGACTCTCTTTTGTGAAGAGATGATGCACAGAATGGTTGAAAACAAAACTGGAGCGAACACAAAGTAAAAGTACTAGCAGAGGATGGTTGATTATGGGCCCAGCACGCTTCAGCTGCGCCACTCTGCTACACAATGGAAAATAGCTTCCATCCCATCGACCTCGTAGACACAACATCCTATGCCACCACCTCACTACCACAGCCAACTTCTCCCCTAACACTACTGCCTGGATCACCTCATTCCTACAAGGACGGACCATGCAAGTATTCTCTGACCTAGCTTCTGATTGTCCTACCATCATGTTTAATATGGCGTGCCCCAAGGCTCCTGCCTCTCGCCTAGACTCTAAAATATATTCACATGCCCCCTCTTCCTCATCCATGACGCCCTGGGTATCTCCTACACCAATTATACGGACGATACTCAGATTCTACGTACACTAACAGGCGACTATGACACTGGGCCTCATTACGAGTTTGGCGTTAGCCATGTGCTATTTGCGGCATGGCTGCCGCCGAAATCGCGTCCGTGTCCGAGTCCTCAGAATGAGGACTTACTGGGCCATTCCGAGTTCAGAAGGCCCGGTAATTCCTCCCTCCAAGGACCCGGACACGGTCCTTCCCCATTCCTATTTCAGCCCCCATAGGGCTAAATGGGAATGGGAGAGGGAGCAAACAACGGGCCATTACGAGATGGCCCGTTGTTTGCTCCCTCTTCCCCTCGCGGGACCCGATCTGCACGTCTGGTAAAACCCTTACCGGTGCCGTTAACCCCGTACCGTCCGACTCGTAATGAGGGCCACTGACTCTACAACCCTGAACAACATATACAACACAATCCAACAGACTGTACCTCAACTCAGACAAGACTGAACTTCTCCTGATAGGCTCTGCCGACACACTTAAGAATCTCGACACACAATTCAGCCACTTCACCATCGACTCAATCAAAATCCCTTTATTTGACGCAGTGAAAACACTAGGAGTATACCTGGACTCCAAACTGTCCATGACCAGACACGTTAATGCAATCGCCTCCTCAGCAGCCTATCATGCCAAGCAACTGAAAGCAGCTAGACCGTTCCTCTCTAATGAGATCTGCACCAACATAGCAAGAGCCATCACTGGCTCAAGGTTAGACTATTGCAACATTCTCTTCCTGGGTAGTTCGGTAAAAAACCTAGAGAAACTGCAAGTCATCCAGAATAACGCACTTTGCGCGACAATGGGCATTCCCAAAAGGGAACATATCATGTAACTTTAGTTTCCACATTCTGACTGGAAGATTACAACGTAAAGCAAGCCTGACAAAACCTCTTCAGCTTTACACCACTACACTTTCAGCATTTAAAGATACACAATAAAAAGGAATTGTGAAATAAGGTCACCTGCCTAAAATAATTGTTTCACGTATACTTTCAATTTGCTGTCCTGAATGGTATTGAGAAAATGTGAATATCCACATACAATCAACCCCTTCCTTTCTGTGTGTCAAACTACCACACATCATTGCTATAAAGTCAACTTTACCAGGGGAGTTTCCTTTTTGCCCCACCTTCCTTGCCTTGGAAGAATGCAGATTTGGGATGTAGCTGGACTCACAGTTCAACATGTCCCATCGCAGTTCCAATAATGTTACATTCACTCATTAGAAAAGGCACTGCTGATAAGAAGTGCACGACACTATCAACAGCAATCTCACTAGGCCTCTAGAGAGGGCCCATGAACAACTGGCTCCGTTGGTGTGTGTCCAGTAAGTACGTGGGTGCCTTTGGGGCACATGTTTGGCTCCACATTCCTTTTTGTGGGTGGAGTGCGAAGGAGACATTATGAGGCTCACAGTGTGGGGGAGAGAGGAGGAAGAAGCGGGCACAACTTTTAGTAATGTGCCTATCGTTGTACAGTTAAGGGAAATATCTGTATGCCCTTCTCGCCAAATGCTCTAGTACCGGTCGGTACTCTCCTTCAGATGGCCAATATGACTCCAGGTACTGAGTGCCAGTTAGGAGCAGCCCATTTAAAGCATTGGGTAGTGAGCACCTGACGCTTACGTTTCTCAGTGTTTTATGCTTTCCAAAGACTGTGCCAGGCTTTAGAGGCGGGCTCTGACTGCACTCCGGGGCGTGGGGCAATGCAGTGCCAGGTGTTATTACTCTGAGACCTGTCATTGGATGGGTTCCGAGCCACAGAATATCCACGGAGGCTTCTCCCTCAGGATGAAGACACAGCCATCTCAGGGAATGGCAATTGAAGGGCTCCCATTCATCAACAGCAATAACAATGCCCTCATATGGGCCCTTCTGCTCGCGAAGCACCGAGAAGAGAAGGTGCACCAGGACATGTAGAGAAACTTAGAAAGACCCCCTGCCAGGGACAGATTATCAAACAATCAAGAGGCTTTGCTGGAAGTTATAAGAGGCATTATAAATCTTCACTGTCATTTATATCCGGGCTTCATCACAATGCTGCGGGTCTACCCCAACAGCCCGGGTACAGGGGAGCCTCACCCATCAAACAACAGAAGTCCTGACAACTAGTCTTTGCCAGTGCTATGCTACTCAGGTGTGAACATGTTCAGAGGATTGGAGAGTGAACACTTAAGATCAGTGGCTCCTGAGAGTGCTCGCACAGGTGCTCCGCCTACCCCAATAGGGGTCATTGTTAGGCACCTATGGAAGGACAGGAAGGATTGCCTAGTGACCTTACAGAAGAAAGGGGTGATCACCAGGCTTCCCGGGGCAGAAAGGGGAAAAGGGCTGTATTCAATCATCACTCCTGTAATGGAGGCTTTGGGGACTAACATACTAGTTCTGGGCTTAATGTCCCTCAACCCCTGAGTATCAAACAAACACTTCAGGATGGACACCCTCCAGCCTGTCATTCCAATGGTTCTGTGGGCGACTTTTTGGCATCCTTCGTTCTCCATGATGCCAACTTTCACGTTCCAATAAAATCACCAGATCAAAAGTTGCTGAGATTCACAGTATAGTCAGCTCATTTACTTTTCTTGCTCCTTCATGGATATCGCGCCTAGAAACACTTGTGTACAGGCGTGTTATAAATGCCACATCATATCATATATACTGGTGCTAGTTGAAGCAGCTCTTCACCTGGAAGGCACTCCAGCCTTTTTATATCAGGGCAATTGTTTGATACGGGCCCACTCAGTCATGTGAAATGGGAGACCGAAATGATGGACTCACTGAGATTAGTCATCAAGCAGAAATCTCACCTCCTTCCATCCCGAGACCTGATCTACGTCAGAGTGCACTCAGGACAGACCCAAACAGTGGTTGTCTTTCCAGGGAGAGGGCAAGAAGCCTCAGTGACCTGCTCAATCATCTGCTGGACTTCAAGTTGCTATGCAAAACAATTGCTGCTGGTTCTGAGTCAGTTGGTGGTATCTGTCCAGGTGGATCCTTCAGCTAGGTTCCGCATTCACACTCGGGTGGCTTGCATACACACGAACTGGGTGCTGGGTGTTACAGGCTCGTCCTGCTCCCCACAATAGCAGTGCTCCTCCAGCTCCCTCACGCCACCTCCGGCACAGCAGGCACTCAGCACTTGGGCACAAATAATACACAGGAGAGCAGAAGTAGAGAGTAATGGGCTGTAATGCAAACACACACCAGTGCATAGGAGGGATGCATTCTGCTCTGCCCGTCCCAGCCCTGCCTCATCTTTATGTACAATCGAGTAGCTAAATATATTCTCCACCCATAAACCAGCACGTATAATGCACGTATGATAACAAAGAGGTCATTTCGCAAAACTTGGGGAACAAAGCCTGCATTTGAGAAAGGCACGAAGCAGCCTCTGGCAGCCTTGGGATTTGGGCCAGCAGCTTCATCACTGTGTACTTCTCAGGAGGGGCTCTTCATACCCGGCAGTCTGAGGCCTCACAGCATTCCACAGCCCAGCTGTGCTCTGCAACATTGCTTGGCATGGGTGTTCAGCTGTTAGGCCAGTTTCTTAGGCGAGTCAGTAGGCCAGTCCACTTGCATCAGATGTACCTCAAATAAACGAAAAGAAAGTGCAGTATTAGAAAGGTAGCACTGGCCTCCCAGGAGTTTGAAGCACTCATTCTCGTTCCATAAGCACATCTCGGATATCCATGATGCAATGGTGGCTGCATATGGGGAACCTGCACAGAAGCTTTTGTTTGAGTGGCACTTGTCGGACCAATCATTTCAGATGTCCGTGAAGTGGGACGGGGAATCACAATGGACACAGCTTGTCACCCGGGAAGTGGGAAATGGAAGGGAGAGCCTGTCCCTCTAAATGGAAATAACTGGCAGAGATATTCACAGGCCTACAATGGTTTAAGGAGAAGCTCAAGGAAAGAGAAATTATAGTGTGGATGACATCACAACAATGAACTGTATCAACAAGCAGGGGGTGTCCAGACCCTGGCGCCTGGTAGCTCTAGCCCGCAAGCTTGTAGCTTGAGGACCTGTGTGAAGGGTTGTTGCTTTTCTATTTGACAAGTGTATATCAGAGGGGAGGACAATGCAGCAGCGGAGAGCTTCAACGGGAAATACACTGCCTCTCAGGAATGATTCTGGATCCAATGTTTTTGGGGGAATCCATTCAAGGTTCGGAACTCATCTTCGGACGACTTTACCCTTCAGATGAATGCCGTTCTTCCACTGCTTTTACTCTTTATTGTGGTGAGATGGAGCTTGGGGAGTAGATGCAATGTCCCTGGCTTGGACAGCGAGACCCTTCTATGTCTTTCCCCCTATTCTTCTTTTTGCCAAAGTAATGCAGAGGATAAGACAATCCAGGGCAAGGGTGATTTTGGTGTCTCCACATCGGAAGAGGAGAACTCACATTCCTCTCTTCCTTGAGATGGCAATGGAGGAAGGTGGGCTCATTGCCCACAGGTCTCTTCCTGGGTCAGGGCAGAAAGCGGGCTCATGTAGGACAGATGGTGTTAGGGGGACTGAGAATGTGGAAGAAATCTTCCAAGCCAATGCCACTCAAAGCATGTAGTCATATCAGTGCAAGCATCCCATTGCCAAGCTACTTTCAAATCCTACAACAGCTATTCGGATTATTTTGTGGCTTGGGGTCTCAGAAATAATATAATGCCTCTCCTTTTGGGGTCCCGGTGTCCATGCCATTTTTCCAGCAGTGGTAAAAAGTGGGCGGGAGAGGTTGGAGGCAGTGCCCCTCCACATTTTTAAAATTAAGTTTTATTGTTCCTTTACTTTTATTTTAAAAACAAACTGTTTCGGAATGGTTTCTATTAGTGTAAGAAGAAGTTGAAACTTGCACTTCAGTGCACTGCACTGAACCTTCCTTTAAACAGCAGGCGCATTTGGGGGATTGGATTGCGTGTGGGAAGGGGCGTTGTGATGGGGTGTGTAGGGAGCGGGGGCAGGCCAGCAGGGAAGATGGTTCCACTACTTCCTTTCGTACACTTCAACCATTGTTTTCCAGGAGGATTGTTCCAAGAGCCTGGCAGTCTCTACTTGAATGGTGTGTGTTATACATAAGGGTTCCTGGTAAGCCTTGAACGACCAGGGGTCATCAATGTCAACAAAATACAAAGTCCTCTAGGCTATATTTGGTCACAATCTCCTCTCTTGTACTGTATAGTAAGTACCCAGATACTCTAGTTGATTGTTTTATCAAAATATAAATCTATTTTATTGTTTACGGTACAAACCAATCTGTCTGGATCCTTCCTTGACAAGAGACTTATTCATAGACAATTCATTCTTACGCATCCATCTGGCCCAATAGGTCATAGGCCTTCAACATCACCTGTTAGATAGGCCACATACTAAGAAAATGAACTGGATCATGATACTGTATCTCAACAGTGTCCATTTTGCTTGTGTCTAGAACACTTTTCATTTTTACTTGTTGGTAAAATAAATGTATGTTGAAGGCCTATCTCTCCTTTCCCTACAGACTCTCTGTGGTCCAATCAATTGTTATATCAAGACTAGACTATGCAATCCCCCTCTACACGCCTACCAACTGAATAAACTTCAAAGGGCACAAAACGCCGCAGCCAAACTGCTACTTGCACTCGACCCAAGAGACCACATCTCCCCAGCCCTTAAGACTCTGCACTGGCTTCCAGTGGCCCGAAGGGTGACTTTCAAAATCTTATGCATCTCACATCGAGCATTGCATAAAACCGGACCTCAATATCTTCAAGACAAGCTAAAACCCTACCACCCTTCACACACTCTAAGATCAAGCTTAGCCGGCCTCCTAGTCATACCTAAGACAAACTCAGTCAGGTTAGGCGGATCATCATTCTCAGCCTTGGCCCCCACGCTGTGGAACGCACTCCCACCTCACATCCGCCGAACCGAAGATCTAATGTCTTTCTGCAAACTACTGAAAACCTGGCTCTTCTCCTAAAACCAACCCGTACGCAAACTAACCCAAAAGAATAACACCATCTGAAATGACACCAATCCAACAAACTACTAGATGCGAGAAATTAACATCTAATAACCACTAATATAAAATAAAAGGACAAACCGAATAGAACAAGTAAAGTAGGTCAAAGCAGTGAAGTGGATAATAAGAATAAATCGTACAAAAACAGTAACAGGATTTAAATTAATGAAATGCATGGTGAATGAACAAAGTGAACGGAGAGGATGAAATCGTTAGAATGCATGAAACGTGTGGAACGGATGAATGCGCTGAGAGGATGAATGCGTTGAGCAGATGAGTATGTAGAGCGGACGAGTGTGTAGAGCGGATGAGTGCGTAAATACAGAGAAGTGTGTAGAACGCAGGAGTGCGTAAAGCAAATGAATTTGCGGAATGGATGAGTGCAGACCGAGTGAGTGTATAGAGCGGATGAGTTTATAGAGCGGATGAGGTTATAGAGCGGATGAGTGTACAGAGCGGATGAGTGTACACAGCGGATGACTGCGTATGAGCGAACGACTATGTGGAGCAGATGAGTGGATATAGCAGATGAATGCGTGGAAAGAACGAGTGCATAGAGCAGATGAGTGCGTGGAGCCAATGGGTGAGCAGTGCGTGATGGACGAACAGAGCAGAAGAGTGCGCTCAGCGGAAGAGTACGCCAAGCAAAGGAGTGTGTAAGAATGGAGGAGTGTGTAGAGCGGATGATTGCGTAGAACAGACTAATGGGCACAGCGATGAGTGTAAGGAGCAGAGGAATGCGTATAAGCGAATAAGTGTGTAAGAAAGGGGGGTGTGCAAGAGCTAGTGAGTGCGTAGAGCGAGTGAGTGTGTAGAGCGGATGAGTGCCTAGAGCGGGCGAGTGCCTAGAGCGGGCGGGTTGCGTAGAGCGGATGAGTTGCCTAGTACATGTATCGCGGATGAGTTGTGTAGAGCGTACGAGTTACATAGAGCGGACGAGTTGCGTAGAGCGGACGAATGCGGAGTGCATTTATAGCGGATGAGTGCCTAGAGCGGATGCGTGCTTAGAACCGATGAGTGCGGAATGCATGTATAGCGGACGAGTGCCTAGAGCGGATGAGTTGTGTAGAGCGGATGAGTTGCGTAGAGCGGATGAGTGCTTCGAACGGATGAGTGCGGAGTGCAAGTATAGCGGATGAGTGTCTAGAGCAAAGGAATGCATAGAGCGGATGAATATGTAGAGCGGACGGAACGGATGACGTATGTGGATCAAACGGGTGATGTATGTGGATGAAATGGACGACGTATGTGGATGGAACGGGCATCGTATGTGGATGAAACGGACGACTTATGTAGATGGAACAGGCGACGTATATGGATGAAACGGGTGACGTATGTGGATGTAACATGTGAAAATATGGATGGAACGAATGAAGTATGTAGATGGTACGGGTGAAATATCCGAATGAAGTGCATAAAACAACTTAGAATACACAGAACGGATCAGAGTGAATAGAACAGATTGGAGTGTGTGGAACGGATTCGAGTGCGTGGAACAGATTGGAGTGCGTGGGGTGGATTGGAGTGCATAGAATTGCATGATTTACATGGAACGTTTTGGAGTGCATGCAATGTTTGAAAAAGCATGTAACCCATCATATCATATCACATCACCACGCTTACTCTCTTCTTTACACCACCATTCAACTAGAACACAGAGATACTATGACACCATTCGGTATAACTGTTAACATACTAACATCTGCCGCATACTCCCCATCACTCTAAGCAAACACTGCTGGTCACACACTCCCCAGCCAGGCGTTCTCCTCAGGCCTAACGCAGCCGCATTCGGTATGGATAAATCCTGCCAGAACAAACACATACTCCTGATCTCTCAACCACCACACCTACCGCTAAGAAGCAGCTATTACACGACTGCCACACCTGCTGCACACATATCCGGTGTGCACACGCACCTTTGACTCTCTCTACTCTCTCTACTGACCTGAACTTCGGTTCCCAGGGGCGTTCAACCTACCAGCGCCTTCAGACCATACCAATGGTACATAAGGGCTATATAAATGCAAAAATGCAAAGTAACATAACGTAACATAACAACCGCACCACGGACGCAAAGAACTTCCCGGCAGAAGTGTTCACAGTCTGCCACGAGCTGAGAAGGACGCGTATACTGGTGCCGCCTAGTCTGCAGGACAAAATAGTGGTATTTGCACATAAAGGTCACCAGGGCAGAGTAAGGACTAAAGCATGGATAAGACACAGAGTGTAGTTCCCACAGATCTATGCATAGATCGAGGAAATCATATCATCCTTCCTCCTGTGCCTGACCACAGGTGCATCTCCACTACCAGAACCAATCCAATCCACCCGAAGGGGCACGGCAGGGTCGGAATAAGTGAGTGTCGATTTCTGCACAGTACAAGAGGGGACATACCTCCTATTAGCTATCAATGAACACTCACGATACCCAAAGATAGAAGTGGTCAGATCAACGGCAGTGGAAGCAATATTTCCAGCTATGGAGAAGATGTTCGCAACCCACAGGCTTCCAAGTGACAACAGGAACCCATTTCAAGGCGTAGAATTCGCCAAATATATGGATGACATACAAATAAAACCACCTCATCACACTGCAGTGACCCCAGGCGAACCGCGATGCAGAACAGTTTATGAGGACAATTATCAAGTTCCTCATGATTGCAAAGGCTCAGTGAGCCCCATGGGAGTTTGAACTATACTGATTCCTCTGTAATTATCGGATGATGCCCCATGCGTCCGGTCCAGGCCGGCAGTCCGGAGGGGCGCAGCCAACCAACACCATCCCAGACCCCGGTAGCATAGCCCATACCACCTGAAGGAGGCGCCCAAACCACTAGGAGATTTAAGTGACTATGTGTGCTACCTCAGAACTGTTTGGATGCATGGTGGGATTATAAATGAGTTGACTTTTGTGTTATTAAGGGAAATGAATAGGGATGTTATGTTTATGTCACTGCGCTGAGTAGAATGAACACCACAACATGACCCTGAACGGGAAGTCAGTGGCGGGCAAACCTGAAGCGGAGTGGCTGCATGCCACTCCCTGCATGCCGGTGTTGTATGGTATCCTGCATCCCCATGGCAGCATGAGGGAGGCAGTGCTCGGCAATCTTCAGAGCCACGCTCACGGCTCAGGCTCTCCCATCTACCTGCAATCACGGGCTGGGGGGCTGGAGAAGGGAGCACACAACAGTGGTAATAGCCTTACAAGTAAGTACTGCGGCAACGAAGGGTAGGGCTGGGAATGATAAAAAGTTACCTTTCCAATGGAGAGTCTGGAAGTAAGACTCTAAAGCAAAATTCAGCCTCTATGTAACAGAGAAAGAATCAGTAAAGCATCGAGCTTAAAAAAATAACGAATCCTGCGTTGGCCGGGAATCGAACCCGGGTCAACTGCTTAGAAGGCAGCTATGCTCACCACTATACCACCAACGCTCGATGCTTTCTGATTCTTTCTCTAGTTCCAATCCTGTTCCTCTGCTCTGTAAATACAACTGTACATCTATTTCATATTCCCATTCTAAGACCATATGCTGTGCTGGCCAATCACTCACCTGCTGTTTTACAGTGTGTGATCAGCAGCATCTTTGAGGCACAAAAATCAAAGATTTATTTTAACCTACAGATGGAGCGAGCCACCGAAAATCCTTTCTTCTCACACTATCTGTTATGTCATCTCAGCAACTGCTACACCTCCTCGCACTCGGAGCACACGTGCACTCTCGCCATGGCTCGTTGTCGGTTTGTGTCCTTCCTTTACAGCTTCCAGTCAGGAGCCCATGCACAGTGGCACTGGATGATGCAAGCCTGTCTAAGGTGATTGGATGCACACGTGCCAGCCTGTCCTATTGCAAGAAGGGGGCGCTTGTTCAGGGCAATGTTCCCTCCTTTGCATTCTGGGACTTGATAACAAGTGCCAACGTGTAAAAGAAAAAGCAGGACCAGACGAGCTCCTGCCGGCTGGATTGTGACTTGTGGACATGTGTGTAGTTTATGAAAACTAAAAAGACGACCAAATACACAAAATGAGAATTGCATTACAGTGCCCTTTGCTGCAACAGCAAGACTAGGCCACCGCCCAGGTCATCCCTAGTGTTGAGGGTGACTGGCGCCCCCCGCACGCATCGCCGCAAGCCCCGGCACCAAGGACTGAGACGCACACGTCCGTCTTGGTTCGGGCTTCCTGGTCGCTCTCCCGCGGCCGGAAATGCCCCGTTTATTTGTACTGCACGCGACGGCGTGCAACGTCACGCCGCCGCGTGCGCTTTCCGTCATCGGGCGGCGCCACACTCCTCCTTTTTCGGGGAGAACCAACAATTACCATTTAGCTATGCACTGCAAACCAAACAACACTGCAATAAGAACAAATCACAAAACAACATGGCAACGAGAACAAATCACACACCCCTGTGCCATGAACACCCCTTTATTGGCATCCACCCGGGTCCCCTTCGCTAGCATTTCTCACCCTCCGGATCCTCAAACAATTGTCCCAGAACGTAATCGGTGAGGCGAGAAGGTCTCCCTCGCCCAGCCCTCTGGGGGTACCTCCGGCTCGCCTCCGGCACGGGTGATCTGTCCACCGATGGCCCCCGAGCTGGGGACTCCGGCATGCAGGGTGGGTCTCCCTCGTTCTCCAGGACTCCTCCCAGGTCCGGATCATGAGGTGGGTCAGTTCTAGGATCTCTGAGATTTTTGAAGAAACTTACATTGCGAGTCACTTTCGACCGTCCATCCGACGCAGTCACCATGGAGCCCCTGACCGCCACGACATCCAGTGGCTCAGGCTCATACGGCAGGGAGAGCTTCCCATGCGGGTGTCGATTGCGAATGAGAACCTCATCGCCCGGTTCCAGCTGTTGTGAGCGAAGCCCCCTCCGCACGTTCTCTTGCCCAATTCTCACTTGTCGGTCCATTTCGATTCGTTGGTCGTCGATCACCGCAGGTTCTCGCTCTCCGACCTCTGGCAACAGTCCTCGCGGACACCTTCTGAACATCGCTTCCGCCGGGGCCACCCCCGTGGATGCATGTGGTGTGGTGCAGTATACCCTCAAGAATTAGTACAGGGCTCTCTGTAGGGACTGCCACTGTCCTTGGGCAATCCTAAATGTCTTATTGAGGGTCCTCATCAGGCGTTCCGCCTCCCCATTCGCTCGAGGCCACAGAGGCATGATCTTCCGGTGCACCACCCCGCAGCTCACCATCAGTTCAGCAATCCGTTCACCCTGAAATGGCGCACCGTTGTCCGAGCACAGTGTGTGTGGAAACCTGTGAGCCGCAAACAACTTTTCCACCGCCACCACCACATGCTCAAACGCCACGGACTCCACGAACTCCACCTCGGGGTATCTGGAGTACTCATCCACCAGGACCAGGAAGTGGGTGCCCATGGTGGTGGACCCAAAATCGGCATGAACTACCTCCCACGGATGGGTCCCCCTTGGCATCGCCTCGATGACCGGCTCCCGCTGTAAGGGCGAGGCTGCCTGGCACCAGACACAAGCCGCCACAAAGTCGTCCACCTTGCGTTCCAGCTCGGGGAAACACCTTCATCCGGAGGCGGGCCTTGGTCTTGGCGGCCCCCTGGTGGCCCCGGTGTGCCAGTGCGATCACCTCCCCCACCTTTGACTGGGGGACTACAATTCCATCACCCCGAAGTAGCAGGCCCGATGCAGAGAAAGACAGTTCTTCGCGAACCTTCCATAGTTGTTCTAAACCAGTCCGGGCCTCCTGAGTGCGCCCCGCCAGGGCCTCGAGCGCTGACTTCCAGGAGCCTTGCTGCATGGACTGCCTCAGCACTTTGAAACACTCATCCTGTGCCGCCGCAGCCTCCAGCTCCTGGAGAGGCATGGCATTCGGCGTGGCTGCTTCCACCATGACTTGGACATGCTCCTCAGCTTCTTGCTCACAGGTGTCACGGTCTCCTTCTCCAGGCGCTCCAGGGTTTCTGGATAGGTAGTCAGCTGCGTTATTTGCCCCTAGCCGGTAAACCAGGGTCACCCCATACTCCAAAAGAGCCAGCATCCACCTCTCGTGCGTGCCGGCGGATTGGATGACGACCCTGCTAGGATGGGCAGCAGTGGTTTATGGTACATAACCACCGTCACCGGGCGTCCGAGTACATAGAGCCGGAAGTGGCGTTATCCCATTAGCACCGCCAGCGCCTCGCGCTCAATCTGCGAGTAGCGTTGTTCGGCGTCTGACAGCGCTTTGCTGGCATACGGAACTGGCCGGACGCCGCCATCACGGTCAACCTGTGTCAACACAGCACCCAGGCCAAATGGGCTGGCGTCGACAATGATCTCCGATGGTAGTGCAGGATCAAAGAACGACATCGTGTCCTCGGCCGTGAGGGCACTTCTAATGTCATCAAAAGCCGCCTGCTCCAGTGGACCCCAATTCCAGATGGTGTCCTTTCTTGTCAGGGCCCGGAGGGGCTCAGACCTGGATGCCAGGTTCTTGATGAACCGCCCACAGTACGTGACCATGCCCAAAAAGCTTCGTACTTCCGACACAGATTCTGGTGGTTGTGCCTTCTGTATGTCCAGTACCTTTTTTGGGTCAGGAGACACCCCCCCTTCCTTGAACATGAACCCGAAGAACTCAGGGAGGGGCGCAGAAATTCGCACTTCTCCTTATGTAGTGTAAGTCCCAACGACTGCAGCCTCTCGAATGTCTTTGCCAGACGCCTCAGGTGGTCCACCTCCGTCCTTGCGAACACCAGAATGTCGTTGCTTATGTTTAGGACGCCCTCGAGGTCAGCTAGGGCACCCCGAATGATGTTCTGAAATACTTCCGCGGCCGAGGACACCCCAAAGCTCAGCCTCTTGTAGCGATATAGTCCCCGGTGTGTGGTGAAGGTGGTGATGTACCTTGAATCGGGGTGGAGGACGACCTGGTGATAGCCGGCCCGGAGGTCGTGCTTCGAGAAGAAGCGAGCGACCTGCACCTCCGCAATGATGTCATCCAGCGTCGGTGTGAGGTGCCTCTCCCTCTTGATGGCTTTGTTGGGGATCCTCATGTCCACGCAGATCCGGACTGCGCCCGGTTGTTTGAGTTTCCTTGCCACCACTATGGGGGACACCCAGGGGGTCGGGCCCTCCACCTTTTCTATGATGTCTAGATCGAAGAGGCTGTCCAGTTCTTTGTTGACCTGCTCACAGAGGTGGAAAGGTACCCTCCGATGTTTGAGGGCTACCGGCTTTACCGAATCATCAATGTGCAGCCGCACCGGCTCCCCGGCCATCTGCCCAATCCCGTTGAATAGGGCACAAAGCTTCTCCAGCAAGTCATTAATGTCTTCCAGGTAGACGGAGTACGCGAAGCTGACGATGCCGAGAGCCTCCGCCGCTGCACAACTCAACAAAGTGTTCTTACTCACTGGGGTCACGTAGAAACGGGCTGTGATGTGAGAGCCATCGTGTTCTACTTTTGCTATAAAGGCCCCATCCAGAGGGATGGGTTCCACACCACCAAACGCAAAGATGCGGGCCCTTGGTGTCACTAGCCTGGGCGGCTGATCCAAGGCGTTGTAATGTTCTTGGGCCATGACGTTCACCGATGCCCCTGTGTCCACGAGGACAGGGACTGGAGACTGGTTCACTTCGACCACGCACCTTGGTTGTCGTCGGTTCCTGCTTCTTAGAAGCTCCACACTTGAGACAAAGAAGATGTTCTCTTCGTCTTCTTCCTCGGCTTCTTCCACCTAGGCCTTCTCCTCGCTCTGGTCCACTTGAGCGACATTGGACGGCCGACCTTGGCGAGTGGAAACAGTTTGGCCTTGGCCCCTTGGCACTAATACGGGCAAAGTCGCCCTACACACCCTTGAGAAGTGGTCTCACAACCCGCACCGTCCACAGGTCTTTCCAGCTGCAGGGCACTCCGCTGGGTGAGGCAGGTCGTATCCGCATTTTTGGCAAATCTCACCTGCCCTCCCGGCTCTGTCCCGTGTGCCGCCGCCATATCTCCTGGCACCTCTCCCCCCTCGCCACATCGCGCAGATCTCTTCAGTTTTGATAGGGCGCGACCCAGCCTCCATTCTTGCAGCTCTCGCCTCTGACACCTCGTGGCACCTTCCTAGCTCAAGGATGCGCTGGAGCAATATCCCAGGCTCCCTCAGCACTTGGCGCCTGAGCTTGCCTGACGAGCACGCCTGGATAAGCATGGTCCTAATCATGTCCTCTGCATCGCCCCAGGCACAGGCGAGCGACAGACGCCTCAGGCGCCCATAGAACGTGTCCAAAGTCTCGTCATCTTTTTGTTTGGCAGAGAGCATCACAAATCGCTCATAGTCTGCGTTGGCAAGGGGCAGAAAATATGCTTGGAAGGCGGCCTTTGCATGATCATAGGTTCCATTCCCTTGTGGCAGAGATTCAAAAGTCTCCTGGACAGAGGGCCCTGCCGAGTATAACATCGTGGCCAGCCTGGTGTCGTCATCGACCACTTGCGCAGCCCTGAAATACATGTCCAGGCGGTCCACCCACCTTCTCCATCTGGGCCCCAAGCTGGATGGCGGGCCCGACACATCGAATTCGGGGATGGGCTGAAGGGCAGCATGCGCACGTACCTGGGCCATGGCAGGCGCCGCTTGTTGGACACCAGGTGCAGCAGCTGGTTGAACTGGGGGTTGGATAGCGGGAACCACTGCCTGACCATCTGCTAGAGCTGCCGGTTGCTGCATTGGAGGTTGTCGACCCTGCTGGGCCACTGGTGCACGAGGATGAATCTGCGCCGCCACACCGTGTGCTCCGTCCTGATCCTCGGTGTCACTCATGGGTTTGAGCGCACAGGCACCCCCATAATGTTGATCAGGGGCCGCAACTCAAACACCCAGCCCAAATCGACCCTCAGCATGGGCCACCTCTGGATGCAGCAACTCCTACCACCTCTGTGATGATGAAAAGGATGAAGACAGGTGGAGTCACCAGGATGATGATGAAGGGGATGATAAAGGCATTATGCCTTTGCTGTTCCAAAAATTTGTGGCAAAATATAAGTAGATTCAGCAGGCCCAGCCAAGATAGGCCTTCTCCTAGCTTCCACTCGACGTAGAAAACCCAAAATTGAGTCGATGCACTATTTGGGCATGACTCCGTGTAGATGTAGCTGTCAGCTACTAGAATGTCCAATAATTAGGCCTGGGGTCGCTTCAGGGCCCAAACCGGAGCCTCCTGAAGTCCCACGGCCCGTTGCACAAAATGGCCGCCAGCCGCGTGGGCAACGCACTACCCGCGGCGTGAAACGAAGTCTGTCTTCCGACCTCGTTTCGGTGAAAAATTGTTCCGATGATCACCGCCGGGCCCGGGCACCGTTTCCCCCACTCGTCGCCACTGTTGAGGGTGACTGGCGCCCCCCGCGCGCATCGCCGCAAGCCCCGGCACCATGGACTGAGACGCACACGTCCATCTTGGTTCGGGCTTCCCGGTCGCTCTCCCGCGGCCGGGAAACGCCCCGTTTATTTGTACTGCACGCGACGGCGTGTAACGTCACGCCGCCGCGTGCGCGCCCGTCATCGGGCGGCGCCACACCTAGGACTGCCTTCTAAACTGGCACCTGCGGATGTGTGTGCCATGTTCAGAAGTAAGCTCTCAAGTCCTTTGGGAACTGCTTTCCAGATCACTATACTTTGGGTGTTTTCGTTTTTTTTGCATTTAACAATTCAAAGGCATGAATGGATTACACTCATTGGCCCTGCATAGTAATTAATTTTAGTTCCAGAAACGTCTGCCCGTTAATGATTGCAGACACACCGCTAGATACAGACATAATGAAAGACTTATATTCACGTCTTTTGTTTTTTCTATTACTAATGTTATGTGTCTGCAAACACTAACTCAGAGATTAAGTATCCCGCAACGATGCGCGGCATGGTCACCCAATCTGTTTTTTGCTTGGAATTCTGGGACTTGTAGTTTTTTCTAAATTTCAAATGTGAAATAAAAAACTACATATGCCATAATTCAATAAAACAAGCATTGGCAATGCCAACAGTTTGGGCTAGTGTGGGCATCTAATAGCAGTGCCTGCGTATTTGTCTAATACTTATACACATGGTGAATCAATGAATGGGCAAATAACCAACATCTACAAGCTTTGATCCGTCTCCAACATACGGTATTCGCACAATCCGAAGAGATGTAACAAAATGGAAGCGCCTGCAACTTCAAGTAATCAAGTTGGGCTCTGCTTGGCTGGGAGATAAGCTAGCAGCCAAAAGAACGTTTGCCGCTGCGCCTGCAACAAAAACATAGGGTTCCGCTCTGTGCTACTAAAAAGAAAAAGAAAATTTGCAAAACTTGATTGTCCTAAATCTGGTCAATCACAAATGGATGAAATGCTGATCCCACCTCAATAGGATTTAAACATGTGACCTATAGATTGCATTATGTACCCAGTCAGCAGCATTCTCTCAACTCAGCCATCTATCCTAGCTAGCAAAAGTAAGTACACAAATATGAACACGCATCAACTGTGACAAGAATTGAACAGGACCTCAATGCAAAGAACACATGTGAGGACCCATATTACCACATACATCTAGTGGCTGAAAGAACACTTGGTTAAGACATTTTGATTACACCAGCTTCTTCTCCATATGAACAACTATGCTGTTTACTCTTTGAATGGTGCCTAGAAATAACACTGGCAGGCCATATACAACACAAAGTTTCGATGTTTCTGCATGACAGATATAGCACATAAAGATCCCAGGAACATGTGCTTATGGCAGGGAGGGGAAGCTGCAGGTGGGAATGACCATAGAGATTGTCATGACTATGGGAGGTCAATGGATGGGTAAACACAATACCTCCTAGCTATGTGTCCAGACCAGCTGGGCTCCTGCACTTGAAACAGCCTCAAAAAAGCTTCCTCCTACCCCCACCTGCGTGGTTAAGAACCTTAGGGTTATCTTTGATTCCACACTTTCCTTCTCCGCGCACATTTCTGACGGCTCCAAAAAGTCAAACTGTTTACTGCACCTCCTTAGAGGTACTCTGCCTTTCCTCACCTTCCCTCAAAGGCTCACTGTCTCCCAAGCTCTGGTTCTCTCCAGACTGGATTACTGTAACAGCCTCTTTCTAAATCTACCTGCCTCCACTCTCTGCCCTTTACAACTAATCCAGAACAGGACTGCAAGACTCATCCTTGGCCTCCAGCCCTGGGATCATATCTCTACAGCCCTGAAATCCCTTCATTGGCTCCCAGTGGATTCTAGGATTAAATGTAAAACCCTCTGCATCGTCTACGAGGCTTTCTGGGGCTTGGTTCCAAAATACCTTCAACTATCCCTCCGTAAATACCTCCCCTCTCAAGCCCTTCGCTCCGATAACCTCTAACTCCCTCAGGGTTAGTCGTTTTGCAAAGAAACGGGCTGGGGGTAGATCTCTGTCTTCGTCTGGGGCATCCCTTTGGAACAGCCTCCTGGCCACCTTGAGACTTGAGGAAAACAATCTCTGGTTCCGGAAGCATCTCAAGACCTTCCTCTTTGCCCCTGCCTTTGCCCCCTTCTCTCTTGTTGATCTGTCTCGTCTCTTGGCATTATGCACCTGGCCACCCTCTGTCATTCGGGCCCAGGCACCTACTCACCCTGCCACCCTCCAGGCAACCCCCTGCACTGGCGTCCTGTACCTGTACCCATACAGTCCCCCTCTCACTTTTGACTGCACTTAACAGATATACCGTATCTGACTAAACTTTCACCTGCCATTTGCTGGCTGCACTACCATGGTTTATTGCCTTTATTTATTTATTTTATTTAGTATTTATTCTGTTCCCTGTTTTCGCACTTTTTACTCGCCCCCTTATCCTCTTCCATGCACTTTCCCCCTTCTCCCTTCTCCATGCACTCACTTGCACTTTCTTAAATGTCACAGGGCCTATTGCTGTTTTCTTTTTTTTTGTGGTTGTTCCTCCATTGTTCCCCCCACTCTTTGCCTGGTTGCGCTCTGAAACACTTGTGTATGAGCGCAATATAAATAAAATATTTCATTTCATTTCTACGTACATCATGACAAATTATTAGGCAAAGAAATGTATGGTCAAGTTAACATCGAAGTGAGAAAAATCTATTGTCTATCACATGGTTAATAATAGGGTTAAAGCCCCCAAAATAGTATTCCACTCTCTGCTTAGGGCATTTTGAAAGGAACAGCAGTTGAGTGTGCATTTTTAGCAGCTTTTCTACGCATTCTTATTGGACAACACACACCGCAGACCCCCACGCCGTTCTAGCTACACACATCATGGAAGGGACCCTACTACCCATTCAGGCTCATACTTGGAAAAGCATTTCTCCTGCATTACACAGCATTTCGCAAAACGAGAGTATTCTGCTCAGGCTGCATCATATGAAGGATTAGAACACAGACCATCTCATCCCACATGATCACATTTGCATGGAGATAATTGGCACTGGAGGATGCCACAAGGATGAGCACGAACAGGGATGGAGCAGAAGGCAGGGATGGGCCATGAGGCAGGGGTGGGCCATGAGGCAGGGGTGGGCCATGAGGCAGGGACGGGCCGTGAGGCAGGGATGGGCCATGAGGCAGGGATGGGCCATGAAGCAGGGATGGGCCATGAGGCAGGGATGGGCCAGGAAGCAGGGATGGCCCGGGATGGGCCATGAGGCAGGGATGGGCCATGAGGCAGGGACGGGCCGTGAAATGCAACAGGACTCAGGGTGAGGAGCAGTGATGTTCATCGGGTGTCACTGTCTATTATTCATTAATAGAGAGCAGTGTATTGCCAATAAAACGATTTCACGACATCATGGTGTGCTGGTGACATTAATAGACCTCTTGACCTGGACTCTGTGGGTTTATGATGCCCCGGGACCCCAGGATGGCATGAGATTCGAGGTGACCTGACATTATTCCTTTATTCATTGAAGTTCCAATAGACAATTTCGGTTTTCGTGGAAGTTACATAAATTATCAAATCAGGCGCCATGCACCTAACCTCTCCAGCTCCTTCATATTGTGTACCTTCTCCGCAGCACTAAGCTTCCCTACTCCCCGATACCTGCATATCACTCTGTAGCGCCTAGAAACAACACTGTTCCTCACACGTGCCAATTCACACGTGCAATTATAGAGCCTGGCCCTCTTTAATAACTCCCCAAACGACCCCAAGATTGTGGTTCTCCTTTCCTGGCAAGTGAAGAATGGGCTTGGTGTGTGTCCGACAATTCCTGGTGTAAAGGGCATTAAAAGGCCCAGTGTTGGCCCAAAGCAGACAGATGGGCTGTGGCAAATTAAGTGATGCTGTCATTGTCATTAGCTAAGGGGCCCTAAGATCCTGACCGGGTGCGACATTGCAACCATTGCTTCGAAGTGGCAAGAGTTTGCCTGGCACACATTCATTTGGCCCAATAGGTCATAGGCCTTCAACATCACATGTTAGATGGGCCACATACTAAGAAAATTAACTGGATCATGATGCTGTATCTCAACAGTGTCCATGTTGCTTGTGTCTAGAACACTTTTCGTTTTTACTTGTTGGTAAAATAAATGTTATGTTGAAAGCCTATGATCTATTGGCCCAGATGAATGTGTAAGAATGAACTGTCGATGAATGAGTCTCTTGTCAAAGAAGGATCCGTAAAGGATTGGTTTGTACCGTAAACAATAAAATAGATGTATATTTTGTATAAAACAATCAACTAGACTATATGGGTACTTACTATATAGTAGAAGAGAGGAGATTGTGAGCAAATATAGCCTAGAGGACATTTTGTTTAGTTGATATTGATGTCTACTTGAAAGGCTCAAGAGGGCACCATTGACCCATGGGACAGGGTTTCAGAAGGTGATTTTTATTAATTTATATAGTGTCGGTCGCTCGCAAGCATCAGGGCGCTCACATATAGACAGTTGGTAAAAAACTCTTAATCATGGGACAATTTGCTCAAGTATGTGGTGTTTTTTTTTCTGGTACGTAGTGGTTTATTTGAAGAGGTGGGTCTTGAGTTTTTTCTGAAAGCTTGTGTAATTCTTTTCTAACCTGATAGGGAGGGGAAGATTTGTCTAAGGGTTTCCTGCTATCTGGCCAACCAGCTCCATCGGGGGTGCCTCTTCGGCATCTACATTCAGTCCTGAAATCCTTGCAATCTCACTGTTTCCAGATGATTTGCTCCACTGATATTAAGCTACTCACGCCTAACACGCTGGGTTTGTTGGCTATATCTTGGCCAGGAGGTTGGGGGAGATACGTGTTTTTAGAGCTTTGCCTCCTTTTTTGACGATACACCCTGAGGCCATTATTCTAACCCTTCCTTCCTAGGGTTGTACTGAAATTCCACCTCTCCCAGGACAATGTTTTGGGAGAATTCTATCCAACACCTTTCACTCTGGAAGATGAAATGTCACACCATTAGGATGTCTGAAGAGCGGTCCTGGCCTACTTGGATAAAACCACATTGTTCAGGAAGACTTGCATCTCTGTCACTTTTGGTGCAGCTGAGGCAGGTTGGAAGACTTCAGTAGCCTCCCTGAGTAGATGAATACTTTTACCAATCTCGCTGGCATACAGGATTTTCTATGTTCCCCTTCCAGCCTGTATCAAAGGTTGACCCACTTGGGGCATGGCAACATCCTGGGTGGATGCTCAGGGATTTCCAAGGTGGAGATCTACAGAGATGCTACAGGGGCAGCAGAACACTTTTATCAAACATTATCGATTGAACGTGGAGGGTCTCGCTGAGTGTGCATTCGAGAGTACTGTTCTGAAGGACACACACACACACACAAATATATTCATATGGTGGCAGGAAGCCCCTAACGGTGGCGGGGCAGTTTCGCACCACACTCAGCAGGAACTGGGGACCGACAATACAATCAAAAATATATGTTGTGGATGCAACAATCAAATGCCTGCTCAGCTGGAGTTCAGCAGATGACCTGGGGCCGATCAGATTTATTTGCGACATCTCAGATGATGGCAAAATCCGCGACCTCCTAGCGAGACATCCCAGGCTATTCCAAGGAATCGCGTGCTTGAAGGACAATGTAATCAAACTACACATCGACCCAACCATACAGCCGCAAGCAGTACGGCACCAGAGGACACCATTCCACATGAGTGCCATGACCTTTGCCCCTGGCCCTCACTGGCAAGTCAGCCTTCCAGTTAGGGCCAGGTCAAAGGCCTTAAAACCTCATCCAAGACTCTCTTGGAGTCTGTCCTGGCGCCTTTGGTTCCAGGCTTATAACCATCATGAAGACCAACATTAGAATGGGACTATTTACTTGGGACTATTTAGCCAACATGGAGGCACACACATAGCTCAGTTACAAGGAACTGAGCTACGCGGTCTAGTCTTTTGGGTGTGGCAGCCCTGGGACTACTTTACCTGGACTACTTTGGGTGTTGCAGCCCTGGGACTATTTTACCTGGACTACTTTATCTGAGACTATTTAAACCACACCTTCTACAATATTAAGGTGAGGAGAGGGCCCAAGGGGGAGGAAGGAGTTGAGGCCACGGGAGGTGGGAAAACATAAAGACAATCTGGTATTGAATCCAGCTCTCCTATATTGCAGACCCATCTATAACCAGAGGCTTTAACAAGGGACCGGGAGAGGGTTCGAGAGTGCAAATCATCCAACCAGGGCTGGGTGGCGTCCCCATGGATACTAGGTGAGCGTAACAATGAGGGACCAGGTCAACAAAGAACTACGCGAATTGGAGAAAGCTAAAATAATTGAGCCGGTATCCGGACCAACACTCTGGGTCTCGCCAATGGTGATAACGAAGAAACCCAAGCAACCGGGGCAGATCCGGATATGCATTGACATGCGACTCACAACGGAGCCATAATTCAGGAGAGCCACATTACCCAAACACTCGACCTAATAATTGCAGACCTCACAGGGCTCAAGATTTTCTCCAAAATAGACCTGAACGCGGGCTACACAAGGAGTCGAGATACATAACATTCTCTATGCACCTAGGGCTGAGGAGATATAAAAGATTGAAATTAAGAATATCATCCGCAGCAGAAGTCTTCCAACAAACCATCCAGACTGTCTTACTCGGCCTCCCGGGGTCCCAAATTTCAGTGATGTCATCTTAGTGCCTGCCAAAAACAAAACAGAAGACAAGGGCAGGTTGGCAGCAGTCCTTGACCGACTAGACAAAGCTGGTTTTGACCATCCACAGAGACAAGCGCGAATTCCTGAAGGAGGGGCTAATCATCTTCGGCTATGTGTGCAACAGCAGTGGCGTGAAGGTTGACCCCCTCAAAGTAGCCGGTTTCAAGAGAGTGGCACCACCACCAATGCCCACAGAGGTCCGCAGTTTCATGGGGATGGCCGCCTACTGCCGGAGATTCATCAACAACCTGGCCACGCTCTCAGAACCACTGCGAGCTCTGACCAAATTGAAAGCCAAGTGGGAGTGGGACAAGACGTCGCAAGAGGTCTGTGAGAGCATTAAAGAGTTGCTGTCGGCCGATTCCACCTTGGCCTACTATGATACCCACCTACAGACAGAACTGTATGGGGACACAAGCCCCGCGGGCCTAAGGGCCATGCAGGTGACAAACACCCCATCTGGAGACGCGCAACCAGTGGCCTGTGCATCTAGAGCGCTCACTCCCACAGAAAAACGCTACTCACACATAGAGAAAAAAGCCATCACCATTCTGTGGGGGGGCAAGCACTTCCACTTATACCTGTATGGGCAGACATGTAAGACCTACACAGATCACAAACCACTCATCCCTAGCTCTACGGGCTCAGCGCCACACCCCCCAGCACGAATCGGGAAATGGTTGCTGCAGTTACAACAATACGGTTTTGGCATTGCATACAGACCAGGAGCAGACAACACTGCAGTCTTTTTGTCCAGGCACCCGCGAACCACCAAAGCAGCAGAAATTACAGATTCCATGGAGACAGAATAACACATATGCCTGGTCATCCAAGTGACGAAACCAATGGTTGTGAGTATATCAGATTTAGTAGAAGCCACAAACAGCGACCCCTGTTGCACCCTGACGAAGAACGCCATCCTGGCAGGTAAATGGAACTCCTTCCTCCAAAACAATCACTATCGCACCACAGAGGCAAAGAACTTCCGAGGAGGAGTGTACACAGTCTGCCACCAGCTGTCCGTCGCGGACCAAGGCCTCATTATGAGAGGGATGCTTATACTGGTACCGCCTAGTCTGCAGGACAAAATAGTGGCATTAGCTCACAAAGGTCACCAGGGCAGAGTAAGGACTAAAGCACGGATATGACACAGAGTGTAGTTCCCACAGATGATCGAGGAAATCATATCATCCTTCCTCCTGTGCCTGACCACAGGCACACCCCCACTACCGGAACCAATCCAATCCACCCGAAGGGGCACGGCACAGTCGGAATCAGTGAATGTCGATTTCTGCACAGTACAAGAGGGGACATATCTCCTAGTAGCAATCGATGAACACTCACGATACCCAGAGATAGAAGTGGTAAAATCAACGGCAGTGGAAGCAATATTTCCAGCTATGGAGAAGATGTTCGCAACCCACAGGTTTCCAAGAGAAAACGGGCAACCATTTCAAGGGGGTGAATTCGCCAAATACACAGATGCCATACTGACAACAGGCGAACGGCGATGCAGAATGGTTTATGAGGACATTTATCAAGGTCCTCATGATCACAAAGGCTCAGGGAGCTCCATGGGAGTTTGAACTATACTGATTCCTCTGTAATTACTGGTTGATGCCCCATGCATCCGGTCCAGACCAGCAGTCCGGAGGAGTGCAGCCAACCAACACCATCCCAGACCCCGGCAGCATAGCCCATACCACATGAGGGAGGCGCCCAAACCACTAGGAAATCTAAGTGACTATGTGTGCCACCTCAGAAAAACTTGGGGTGCATGGTGGGATTATAAATGAGTTGACTTTTGTGTTATTAAGGGAAATGAATAGGGCTGTTATGTTTACGTCACCGCGCTGAGTAGAATGAACACCACGAAATGACCCTGAACGGGAATTCAGTCGTGGGCAAACCCGAAGCAGAGTGGCTGCATGCCACTCCCTGCATGCCAACTCCGACTCACCCATCTTCCTGCCAACACGGGCTGGGGAGCTGGAGAAGGGAGCACACAACAGCGGTAATAGCCTCAAAAGTAAGTACTGCGGCAAGGAAGGGTAGGACTGGGAATAATACAAATTACGTATCCAATGGAGAGTCTGGAAGTAAGACTCTAAAGCAAAATTCAGCCTCTATGTAACAGAAACCGTTCAGCCTCTATGAGAAGTCTCATTATCCACGTGTAGACTGCCTCTAGCACAAACGAATGGACTCCATTTATATTGTCCAGGTGATTGTGAGTTTAAAAAGACTTTCATCTGCGTTGGCCGGGAATCGAACCCGGGTCAACTGCTTGGAAGGCAGCTATGCTCACCACTATACCACCAACGCTCGATACTGTACTGATTCTTTCACTAGTTCCAATCCTGTTCATCTGCTATGTAAATGCAACTGTACATCTGTTTCATATTCCCATTCTAAGACCATATGCGCTGACCAATCACTCACCTGCTGTTTTACGGTGTGTGGTCAGCAGCATCTTTGAGGCAAAAAATCAAAGATCTATTTTAACCTACAGATGGCGCGAGGCATCTTTCGCGAAAATCCGTTCTTCTCACACTATCTGTTACGTCATCTCAGCATACTGCTACACCTCCTAGCACTCGGGGAGCACCTGCACTCTCGCCTTGGCTCGTTGTCGCTTTGTGTCCTTCCTTTACAGCTTACAGTCAGGAGCCCATGCACAGTGGCACTGGATGATGCAAGTCTGTCTAAGGGGATCGGATGCACACGTGCCAGCCGTCCTAATCCAAGAAGGGGGCGCTTGCCCAGGGCAATGATCCCTCCTTTGCATTCTGGGACTTGATAACAAGTGCCAACATGTAAAGGAAAAAGCAGGACCAGACGAGCCTCTCCCGGCTGGATTGTGACTTGTGGACATGTGTGTAGTTTATGAAAACTAAAAAGACGACCAAAGACACAAAAGGAGAATTGCATTACAGTGCCCTTTGCTGCAACAGCAAGACTAGGCCACCGGCCAGGTCATCCCTAGGATTGCCTTCTAAACTGGCACCTGCTGCTGATGTGTGCCATGTTCAGAAGTAAGCTCTCAAGTCCTTAGGGAAATGCTTTCCAGGTGACTATACTTTGGGCGTTTTCGTTTTTTTTAATTGCATTTAACAAGTCAAAGGCATGCATTGAGTACACTCATTGGCCCTACATAGTAATTACTTTTAGTTCCAAAAACGTCTGCACGTTAATGATTGCAGACACAACGCTAGATACAGACATAATGAAATACTTCTATTCACGTCTTTGTTTTTTCTATTACTAATGGTATTTGTATTAATGGTATTTGTAGTTTTTTCTAAATTTCAAATGTGAAATATAAAACTACATATCCCATAATGCACCAAAACAAGCATTGGCAATGCCAACAGTTTGGGCTTTTGTGGGCATCTAATAGCAATGCCTGTGTAATTGCCCAATACTTATACACATGGTCAATCAATGGGTGGGCAAATAACCAAACACCTACAAGCTTTGATCCGTCTCCAACATACGGTATTCACACAATCCGAAGAAATGTAACAAAATGTAACAAAACGGAAGTGCCTGCAACTTCAAGTAATCAATTTGGGCTCTGCTTGGCTGGGAGATAAACTAGCAGCCAAAAGAGCATTTGCCTCTGCGCCTGCAACAAGAACATAGGGTTCCGCTCTGTGCTACTAAAAAGAAAAAGAAAAATTCCAAAACGTGATTGTCCTAAGTCTGGTCAATCACAAATGGATGAAATCCTGATCCCACCTCAATGGGATTAAAACATGTGACCTATAGATTGCATTCTGTGCTCAGTCAGCAGCATTCTCTCAACCCAGCCATCTATCCTACTAGCAAAAGTAAGTTCACAAATATGAACACGCATCAACTGTGACAAGAATTGAACAGGTCCTCAATGCAAAGAATACATGTGAGGACACATATTACCACATACATCTAGTGGCTCTGGAAGAACGCTTCGTTAAGACACATTGATCACACCAGCTTCTTCTCTATATGAACAACTATGCTGTTTACTCTTTGAATGGTGCCTAGAAATAACACTGGCAGGCCATATACAACACAAAGTTTCGATGTTGCTGCATGACAGATATGGCACAAAAGGATCCCAGGAGCATGTGCTTATGGCAGGGAGGGGAAGTTGCGGGTGGGAATGACCATAGAGATTGTCATGACTATGGGTGGTCAATGGATGCGTAAACAAAATACCTACTAGCTATGTGTCCAGACCAGCAGGGCTCTTGCACTTGAAACAGCCTCAAAAAAGCTTCTTCCTACCCCCACCTGCGTGGCTAAGAACCTCTGGGTTATCTTTGATTCCACACTTTCCTTCTCCGCACACATTTCTGACATCTCAAAAAAGTCAAACTTTTTACTGCACCTTCTTGGAGGTACTCTGCCTTTCCTTTCCTTCCCTCAAAGGCTCACTGTCTCCCAAGCTCTGGTTCTCTCCAGGCTGGATTACTGTAACAGCCTCTTTCTAAATCTGCCTGCCTCCACTCTCTGCCCTTTACAACTAATCCAGAACAGGACAGCAAGACTCATCCTTGGCCTCAAGCCCTGGGATCGTATCTCTCCAGCCCTGAAATCCCTTCATTGGCTCCCAGTGGATTCTAGGATTACATTTAAAACCCTCTGCATCGTCCATGAAGTTTTCTGGGGACTGGGTCTGTAAGAGGATTCAATTCAACACTACAGCTAAGTCAACGCCTAGTCTATAATACTGAATGAAAACCCTTATTGATATATCTTTATGTCCAGTTCATGCGTTCTGGATGACTACCCCTATATAACACCCCTCTCTTGGAATCCTCCTGACCCCACTGAGCCAAGAAGTAGTTCTGTTTTGCAAGTTTAAAAGGTTTATTTGATAATTTAAACAATAGATATATATATGACACTTTATAATAAATTAATAATTGACTAGCACACTTAATCTGATATGATAAAGATTAACAACAGAGAATCTGGCACTAGCACTCTTCTTTATAATCACGAATGAGTTGACATGAAATGGGTAAGGTAGCACACTGGTAAATAGGAACAAAAGTATAATGTGGTAGAGGATGCTTTATGTAAGCTCAGGTGGATGTAATATTCAATGAATGCAGTACAGAAAATACTCAATATGATTTCAACCAAACAATGTAATCACTTTTCTCTGGCAATCCCCTCCCCCCCTCTTTATGCAATGCAAGGAAATGGGAGGAAACACACAGTTCTCAGAAATGCAATCAATGTAATTCAGTTCACCCCAGCAAGCTTAGACAACAGAAAACAGATAGGAGTTTTGAAATATCAATGGATGAGAAATATGCTAAATTTGCTTTTAATTCCCTTTCAGAGGTTCAGGGTGAGTGGTATCTAGTTAATATTAGTCCATGCTCACACTAGCAATGATGCAGGGATAGTTAGCAGGTTAAACGAATTTCTGGCAAATGGAAAGCAAGCGGCAGCAGTTTTTACATGTGAAGAAATTTGCAAATCGCGGTAAAATTCGCGAATGCGTGTTCCGCGATTGCGGTAAAACTATAAGGGGTAGGAATGCGGTTCTAGGTGCGATTCAAAGCTAAGATTCTAAGCTTTCAAATAAAAGTTATTGCAAGTCTCTAGCTCAAACGGTTGCGGAGATATGACCGATTTACTAGAGGTCGTTTTTGGTTTTTGCAAATTTTAAACGCACACTTTTTCAGCTTTAAAAATGATGGCAGAATAACACAATTGCTAAGCTGCAGTTCTACTTAGGTTAAATAGATTGAATTAGATGAATTTAAACTAAGAGATTGGTTCTACACAGTTCTGCTGGGTACTCACACTATATTCTTGAGTGAAATGGCCTCATCACGGATCTGGTCAGGGTTTTAAACTCGCCTCTGGTCTCTGCACTTCACAGTGATCTGGGTCAGCTCTCTCTGGTTCTCTGGTCTGGGTCTCTAGTTCTGGATAGATTGAAGTCTCTAGTATAGCTCTCTGGAGGTTTGATGGAGGTAAAGTATGGATCTCTGGATGTTGTATGGTCCGGCAGAGTGCGTTGCAGCAAATGGAATTGAAGGTCCCTATCTGTCCTGTCTGTCTGCTTTTATGTGTTTAGAATGTGGGTGTGTTCTAGCATCACTGACCCTACCTCTCTCTCAGCTTCTAATTGGTCAAACTTCCATTTATCAATTGATTGGGGAATGAACTGTGAGTCAGAGGGATGTCATTTTATGGCTTGCAGATAGGACACTCCTCTGTCAGATTGCACACATTCTATATTTGATAATAAAAGACATATTTCAGAGTTACACAGTTGTTTGAAATTACATATACATGGTGTGGCTGAATTTAGCCATGTCTCTGTCCAAATCTGCTGTTTCTAAGAGCTTGCATTCAGAAATGGCAGATAATTGACTTTTTAACTGATTTTTCACTTTCTGACATTGACCCAACTTTACATACATGTGTGCAGGGAGTAGGGACATTAACTGATGAAGTTTCAGATTTTTAACATGCACACATTTAGAGTAATATCCACTTTTCCGCTGACACCCCCCTGTACATACCACCGGTTCTAAAAACCTCTTAAACTGTGGGCAGAAAAATCACAAGAATTATGGTATCATTTATAACATTTTCACATGTCCGCACCATGAGTTATTAATCTTTTTCTAAACAATATTCTGGCTACAAAGGGGTGTGGTTTTCTCTCAGCACAAGGTAGAAATACTGGTTAATCCAGTTCTGCCAAGCCAGCTTGCTCTCACAGGCAGTGCCCCTCCCAGCTCCTGCCAAGAGGAAGCTACATTTTACGACTGCGTAATAAAACCTTTGCCTGAGTGAAGAGGGCTTTGTTCACTCTCCTGCAGAGCACAGGTAATTCAATTATCAGATAGATGGCATATCCTTAGTGTGGGCAGCAAAAGGAAGGTTGGCCTGGGAACACAGTGGTGACTCAAGTTTCACTCCTGATGGGGGTAGCCGCCAAGCAAAATCAAGTTCCTTAAGCCAGACCTTCAGCTAACTGGCAGGTTTTTTGTTGCTTTTTAACTTAACTTGCAATTTTACACATGCAGCTAGGAGGCTGATTCTAAGTTTAAAACTATGACATTTAAACAGTTACAAAGGCATGTGACACCAAACATAGGTCACTCAATTAATCTAAACATTTTCGATTTTAGTGTCTTTAAATCCAGTGCAACTTAAACTGCTGACTCCATAGCAGTTTTGTTATAAGCATTGTTTTGGGCTCTTCACTTCCCAGATTTTGTAGGCACACAACACTCCATTCTGCCAAATGTCTGCTGGTGTTCAGTAAATATTTTGCACATATTGCAATGTTTGAAATAGGCACTTTGGCTTGCCTTCAGGGAAACAGAGTGGTTTTAAAACGCCGGCTTTTGGATAGTGGTGAGTACTGCACCCATTTTTGGGATTTAAGAAATGAATTCCCCACAATTCTAGGTTGCATTTGGCAATCAGCATTGCCATTCCCAATGGTTTCAGACTACTGTGCGGGTAGTCCAATGGTGGTTTTAGGCAGTTTCCTTCTGTGCCCATAACATCGGCAAAAATGAGTGGCAGCCTATTCTTCATGCATTTCCCTGTGCATTTTCTGGGAAGCTCTGGCCATCATGATGTTTTCCATGTCAGTACTGCACAGTTTTGAGGTATGGCTCGGATGCATGGGTAAATACATCCCACAAGCCCCCCTCTTGCGATGGCCATTCTATTTCACGAATGGGACTCGCAAGACCTGGGATGTTTCCTCATCTTCTTCCAATAGATGGCACAGTTCATCATCTTCTTCTCCATCCGGTACTGATCGATCGGTTCTCCTCGCCAGTCCTGATGGGAGTATTGGGCGGTCCACTGGGCCCATTGGATCTTCGTTCCCGGTCTCCGGATCGTCCTCCTTGGCCAGTATCAAGGTCTTCTTTCTCCTAGGACGACAAAGGAAGAGCGGCAATACCTACTCATAGACGTTTTTCCACCACTGTTGAGATGGTGGGACAGCATATGCATTTCATCATGACGAAACATTACATTCTTATTTTGATAAAAACAGTATAACTAAGAGACAGTTTCATGCAAATCACAATATTTTAGAGACTAGATGTGGTATGTTTTATGATTGGAACAGAATTAGTCTGAGACAGTACCCGCTAGGATTCCAGAGGATTCCTCCAGTTGTTGCAGAGTGTGCCTGGGATGGCAACATTTCAACTGGTTTATGTGGACCCACTTGTCTTCCCCCGCTGCCAAAGGACCTTTGGGGATGTGGATTTTGTAGGCCACAGGGGAGATCTTGTCGATGATCTCAAAGGGTCCTTTCCATGTAGGCAAAAATTTGCGCTGCTTGGCCTGGTTCCTTTGGAAGTTGTATAGATAGACCCGGTCTCCCACCTGATATTCCTTCCTGGAAGTTTTCAGGTCATAATGGGTCTTCATGCTATCAGCTGATCTTTCTAGATTCCGCTGAGCATAAGCAAAAGCATGTTGGAGGTGTTTCCTTAAGTTCTCTACATACTCATGAGTAGTGGATGCATTTATCAGTGTCTGCTCTTGGGTCCTATAGAGCAAATGCTGAGGAAGCACCATCTTGCGCCCAGTCATCAACTCAAATGGTGACATTTTGGTTGCAGATGAAGGGGTAGATCTGATGGCCATTAGGACCAGAGGTAATCGGATATCCCAACTGGGCCCAGAATCTGCCACAAACTTCTTTAATATGCTCACAATTGTCCGGTTATATCTCTCTACTGCCCCAGAAGAAGCTGGCCGATAAGCAATATGCAACTTCCTTTTAACCCCCAGTATCTCCCACATCTTTGTCATTACTTCACTGGTGAAGTGGCTACCTCTGTCTGACTCAATCCTTTGAGGTAGACCAAAACGGGAAAAGATGTGGTTAATCATCAAGGCAGCTGCAGTTTCTGCCTTGCAATTTGGGGCTGGGAGACATTCCACCCACTTGGTAAACAAGCATGTCACAGTCAACATGTACTTATTCCCCCTAGCCGAGCGAATCACAGGGCCTACAAAGTCGATTTGTAAATCTGACCATGGGAGTGTCATTCCCCTCTTTTGTAAAGGCGCCCGGTGTGTGAGGGATGTCGGCTGAAATTGTGCACACAAAAGACAACCCTTCAAATATTGGTTGAGGTCCTGGCCCATGTGTGGCCAGTATGCAACCTCTCTTAAGATTTCCAATGTTGTGTGAAACCCCCTATGACCGGCGGTGGCCGCATCATGGGCGTGACTTAACATCAGGCTTCGGAATGAGGTAGGAACCACCCACTGATCGTGGCCAGCTTTGGATTTCCTTACCAGCAAACCGTCTTGGATTCGGAACATTTTTGGACATTTCATCAACACTCTTAGGTCCTCTTTCCCAATGTAATCGGTATCCGTCAGGGGAAAGTTCTCAGGGTCCTCAAGGTGCTGGTAAAATTTACCAATAATTGGATCCCCCTTCTGAGCGGTAATCAAATCAGCATCAGGGGTCTCCTTACTCCATTGTGCAATTGAAAGGTCGTTGTGAGCATTTGTCTGGGACCTAGTGATAGCAGTGACCTGGATTTCCCCCAACAGGGACTCAATCTCAATTAGATCCCCTTGGATGGCCCCGGTCTTGGCCAACTGATCAGCTAAGTCGTTTCCAGTTTTGTCTGGTCCCTCTACTTTGGAATGACCCTTGATCTTCTTCCAATAGATGGTCATCTCGTTCGAGGTGACCAGATCATCAATGTTTTGGATCAACTTCCCATGTTTCAAGGGTTTGTTGTTAGCACATAACATGCCTCTGGTTTTCCAATTAACCAGGTGCTCCACGAACCCGTTCCGTACATAATCCGAATCTGTGATTATGACCAGTTCGTGGAGTTGATGTTGGACAGCAGTGAGGATGGCCTGATGCACAGCCATCAATTCTGCCACCTGACTACTTCGGGGACCAATTTTGTATCCAGCGGAGGGTTCTGGGGACTCATTCACCCATGCATTCCCTACGCCAGCCACCAGTTCTTTCTCCCCGTCGTTGTCAACATGGTAAGAGCATCCATCCACATACACAGTGGGCATTCCCTCACACTTGTCTTCTTCAAAGACTTTGTGGGGGGAATTAAGGTATGCCTCCATGTTGTCCTTTATTTTTAGACTTTCGTCCTCGAGACAGTTTTCTCTGGCACAATCATGCAAGTCAGCCAGACCTTGCGCGAGGGGACTCTTCTTGTTTTGGCCATATCTGACCTCCACAGGAAAGCCTTGCATTGACAGAATCCAGGAAGTAATTCGGGAATTACTCACATTTCCGGCCCGGATTCTGTCACTTTGGAGATATTGCAGAGGCTGGTGTGGAGTCTCCACTATGATGTGTTCCCCCTGGATAAACGGGCGGTAATTCTTCAATGCCCACACCGTTGCCAGGAGTGCCTTCTCACAATCGTTGAATTTTTCCTCCACAGAGGATAAAGTTTTGCTCGCATAGGAGATTACTTTATTGACCTTGTCATGCTTTTGATATAATACTGCCGTCAAGCACGTATTAGAGAACCCTGTCTCCAGGAAGAACTCCTTGTTTCTGACCGGGTAAGCTAGGCAAGGCGCTTGTGAGAGGCTTCTTTTGAGTTGTTTTACGGCCTCGGCTTGTTCTGGACCCCATTCCCACTTGACCCCCCCCTTCAGGAGATGAATCAGGGGTCTGGTGATCTCTGCGTAGCCCTCAATGAACTTTCTGCTGTAATTAGTCAGTCCAAGGAGGCTCCTTAGTTCCCGCAGAGTTGTGGGGTCTTTCAGTTTCTGAAGTGCTTCCACTTTCTTTTCCTGGGGACAGAGACCCTGAGGAGTAATCTCATGCCCCAAGAAATTAACACGGGTTCTACACCACTGTGCTTTCTGAAAGGAAAGTTTTGCTCCGGCGGCCCTCAACTGTGTCAGAACATAACGGATCTCCGCTATGTGTTCCTCAACAGTTGAGCTTTTGATGAGGACATCATCTACATAAGCCAGGTTACCCCTTGCACCCAAGTCGGGCATGGCCTTGTGTAGAAAAATGTTGAATTCATTGCCGGAGTTGAGGTATCCAAAGGGAGTCCGGGTCCATGTGTACTGCTGGCCCCCAAAGGTAAAAGCCAGCTTGTATTGGTCCTCCCTACTGACAGGCACAGTCCAGTATCCATTGGTCAGGTCTATTGCAGTGAATACCTGTGACCCCTGGATCTGGGCCAGCCCTTGGTCAATGTAGGGCAGAGGCCATCGGGAAGTATGGACCCGTTTGTTGAGCTCCCTGAGGTCGGCGCAGAGTCTCCACTGGCCGTTTGGCTTCAATATTCCCAGCACCGGATTATTGAAGGTGCTGTGGACTGGACGGATTATTCCCCGGGACTCAAGGTTCTTAATTATTTCCGTAAGGGACTCCATTGATGCGAGAGGCAAGCGATATTGCTTCACAAACACAGGAGTCATGCCAGGGTCCGTGGGGATTGTGGTTGTGTGGATGTCAGTGCGACCACAGTCATATGAGTCTACCGCAAAGAGATCTTGGAAATCCAAGAAAACTTGTTTCAACTTTTGCTTTTGTTCCAGAGTCACACAGGCATCAGCTAGGTTGACTCTCTCTTCCACCATCTGCCTGAAGCCTGGAAAGATTTCTGGTTTGGCTATCTCCGCGGCCTCCTCCAGCTGGGTGGAGAAGTCCCTGGTCAGAGTGCTGATTTGGACCGGAGGCTTCAGGTGGGCAAGGCAGCCTTCATGAACCTGGAAAATCACCTCATCCCTCCTGAAGTCACAAGTCACATCTTCCTTACCATAGGGGCAGGAAGTGTACACCAGGAAGTTCCCCCCATGCCGGGTAAAAATCCTGTCTGGTGTTGTATTGTCATCACTGTCACTGTCAAAACAGTCCTTGGGGATTGGTCCTAACAGTTCGTTACCTAAATCCATGGAAAAATGTCGGTCATCAACCGCCATTCCAATAATGGTGCCTGCGGCTAGAGTAACACTCTTTAAGTCGCTGTTATCCACCTCTATTGGAATGGTGTCATGTTCTATGTTGACTAATGGGGTTGGGTTTACCCCCAACCCTTGCTGTTGGAGATAAGCATTTAGATGTATGTAAGCATCAGGGTTTTTCAACTCTTGTCCCCTTTTAACTTTCACTTCCAGGGAGAATTGTCGGGTCCTTTCTGGGATGGTGACTTCCTCTTTAACCTGAATTTCAACTGCATAAGGTAGCAATTGAGCTGACCTAAATGCTTTTTCTGGATCATCAAAGCCCATGGGATTATCCGCTAATCGGGACCAAGCTTTGAAGTTTATTAGGTCCAAACTAATGGCAAAGCGATTGAGAACGTCACTGCCTAAGTAAAAGGCGGCAGGGACGTCTCGCACGACCCAACAATTGTGGACTATGCTCTTGTTGCCAATGGAGATTTTGAGCATACACCTGCTTGGCAGGAGATGTTTGGAATTAGGTGCTTCCAGGTCCATTTCCCATTTGTCTATCAGTTTGAAGGTGGGAATGGCTGGATCTTTTGGGAGTTGGCGGAACATGGCTTCGCTGATGAAGCTCTTACCGTTGTTCACACACACTCGAGCGAGAACAGAGTCCTTCCCATCATTTAACTGAACAGGGATGAACAACTGCTCTCCAATTTGCTGAATCTCAGCCAGGCTCTGAGCTGATTTCACATCTTTCTGGACTGTAGGAGTGGGAGTTTCTGATTGTGGATTAGTAAAGAATTTCAGGGTGTTTCCTTCCAGCGTGGAGTACCACTTTAGACTGGAAGGAAGGTTGATTTTCAGGAATAGAGAGGACCCCCCGTCACCAGTCTGTTGTCCTACTGCTATTACTGTCACGTCTGGAATTTGGCTATTCTGGAAGTGAAATTCTACTTGGTCAGATTTTTGTTCAACCATGTGGCAGGTGCCGTTTAAACTAACATGGTTGACACTCTGTTTTAATTTTATTGGTCGGCTAGTCTGGGTCCAGAGGACCTTGTTTACGCAATCTATTAGGGGTGACAACCTTCTCAGGAGGTCATTCCCTAGTAAACAAGGGGTGCCCTCTGGGGTCACAACTATGACCGGGTGTTTCAATTTGTGTCGCCCAATTTTAATGTCCAAGTTTGCAGTCCCCTCAACGGGAATTTCCTTCCCGTCAAAGTTCTGTAGTTGTCCCGGAAGAGAGGTGAGAGGAATTTGGTAATTCTCTCCCCTTCCTGCATTCAGTTCGTCAAAGGCCCTTCTGGACAGAAGGGTAGCTTGAGATCCAGTGTCCACCAGTGCCGAGATTGTACCCTGCCCCTGTACTTGTACCGGGGCATAATATCTTCCCTCCTTCTCCTCAAGGGGGCACAGATAATGTACATTTTTGGACAACTGGTGGGCTAATTTTCTGGTTTTGGACATTGCAAGAGAAGAAATTTGGGCAGAATTCTGTGGAGAGTCTTGGGAATCTGAAAGAAAAAGTTGGCAACTGGAGATCAGAGCCATTGTGGGTTCCCCTGGTTCCGGTTCTGGGCTGCCCCCCCCTTTTTGGAGGCAGTCCCCAGGATGAGTTTGAACCAGGGGATTTTCTTGCTGTTGGTTCTGGGATGAGATAGTGGGCGGCGGTAGCTCAGTCTCCACATCTCCCCAGTCTGGATTTGCATCCCTAGGGACCCATTTTTCTTTGGGAGGAGTTCCCCCCTCTCTGAAGGAGAAGATCCTTTTCCCAGGATCCTCTGAGGATCCCTCTCCCTCAAATTGGAAGATCTGTACCTCCTCCTCAAATTGAGTCTGTTTGGGTCTTTTGTTTCTCCTACCCCCCCTCTGCTCCTTAGGAGGCAGACTTTCAGGGGCAAGAGATTTTGTTTCCGGTTCCTGGGTTTCCAGGGGCTGTTTACAAGTGAGGAAGGAAGCTTCCTCCAAGGCTTTACACCCCCCTTCCCTTTGTGCCTCCTCCCTGGGAACCGGTGAGTTATCGGGGTGCTGCCCCCGTCATTGTTCTGGAGCACCAGGTCCAGAGTTGGGTGCGTTCTGCGCCGGCACGCCCATCTGAGGGTTCTGCTGAGCCCTCAGTATGTGACCCAGATCCCGCGCCATGTTTTGAACCTGGCGCCCTAACTGGGAAACCCGCTCAGGCTGATACGGGGCCCTGTTTTCTCCCCTGGGCTGATCCCGGGAAGGGTAGCTGTCCCTCCTCTGGTAATACCCCGGGTTGGGAAGATTTGGGTACCCTTCCACCCTTGGCCTCCCCTCTCCCGGATTCAGTGGTCTGGGCTCAGGGAATTGGGGAAAGAAGGATGGATGGTTTTGGGGCTGAAAGTCGGGTGGATATCTGGGGAAAAAGTTCTGCCCAGGGTTTGGTAAATTTCTGCCCTCCTGTGGGAAGTTTGGAGGGAAGTTCCCTGGGTTAGGTGCTTGGCTGGATCCCCCCCCTTGGGCTGGAGGAGTCCACACATAACCCAGGATGGGTCGATTTCCCTTGTAACGGGGACTTACATAATCAGGAGAGCGAGGGACCCCATTTTTGGGGCTGCCTCCCTGGCTCCCTGTCTGTGACTGGCCCGAGGACCTTCTGGGCCTAGCATTATTAGGTGCAGGTAGGTTTTTAGGCCCCCCCATCTCCAAATCCAAAACGGGGGTGATCTTTACCTCTGCCACCTTGGCAGCAGCAGGGGTGCTGTTGGCTTTGGGGTTTTTCTGGGCATTACTTTTGCTATCTACCGGTTTCTGCACCTCATAGATCCGGGTAGCCTGTTCAATGACCCAGTCTAAAGATCTTTTCTCATGAAAATCCCTCACGAGCTGGGTCATGATATATTTGGGCAAGGCATGGAAAAACGTATTAATAAATTCCCTGCTATCCGTGCGCACTCTTCTTGTGGTCTGTGCAAAAGCACGCTTTAACTCCTGCACAAATTCTTGTGGGGCCTGATCCTCCCCACATTGCAAATTGTAGGCTGCCTTGCGAGCCTCTTGAGGATTTCTGTGAACAGAAAAATGTTTCAAGATGGCCGCCTTATAGGTGGACCATCTTAAATGATTTTGGTCCTCCAGCCCCGCAAAGAAACTGGAGTATTCCGGGGAGAAAGTCCACTTTACATATTGAATACAGCTTTGGCTGTCCTTCAAATGGAAAGTCTCCATCATTTGTTCAAACAACTCTAAGTGCTCCCAAACAGAATACTTAGCGTTCTTATGGTAAGGCGTGATGACGCTCCTGATCGCCTTAATCTGCTTTAAGGGGTCCTTAAGCAAGGCCCTTTTTGCCTTATTGGCCTTTTTGGTTCGGGTAACCCTTGTCCATTCGTCCTCGGACTCAGAGGCACTGCTCCCAGAGGTTCCCGTCTGTTCTTCCAGGTTTTCCCGGATTCTGCGAGCCTGGGAATGGCTGGCAGAATGTGGGGACCTGGTCTCCTGTGTCCTGCGCAGTTCAGAGGAGTCTTCAGATTCCTCCTTGCTGCCAGGATTTGATGGGTACCCCCTCCACTGACCTAACTGGGCAGAGGTTTTCAGGATGCCCTTAATGGGCCTATTCTCCCGGGGTTCCCCACTGAATTGCACCATGCTTGGGTGCCCATGCCCAGATGCCCGCCCATACATTCCTGGGAGGTACTGGCCTATGAGCCCCCTGCTTCTGGCTGGATAGTAATCTGCCATCCCTGTGGCCCGGTGCTCATGTGCGCCAGGGGATATGGGGGTGGCAGAGTCCAGGGACTGAGAGAGATAAAGGCCTCTGGTATTAGGACTCCTGAGGTTATGCTCAGGAGTTTCCCTTTCCCAGCGAACCTGGTCTCTATCCGCCTCTGCTCCCTGTTGCAATGCAAGAGCCTGCGCTTTCAGTTCCTCAGTTAAGGCCTTACTCGACTCTATCAGTCTCTCCTGCATCGCTACCTGTTGCTGGAGCCTCTCATTGTGCTGGCAGAGAGCCTCATTTTCCCTCTGTGCTTCCTGGTTGGTCCTGGAGAACTGGGCCAGTCTTTGCTGCAGGAGGTTTATCTCCTGAGCTGTGTCCCTATTGGCCTGCTCCTTTCTTGCTAGAGCATCCTCCACCCTCCTGGTGTGCTCTAACAAGTTCTGGTGTTCTTTTTGGAGGTCACCCAGTCCCTGGTGGGCCAGGTGATTTTCTTCCATTTTTCCTTTTAAATGGCAGACTTCCTGGCCTAAGGCGTCTCTTTCCTGACTAAGAGCCTGCATTTGTGCCGCCAGGTCGTCCCTTTGCCGTTGAAGGGCACCAGCTTTTTGGCGCTCCTCATCAAACTCTGCCTGGGTATCCAGGTCTTTCAGAATTAGTTTGTTGCTCTCTGCCTTCTCTCTATCTAGGTGACTTTGCAGGGTGACTACCTGCTCAGCACATGCCCTATTGAAGTCTAGCTGTTGCTCCAGCTTTTTCTGGCTTTGCAGTAGGGAGTCCAAACCTTCTTGGTGTTCCTTCTGCAAGGCCAGAAATCTGGTATCCTGTTCTGACTTTTCCTTTTGCAGCACATCCATATCCTCCTTTATTTTAGTGATGTACAGTCTGCTGTCATTTTCTGACTCCTGGCTCCTCTGCAGCCTCTGCTCAGAAGAGACCAGGTCAGATTGGACCTTCTCTAACACCATCTGTTGCCTATTTGCCAGATTTTGGCTTTCATCACATCTATCCTGCATGTCTCCCATATATAGGTACAGGTATGCTGCTATCCTGGCAATCTTATTGTGTTCCTCTTTGGCTTTAGGAGCCATATATAGTTCACTCAGGGCCACATGTAATGGACCCTGATCTCTATATATATCTGACCCTGTTTCAGTGACCTGTTGTGTGATTGCCTGCAACCACGTATCCTGGCCCTGTTCGGTCCATTCACCTCTCACAAATAGCTTATGCAAGAGGTGCTCTCTGGCCATTTTCATGTCTACTAAGGTCGTCATTCTAGAGATTGGTCTCTGTCCTGACTTACAGAAGTTTGTATTTTATTTTTGCAGAACAGAACTTTTCTTGGAGTGTCCCTTTTGAGGAGTGCTTCACAGCGTAATGCAGCGTGGTGATCCGACCGGATGTATGTATCCCGTCAGTTAGCACACTGTATTAAGCTGCACAAGTGGTATTCTAACCCAAACGTCCCGGACGAGCCCCCACTTTGTAAGAGGATTCAATTCAACACTACAGCTAAGTCAACGCCTAGTCTATAATACTGAATGAAAACCCTTATTGATATATCTTTATGTCCAGTTCATGCGTTCTGGATGACTACCCCTATATAACACCCCTCTCTTGGAATCCTCCTGACCCCACTGAGCCAAGAAGTAGTTCTGTTTTGCAAGTTTAAAAGGTTTATTTGATAATTTAAACAATAGATATATATATGACACTTTATAATAAATTAATAATTGACTAGCACACTTAATCTGATATGATAAAGATTAACAACAGAGAATCTGGCACTAGCACACTTCTTTATAATCACGAATGAGTTGACATGAAATGGGTAAGGTAGCACACTGGTAAATAGGAACAAAAGTATAATGTGGTAGAGGATGCTTTATGTAAGCTCAGGTGGATGCAATATTCAATGAATGCAGTACAGAAAATACTCAATATGATTTCAACCAAACAATGTAATCACTTTTCTCTGGCAATCCCCTCCCCCCTCTTTATGCAATGCAAGGAAATGGGAGGAAACACACAGTTCTCAGAAATGCAATCAATGTAATTCAGTTCACCCAAGCAAGCTTAGACAACAGAAAACAGATAGGAGTTTTGAAATATCAATGGATGAGAAATATGCTAAATTTGCTTTTAATTCCCTTTCAGAGGTTCAGGGTGAGTGGTATCTAGTTAATATTAGTCCATGCTCACACTAGCAATGATGCAGGGATAGTTAGCAGGTTAAACGAATTTCTGGCAAATGGAAAGCAAGCGGCAGCAGTTTTTACATGTGAAGAAATTTGCAAATCGCGGTAAAATTCGCGAATGCGTGTTCCGCGATTGCGGTAAAACTATAAGGGGTAGGAATGCGGTTCTAGGTGCGATTCAAAGCTAAGATTCTAAGCTTTCAAATAAAAGTTATTGCAAGTCTCTAGCTCAAACGGTTGCGGAGATATGACCGATTTACTAGAGGTCGTTTTTGGTTTTTGTAAATTTTAAACGCACACTTTTTCAGCTTTAAAAATGATGGCAGAATAACACAATTGCTAAGCTGCAGTTCTACTTAGGTTAAATAGATTGAATTAGATGAATTTAAACTAAGAGATTGGTTCTACACAGTTCTGCTGGGTACTCACACTATATTCTTGAGTGAAATGGCCTCATCACGGATCTGGTCAGGGTTTTAAACTCGCCTCTGGTCTCTGCACTTCACAGTGATCTGGGTCAGCTCTCTCTGGTTCTCTGGTCTGGGTCTCTAGTTCTGGATAGATTGAAGTCTCTAGTTTGGCTCTCTGGAGGTTTGATGGAGGTAAAGTATGGATCTCTGGATGTTGTATGGTCCGGCAGAGTGCGTTGCAGCAAATGGAATTGAAGGTCCCTATCTGTCCTGTCTGTCTGCTTTTATGTGTTTAGAATGTGGGTGTGTTCTAGCATCACTGACCCTACCTCTCTCTCAGCTTCTAATTGGTCAAACTTCCATTTATCAATTGATTGGGGAATGAACTGTGAGTCAGAGGGATGTCATTTTATGGCTTGCAGATAGGACACTCCTCTGTCAGATTGCACACATTCTATATTTGATAATAAAAGACATATTTCAGAGTTACACAGTTGTTTGAAATTACATATACATGGTGTGGCTGAATTTAGCCATGTCTCTGTCCAAATCTGCTGTTTCTAAGAGCTTGCATTCAGAAATGGCAGATAATTGACTTTTTAACTGATTTTTCACTTTCTGACATTGACCCAACTTTACATACATGTGTGCAGGGAGTAGGGACATTAACTGATGAAGTTTCAGATTTTTAACATGCACACATTTAGAGTAATATCCACTTTTCCGCTGACACCCCCCTGTACATACCACCGGTTCTAAAAACCTCTTAAACTGTGGGCAGAAAAATCACAAGAATTATGGTATCATTTATAACATTTTCACATGTCCGCACCATGAGTTATTAATCTTTTTCTAAACAATATTCTGGCTACAAAGGGGTGTGGTTTTCTCTCAGCACAAGGTAGAAATACTGGTTAATCCAGTTCTGCCAAGCCAGCTTGCTCTCACAGGCAGTGCCCCTCCCAGCTCCTGCCAAGAGGAAGCTACATTTTACGACTGCGCAATAAAACCTTTGCCTGAGTGAAGAGGGCTTTGTTCACTCTCCTGCAGAGCACAGGTAATTCAATTATCAGATAGATGGCATATCCTTAGTGTGGGCAGCAAAAGGAAGGTTGGCCTGGGAACACAGTGGTGACTCAAGTTTCACTCCTGATGGGGGTAGCTGCCAAGCAAAATCAAGTTCCTTAAGCCAGACCTTCAGCTAACTGGCAGGTTTTTTGTTGCTTTTTAACTTAACTTGCAATTTTACACATGCAGCTAGGAGGCTGATTCTAAGTTTAAAACTATGACATTTAAACAGTTAGAAAGGCATGTGACACCAAACATAGGTCACTCAATTAATCTAAACATTTTCGATTTTAGTGTCTTTAAATCCAGTGCAACTTAAACTGCTGACTCCATAGCAGTTTTGTTATAAGCATTGTTTTGGGCTCTTCACTTCCCAGATTTTGTAGGCACACAACACTCCATTCTGCCAAATGTCTGCTGGTGTTCAGTAAATATTTTGCACATATTGCAATGTTTGAAATAGGCACTTTGGCTTGCCTTCAGGGAAAAAGAGTGGTTTTAAAACGCCGGCTTTTGGATAGTGGTGAGTACTGGTACTGCACCCATTTTTGGGATTTAAGAAATGAATTCCCCACAATTCTAGGTTGCATTTGGCAATCAGCATTGCCATTCCCAATGGTTTCAGACTACTGTGCGGGTAGTCCAATGGTGGTTTTAGGCAGTTTCCTTCTGTGCCCATAACATCGGCAAAAATGAGTGGCAGCCTATTCTTCATGCATTTCCCTGTGCATTTTCTGGGAAGCTCTGGCCATCATGATGTTTTCCATGTCAGTACTGCACAGTTTTGAGGTATGGCTCGGATGCATGGGTAAATACATCCCACAGGTCCAAAATACCTTCAACTATCCCTCCGTAAATACCTCCCCTCTCGAGCCCTTCGCTCCGATAACCTCTCACTACCTCAAGGTTAGTCGTTTTGCGAAGAAACGGGCTGGGGGTAGATCTCTGTCTTCGTCTGGTGCCTACCTTTGGAACAGCCTCCCGGCCACCTTGAGACTTGAGGAAAACATTCTTTGGTTCCGGAAGCATCTCAAGACCTTCCTCTTTGCCTCTGCCTTTGCCCCCCTTCTCTCCTGTTGATCTGTCTCGTCTCTTGGCATTGTGCGCCTGGCCACCCTCTGTCATTCGGGCCCAGGCACCTGCTCACCCTACCACCCTCCAGTCCACCCCTTGCACTGGGGTTCTGTATCTGTACCCATACAGTCCCCCTCTCACTTTTGTCTGCACTTATCAGATATACCTTTTCTGACTAAACTTTCACCTGCCATTTGCCGGCTGTACTACCATGGTTTATTGCCTTTATTTATTTTATTTAGTATTTATTCTGTTTTCTCCTCTGTTTCCGCACTTTCCACTCCGTCACCCCCCCCCCTTCCATGCACTTTCCCAATTCTCCCTTCTCCACGCACTTGCGCTTTCTGAAATGTCACAGGGCCTATTGCTGTTTTCTTTTTTTTTTGGTTGTTCCTCCCTTGTTGCCCTCCCTCTTTGCCTGGTCGTGCTCTGAAACACTTGTGTATGAGGGTTTATAGTCATAATACCGAACTTATAAATCTCGAAAAAAAAAATCTCGAAAAAAAAGGCCGAAAAAAGAAATATCGAATTTTTTTATGACGTTTTTTTTTTCGAAATGGGAGGGATCCCCCCACCCCACCCTTTTTTCTATTTTTTTTTTATTTTAACCCTTTTTTTTACTTACCTGACCCAAAAAATACATATATTTTTTTTTTCGGCCTTTTTTTTCGAGATTTTTGTTATTCCAGATTTTTTTTTCGGCCTTTTGACCGACCACCGTGTATGAGCGCCATATAAATAAAATATTTCATTTCATTTCATTTCTACGTAAACTTTGACAGATGGCAACAGGTTGAATTAGACAAAGAAATGTATGGTCAAGTGAACACCAAAGTGAGAAAAACCTATTGTCTATCACATGGGTAATAATAGGGTTGAACCCCCAAAAATAGTATTCCACTCTCTGCTTAGGGCATTTTGAAAGGAACAGCCCGTTGAGTGTGCATTTTTAGCAGCTTTTCTACGCATTCTTATTGGACAACACACACCGCAGACCCCCACGCCGTTCTAGCTACACACATCATGGAAGGGACCCTACTATCCCTGCAGGCTCATATTTGGAAAAGCATTTCTCCTGCATTACACAGCATTTCACAAAACGAGAGTATTCTGCTCAGGCTGCATCATATGAAGGATTAGAACACAGACCATCTCATCCCACATGATCACATTTGCATGGAGATAATTGGCACTGGAGGATGCCACAAGGATGAGCACGAGCAGGGATGGAGCAGAAGGCAGGGATGGGCCATGAGGCAGGGATGGGCCATGAGGCAGGGACCGGCCGAGAGGCAGGGATGGGCCATGAGGCAGGGATGGGCCATGATGCAGGGATGGGCCGTGAAGCAGGGATGGGCCGTGAAGCAGGGATGGGCCATGAAGCAGGGATGGGCCATGAGGCAGGGATGGGCCATGAAGCAGGGATGGGCCATGAGGCAGGGATGGGCAGGGATGGGCCATGAGGCAGGGATGGGCAGGGATGGGCCATGAGGCAGGGACGGGCCGTGAAATGCAACAGGACTCAGGGTGAGGAGCAGTGATGTTCATCGGGTGTCACTGGCTATTATTCATTAATAGAGAGCAGTGTATTGCCAATAAAACGATTTCACGACATCATGGTGTGGTGGTGACATTAATAGACCTCTTGACCTGGACTCTGTGGATTTATGATGCCCCGGGACCCCAGGATGGCATGAGATTCGAGGTGACCTGACATTATTCCTTTATTCATAGAAGTTCCAATAGACAATTTCGGTTTTCGTGGAAGTTACATAAATTATCAAATCAGGCGCCATGCACCTAACCTCTACAGCTCCTTCATATTGTGTACCTTCTCCGCAGCACTAAGCTTCCCTACTCCCCGATACCTGCATACCACTCTGTAGCGCCTAGAAACAACACTGTTCCTCACACGTGCCAATTCACACGTGCAATTATAGAGCCTGACCCTCTTTAAATAACTCCCCAAACGACCCCAAGATTGTGGTTCTCCTTTCCTGTTAAGTGAAGAATGGGCTTGGTGTGTGTCCGACAATTCCTGGTGTAAAGGGCATTAAAAGGCCCAGTGTTGGCCCAAAGCAGACAGATGGGCTGTGGCAGATTAAGTGATGCTGTCATTGTCATTAGCTAAGGGGCCCTAAGATCCTGACCGGGTGCGACATTGCAACCATTGCTTCGAAGTGGCAAGAGTTTGCCTGGCACACATTCATTTGGCCCAATAGGTCATAGGCCTTCAACATCACCTGTTAGATAGGCCACATACTAAGAAAATTAACTGGATCATGATACTGTATCTCAACAGTGTCCATGTTGCTTGTGTCTAGAACACTTTTCGTTTTTACTTGTTGGTAAAATAAATGTTATGTTGAAAGCCTATGACCTATTGGGCCAGATGAATGTGTAAGAATGAACTGTCTATGAATGAGTCTCTTGTCAAAGAAGGATCCGTAAAGGATTGGTTTGTACCGTAAACAATAAAATAGATGTATATTTTGTATAAAACAATCAACTAGACTATCTGGGTACTTACTATATAGTAGAAGAGAGGAGATTGTGAGCAAATATAGCCTAGAGGACATTCTGTTTAGTTGATATTGATGTCTACTTGAAAGGCTCAAGAGGGCACCATTGACCCATGGGACAGGGTTTCAGAAGGTGATTTTTATTTATTTATATAGTGCCGGTCGCTCGCAAGCATCAGGGCGCTCACATATAGACAGTTGGTAAAAAACTCTTAATCAAGGGACAATTTGCTCAAGTATGTGGTGTTTTTTTTTCTGGTACGTAGTGGTTTATTTGAAGAGGTGGGTCTTGAGTTTTTTCTGAAAGCTTGTGTAATTCTTTTCTAACCTGATAGGGAGGGGAAGATTTCTCTAAGGGTTTCCTGCTATCTGGCCCACCAGCTCCATCGGGGGCGCCTCTTCGGCATCTACATTCAGTCCTGAAATCCTTGCAATCTCACTGTTTCCAGATGATTTGCTCCACTGATATTAAGCTACTCACGCCTAACACGCTGGGTTTGTTGGCTATATCTCGCCAGGAGGTTGGGGGAGATACGTGCTTTTAGAGCTTTGCCTCCTTTTTTGACGATACACCCTGAGGCCATTATTCTAACCCTTCCTTCCTAGGGTTGTACTGAAATTCCACCTCTCCCAGGACAATGTTTTGGGAGAATTCTATCCAACACCTTTCACTCTGGAAGATGAAATGTCACACCATTACGATGTCTGAAGAGCGGTCCTGGCCTACTTGGATAAAACCACATTGTTCAGGAAGACTTGCATCTCTGTCACTTTTGGTGCAGCTGAGGCAGGTTGGAAGACTTCAGTAGCCTCCCTGAGTAGAAGAATACTTTTACCAATCTCGCTGGCATACAGGATTTCCTATGTTCCCCTTCCAGCCTGTATCAAAGGTTGATCCACTTGGGGCATGGCAACATCCTGGGTGGATGCTCAGGGATTTCCAAGGTGGAGATCTACAGAGATGCTACAGGGGCAGCAGAACACTTTTATCAAACATTATCGATTGAACGTGGAGGGTCTCGCTGAGTGTGCATTCGGGAGTACTGTTCTGAAGGACACACACACACACACAAATATATTCATATGGTGGCAGGAAGCCCCTAACGGTGGCGGGGCAGTTTCGCACCACACTCAGCAGGAACTGGGGACCGACAATACAATCAAAAATATATGTTGTGGATGCAGCAATCAAATGCCTGCTCAGCTGGAGCTCAGCAGATGACCTGGGGCCGATCACATTTATTTGCGACATCTCAGATGATGGCAAAATCCGCGACCTCCTAGCGAGACACCCCAGGCTACTCCAAGGAATCGCGTGCTTGAAGGACAATGTAATCAAACTACACATCGACCCAACCATACAGCCGCAAGCAGTACGGCACCAGAGGACACCATTCCACATGAGTGCCATGACCTTTGCCCCTGGCCCTCACTGGCAAGTCAGCCTTCCAGTTAGGGCCAGGTCAAAGGCCTTAAAACCTCATCCAAGACTCTCTTGGAGTCTGTCCTGGCGCCTTTGGTTCCAGGTTTATAACCATCATGAAGACCAACATTAGAATGGGACTATTTACTTGGGACTATTTAGCCAACATGGAGGCACACACATAGCTCAGTTACAAGGAACTGAGCTACGCGGTCTAGTCTTTTGGGTGTGGCAGTCCTGGGACTACTTTACCTGGACTACTTTGGGTGTGGCAGGCCTGGGACTATTTTACCTGGACTACTTTATCTGAGACTATTTAAACCACACCTTCTACAATATTAAGGTGAGGAGAGGGCCCAAGGGGGAGGAAGGAGTTGAGGCCACGGGAGGTGGGAAAACATAAAGACAATCTGGTATTGAATCCAGCTCTCCTATATTGCAGACCCATCTATAACCAGAGGCTTTAACAAGGGAACGGGAGAGGGTTCGAGAGTGCAAATCATCCAACCAGGGCTGGGTGGCGTCCCCATGGATACTAGGTGAGCGTAACAATGAGGGACCTGGTCGACAAAGAACTACGCAAATTGGAGAAAGCTAAAATAATTGAGCCGGTAACCGGACCAACACTCTGGGTCTCGCCAATGGTGATAACGAAGAAACCCAAGCAACCGGGGCAGATCCGGATATGCATTGACATGCGACTCCCAACGGAGCCATAATTCAGGAGAGCCACATTACCCAAACACTCGACCTAATAATTGCAGACCTCACAGGGCTCAAGATTTTCTCCAAAATAGACCTGAACGCGGGCTACACAAGGAGTCGAGATACATAACATTCTCGATGCACCTAGGGCTGAGGAGATATAAAAGATTGAAATTTAGAATATCATCCGCAGCAGAAGTCTTCCAACAAACCATCCAGACTGTCTTACTCGGCCTCCCGGGGTCCCAAATTTCAGTGATGTCATCTTAGTGCATGCCAAAAACAAAACAGAAGACAAGGGCAGGTTGGCAGCAGTCCTTGACCGACTAGACAAAGCTGGTTTTGACCATCCACAGAGACAAGTGCGAATTCCTGAAGGAGGGGCTAATCATCTTCGGCTATGTGTGCAACAGCAGTGGCGTGAAGGTTGACCCCCTCAAAGTAGCCGATTTCAAGAGAGTGGCACCACCACCAATGCCCACAGAGGTCCGCAGTTTCATGGGGATGGCCGCCTACTGCCGGAGATTCATCAACAACCTGGCCACGCGCTCAGAACCACTGCGAGCTCTGACAAAATTGAAAGCCAAGTGACGTCGCAAGAGGTCTTTGAGAGCATTAAAGAGTTGCTGTCGGCCGATTCCACCTTGGCCTACTATGATACCCACCTACAGACAGAACTGTATGGGGACACAAGCCCCGTGGGCCTAAGGGCCATACAGGTGACAAACACCCCATCTGGAGACGCGCAACCAGTGGCCTGTGCATCTAGAGCGCTCACTCCCACAGAAAAACGCTACTCACACATCGAGAAAAAAGTCATCACCATTCTGTGGGTGGGGCAAGCACTTCCACTTATACCTGTATGGGCAGACATGTAAGACCTACACAGATCACAAACCACTCATCCCTAGCTCTACGGGCTCAGCGCCACACCCCCCAGCACGAATCGGAAATTGTTGCTGCAGTTACAACAATATGATTTTGGCATTGCATACAGACCAGGAGCAGACAACACTGCAGTCTTTTTGTCCAGGCACCCGCGAACCACCACAGCCGCAGAAATTACAGATTCCATGGAGACAGAAGAACACATATGCCTGGTCATCCAAGTGACGAAACCAATGGTTGTGAGTATATCAGATTTAGTAGAAGCCACAAACAGCGACCCCTGTTGCACCCTGACGAAGAACGCCATCCTGGCAGGTAAATGGAACTCCTTCCTCCAAAACAATCAATATCGCACCACAGAGGCAAAGAACTTCCGAGCAGGAGTGTACACAGTCTGCCACTAGCTGTCCGTCGCGGACCAAGGCCTCATTTTGAGAGGGATACTTATGCTGGTACCGCCTAGTCTGCAGGACAAAATAGTGGCATTAGCACATAAAGGTCACCAGGGCAGAGTAAGGACTAAAGCACGGATATGACACAGAGTGTAGTTCCCAAAGATGATCGAGGAAATCATATCATCCTTCCTCCTGTGCCTGACCACAGGCACACCCCCACTACCGGAACCAATCCAATCCACCCGAAGGGGCACGGCACAGTCAGAATCAGTGAATGTCGATTTCTGCACAGTACAAGAGGGGACATATCTCCTAGTAGCAATCGATGAACACTCACGATACCCAGAGATAGAAGTGGTAAAATCAACGGCAGTGGAAGCAATATTTGCAGCTATGGAGAAGATGTTCGCAACCCACAGGTTTCCAAGAGAAAACGGGCAACCATTTCAAGGAGGTGAATTCGCCAAATACACAGATGCCATACTGATAACAGGCGAACGGCGATGCAGAATGGTTTATGAGGACAGTTATCAAGGTCCTCATGATCACAAAGGCTCAGGGAGCTCCATGGGAGTTTGAACTATACTGATTCCTCTGTAATTACTGGTTGATGCCCCATGCATCCGGTCCAGACCAGCAGTCCGGAGGGGTGCAGCCAACCAACACCATCCCAGACCCCGGCAGCATAGCCCATACCACATGAGGGAGGCGCCCAAACCACTAGGAAATCTAAGTGACTATGTGTGCCACCTCAGAAAAACTTGGGGTGCATGGTGGGATTATAAATGAGTTGACTTTTGTGTTATTAAGGGAAATGAATAGGGATGTTATGTTTACGTCACCACGCTGAGTAGAATGAACACCACGAAATGACCCTGAACGGGAATTCAGTCGTGGGCAAACCCGAAGCAGAGTGGCTGCATGCCACTCCCTGCATGCCAACTCCGACTCTCCCATCTACCTGCCAACACGGGCTGGGGAGCTGGAGAAGGGAGCACACAACAGCGGTAATAGCCTCAAAAGTAAGTACTGCGGCAAGGAAGGGTAGGACTGGGAATAATACAAATTACGTATCCAATGGAGAGTCTGGAAGTAAGACTCTAAAGCAAAATTGAGCCTCTATGTAACAGAAACCGTTCCGCCTCTCTGAGAAGTCTCATTATCTGCTTGTAGACTGCCTCTAGCACAAACGAATGGACGCCGTTTATATTGTCCTGGTGATTGTGAGCTTAAAAAAATGAGTTTTGCGTTGGCCGGGAATCGAACCCGGGTCAACTGCTTGGAAGGCAGCTATGCTCACCACTATACCACCAACGCTCGATGCTGTGCTGATTCTTTCTCTAGTTCCAATCCTGTTCATCTGCTATGTAAATGCAACTGTACATCTGTTTCATATTCCCATTCTAAGACCATATGCGCTGACCAATCACTCACCTGCTGTTTTACGGTGTGTGGTCAGCAGCATCTTTGAGGCAAAAAATCAAAGATCTATTTTAACCTACAGATGGCGCGAGCCACCTTTCGCGAAAATCCGTTCTTCTCACACTATCTGTTATGTCATCTCAGCATACTGCTACACCTCCTAGCACTCGGGGAGCACCTGCACTCTCGCCTTGGCTCGTTGTCGGTTTGTGTCCTTCCTTTACAGCTTCCAGTCAGGAGCCCATGCACAGTGGCACTGGATGATGCAAGCCTGTCTAAGTGGATCGGATGCACACGTGCCAGCCTGTCCTAATCCAAGAAGGGGGCGCTTGCCCAGGGCAATGATCCCTCCTTTGCATTCTGGGACTTGATAACAAGTGCCAACATGTAAAGGAAAAAGCAGGACCAGACGAGCCTCTCCCGGCTGGATTGTGACTTGTGGACATGTGTGTAGTTTATGAAAACTAAAAAGACGACCAAAGACACAAAAGGAGAATTGCATTACAGTGCCCTTTGCTGCAACAGCAAGACTAGGCCACCGGCCAGGTCATCCCTAGGATTGCCTTCTAAACTGGCACCTGCTGCTGATGTGTGCCATGTTCAGAAGTAAGCTCTCAAGTCCTTAGGGAAATGCTTTCCAGGTGACTATACTTTGGGCGTTTTCGTTTTTTTTAATTGCATTTAACAAGTCAAAGGCATGCATTGAGTACACTCATTGGCCCTGCATAGTAATTACTTTTAGTTCCAAAACGTCTGCACGTTAATGATTGCAGACACAACGCTAGATACAGACATAATGAAATACTTCTATTCACGTCTTTGTTTTTTCTATTACTAATGGTATTTGTAGTTTTTTCTAAATTTCAAATGTGAAATATAAAACTACATATCCCATAATGCAACAAAACAAGCATTGGCAATGCCAACAGTTTGGGCTTTTGTGGGCATCTAATAGCAATGCCTGTGTAATTGCCTAATACTTATACACATGGTCAATCAATGGGTGGGCAAATAACCAAACACCTACAAGCTTTGATCGTCTCCAACATACGGTATTCACACAATCCGAAGAAATGTAACAAAATGTAACAAAACGGAAGAGCCTGCAACTTATAGTAATCAAGTTGGGCTCTGCTTGGCTGGGAGATAAACTAGCAGCCAAAAGAGCATTTGCCACTGCGCCTGCAACAAAAACATAGGGTTCAGCTCTGTGCTACTAAAAAGAAAAAGAAACATTCCAAAACGTGATTGTCCTAAGTCTGGTCAATCACAAATGGATGAAATCCTGATCCCACCTCAATGGGATTAAAACATGTGACCTATAGATTGCATTCTGTGCTCAGCCACCAGCATTCTCTCAACCCAGCCATCTATCCTACTAGCAAAAGTAAATACACAAATATGAACACGCATCAACTGTGACAAGAATTGAACAGGTCCTCAATGCAAAGAATACATGTGAGGACACATATTACCACATACATCTAGTGGCTCTGGAAGAACGCATCGTTAAGACACTTTGATCACACCAGCTTCTTCTCTATATGAACAACTATGCTGTTTACTCTTTGAATGGTGCCTAGAAATAACACTGGCAGGCCATATAAAACACAAAGTTTCGATGTTGCTGCATGACAGATATGGCACAAAAGGATCCCAGGAGCATGTGCTTATGGCAGGGAGGGGAGGTTGCGGGTGGGAATGACCATAGAGATTGTCATGACTATGGGAGGTCAATGGATGCGTAAACAAAATACCTACTAGCTATGTTTCCAGACCAGCAGGGCTCTTGCACTTGAAACAGCCTCAAAAAAGCTTCCTCCTACCCCCACCTGCGTGGCTAAGAACCTCTGGGTTATCTTTGATTCCACACTTTCCTTCTCCGCACACATTTCTGACATCTCAAAAAAGTCAAACTTTTTACTGCACCTTCTTGGAGGTACTCTGCCTTTCCTTTCCTTCCCTCAAAGGCTCACTGTCTCCAAAGCTCTGGTTCTCTCCAGGCCGGATTACTGTAACAGCCTCTTTCTAAATCTGCCTGCCTCCACTCTCTGCCCTTTACAACTAATCCAGAACAGGACTGCAAGACTCATCCTTGGCCTCAAGCCCTGGGATCGTATCTCTCCAGCCCTGAAATCCCTTCATTGGCTCCCAGTGGATTCTAGGATTACATTTAAAACCCTCTGCATCATCCATGAAGTTTTCTGGGGACTGGGTCCAAAATACCTTCAACTATCCCTCCGTAAATACCTCCCCTCTCGAGCCCTTCGCTCCGATAACCTCTCACTACCTCAGGGTTAGTCGTTTTGCGAAGAAACGGGCTGGGGGTAGATCTCTGTCTTCGTCTGGTGCCTACCTTTGGAACAGCCTCCCGGCCACCTTGAGACTTGAGGAAAATATTCTTTGGTTCCGGAAGCATCTCAAGACCTTCCTCTTTGCCTCTGCCTTTGCCCCCCTTCTCTCCTGTTGATCTGTCTCGTCTCTTGGCATTGTGCACCTGGCCACCCTCTGTCATTCGGGCCCAGGCACCTGCTCACCCTACCACCCTCCAGGCCACCCCTTGCACTGGGGTTCTGTATCTGTACCCATACAGTCCCCCTCTCACTTTTGTCTGCACTTATCAGATATACCTTTTCTGACTAAACTTTCACCTGCCATTTGCTGGCTGCACTACCATGGTTTATTGCCTTTATTTATTTTATTTAGTATTTATTCTGTTTTCTCCTCTGTTTCCGCACTTTCCACTCCGTCCTCCCCCCCTTCCATGCACTTTCCCAATTCGCCCTTCTCCACGCACTTGCGCTTTCTGAAATGTCACAGGGCCTATTGCTGTTTTCTTTTTTTTTTGGCTGTTCCTCCCTTGTTGCCCTCCCTCTTTGCCTGGTCGCGCTCTGAAACACTTGTGTATGAGGGTTTATAGTCATAATACCGAACTTATAAATCTCGAAAAAAAAATCTCGAAAAAAAAGGCCGAAAAAAGAAATATCGAATTTTTTTTATGACGTTTTTTTTTCGAAATGGGAGGGATCCCCCACCCCCCCTTTTTTCTATTTTTTTTTATTTTAACCCTTTTTTTTACTTACCTGACCCAAAAAATACATATATTTTTTTTTTCGGCCTTTTTTTGTTATTCGAGATTTTTTTTTCGGCCTTTTGACCGACCACCGTGTATGAGCGCCATATAAATAAAATATTTCATTTAATTTCATTTCTACGTAAACTTTGACAGATGGCAACAAGTTGAATTAGACAAAGAAATGTATGGTCAAGTGAACACCAAAGTGAGAAAAACCTATTGTCTATCACATGGGTAATAATAGGGTTAAACCCCCAAAAATAGTATTCCACTCTCTGCTTAGGGCATTTTGAAAGGAACAGCAGTTGAGTGTGCATTTTTTAGCAGCTTTTCTACGCATTCTTATTGGACAACACACACCGCAGACCCCCACGCCGTTCTAGCTACACACATCATGGAAGGGACCCTACTATCCATGCAGGCTCATACTTGGAAAAGCATTTCTCCTGCATTACACAGCATTTCACAAAACGAGAGTATTCTGCTCAGGCTGCATCATATGAAGGATTAGAACACAGACCATCTCATCCCACATGATCACATTTGCATGGAGATAATTGGCACTGGAGGATGCCACAAGGATGAGCACGAGCAGGGATGGAGCAGAAGGCAGGGATGGGCCATGAGGCAGGGATGGGCCATGAGGCAGGGATGGGCCGTGAGGCAGGGATGGGCCATGAAGCAGGGATGAGCCATGAGACAGGGATGGGCCATGATGCAGGGATGGGCCATGAAGCAGGGACGGGCCATGAGGCAGGGATGGGCCAGGAAGCAGGGATGGGCCATGAGTCAGGGATGGGCAGGGATGGGCCATGAGGCAGGGATGGGCAGGGATGGGCCATGAGGCAGGGACGGGCCGTGAAATGCAACAGGACTCAGGGTGAGGAGCAGTGATTTTCATCGGGTGTCACTGGCTATTATTCATTAATAGAGAGCAGTGTATTGCCAATAAAACGATTTCACGACATCATGGTGTGCTGGTGACATTAATAGACCTCTTGACCTGGACTCTGTGGGTTTATGATGCCCCGGGACGCCAGGATGGCATGAGATTCGAGGTGACCTGACATTATTCCTTTATTCATAGAAGTTCCAATAGACAATTTCGGTTTTCGTGGAAGTTACATAAATTATCAAATCAGACGCCATGCACCTAACCTCTACAGCTCCTTCATATTGTGTACCTTCTCCGCAGCACTAAGCTTCCCTACTCCCCGATACCTGCATATCACTCTGTAGCGCCTAGAAACAACACTGTTCCTCACACGTGCCAATTCACAAGTGCAATTATAGAGCCTGGCCCTCTTTAATAACTCCCCAAACGACCCCAAGATTGTGGTTCTCCTTTCCTGGCAAGTGAAGAATGGGCTTGGTGAGTGTCCGACAATTCCTGGTGTAAAGGGCACTAAAAGGTCCAGTGTTGGCCCAAAGCAGACAGATGGGCTGTGGCAGATTAAGTGATGCTGTCATTGTCATTAGCTAAGGGGCCCTAAGATCCTGACCGGGTGCGACATTGCAACCATTGCTTCAAAGTGGCAAGAGTTTGCCTGGCACACATTCATTTGGCCCAATAGGTCATAGGCCTTCAACATCACATGTTAGATAGGCCACATACTAAGAAAATTAACTGGATCCTGATACTGTATCTCAACAGTGTCCATGTTGCCTGTGTCTAGAACACTTTTCGTTTTTACTTGTTGGTAAAATAAATGTTATGTTGAAAGCCTATGACCTATTGGCCCAGATGAATGTGTAAGAATGAACTGTCTATGAATGAGTCTCATGTCAAAGAAGGATCCGTAAAGGATTGGTTTGTACCGTAAACAATAAAATAGATGTATATTTTGTATAAAACAATCAACTAGACTATCTGGGTACTTACTATATAGTAGAAGAGAGGAGATTGTGAGCAAATATAGCCTAGAGGACATTTTGTTTAGTTGATATTGATGTCTACTTGAAAGGCTCAAGAGGGCACCATTGACCCATGGGACAGGGTTTCAGAAGGTGATTTTTATTTATTTATATAGTGCCGGTCGCTCGCAAGCAACAGGGCGCTCACATATAGACAGTTGGTAAAAAACTCTTAATCACGGGACAATTTGCTCAAGTATGTGGTGTTTTTTTTCTGTTACGTAGTGGTTTATTTGAAGAGGTGGGTCTTGAGCTTTTTCTGAAGCTTGTGTAATTCTTTTCTAACCTGATAGCGAGGGAAAGATTTGTCTAAGGGTTTCCTGCTATCTGGCCCACCAGCTCCATCGGGAGCGCCTCTTTGGCATCTACATTCAGTCCTGAAATCCTTGCAATCTCACTGTTTCCAGATGATTTGCTCCACTGATATTAAGCTACTCACGCCTAACACGCTGGGTTTGTTGGCTATATCTTGGCCAGGAGGTTGGGGGAGATACGTGCTTTTAGAGCTTTGCCTCCTTTTTTGACGATACACCCTGAGGCCATTATTCTAACCCTTCCTTCCTAGGGTTGTACTGAAATTCCACCTCTCCCAGGACAATGTTTTGGGAGAATTCTATCCAACACCTTTCACTCTGGAAGATGAAATGTCACACTATTAGGATGTCTGAAGAGCGGTCCTGGCCTACTTGGATAAAACCACATTGTTCAGGAAGACTTGCATCTCTGTCACTTTTGGTGCAGCTGAGGCAGGTTGGAAGACTTAAGTAGCCTCCCTGAGTAGATGAATACTTTTACCAATCTCGCTGGCATACAGGATTTCCTATGTTCCCCTTCCAGCCTGTATCAAAGGTTGATCCACTTGGGGCATGGCAACATCCTGGGTGGATGCTCAGGGATTTCCAAGGTGGAGATCTACAGAGATGCTACAGTGGCAGCAGAACACTTTTATCAAACATTATCGATTGAACGTGGAGGGTCTCGCTGAGTTTGCATTCGGGAGTACTGTTCTGAAGGACACACACACACACACAAATATATTCATATGGTGGCAGGAAGCCCCTAACGGTGGCGGGGCAGTTTCGCACCACACTCAGCAGGAACTGGGGACCGACAATACAATCAAAAATATATGTTGTGGATGCAGCAATCAAATGCCTGCTCAGCTGGAGTTCAGCAGATGACCTGGGGCCGATCACTTTTATTTGCGACATCTCAGATGATGGCAAAATCTGCGACCTCCTAGCGAGACACCCCAGGCTACTCCAAGGAATCGCGTGCTTGAAGGACAATGTAATCAAACTACACATCGACCCAACCATACAGCCGCAAGCAGTACGGCTCCAGAGGACACCATTCCACATGAGTGCCATGACCTTTGCCCCTGGCCCTCACTGGCAATTCAGCCTTCCAGTTAGGGCCAGGTCAAAGGCCTTAAAACCTCATCCAAGACTCTCTTGGAGTCTGTCCTGGCGCCTTTGGTTCCAGGCTTATAACCATCATGAAGACCAACATTAGAATGGGACTATTTACTTGGGGCTATTTAGCCAACATGGAGGCACACACATAGCTCAGTTACAAGGAACTGAGCTACGCGGTCTAGTCTTTTGGGTGTGGCAGCCCTGGGACTACTTTACCTGGACTACTTTGGGTGTGGCCGGCCTGGGCCTATTTTACCTGGACTACTTTATCTGAGACTATTTAAACCACACCTTCTACAATATTAAGGTGAGGAGAGGGCCCAAGGGGGAGGAAGGAGTTGAGGCCACGGGAGGTGGGAAAACATAAAGACAATCTGGTATTGAATCCAGCTCTCCTATATTGCAGACCCATCTATAACCAGAGGCTTTAACAAGGGACCGGGAGAGGGTTCGAGAGTGCAAATCATCCAACCAGGGCTGGGTGGCGTCCCCATGGATACTAGGTGAGCGTAACAATGAGGGACCTGGTCGACAAAGAACTACGCGAATTGGAGAAAGCTAAAATAATTGAGCCGGTAACTGGACCAACACTCTGGGTCTCGCCAATGGTGATAACGAAGAAACCCAAGCAACCGGGGCAGATCCGGATATGCATTGACATGCGACTCCCAACTGAGCCATAATTCAGGAGAGCCACATTACCCAAACACTCGACCTAATAATTGCAGACCTCACAGGGCTCAAGATTTTCTCCAAAATAGACCTGAACGCGGGCTACACAAGGAGTCGAGATACATAACATTCTCGATGCACCTAGGGCTGAGGAGATATAAAAGATTGAAATTTAGAATATCATCCGCAGCAGAAGTCTTCCAATAAACCATCCAGACTGTCTTACTCGGCCTCCCAGGGTCCCAAATTTCAGTGATGTCATCTTAGTGCATGCCAAAAACAAAACAGAAGACAAGGGCAGGTTGGCAGCAGTCCTTGACCGACTAGACAAAGCTGGTTTTGACCATCCACAGAGACAAGTGCGAATTCCTGAAGGAGGGGCTAATCATCTTCGGCTATGTGTGCAACAGCAGTGGCGTGAAGGTTGACCCCCTCAAAGTAGCCGATTTCAAGAGAGTGGCACCACCACCAATGCCCACAGAGGTCCGCAGTTTCATTGGGATGGCCGCCTACTGCCGGAGATTCATCAACAACCTGGCCACGCTCTCAGAACCACTGCGAGCTCTGACCAAATTGAAAGCCAAGTGGGAGTGGGACAAGACGTCGCAAGAGGTCTTTGAGAGCATTAAAGAGTTGCTGTCGGCCGATTCCACCTTGGCCTACTATGATACCCACCTACAGACAGAACTGTATGGGGACACAAGCCCCGTGGGCCTAAGGGCCATACAGGTGACAAACACCCCATCTGGAGACGCGCAACCATTGGCCTGTGCATCTAGAGCGCTCACTCCCACAGAAAAACGCTACTCACACATCGAGAAAAAAGCCATCACCATTCTGTGGGGGGGCAAGCACTTCCACTTATACCTGTATGGGCAGACATGTAAGACCTACACAGATCACAAACCAACCACTCATCCTTAGCTCTACGGGCTCAGCGCCACACCCCCCAGCACGAATCGGGAAATGGTTGCTGCAGTTACAACAATACGATTTTGGCATTGCATACAGACCAGGAGCAGACAACACTGCAGTCTTTTTGTCCAGACACCCGCGAACCACCACAGCAGCAGAAATTACAGATTCCATGGAGACAGAAGAACACATATGCCTGGTCATCCAAGTGACGAAACCAATGGTTGTGAATATATCAGATTTAGTAGAAGCCACAAACAGCGACCCCTGTTGCACCCTGACGAAGAACGCCATCCTGGCAGGTAAATGGAACTCCTTCCTCCAAAACAATCACTATCGCACCACAGAGGCAAAGAACTTCCGAGCAGGAGTGTACACAGTCTGCCACTAGCTGTCCGTCGCGGACCAAGGCCTCATTTTGAGAGGGAAGCTTATACTGGTACCGCCTGGTCTGCAGGACAAAATAGTGGCATTAGCACATAAAGGTCACCAGGGCAGAGTAAGGACTAAAGCACGGATATGACACAGAGTGTAGTTCCCACAGATGATCGAGGAAATCATATCATCCTTCCTCCTGTGCCTGACCACAGGCACACCCCCACTACCGGAACCAATCCAATCCACCCGAAGGGGCACGGCACAGTCGGAATCAGTGAATGTCGATTTCTGCACAGTACAAGAGGGGACATATCTCCTAGTAGCAATCGATGAACACTCACGATACCCAGAGATAGAAGTGGTAAAATCAACGGCAGTGGAAGCAATATTTCCAGCTATGGAGAAGATGTTCGCAACCCACAGGTTTCCAAGAGAAAACGGGCAACCATTTCAAGGGGGTGAATTCGCCAAATACACAGATGCCATACTGATAACAGGCGAACGGCGATGCAGAATGGCTTATGAGGACAGTTATCAAGGTCCTCATGATCACAAAGGGTCAGGGAGCTCCAAGTGAGTTTGAACTATACTGATTCCTCTGTAATTACTGGTTGATGCCCCATGCATCCGGTCCAGACCAGCAGTCCGGAGGGGTGCAGCCAACCAACACCATCCCAGACCCCGGCAGCATAGCCCATACCACATGAGGGAGGCGCCCAAACCACTAGGAAATCTAAGTGACTATGTGTGCCACCTCAGAAGAACGTGGGGTGCATGGTGGGATTATAAATGAGTTGACTTTTGTGTTATTAAGGGAAATGAATAGGGATGTTATGTTTACGTCACCGCGCTGAGTAGAATGAACACCACGAAATGACCCTGAACGGGAATTCAGTCGTGGGCAAACCCGAAGCAGAGTGGCTGCATGCCACTCCCTGCATGCCAACTCCGACTCACCCATCTTCCTGCCAACACGGGCTGGGGAGCTGGAGAAGGGAGCACACAACAGCGGTAATAGCCTCAAAAGTAAGTACTGCGGCAAGGAAGGGTAGGACTGGGAATAATACAAATTACGTATCCAATGGAGAGTCTGGAAGTAGGACTCTAAAGCAAAATTCATCCTCTATGTAACAGAAACCGTTCAGCCTCTCTGAGAAGTCTCATTATCCACGTGTAGACTGCCTCTAGCACAAACGAATGGACTCCATTTATATTGTCCAGGTGATTGTGAGTTTAAAAAAACTTTGATCTGCGTTGGCCGGGAATCGAACCCGGGTCAACTGCTTGGAAGGCAGCTATGCTCACCACTATACCACCAACGCTCGATACTGTACTAATTCTTTCTCTAGTTCCAATCCTGTTCATCTGCTATGTAAATGCAACTGTACATCTGTTTCATATTCCCATTCTAAGACCATATGCGCTGACCAATCACTCACCTGCTGTTTTACGGGGAGTGATCAGCAGCATCCTTGAGGGACAAAAATCAAAGATCTATTTTAGGCTACAGATGGCGCGAGGCACCTTTCGGGAAAATCCGTTCTTCTCACACTATCTGTTATGTCATCTCAGCATACTGCTACACCTCCTCGCACTCGGAGCACACGTGCACTCTCGCCATGGCTCGTTGTCGGTTTGTGTCCTTCCTTTACAGCTTACAGTCAGGAGCCCATGCACAGTGGCACTGGATGATGCAAGCCTGTCTAAGGGGATCGGATGCACACGTGCCAGCCGTCCTAATCCAAGAAGGGGGCGCTTGCCCAGGGCAATGATCCCTCCTTTGCATTCTGGGACTTGATAACAAGTGCCAACATGTAAAGGAAAAAGCAGGACCAGACGAGCCTCTCCCGGCTGGATTGTGACTTGTGGACATGTGTGTAGTTTATGAAAACTAAAAAGACGACCAAAGACACAAAAGGAGAATTGCATTACAGTGCCCTTTGCTGCAACAGCAAGACTAGGCCACCGGCCAGGTCATCCCTAGGACTGCCTTCTAAACTGGCACCTGCTGCTGATGTGTGCCATGTTCAGAAGTAAGCTCTCAAGTCCTTAGGGAAATGCTTTCCAGGTGACTATACTTTGGGCGTTTTCGTTTTTTTTAATTGCATTTAACAAGTCAAAGGCATGCATTGAGTACACTCATTGGCCCTACATAGTAATTACTTTTAGTTCCAAAAACGTCTGCACGTTAATGATTGCAGACACAACGCTAGATACAGACATAATGAAATACTTCTATTCACGTCTTTGTTTTTTCTATTACTAATGGTATTTGTAGTTTTTTCTAAATTTCAAATGTGAACTATAAAACTATATATCCCATAATGCAACAAAATAAGCATTGGCAATGCCAACAGTTTGGGCTTTTGTGGGCATCTAATAGCAATGCCTGTGTAATTGCCTAATACTTATACACATGGTCAATCAATGGGTGGGCAAATAACCAAACACCTACAAGCTTTGATCCGTCTCCAACATACGGTATTCACACAATCCGAAGAAATGTAACAAAATGTAATAAAACGGAAGTGCCTGCAACTTCAATAAATCAATTTGGGCTCTGCTTGGCTGGGAGATAAACTAGCAGCCAAACGAGCATTTGCCACTGCGCCTGCAACAAGAACATAGGAATCCGCTCTGTGCTACTAAAAAGAAAAAGAAAAATTCCAAAACGTGATTGTCCTAAGTCTGGTCAATCACAAATGGATGAAATCCTGATCCCACCTCAATGGGATTAAAACATGTGACCTATAGATTGCATTCTGTGCTCAGTCAGCAGCATTCTCTCAACCCAGCCATCTATCCTACTAGCAAAAGTAAATACACAAATATGAACACGCATCAACTGTGACAAGAATTGAACAGGTCCTCAATGCAAAGAATACATGTGAGGACACATATTACCACATACATCTAGTGGCTCTGGAAGAACGCATCGTTAAGACACTTTGATCACACCAGCTTCTTCTCTATATGAACAACTATGCTGTTTACTCTTTGAATGGTGCCTAGAAATAACACTGGCAGGCCATATACAACACAAAGTTTCGATGTTGCTGCATGACAGATATGGCACAAAAGGATCCCAGGAGCATGTGCTTATGGCAGGGAGGGGAAGTTGCGGGTGGGAATGACCATAGAGATTGTCATGACTATGGGAGGTCAATGGATGCGTAAACAAAATACCTACTAGCTATGTGTCCAGACCAGCAGGGCTCTTGCACTTGAAACAGCCTCAAAAAAGCTTCCTCCTACCCCCACCTGCGTGGCTAAGAACCTCTGGGTTATCTTTGATTCCACACTTTCCTTCTCCGCACACATTTCTGACATCTCAAAAAAGTCAAACTTTTTACTGCACCTTCTTGGAGGTACTCTGCCTTTCCTTTCCTTCCCTCAAAGGCTCACTGTCTCCCAAGCTCTGGTTCTCTCCAGGCCGGATTACTGTAACAGCCTCTTTCTAAATCTGCCTGCCTCCACTCTCTGCCCTTTACAACTAATCCAGAACAGGACTGCAAGACTCATCCTTGGCCTCAAGCCCTGGGATCGTATCTCTCCAGCCCTGAAATCCCTTCATTGGCTCCCAGTGGATTCTAGGATAACATTTAAAACCCTCTGCATCGTCCATGAAGTTTTCTGGGGACTGGGTCCAAAATACCTTCAACTATCCCTCCGTAAATACCTCCCCTCTCGAGCCCTTCGCTCCGATAACCTCTCACTACCTCAGGGTTAGTCGTTTTGCGAAGAAACGGGCTGGGGGTAGATCTCTGTCTTCGTCTGGTGCCTACCTTTGGAACAGCCTCCCGGCCACCTTGAGACTTGAGGAAAACATTCTTTGGTTCCGGAAGCATCTCAAGACCTTCCTCTTTGCCTCTGCCTTTGCCCCCCTTCTCTCCTGTTGATCTGTCTCGTCTCTTGGCATTGTGCACCTGGCCACCCTCTGTCATTCGGGCCCAGGCACCTGCTCACCCTACCACCCTCCAGGCCATCCCTTGCACTGGGGTTCTGTATCTGTACCCATACAGTCCCCCTCTCACTTTTGTCTGCACTTATCAGATATACCTTTTCTGACTAAACTTTCACCTGCCATTTGCCGGCTGTACTACCATGGTTTATTGCATTTATTTATTTTATTTAGTATTTATTCTGTTTTCTCCTCTGTTTCCGCACTTTCCACTCCCTCCTCCCCCCCCCTTCCATGCACTTTCCCAATTCTCCCTTCTCCACGCACTTGCGCTTTCTGAAATGTCACACGGCCTATTGCTGTTTTCTTTTTTTTTTGGTTGTTCCTCCCTTGTTGCCCTCCCTCTTTGCCTGGTCGCGCTCTGAAACACTTGTGTATGAGGGTTTATAGTCATAATACCGAACTTATAAATCTCGAAAAAAAAGGCCGAAAAAAGAAATATCAAATTTTTTTTATGACGTTTTTTTTTCGAAATGGGAGGGTTCCCCCCCTTTTTTCTATTTTTTTATTTTAACCCTTTTTTTTACTTACCTGACCCAAAAATACATATAAAAAAAAAAAAAAAATTCAATATTTTTTTTTCAGCCTTTTTTTTCGAGATTTTTGTTATTCGAGATTTTTTTTTCGGCCTTTTGACCGACCACCGTGTATGAGCGCCATATAAATAAAATATTTCATTTCATTTCATTTCTATGGAAACTTTGACAGATGGCAACAAGTTGAATTAGACAAAGAAATGTATGGTCAAGTGAACACCAAAGTGAGAAAAACCTATTGTCTATCACATGGGTAATAATAGGGTTAAACCCCCAAAAATAGTATTCCACTCTCTGCTTAGGGCATTTTGAAAGGAATAGCAGTTGAGTGTGCATTTTTAGCAGCTTTTCTACGCATTCTTATTGGACAACACACACCGCAGACCCCCACGCCGTTCTAGCTACACACATCATGGAAGGGACCCTACTATCCATGCAGGCTTATACTTGGAAAAGCATTTCTCCTGCATTACACAGCATTTCACAAAACGAGAGTATTCTGCTCAGGCTGCATCATATGAAGGATTAGAACACAGACCATCTCATCCCACATGATCACATTTGCATGGAGATAATTGGCACTGGAGGATGCCACAAGGATGAGCACGAACAGGGATGGAGCAGAAGGCAGGGATGGGCCATGAGGCAGGGATGGGCCATGAGGCAGGGGTGGGCCATGAGGCAGGCATGGGCCATGAGGCAGGGACGGGCCATGAAGCAGGGACGGGCCGTGAGGCAGGGATGGGCCATGAGGCAGGGATGGGCCATGAAGCAGGGATGGGCCATGAGGCAGGGATGGGCCAGGAAGCAGGGATGGCCCATGAGGCAGGGATGGGCAGGGATGGGCCATGAGGCAGGGATGGGCCATGAGGCAGGGACGGGCCGTGAAATGCAACAGGACTCAGGGTGAGGAGCAGTGATGTTCATCGGGTGTCACTGGCTATTATTCATTAATAGAGAGCAGTGCATTGCCAATAAAACGATTTCACGACATCATGGTGTGCTGGTGACATTAATAGACCTCTTGACCTGGACTCTGTGGGTTTATGATGCCCCGGGACCCCAGGATGGCATGAGATTCGAGGTGACCTGACATTATTCCTTTATTCACAGAAGTTCCAATAGACAATTTCGGTTTTCGTGGAAGTTACATAAATTATCAAATCAGGCGCCATGCACCTAACCTCTACAGCTCCTTCATATTGTGTACCTTCTCCGCAGCACTAAGCTTCCCTACTCCCCGATACCTGCATATCACTCTGTAGCGCCTAGAAACAACACTGTTCCTCACACGTGCCAATTCACACGTGCAATTATAGAGCCTGGCCCTCTTTAATAACTCCCCAAACGACCCCAAGATTGTGGTTCTCCTTCCTGGCAAGTGAAGAATGGGCTTGGTGTGTGTCCGACAATTCCTGGTGTAAAGGGCACTAAAAGGCCCAGTGTTGGCCCAAAGCAGACAGATGGGCTGTGGCAGATTAAGTGATGCTGTCATTGTCATTAGCTAAGGGGCCCTAAGATCCTGACCGGGTGCGACATTGCAACCATTGCTTCGAAGTGGCAAGAGTTTGCCTGGCACACATTCATTTGGCCCAATAGGTCATAGGCCTTCAACATCACATGTTAGATGGGCCACATACTAAGAAAATTAACTGGATCATGATACTGTATCTCAACAGTGTCCATGTTGCTTGTGTCTAGAACACTTTTCGTTTTTACTTGTTGGTAAAATAAATGTTATGTTGAAAGCCTATGACCTATTGTACCAGATGAATGTGTAAGAATGAACTGTCTATGAATGAGTCTCTTGTCAAAGAAGGATCCGTAAAGGATTGGTTTGTACCGTAAACAATAAAATAGATGTATATTTTGTATAAAACAATCAACTAGACTATCTGGGTACTTACTATATAGTAGAAGAGAGGAGATTGTGAGCAAATATAGCCTAGAGGACATTTTGTTTAGTTGATATTGATGTCTACTTGAAAGGCTCAAGAGGGCACCATTGACCCATGGGACAGGGTTTCAGAAGGTGATTTTTATTTATTTATATAGTGCCGGTCGCTCGCAAGCATCAGGGCGCTCACATATAGACAGTTGGTAAAAAACTCTTAATCACGGGACAATTTGCTCAAGTATGTGGTGTTTTTTTTTTCTGTTACGTAGTGGTGTATTTGAAGAGGTGGGTCTTGAGTTTTTTCTGAAAGCTTGTGTAATTCTTTTCTAACCTGATAGGGAGGGGAAGATTTGTCTAAGGGTTTCCTGCTATCTGGCCCACCAGCTCCATCGGGGGCGCCTCTTCTGCATCTACATTCAGTCCTGAAATCCTTGCAATCTCACTGTTTCCAGATGATTTGCTCCACTGATATTAAGCTACTCACGCCTAACACGCTGGGTTTGTTGGCTATATCTTGGCCAGGAGGTTGGGGGAGATACGTGCTTTTAGAGCTTTGCCTCCTTTTTTGACGATACACCCTGAGGCCATTATTCTAACCCTTCCTTCCTAGGGTTGTACTGAAATTCCACCTCTCCCAGGACAATGTTTTGGGAGAATTCTATCCAACACCTTTCAGTCTGGAAGATGAAATGTCACACCATTAGGATGTCTGAAGAGCGGTCCTGGCCTACTTGGATAAAACCACATTGTTCAGGAAGACTTGCATCTCTGTCACTTTTGGTGCAGCTGAGGCAGGTTGGAAGACTTCAGTAGCCTCCCTGAGTAGATGAATACTTTTACCAATCTCGCTGGCATACAGGATTTCCTATGTTCCCCTTCCAGCCTGTATCAAAGGTTGATCCACTTGGGGCATGGCAACATCCTGGGTGGATGCTCAGGGATTTCCAAGGTGGAGATCTACAGAGATGCTACAGGGGCAGCAGAACACTTTTATCAAACATTATCGATTGAACGTGGAGGCTCTCGCTGAGTGTGCATTCGGGAGTACTGTTCTGAAGGACACACACACACACAAATATATTCATATGGTGGCAGGAAGCCCCTAACGGTGGCGGGGCAGTTTCGCTCCACACTCAGCAGGAACTGGGGACCGACAATACAATCAAAAATATATGTTGTGGATGCAGCAATCAAATGCCTGCTCAGCTGGAGCTCAGCAGATGACCTGGGGCCAATCACATTTATTTGCGACATCTCAGATGATGGCAAAATCCGCAACCTCCTAGCGAGACACCCCAGGCTACTCCAAGGAATCGCGTGCTTGAAGGACAATGTAATCAAACTACACATCGACCCAACCATACAGCCGCAAGCAGTACGGCACCAGAGGACACCATTCCACATGAGTGCCATGACCTTTGCCCCTGGCCCTCACTGGCAAGTCAGCCTTCCAGTTAGGGCCAGGTCAAAGGCCTTAAAACCTCATCCAAGACTCTCTTGGAGTCTGTCCTGGCGCCTTTGGTTCCAGGCTTATAAACATCATGAAGACCAACATTAGAATGGGACTATTTACTTGGGGCTATTTAGCCAACATGGAGGCACACACATAGCTCAGTTACAAGGAACTGAGCTACGCGGTCTAGTCTTTTGGGTGTGGCAGCCCTGGGACTACTTTACCTGGACTACTTTGGGTGTGGCCGGCCTGGGCCTATTTTACCTGGACTACTTTATCTGAGACTATTTAAACAACACCTTCTACAATATTAAGGTGAGGAGATGGCCCAAGGGGGAGGAAGGAGTTGAGGCCACGGGAGGTGGGAAAACATAAAGACAATCTGGTATTGAATCCAGCTCTCCTATATTGCAGACCCATCTATAACCAGAGGCTTTAACAAGGGACCGGGAGAGGGTTCGAGAGTGCAAATCATCCAACCAGGGCAGGGTGGCGTCCCCATGGATACTAGGTGAGCGTAACAATGAGGGATCTGGTCGACAAAGAACTACGCGAATTGGAGAAAGCTAAAATAATTGAGCCGGTAACCGGACCAACACTCTGGGTCTCGCCAATGGTGATAACGAAGAAACCCAAGCAACCGGGGCAGATCCGGATATGCATTGACATGCGACTCCCAACGGAGCCATAATTCAGGAGAGCCACATTACCCAAACACTCGACCTAATAATTGCAGACCTCACAGGGCTCAAGATTTTCTCCAAAATAGACCTGAACGCGGGCTACACAAGGAGTCGAGATACATAACATTCTCGATGCACCTAGGGCTGAGGAGATATAAAAGATTGAAATTTAGAATATCATCCGCAGCAGAAGTCTTCCAACAAACCATCCAGACTGTCTTACTCGGCCTCCCGGGGTCCCAAATTTCAGTGATGTCATCTTAGTGCATGCCAAAAACAAAACAGAAGACAAGGGCAGGTTGGCAGCAGTCCTTGACCGACTAGACAAAGCTGGTTTTGACCATCCACAGAGACAAGTGCAAATTCCTGAAGGAGGGGCTAATCATCTTCGGCTATGTGTGCAACCGCAGTGGCGTGAAGGTTGACCCCCTCAAAGTAGCCGATTTCAAGAGAGTGGCACCACCACCAATGCCCACAGAGGTTCGCAGTTTCATGGGGATGGCCGTGTTGGGTGTCCTGACCCACGTTTAAGCTATCATGCCACAACATTTGGTGCTGTGGGCTTAGAAAATTCAAGATGGCGGAAAACCCACATGTGCGCCGAAATCCAGGAAACCTGCGCAGTTTGTGCGCACACCAAAATGGTTGCCTCACTTGCCACCCACCAGTGCGAGAATGAAAGGCCGGGTTGCCATGAGGGAAATGGGTTGCCAAAGGAAAAACAGTAGCGCCGGTTAGCTTCAAAGCGCTTTAAAACCACAATTGGACTACCCGCACAGTAGTCTGAAACCATTGGGAATGGCAATGCTGATTGCCAAATGCAACCTAGAATTGTGGGGAATTCATTTTCTTAAATCCCAAAAATGGGTGCAGTACCAGTACTCACCACTATCCAAAAGCCGGCGTTTTAAAACCACCCTGTTTCCCTGAAGGCAAGTCAAAATGCCTATTTTCAAACATTGCAATATGTGCAAAATATTTACTGAACACCAGCAGACATTTGGCAGAATGGAGTTTTGTGTGCCTACAAAATCTGGGAAATGAAGATCATAAGACAAGGTTTATAACAAGACTGGCTGAGCTGTGGATTGCAGCAGTTTAAGTTGCACTGGATTTAAAGACACTAAAATCGAAAATGTTTAGATTAAATGAGTGACCTATGTTTGGTATCACATGCCTTTGTAACTGTTGAAATGTCATAGTTTTGCACTTAGACTCAGCATCCTAGCTGCATGTGTAAAATTGCAAGTTAAGTTAAAAAGCAACAAAAAACCTGCCAGTTAGCTGAAGGTCTGGCTTAAGGAACTTGATTTTGCTTGGCAGCTACCCCCATCAGGAGTGAAACTTGAGTCACCACTGTGTTCCCAGGCCAACCTTCCTTTTGCTGCCCACACTAAGGATATGCCATCTATCTGATAATTGAATTACCTGTGCTCTGCAGGAGAGTGAACAAAGCCCTCTTCACTCAGGCAAAGGTTTTATTATGCAGTCGTAAAATGTAGCTTCCTCTTGGCAGGAGCTGGGAGGGGCACTGCCTGTGAGAGCAAGCTGGCTTGGCAGAACTGGAAAAACCAGAAATTCAACCTTGTGCTGAGGGTAAACCACACCCCTTTGGAGCCAGAACATAACTCTAAAAAGATGAATAACTCATAGAGCAGACATGTGAAAATTTTATAAATGATACCATAATTCTTGTGATTTTTCTGCCCACAGTTTAAGAGGTTTTTCGACCCGGTGGCGTGTTCAGGGGGGTTTTAGCGGAAAAGTGGATATTACTCTAAATGTATGCATGTTAAAAATCTGAAACTTCATCAGTTAATGTCCCTACTCCCTGCACACATGTATGTAAAGTTGGGTCAATGTCAGAAAGTGAAAAATCAGTTAAAAAGTCAATTATGTGCCATTTCTGAATGCAAGCTCTTAGAAACAGCAGATTTGGACAGAGACATGGCTAAATTCAGCCACACCATGTATATGTAATTTCAAGCAACTGTGTAACTGTGAAATATGTTTTTTATTATCAAATATAGAATGTGTGCAATCTGACAGAGGAGTGTCCTATCTGCAAGCCATACAATGACATCCCTCTGACTCACAGTTCATTCCCCAATCAAATGATAAATGGAAGTTTGACCAATTAGAAGCTGAGAGAGAGGTAGGGTCAGTGATGCTAGAACACACCCACATTCTAAACACATAAAAGCAGACAGACAGGACAGATAGGGGCCTTCAATTCCATTTGCTGCAACGCACTCTGCCGGACCATACAACATCCAGAGATCCAGACTTCAAATTCATCAACCTCCAGAAAGCCAAACTAGAGACCAGACCAGAGAGAGAAAGCAGTGCTGTACCCAGAGAGAAAGCAGTGCTGTGCCCAGAGAGAGACCAGAGCCCAGTCTAAAACCCTGACCAGATCCGTGACGAGGCCCATTTCATTCAAGAATATAGTGTGAGTACATAGTAAAACTGTGTAGAACCCATCTCTTAGTTAAAATAATATAATTCAATCCATTTTAACCTAAGTAGAACTGCAGCTTAGCAATTGTGTTATCCTGCCATCATTTTTAAAGCTGAAAAAGTGTGCGTTTAAAATTTCAAATCTGAAAAACGACCTTTATTCAATCGTTCATATCTCCGCGACCGTTTGTGCTAGAGACTTGCAGTAACTTTCATTTTGAAGCTGAGATCCTAGGCTTTCCTAGGACCCCAAAACGATAGAGATAGTCCTTGTGGTTCCTCTGTAATAGCGCTCGGCGCATCCGCGAATTTTACCGCGATTTGCAAATTTCTTCACAGGTAAAAACTGCTGCTGCTTGCCTTCCATTTGCCAGAAATTCGTTTAACCTGCTAACTATCCCTGCATCATTGCTAGTGTGAGCCTGGACTAATATTAACTAGATACCACTCAACCCGAACCTCTGAAAGGGAATTAAAAGTATTTTAGCATATTTTTTAATTCATTGCCAGCACATATCAAAGCAATTTGGGCCTGTGTTTTTAAACTTCTGTTGTCTAAGCTTGCCGGGGTGAACTGAATCACATTTGATTGCATTTCTGAGAACTGTGTGTTTCCTTCCATTTCCTTGCCTTGCATCAAGGGGGGGAGGGGATTGCCAGAGAAAAGTGATTACATTGTTTTGTTGAAATCATATTGAGTATTTCTATACTGCATTTCATTCATTCAACCTTGCATCCATTTGAACTCTATAAAGCATTTTGTACCACCTTCTTCTTTTGTTCCTATTTACCAGTGTGCTACCTTATCCATTTCATGTCAACTCATTAGTGATTATAAGAAGTGTGCTAGTGCCAGATTCTCCGTTGTTGATCTTTATCATATCAGATTAAGTCTGCTATTCAATTATTAATTTATTATAAAGTGTGATATATATATATATTTTAAATTATCAAATAAACCTTTTTAACTTGCAAAACAGAACTACTTCTTGGCTCAGTGGGGTCAGGGGGATTCCAAGAGAGGGGTGTTATATAGGGGTAGTCATCCAGAACGCATGAACTGGACATAAAGATATATCAATAAGGGTTTTCATTCAGTATTCTAGACTAGGCGTTAACTTAGCTGTAGTGCTGAATTGAATCCTCTTACAAATTGGGGGCTCGTCCGGGATGTTGGGTTAGATTTACCACTTGTGCAGCTTAATACAGTGTGCTAACTGACGGGATACATACATCCGGTCGGATCACCACGCTGCATTACGCTGTGAAGCATTCCTCAAAAGGGACACTCCAAGAAAAGTTCTGTTCTGCAAAAATAAAATACAAACTTCTGTAGTTAGAGCGCCAGGTTCAAAACATGGCGCGGGATCTGGGTCACATACTGAGGGCTCAGCAGAACCCTCAGATGGGCATGCCGGCGCAGAACGCACCCAACTCTGGACCTGGTGCTCCAGAACAATGACGGGGGCAGCACCCCGATAACTCACCGGTTCCCAGGGAGGAGGCACAAAGGGAAGGGGGGTGTAAAGCCTTGGAGGAAGCTTCCTTCCTCACTTGTAAACAGCCCCTGGAAACCCAGGAACCGGAAACAAAATCTCTTGCCCCTGAAAGTCTGCCTCCCAAGGAGCAGAGGGGGGGTAGGAGAAACAAAAGACCCAAACAGACTCAGTTTGAGGAGGAGGTACAGATCTTCCAATTTGAGGGAGAGGGATCCTCAGAGGATCCTGGGAAAAGGATCTTCTCCTTCAGAGAGGGGGGAACTCCCCCCAAAGAAAAATGGGTCCCTAGGGATGCAAATCCAGACTGGGGAGATGTGGAGACTGAGCTACCGCCGCCCACCATCTCATCCCAGAACCAACAGCAAGAAAATCCCCTGGTTCAAACCCATCCTGGGGACTGCCTCCAAAAAGGGGGGGGGCAGCCCAGAACCGGAACCAGGGGAACCCACAATGGCTCTGATCTCCAGTTGCCAACTTTTTCTTTCAGATTCCCAAGACTCTCCACAGAATTCTGCCCAAATCTCTTCGCTATCGATGTCCAAAACCAGAAAGTTAGCCCACAAGTTGTCCAAAAATGTGCATTATCTGTGCCCCCTTGAGGAGAAGGAGGGAAGATATTATGCCCCGGTACAAGTACAGGGGCAGGGTACAATCTCGGCACTGGTGGACACGGGATCTCAAGCTACCCTTCTGTCCAGAAGGGCCTTTGACGAACTGAATGCAGGAAGGGGAGGGAATTACCAAATTCCTCTCACCTCTCTTCCTGGGCAACTCCAGAACTTTGACGGGAAGGAAATTCCTGTCGAGGGGACTGCAGACTTGGACATTAAAATTGGGCGACATAAGTTGAAACACCCGGTCATAGTTGTGACCCCGGAGGGCACCCCTTGTTTACTAGGGAATGACCTCCTGAGAAGGTTGTCACCCCTAATAGATTGTGTAAACAAGGTCCTCTGGACCCAGACTAGCCGACCAATAAAATTAAAACAGAGTGTCAACCATGTTAGCTTAAACGGCACCTGCCACATGGTTGAACAAAAATCTGACCAAGTAGAATTTCACTTCCAGAATAGCCAAATTCCAGACGTGACAGTAATAGCAGTAGGACAACAGACTGGTGATGGGGGGTCCTCTCTATTTCTGAAAATCAACCTTCCTTCCAGTTTAAGGTGGTATTCCATGCTGGAAGGAAACACTCTGAAATTCTATACCAATCCACAATCTGAAACTCCCACTCCTATAGTCCAGAAAGATGTGAAATCAGCTCAGAGCCTGGCTGATATTCAGCAAATTGGAGAGCAGTTGTTCATCCCTGTTCAGTTAAATGATGGGAAGGACTCTGTTCTCGCTCGAGTGTGTGTGAACAACGGTAAGAGCTTCATCAGCGAAGCCATGTTTCGCCAACTCCCAAAAGATCCAGCCATTCCCACCTTCAAACTGATAGACAAATGGGAAATGGACCTGGAAGCACCTAATTCCAAACATCTCCTGCCAAGCAGGTGTATGCTCAAAATCTCCATTGGCAACAAGAGCATAGTCCACAATTGTTGGGTCGTGCGAGACGTCCCTGCCGCCTTTTACTTAGGCAGTGACATTCTCAATCGCTTTGCCATTAGTTTGGACCTAATAAACTTCAAAGCTTGGTCCCGATTGGCGGATAATCCCATGGGCTTTGATGATCCAGAAAAAGCATTTAGGTCAGCTCAATTGCTACCTTATGCAGTTGAAATTCAGGTTAAAGAGGAAGTCACCATCCCAGAAAGGACCCGACAATTCTCCCTGGAAGTGAAAGTTAAAAGGGGACAAGAGTTGAAAAACCCTGATGCTTACATACATCTAAATGCTTCTCTCCAACAGCAAGGGTTGGGGGTAAACCCAACACCATTAGTCAACATAGAACATGACACCATTCCAATAGAGGTGGATAACAGCGACTTAAAGAGTATTACTCTAGCCGCAGGCACCATTATTGGAATGGCGGTTGATGACCGACATTTTTCCATAGATTTAGGAAATGAACTGTTAGGGCCAATCCCCAAGGACTGCTTTGACAGTGACAGTGATGACAATACAACACCAGACAGGATTTTTACCCGGCATGGGGGGAACTTCCTGGTGTACACTTCCTGCCCCTATGGTAAGGAAGATGTGACGTGTGACTTCAGGAGGGATGAGGTGATTTTCCAGGTACATGAGGGCTGCCTTTCCCACCTGAAGCCTCCGGTCCAAATCAGCACTCTGACCAGGGACTTCTCCACCCAGCTGGAGGAGGCCGCGGAAATAGCCAAACCAGAAGTCTTTCCAGGCTTCAGGCAGATGGTGGAAGAGAGAGTCAACCTAGCTGATGCCTGTGTGACTCTGGAACAAAAGCAAAAGTTGAAACAAGTTTTCTTGGATTTCCAAGATCTCTTTGCGGTAGACTCATATGACTGTGGTCGCACTGACATCCACACCACAACAATCCCCACGGACCCTGGCATGACTCCTGTGTTTGTGAAGCAATATCGCTTGCCTCTCGCATCAATGGAGTCCCTTACCGAAATAATTAAGAACCTTGAGTCCCGGGGAATAATCCGTCCAGTCCACAGCACCTTCAATAATCCGGTGCTGGGAATATTGAAGCCAAACGGCCAGTGGAGACTCTGTGCCGACCTCAGGGAGCTCAACAAACGGGTCCATACTTCCCGATGGCCTCTGCCCTACATTGACCAAGGGCTGGCCCAGATCCAGGGGTCACAGGTATTCACTGCAATAGACCTGACCAATGGGTACTGGACCGTGCCTGTCAGTAGGGAGGACCAATACAAACTGGCTTTTACCTTTGGGGGCCAGCAGTACACATGGACCCGGACTCCCTTCGGATACCTTAACTCCGGTAATGAGTTCAATATTTTCCTACATAAGGCCATGCCCGACCTGGGTGCGAGGGGTAACCTGGCTTATGTAGATGATGTCCTCATTAAAAGTTCATCTGTGGAGGAACACATAGCGGAGATCCGTTATGTTCTGACGCAGTTGAGGGCCGCCGGAGCAAAACTTTCCTTTCAGAAAGCACAGTGGTGTAGAACCCGTGTTAATTTCTTGGGGCATGAGATTACTCCTCAGGGTCTCTGTCCCCAGGAAAAGAAAGTGGAAGCACTTCAGAAACTGAAAGACCCCACAACTCTGCGAGAACTAAGGAGCCTCCTTGGACTGACTAATTACAGCAGGAAGTTCATTGAGGGCTACGCAGAGATCACCAGACCCCTGATTCATCTCCTGAAGGGGGGGGTCAAGTGGGAATGGGGTCCAGAACAAGCCGAGGCCGTAAAACAACTCAAAAGAAGCCTCTCACAAGCGCCTTGCCTAGCTTACCCTGTCAGAAACAAGGAGTTCTTCCTGGAGACAGGGTTCTCTAATACGTGCTTGACGGCCGTATTATACCAAAAGCATGACAAGGTCAATAAAGTAATCTCCTATGCGAGCAAAACTTTATCCTCTGTGGAGGAAAAATTCAACTATTGTGAGAAGGCACTCCTGGCAACGGTGTGGGCATTGAAGAATTACCGCCCGTTTCTCCAGGGGGAACACATCATAGTGGAGACTCCACACCAGCCTCTGCAATATCTCCAAAGTGACAGAATCCGGGCCGGAAATGTGAGTAATTCCCGAATTACTTCCTGGATTCTGTCAATGCAAGGCTTTCCTGTGGAGGTCAGATATGGCCAAAACAAGAAGAGTCCCCTCGCGCAAGGTCTGGCTGACTTGCATGATTGTGCCAGAGAAAACTGTCTCGAGGACGAAAGTCTAAAAATAAAGGACAACATGGAGGCATACCTTAATTCCCCCCACAAAGTCTTTGAAGAAGACAAGTGTGAGGGAATGCCCACTGTCTATGTGGATGGATGCTCTTACCATGTTGACAACAACGGGGAGAAAGAACTGGTGGCTGGCGTAGGGAATGCATGGGTGAATGAGTCCCCAGAACCCTCCGCTGGATACAAAATTGGTCCCCGAAGTAGTCAGGTGGCAGAATTGATGGCTGTGCATCAGGCCATCCTCACTGCTGTCCAGCATCAACTCCACGAACTGGTCATAATCACAGATTCGGATTATGTACGGAACGGGTTCGTGGAGCACCTGGTTAATTGGAAAACCAGAGGCATGTTATGTGCTAACAACAAACCCTTGAAACATGGGAAGTTGATCCAAAACATTGATGATCTGGTCACCTCGAATGAGATGACCATCTATTGGAAAAAGATCAAGGGTCATTCCAAAGTAGAGGGACCAGACAAAACTGGAAATGACTTAGCTGATCAGCTGGCCAAAACCGGGGCCATCCAAGGGAATCTAATTGAGATTGAGTCCCTGTTGGGGGAAATCCAGGTCACTGCTATCACTAGGTCCCAGACAAATGCTCACAACGACCTTTCAATTGCACAATGGAGTAAGGAGACCCCTGATGCTGATTTGATTACAGCTCAGAAGGGGGATCCAATAATTGGTAAGTTTTACCAGCACCTTGAGGACCCTGAGAACTTTCCCCTGACGGTTACCGATTACATTGGGAAAGAGGACCTAAGAGTGTTGATGAAATATCCAAAAATGTTCCGGATCCAAGACGGTTTGTTGGTAAGGAAATCCAAAGCTGGCCACGACCAGTGGGTGGTTCCTACCTCATTCCGAAGCCTGATGTTAAGTCACGCCCATGATGCGGCCACCGCCGGTCATAGGGGGTATCACACAACATTGGAAATCTTAAGAGAGGTTGCATACTGGCCACACATGGGCCAGGACCTCAACCAATATTTGAAGGGTTGTCTTGTGTGTGCACAATTTCAGCCGACATCCCTCACGCACCGGGCGCCTTTACAAAAGCGGGGGATGACACTGCCATGGTCAGATTTACAAATCGACTTTGTAGGCCCCGTGATTCGCTCTGCTAGGGGGAATAAGTACATGTTGACCGTCACATGCTTGTTTACCAAGTGGGTGGAATGTCTCCCAGCCCCAAATTGCAAGGCAGAAACTGCAGCTGCCTTGATGATTAACCACATCTTTTCCCGTTTTGGTCTACCTCAAAGGATTGAGTCAGACAGAGGTAGCCACTTCACCAGTGAAGTAATGACAAAGATGTGGGAGATACTGGGGGTCAAGAGAAAGCTGCATATTGCTTATAGACCAGCTTCTTCTGGGGCAGTAGAGAGATATAACCGGACAATTGTGAGCATATTAAAGAAGTTTGTGGCAGATTCTGGGCCAAGTTGGGATATCCGATTACCTCTGGTCCTAATGGCTATCAGATCTACCCCTTCATCTGCAACCAAAATGTCACCATTTGAGTTGATGACTGGGCGCAAGATGGTGCTTCCTCAGCATTTGCTCTACAGGACCCAAGAGCAGACACTGATAAATGCCTCCACTACTCATGAGTATGTGGAGAATTTAAGGAAACACCTTCAACATGCTTTTGCTTATGCTCAGCGGAATCTAGAAAGATCAGCTGATAGCATGAAGACCCACTATGACCTGAAAACTTCCAGGAAGGAATATCAGGTGGGAGACCGGGTCTATCTATACAACTTCCAAAGGAACCAGGCCAAGCAGCGCAAATTTTTGCCTACATGGAAGGGACCCTTTGAGATCATCGACAAGATCTCCCCTGTGGCCTACAAAATCCACATCCCCAAAGGTCCTTTGGCAGCGGGGGAAGACAAGTGGGTCCACATAAACCAGTTGAAATGTTGCCATCCCAGGCACACTCTGCAACAACTGGAGGAATCCTCTGGAATCCTAGCGGGTACTGTCTCAGATTAATTCAGATCCAATCATAAAACATACCACATCTAGTCTCTAAAATATTGTGATTTGCATGAAACTGTCTCTTAGTTATACTGTTTTTTTATCAAAATAAGAATGTAATGTTTCGTCATGATGAAATGCATATGCTGTCCCACCATCTCAACAGTGGTGGAAAAACGTCTATGAGTAGGTATTGCCGCTCTTCCTTTGTCGTCCTAGGAGAAAGAAGACCTTGAGACTGGCCAAGGAGGACGATCCGGAGACCGGGAACGAAGATCCAATGGGCCCAGTGTACCGCCCAATATTCCCATCAGGACCGGCGAGGAGAACCGATCGATCAGTACCGGATGGAGAAGAAGATGAGGAACTGTGCCATCTACAGAGTAGGAAGAAGATTATGCGGACAGACCGGTGCGTGGGTCAAAACCCTTGGGCACGCGACTCCCCATCGACTCAAATTCAAAGTGCAGTCGCGTGGGGGGGCTTGTTGGGTGTCCTGACCCACGTTTAAGCTATCATGCCACAACATTTGGTGCTGTGGGCTTAGAAAATTCAAGATGGCGGAAAACCCACATGTGCGCCGAAATCCAGGAAACCTGCGCAGTTGTGCGCACACCAAAATGGTTGCCTCACTTGCCACCCACCAGTGCGAGAATGAAAGGCCGGGTTGCCATGAGGGAAATGGGTTGCCAAAGGAAAAACAGTAGCGCCGGTTAGCTTCAAAGCGCTTTAAAACCACCATTGGACTACCCGCACAGTAGTCTGAAACCATTGGGAATGGCAATGCTGATTGCCAAATGCAACCTAGAATTGTGGGGAATTCATTTTCTTAAATCCCAAAAATGGGTGCAGTACCAGTACTCACCACTATCCAAAAGCCGGCGTTTTAAAACCACTCTGTTTCCCTGAAGGCAAGTCAAAATGCCTATTTTCAAACATTGCAATATGTGCAAAATATTTACTGAACACCAGCAGACATTTGGCAGAATGGAGTTTTGTGTGCCTACAAAATCTGGGAAATGAAGATCATAAGACAAGGTTTATAACAAGACTGGCTGAGCTGTGGATTGCAGCAGTTTAAGTTGCACTGGATTTAAAGACACTAAAATCGAAAATGTTTAGATTAAATGAGTGACCTATGTTTGGTATCACATGCCTTTGTAACTGTTGAAATGTCATAGTTTTGCACTTAGACTCAGCATCCTAGCTGCATGTGTAAAATTGCAAGTTAAGTTAAAAAGCAACAAAAAACCTGCCAGTTAGCTGAAGGTCTGGCTTAAGGAACTTGATTTTGCTTGGCAGCTTCCCCCATCAGGAGTGAAACTTGAGTCACCACTGTGTTCCCAGGCCAACCTTCCTTTTGCTGCCCACACTAAGGATATGCCATCTATCTGATAATTGAATTACCTGTGCTCTTCAGGAGAGTGAACAAAGCCCTCTTCACTCAGGCAAAGGTTTTATTATGCAGTCGTAAAATGTAGCTTCCTCTTGGCAGGAGCTGGGAGGGGCACTGCCTGTGAGAGCAAGCTGGCTTGGCAGAACTGGAAAAACCAGAAATTCAACCTTGTGCTGAGGGTAAACCACACCCCTTTGGAGCCAGAACATAACTCTAAAAAGATGAATAACTCATAGAGCAGACATGTGAAAATTTTATAAATGATTCCATAATTCTTGTGATTTTTCTGCCCACAGTTTAAGAGGTTTTTCGACCCGGTGGCGTGTTCAGGGGGGTTTTAGCGGAAAAGTGGATATTAGTCTAAATGTATGCATGTTAAAAATCTGAAACTTCATCAGTTAATGTCCCTACTCCCTGCACACATGTATGTAAAGTTGGGTCAATGTCAGAAAGTGAAAAATCAGTTAAAAAGTCAATTATGTGCCATTTCTGAATGCAAGCTCTTAGAAACAGCAGATTTGGACAGAGACATGGCTAAATTCAGCCACACCATGTATATGTAATTTCAAGCAACTGTGTAACTGTGAAATATGTCTTTTATTATCAAATATAGAATGTGTGCAATCTGACAGAGGAGTGTCCTATCTGCAAGCCATAAAATGACATCCCTCTGACTCACAGTTCATTCCCCAATCAAATGATAAATGGAAGTTTGACCAATTAGAAGCTGAGAGAGAGGTAGGGTCAGTGATGCTAGAACACACCCACATTCTAAACACATAAAAGCAGACAGACAGGACAGATACGGGCCTTCAATTCCATTTGCTGCAACGCACTCTGCCGGACCATACAACATCCAGAGATCCAGACTTCAAATTCATCAACCTCCAGAAAGCCAAACTAGAGACCAGACCAGAGAGAGAAAGCAGTGCTGTACCCAGAGAGAAAGCAGTGCTGTGCCCAGAGAGAGACCAGAGCCCAGTCTAAAACCCTGACCAGATCCGTGACGAGGCCCATTTCATTCAAGAATATAGTGTGAGTACATAGTAAAACTGTGTAGAACCCATCTCTTAGTTAAAATAATATAATTCAATCCATTTTAACCTAAGTAGAACTGCAGCTTAGCAATTGTGTTATCCTGCCATCATTTTTAAAGCTGAAAAAGTGTGCGTTTAAAATTTCAAATCTGAAAAACGACCTTTATTCAATCGTCCATATCTCCGCAACCGTTTGTGCTAGAGACTTGCAGTAACTTTCATTTTGAAGCTGAGGTCCTAGGCTTTCCTATGACCCCAAAACGATAGAGATAGTCCTTGTGGTTCCTCTGTAATAGCGCTCGGCGCATCCGCGAATTTTACCGCGATTTGCAAATTTCTTCACAGGTAAAAACTGCTGCTGCTTGCCTTCCATTTGCCAGAAATTCGTTTAACCTGCTAACTATCCCTGCATCATTGCTAGTGTGAGCCTGGACTAATATTAACTAGATACCACTCACCCTGAACCTCTGAAAGGGAATTAAAAGTATTTTAGCATATTTTTTAATTCATTGCCAGCACATATCAAAGCAATTTGGGCCTGTGTTTTTAAACTTCTGTTGTCTAAGCTTGCCGGGGTGAACTGAATCACATTTGATTGCATTTCTGAGAACTGTGTGTTTCCTTCTATTTCCTTGCCTTGCATCAAGGGGGGAGGGGATTGCCAGAGAAAAGTGATTACATTGTTTTGTTGAAATCATATTGAGTATTTCTATACTGCATTTCATTCATTCAACCTTGCATCCATTTGAACTCTATAAAGCATTTTGTACCACCTTCTTCTTTTGTTCCTATTTACCAGTGTGCTACCTTATCCATTTCATGTCAACTCATTAGTGATTATAAGAAGTGTGCTAGTGCCAGATTCTCCGTTGTTGATCTTTATCATATCAGATTAAGTGTGCTATTCAATTATTAATTTATTATAAAGTGTGATATATATATATATTTTAAATTATCAAATAAACCTTTTTAACTTGCAAAACAGAACTACTTCTTGGCTCAGTGGGGTCAGGGGGATTCCAAGAGAGGGGTGTTATATAGGGGTAGTCATCCAGAACGCATGAACTGGACATAAAGATATATCAATAAGGGTTTTCATTCAGTATTCTAGACTAGGCGTTAACTTAGCTGTAGTGCTGAATTGAATCCTCTTACAGCCGCCTACTTCCGGAGATTCATCAACAACCTGGCCACGCTCTCAGAACCACTGCGAGCTCTGACCAAATTGAAAGCCAAGTGGGAGTGGGACAAGACGTCGCAAGAGGTCTTTGAGAGCATTAAAGAGTTGCTGTCGGCCGATTCCACCTTGGCCTACTATGATACCCACCTACAGACAGAACTGTATGGGGACACAAGCCCCGTGGGCCTAAGGGCCATACAGGTGACAAACACCCCATCTGGAGACGCGCAACCAGTGGCCTGTGCATCTAGAGCGCTCACTCCCACAGAAAAACGCTACTCACACATCGAGAAAAAAGCCATCACCATTCTGTGGGGGGGCAAGCACTTCCACTTATACCTGTATGGGCAGACATGTAAGACCTACACAGATCACAAACCACTCATCCTTAGCTCTACGGGCTCAGCGCCACACCCCCCAGCACGAATCGGGAAATGGTTGCTGCAGTTACAACAATACGATTTTGGCATTGCATACAGACCAGGAGCAGACAACACTGCAGTCTTTTTTGTCCAGGCACCCGCGAACCACCACAGCAGCAGAAATTACAGATTCCATGGAGACAGAAGAACACATATGCCTGGTCATCCAAGTGACGAAACCAATGGTTGTGAGTATATCAGATTTAGTAGAAGCCACAAACAGCGACCCCTGTTGCACCCTGACGAAGAACGTCATCCTGGCAGGTAAATGGAACTCCTTCCTCCAAAACAATCACTATCGCACCACAGAGGCAAAGAACTTCCGAGCAGGAGTGTACACAGTCTGCCACTAGCTGTCCGTCGCGGACCAAGGCCTCATTTTGAGAGGGATGCTTATACTGGTACCGCCTAGTCTGCAGGACAAAATAGTGGCATTAGCACATAAAGGTCACCAGGGCAGAGTAAGGACTAAAGCACGGATATGACACAGAGTGTAGTTCCCACAGATGATCGAGGAAATCATATCATCCTTCCTCCTGTGCCTGACCACAGGCACACCCCCACTACCGGAACCAATCCAATCCACCCGAAGGGGCACGGCACAGTCGGAATCAGTGAATGTCGATTTCTGCACAGTACAAGAGGGGACATATCTCCTAGTAGCAATCGATGAACACTCACGATACCCAGAGATAGAAGTGGTAAAATCAACGGCAGTGGAAGCAATATTTCCAGCTATGGAGAAGATGTTCGCAACCCACAGGTTTCCAAGAGAAACCGGGCAACCATTTCAAGGGGGTGGATTCGCCAAATACACAGATGCATACTGATAACAGGCGAACGGCGATGCAGAATGGCTTATGAGGACAGTTATCAAGGTCCTCATGATCACAAAGGCTCAGGGAGCTCCATGGGAGTTTGAACTATACTGATTCCTCTGTAATTACTGGTTGATGCCCCATGCATCCGGTCCAGACCAGCAGTCCGGAGGGGTGCAGCCAACCAACACCATCCCAGACCCCGGCAGCATAGCCCATACCACATGAGGGAGGCGCCCAAACCACTAGGAAATCTAAGTGACTATGTGTGCCACCTCAGAAGAACGTGGGGTGCATGGTGGGATTATAAATGAGTTGACTTTTGTGTTATTAAGGGAAATGAATAGGGATGTTATGTTTACGTCACCGCGCTGAGTAGAATGAACACCACGAAATGACCCTGAACGGGAATTCAGTCGTGGGCAAACCCGAAGCAGAGTGGCTGCATGCCACTCCCTGCATGCCAACTCCGACTCACCCATCTACCTGCCAACACGGGCTGGGGAGCTGGAGAAGGGAGCACACAACAGCGGTAATAGCCTCAAAAGTAAGTACTGCGGCAAGGAAGGGTAGGACTGGGAATAATACAAATTACGTATCCAATGGAGAGTCTGGAAGTAGGACTCTAAAGCAAAATTCAGCCTCTATGTAACAGAAACCGTTCAGCCTCTCTGAGAAGTCTCATTATCCACGTGTAGACTGCCTCTAGCACAAACGAATGGACTCCATTTATATTGTCCAGGTGATTATGAGTTTAAAAAAACTTTGATCTGCGTTGGCCGGGAATCGAACCCGGGTCAACTGCTTGGAAGGCAGCTATGCTCACCACTATACCACCAACGCTCGATGCTGTGCTGATTCTTTCTCTAGTTCCAATCCTGTTCATCTGCTATGTAAATGCAACTGTACATCTGTTTCATATTCCCATTCTAAGACCATATGCGCTGACCAATCACTCACCTGCTGTTTTACGGTGTGTGGTCAGCAGCATCTTTGAGGCAAAAAATCAAAGATCTATTTTAGGCTACAGGTGACGCTAGCCACCTTTCGAGAAAATCCGTTCTTCTCACACTATCTGTTATGTCATCTCAGCATACTGCTACACCTCCTAGCACTCGGGGAGCACCTGCACTCTCGCCTTGACTCGTTGTCGGTTTGTGTCCTTCCTTTACAGCTTCCAGTCAGGAGCCCATGCACAGTGGCACTGGATGATGCAAGCCTGTCTAAGGGGATCGGATGCACACGTGCCAGCCTGTCCTAATCCAAGAAGGGGGCGCTTGCCCATGGCAATGATCCCTCCTTTGCATTCTGGGACTTGATAACAAGTGCCAACATGTAAAGGAAAAAGCAGGACCAGACGAGCCTCTCCCGGCTGGATTGTGACTTGTGGACATGTGTGTAGTTTATGAAAACTAAAAAGACGACCAAAGACACAAAAGGAGAATTGCATTACAGTGCCCTTTGCTGCAACAGCAAGACTAGGCCACCGGCCAGGTCATCCCTAGGATTGCCTTCTAAACTGGCACCTGCTGCTGATGTGTGCCATGTTCAGAAGTAAGCTCTCAAGTCCTTAGGGAAATGCTTTCCAGGTGACTATACTTTGGGCGTTTTCGTTTTTTTTAATTGCATTTAACAAGTCAAAGGCATGTATTGAGTACACTCATTGGCCCTGCATAGTAATTACTTTTAGTTCCAAAACGTCTGCACGTTAATGATTGCAGACACAACGCTAGATACAGACATAATGAAATACTTCTATTCACGTCTTTGTTTTTTCTATTACTAATGGTATTTGTAGTTTTTTCTAAATTTCAAATGTGAAATATAAAACTACATATCCCATAATGCAACAAAACAAGCATTGGCAATGCCAACAGTTTGGGCTTTTGTGGGCATCTAATAGCAATGCCTGTGTAATTGCCTAATACTTATACACATGGTCAATCAATGGGTGGGCAAATAACCAAACACCTACAAGCTTTGATCGTCTCCAACATACGGTATTCACACAATCCGAAGAAATGTAACAAAATGTAATAAAACGGAAGAGCCTGCAACTTATAGTAATCAAGTTGGGCTCTGCTTGGCTGGGAGATAAGCTAGCAGCCAAAAGAGCATTTGCCACTGCGCCTGCAACAAAAACATAGGGTTCCGCTCTGTGCTACTAAAAAGAAAAAGAAAAATTCCAAAACGTGATTGTCCTAAGTCTGGTCAATCACAAATGGATGAAATCCTGATCCCACCTCAATGGGATTAAAACATGTGACCTATAGATTGCATTCTGTGCTCAGTCAGCAGCATTCTCTCAACCCAGCCATCTATCCTACTAGCAAAAGTAAGTACACAAATATGAACACGCATCAACTGTGACAAGAATTGAACAGGTCCTCAATGCAAAGAATACATGTGAGGACACATATTACCACATACATCTAGTGGCTGAAAGAACACTTGGTTAAAACATTTTGATTACACCAGCTTCTTCTCCATATGAACAACTAAGCTTTTTACTCTTTGAATGGTGCCTAGAAATAACACTGGCAGGCCATATACACCACAAAGTTTCGATGTTGCTGCATGACAGATATAGCACAAAAAGATCCCAGGAGCATGTGCTTATGGCAGGGAGAGGAAGTTGTGGATGGGAATGACCATAGAGATTGTCATGACTATGGGAGGTCAATGGATGGGTAAACAAAATACCTACTAGCTATGTGTCCAGACCAGCAGGGCTCTTGCACTTGAAACAGCCTCAAAAAAGCTTCCTCCTACCCCCACCTGCGTGGCTAAGAACCTCAGGGTTATCTTTGATTCCACACTTTCCTTCTCCGCACACATATCTGCCGACTCCAAAAAGTCAAACTGTTTACTGCACCTCCTTAGAGGTTCTCTGCCTTTCCTCTCCTTCCCTCAAAGGCTCACTGTCTCCCAAGCTCTGGTTCTCTCCAGGCTGGATTACTGTAACAGCCTCTTTCTAAATCTGCCTGCCTCCACTCTCTGCCCTTTACAACTAATCCAGAACAGGACTGCACGACTCATCCTTGGCCTCAATCCATGGGATCGTATCTCTCCAGCCCTGAAATCCCTTCATTGGCTCCCAGTGGATTCTAGTATTAAATTTAAAACCCTCTTCATCGTCCACAAAGCTTTCTGGGGCCTGGGTCAAAAATTCCTTCAACTATCCCTCCCTAAATACCTCTCCTCTCGAGCCCTTCGCTCCTCTGCCTCTAACTTCCTCAGGGTTAGTCGTTTTGCAAAGAAACGGGCTGGGGGTAGATCTCTGTCTTCGTCTGGGGCCTACCTTTGGAACAGCCTCCGGCCACCTTGAGACTTGAGGAAAACATTCTCTGGTTCCGGAAGCATCTCAAGACCTCCCTCTTTACCTCTGCCTTTGCCCCCCTTCTCTCCTGTTGATCTGTCTCGTCTCTTGGCAATATGCACCTGGCCACCCTCTGTCATTCGGGCCCAGGCACCTGCTCACCCTACCACCCTCCAGGCCACCCCTTGCACTGGGGTTCTGTATCTGTACCCATACAGTCCCCATAGTATTGATTCTGTTCTCTCCTCTTTTTCCGCACTTTCCACTCCTCACCCCCCCCTTCCATGCACTTTCCCCCTTCTCCCTTCTCCGTGCACTTGCGCTTTCTCAAATGTCACTGAGCCTATTGCTGGTTCCTTTTTTTTTTGGTTGTTTCTCCCTTTTACCCCACCCACCCACTCTTTGCCTGGTCACGCTCTGAAATACTTGTGTGTGAGCGCGATATAAATAAAATATTTCATTTAATTTAATTTCTGCGTACATTTTTACAGATTATTATGGAAAGAAATGTATGGTCAACTTAACATCGAAGTGAGAAAAATCTATTGTCTATCACAAGGGTTATAATAGGGTTAAACCCCCAAAATAGTATTCCACTCTCTGCTTAGGGCATTTTGAAAGGAACAGCAGTTGAGTGTGCATTTTTAGCAGCTTTTCTACGCATTCTTATTGGACAACACACACCGCAGACCCCCACGCCGTTCTAGCTACACACATTATGGAAGGGACCCTACTATCCATGCAGGCTCATACTTGAAAAGCATTTCTCCTGCATTACGCAGCATTTCGCAAAACGAGAGTATTCTGCTCAGGCTGCATCATATGAAGAATTTGAACACCGACCATCTCATCCCACATGATCACATTTGCATGGAGATAATTGGCACTGGAGGATGCCACAAGGATGAGTACGAGCAGGGATGGAGCAGAAGGCAGGGATGGGCCATGAGGCAAGGATGGGCCATGAGGCAGGGGTGGGCCGTGAGGCAGGGATGGGCCATGAGGCAGGGATGGGCCATGATGCAGGGATGGGCCATGAAGCAGGGACGGGCCATGAGGCAGGGATGGGCAGGGATGGGCCATGAGGCAGGGACGGGCCGTGAAATGCAACAGGACTCAGGGTGAGGAGCAGTGATGTTCATCTGGTTCACTGGCTATTATTCATTAATAGAGAGCCGTATATTGCCAATAAAACGAGTTCACGACCTCATGGGTTGCTGGTGACATTAATAGACCACTTGACCTGGACTCTCTGGGTTTATGATGCCCGGGACCCCACGATGGCATGAGATTCGAGGTGACCTGGCATGATTCCTTTATTCATTGAAGATCCAATAGACAATTTCGGTTTTAGTGGAAGTTACATAAATGATCGAATCAGGCGCCATGCACCTAACCTCTCCAGCTCCTTCATATTGTGTACCTTCTCCGCAGCACTAAGCTTCCCTACTCCCCGATACCTGCATATCACTCTGTAGCGCCTAGAAGCAACACTATTCCTCACACGTGCCAATTCACAGGTGCAAATATAGAGCCTGGCCCTGTTTAATAACTCCCCAAACGTCCCCAAGATTTGTGGTTCTCCTTTCCTGGCAAGTGAAGAATGGGCTTGGTGTGTGTCCGACAATTCCTGGTGTAAAGGGCATTAAAAGGCCCAGTGTTGGCCCAAAGCAGACAGATGGGCTGCGGCAGATTAAGTGATGTTGTTGTCATTGTCATTAGCTAAGGGGCCCTAAGATCCTGATAGGGTTCCAGAAGGTGATATTTATTTTATTTTATTTATTTATATAGCGCCGGTCGCTCTCAAGCCTCAGGGCGCTCACATATAGACAGTTGGTACCTGAAATCCTTGCAATCTCACTGTTTCCAGATGATTGGCTCCACTGATATTAAGCTACTAACGCCTAACACTCTGGGTTTGTTGGCTATATATTGGCCAGGAGGTTGGGGGAGATAGGTGCTTTTAGAGCTTTGCCTCCTTTTTTGACACAACCTGAGGCCATTATTCTAACCCTTCCTTCCTAGGGTTGTACTGAAATTCCACCTCTCCCAGGACAATATTTTGGGAGAATTCTATCCAACACCTTTCACTCTGGAAGATGAAACACCATTAGGATGTCTGAAGAGCGGTCCTGGCCTACTTGGATAAGGCCACATTGTTCAGGAAGACTTGCATCTCTGTCACTTTTGCTGTAGCTGAGACAGGTTTGAAGACTTCAGTAGCCTCCTTGAGTAGATGAATCCTTTTACCAATCTCGCTGGCATACAGGATTCCCTATGTTCCCCTTCCAGCCTGTACCAAAGGTTGATCCACTTGGGGCATGGCAACATCTTGGGTGGATGCTCAGGGATTTCCAAGGTGGAGATCTACAGAGATGCTACAGGGGCGGCAGAACACTTTCATCAAACATTATCGATTGAACGTGGAGGGTCTTGCTGAGTGTGCATTCGGGAGTACTGTTGGTGGGGTGGTATCGCACCACACTCAGAAGGAACGGGGGACCGACAATCCAATCCAAAATATACTTTGTGCATGCAACAATCAAATGCTTGTTCAGCTGGAACTCAGCCGAAGACCTGGGGCTAAATACATTTATTTGTGACATCTCAGATGACGGCGAAATCCGAAATTCTCAACCTCCTAGCGAGACATCCCCAGGCTACTCCAAGAGATCGGGTGTTTGAAGGACAAAGTAATCAAACTACACATCGACCAAACCATACAACCGCAAGCAGTACGGCACCGGAGGCCACCATTCCACATGAGGGACCTTGTCGACAAAGAACTATGCAAATTGGAGAAAGCTGGAATAATTAAGGAGGTAACCGGACCAAAACTGTGGGTCTCCCCGATGGTGATAACGAAGAAACCCAAGCAACCGGGGCAGATCCAGATATGCATTGACATGCGTCTCCCCAACGCAGCTATTATTCAGGAGAGACACATCACCAAAACACTCGACTAAATATTTGCAGGAGTCGAGATACATAATATTCTCAACGCACCTAAAGCTGAGGAGATATCGAAGATTGAAATTTGGAACATCATCCGCACCAGAAGTCTTCCAACAAACCATCCAGACTGTCTTACTGGGCCTCCCGGGGTCCTAAATGTCAGTGATGACATCTTAATGCATGCCAAAAACAAAACAGAACACAAGGGCAGGTTGGCAGCAGTCCTTGACCGGCTAGACAAAGCTGGTCTGACCATCCACAGGGCCAAGTGGGAATTCCTGAAGGAGGAGCTAATCTTCTTCGGCTATGTGTTCAACAGCAGTGGCATGAAGGTTGACCCTCTCAAGGTAGCCGATTTCAAGAGAGTGGCACCACCACCAATGCCCACGGAGGATGGCCACCTACTGCGGGAGATTCATTAAAAACCTAGCCACGGTCTCAGAACCACTGTGAGCCCTGACCAAATTGAAAGCCAAGTGGGAGTGGGACAAGATGTCTCAAGGGGCCTTTGAGAGCATTAAAGAGGTGCTGTCGGCCGTTACCACCATGGCCTACTACGATACCCACCTGCAGACAGAACTCTATGTGGACACAAGCGCTAGTGGGCCTAGGGGCCATATAGGTGACAAACACCCCATCCAGAGATGCGTGACCAGTGGCTTGTGCATCTAGAGCCCTCACTCCCACAGAACAACGCTACTCACACATCGAGAAAAAATCTATTGCCATTCTGTAGGGGGCAAACACTTCCACTTATACTTGTATGGGCAGAAATGTAAGACCTACACAGACCACAAACCACTCATCCCTAGCCTTACGGGCTCAGCGCCACACCCCTCAGCACGAATTGGGAAATGGTTGCTGCAGTTACAACTATACAATTTCGACATTGCATACAGACCATGAGCAGACAACCCTACAGTCTTTTTCTCCAGGCACCCGCAAACCACCACAGCAGTAGAAATTACAGATTCCATGGAGATGGAAGAACACATATGCCTGGTCATCCAAGTGACAAAACCAATGGCTGTGAGCATATCAGACTTAGTAGAAGTGACAAACAGCAACCCCTGCTGCACCCTGAAGAAGAACGCCGACCTGGCAGGTAAATGGAACACCTTCCTCCAAAACAATCACAACCGCACCACGGACGCAAAGAACTTCCCGGCAGGAGTGTTCACAGTCTGCCACGAGCTGTCCGTCATGGACGAAGGCCTCATTTTGAGAGGGACACGTATACTGGTACCGACTGGTACCGCGTAGTCTGCAGGACAACATAGTGGCATTAGCACATAAAGGTCACCAGGGCAGTGTAAGGACTAAAGCATGGATAAGACACAGAGTGTAGTTCCCACAGATCGATGCATAGATCAAGGAAATCATATCATCGTTCCTCCTGTGCCTGACCACCAGAACCAATCAAATCCACCCGAAGGGGCACGGCAGGGTCGGAATAAGTGAGAGTCGATTTCTGCGCAGTATAAGAGGGGGCATATCTCCTGGTAGCTATTGATGAACACTCACGATACCCAGAGATAGAAGTGGTAAAATCAACAGCAGTGGAAGCAATATTTCCAGCTATGGAGAAGATGTTCACAACCCACAGGCTTCCAAGCGACAACAGGCACCCTTTTCAAGGAGTTGAATTCACCAAATACATGGATGACATACAAATAACACCACCTGCAGTGACCCCAGGCGAACAGCGATGCAGAACAGTTTATGAGGACAATTATTAAGTTCCTCATGATTGCAAAGGCTCAAGGAGCCCCATGGGAGTTTGAACTGTACCGATTCCTCTGTAATTACCGGGTGATGCCCCATGCGTCCGGTCTAGGCCGGCAGTCCGGAGGGGCGCAGCCAACCAACACCATCCCAGACCCCGGTAGCATAGCCCATACCACCTGAAGGAGGCACCCAAACCACTAGGAGTTCTAAGTGACTATGTGTGCTACCTCAGAACTGTTGGGTGTTCTAAGTGATATGTGTGCTACCTCAGAACTGTTGGGATGCATGGCGTGATTATAAATGAGTTGACTTTTGTGTTATTTAGAGAAATGAATAGGGATGTTATGTTTACGTCACTGCGCTGAGTTGAATGAACACCACGACATGACCCTGAACGGGAAGTCAGTCGCTGGCAAACCTGAAGCGGAGTGGCTGCATGCCACTCCCTGCATGCCAGTGTTGTATGGTATCCTGCATCCCCATGGCAGCATGAGGGAGGCAGTGCTCGGCAATCTTCAGAGCCACGCTCACGGCTCCGGCTCCGGCTCTCCCATCTACCTGCCAACACGGGCTGGGGGGCTGGAGAAGGGAGCACACAACAGTGGTAATAGCCTTACAAGTAAGTACTGCGGCAATGAAGGGTAGGACTGGAAATGATAAAAAATTACGTTTCCAATGGAGAGTCTGGAAGTAAGACTCTAAAGCAAAACTCAGCCTCTATGTAACAGAAACCGCTCAGCCTCTCTGAGGGCCCTGTTCTCAACTTGCCACAGTGAAGGTGCTAAACAGCACGATTCACTGCACCAAAAGAGGATGCCCAGGCTCCACTACTATTCTCAAGTGGGACTGGGCGTCCTCGTAGAGCAGGACAGTGATCTGTGAGGATTGCGCCTGTTTTTGGTTCTAGCGGGCGCAATCCAATCTTGGCAGAATTTTTGTAAAATAAAGACATATTCGTTATTTTACAAAAATGCTGCTGAGAACACAGATGAACACGTTCCTATACACCAAAGTGAGCAGCTTCAACATTTTTATTTTTTTATTTTATTTTATTAACTATTTAACCAAACAATACAAACCAACTTGCAGTGCATACAATGACATGTCAATTTTACATTATTCAATCGCGCTCACTGCATCCCTATTTCCACCCCCCATTACGAGCCTACTTCGCCATTATTCTATTCTGCATCTTGTGGTGGGGGATTCCTGTCCATGAGGGCCGCTGAATCTGACACAGACCCAAATAGTTCCGCTATCAACAGTTTCCAGGCCATCAGTGTCTCTGTTTCTTCCTCCCCCCCAGCATTGCCGGTTTCTTTCCACACCATGGTCTCCGTTTCGCCCACTTCTGCAGATCATTCCACCACACCTCTAAGCGAGGTTTGTGACAAGTCTTCCACCCCATGGCGATTCCTCTTTTCGTAAGCGCATATGCCAGGTCCTTTAGTTTACTTACATACCTAAGTTTCTTTGGCCTGGGGAACCCCCACACCGTATCCACCTTGATCGTAATGCCCTTATCAGCTAGTTTATGTGCGATCTCACCCCAGAAGCGCGTAATGATCGGGCATGACCAGAACAAATGCACTATGCCCACATTCTCCTCGTCATACCTGGGTCATGCTTGCCATCCTGCATTTTTAAACTTGGCTATCCTATGGGGTGAAGTCTCGCATTCCTTGACACCTTCTTGTGATACCCTTGGACTCGCTCCCACATCCTATCTTCCATCGGGGTACCCACTTCGTTCTTCCAATCTAGTCTCAATTGTGCAACCTCTTTCCCTACTTTAGACATCATCATCTCGTATATCCTAGAAATCTCGTGCCCCCCCTTCTGCTATATCATATATTATGTCTACAGTAGCATCAGTACACAAGCACTGCCTCAGACCACGCTAACTTGATCTTTCGCACCAGTCTACGGTACATGATACGCTGGCCGGTGTGTAGCCCAGTTTCCACCCTCAGCTCCTCAAAATCCACTATGGCGCCCTCCCGCCAGATGTCCCCCATTGTTACTACTCCAACCGGCTCCCAGTGATTCCTGATTAACTTCCTTAGCTGCTCCTCCTCACTCGCCAGTACAACCAGCGGTACCTGAGGGGAGCATGGGCTTGGATTCCCCATTAGCTGATATGCTCTTCGCCACACCTTCCATCCCAGTAACAACATCTTGGGGCGCCCTTCCATTGCCGCCTGAGGCAGCCATATAATCTCTTCCAGATAAAATGGGATACAATCTTGTCTGAACAGCTTGGTTTCCGGGGTCACCTCTTCTGAAAGCCATTTGGCTACATATTGTAGCTGACTGGCAACATAGTAAACTTCATAATTGGGCAATTTTATGCCTCCCTTCTCGTAAGAATTCTGCAGTTTCCAGAGGGCCACTCTATTCCGTGTCCCATGCCACAGGAAATCTCTACACATGCTGGCCAGTCTGCTAAAGAACTTCTTAGGTATCAAATATGGAATATTCCCGAAGTAGTGCAGGAGCCTGGGCAAGACCACCATCTTTAACATTACGCTGCGTCCCATCATTGCCAAAGGCAGCTTTACCCAGAATCGCATGCTGTTCTCTATTTTGGCCATTGCTGCTTCTGTGTTGCGCTCATGCTCTTCCACCGTGTTGTATATATCTATACCTAGATACCGAAATGTACTGGTTGCCCATGGTACTTGCAGTACCGGCAATTGTTCCAGGGGGATCCCTTTGTATCCACCCAATGGGAACATATTGGATTTCTGAGGGTTTACAGCTATTCCGGACTTTCTTGCATATCTATCCATCACCTCCAAAATATATTGGAGGTTTTTTTCTGGGTATTGTATATATAATAGTATATCATCAGCGTATGATGATATCAGATGTCGTCCCCCCCACCAGAATGCCTATCATGTCGTATTGTTGCCTTAGGTAGATCGCTAAGGGTTCTAAGGCTAGTATGTAGAGCATAGGGGACCATGGGCAGCCTTGTCTTGTTCCTCTACCCAGCTTCCATCTTTCTGAGATCACTGACCCTGTTCTAACCCTGGCCAGCGGCTCACTGTACAACATTTTAGCCCACTGTAAATATCCCGGACCCATCCCTTAGCTAGCCAGGGATGCCAACAGCCATGTCCATTTGACCGAATCAAAGGCTTTTATGGCATCAATCGACACAATTGCCAATTCGTCCTCGCTTTCATGCCCATATTCAATGACTCTGTGGAGCCTTCTCAAATTATTGGATATATTCCTTTTTGGGACATAACCGCTCTGATCCTTTTGAATCAACTTGCTTATTACTCTTCTTAATCTGTTTGCTAAAATGGCTGTCAAAATTTTACTTTCTTGATTTAAAATCGACAGGGGTCTATAAGAGCTGCAATTATGCCCTGGCTTATTCGGTTTGGGGAGTGGTATTATAATCGCCTCCCTGAGTGACTCCGGCACTCTACCTAATTCGTACGCTTCATTCAACATGTCTAGCAGGGGGGAGTACCTCAACCGTAAATATTTTATAAAACTCACTTGGGAGCCCGTCTGCCCCGAGGGTTTTATTAGTTGGCAACTGTCTCACCACGTCCTCTAGCTCCTCTAGGGTAATTGGTGCGTCCATCTCCTCTCTGTCCTCTGCACTGATCTGTGGCAATCCTATGTCTCCTAGCGTTTCTGCAATCATCGCGCAATCATCCTCCCCTTCATCTCCATATAGCAGTCCATAGTAGTCTGCGAACTCTTGATTAATTCCCTCTTGGGTACCCACCACTGTTCCATCTTCCCTTATTATTGATCTAATCAGAGGTCTGGGGTTCTCGCTTTTGTACAACCATGCTAATATCCTTCCTAGTTTATCTCCCCCAGCATGCTGCCTCGCTATATATTTTTTGTGTTTGAGGTTGCACAACCTTTCCCAGTGCCTTGCGCACTTGTGTTGCAATTCTAGTATCAAGTCACTGTCTGGATTAGTGCCATTTCCTCCTCTAAGAGCCCTTTCCAGTTCTCCCACTGCTTCTTGTAAGTCCGCCAATATCCCTCCCTGTAATCCTTTGTATTTTGCTATGGCCACTCCCCTTATCACAACTTTGAAGGCCGCTCACAGTGTACCAGCTGAATCCACGCTACCCGTATTTGTCTCAAAGTAGCTAATTATCTCATCTCTCATGTCTTACCTAAACAGGTGGTCCCTGAGCGCCTCTGCTCTGAGGCACCATGTCGGGATTCTTGCTCTCGGGGGACGATATTGCCATCCAAGGATCAGAGGCGAGTGGTCCGAGAGGACCCTTGCTTTATATTCAACATGCGTAATCTCCGTCAATACTTCTGGGGTAACGAAAACATAGTCCAGCCTAGTATATAGTTACTGCGGGGCAGAGTAATGCGAATATTGTTTTTCATAAGGATGACGTGCCCTCCATGCGTCCTCCAACCCAGAATCCTGCAGTAGCGTCTGTAACGCCTTGGCTGATGGGGCTGGTCTGTCCAACTTCTCATCTGACCTATCCATTCTAGGGTTTAAAATGCCGTTAAAGTCACCCCCCCAGATCACTGCATCCCCATACACATACTAAGATTGTTACACAATGTTTTAAAATATTCTGCAGTATTTTGGTTCGGGGCATACATGTTTATAATGCTTATTTCCCTATTTTCCACCAATCCTCTCAAGATAGCCATCCTCCCGTCCGTTTACACCAGCGTCTGTAATAGCTGAAACGGAACGTGTGGCGCCACCCAAATGATCACTCCCCTGGCATACGCCGAATATGACGACCCCACCATCGTTCCCTTCCATTTCCTCTTAACCACCTCCATCTTATCTCACGTCAGGTGTGTCTCCTGCAACAGGGCGATATCTATTTTTTGTCTCCGTAGGTATAGCAAAATCTTATTTCTTTTCAAGTAACTATTGAGCCCTCTGACATTTCAGGTGACTACTTTAAGGTCCCCCATGGTACATCTGTGTCCCCGCCCTCACTCGTGCAATCCGGTTCAGTCGCCTAATTCTTCCATGTAAGCTCGCACCCCAACTCAAACACCATCTAACTATGAACACAACAACCCCTCCCGCTACCCCCCCTCCCGCCACCTCGCCTTCCCCAAACAACACCCACCCCAACTGTTGCCCAGCTCCATCCCTCGATCTCAGGCTCCCCCGCATCTAGCCGTTTCTGGCAAAAGCCTGTACTCATGGCTCAGCAGGGTAAAGTCGCCCTAGTGGCTTCCTTACTACTAGTCCTCGGGGGTAGATAACTGTCAACTTGCCGCTCCTGCTTGTTCCAAATTTGCTACGCCTAGCGCTAGTATGCTCACTTGCAATTTTAATTTTCTATATTCCAGTCCAATAGCATCATAAAGTCCAGAGGTACAGATTATAAATCAAATGTCACAAAACATCTTGCTAAGACTTCCCTCCCTCTTATCCCTGCATCGTACATAATACTGTATCCTCACTCATCGTGCTCCTGGTGATCCTTTTCTCCCTTTCGATCCGGGCAGCCCTGCAGGTCCAACCATGACACTGATTCCTCCAGGGTATCAAAAAACAACACCCTGCCCTTATGTAAAACCTTCAACTTCGTAGGGTACAAAAGCATGTACTGAAAGCCTGTTGTGCGCAGTCTCCTTTTGACCGCTACATAGCTGTACCGCTGCCTTTGCACCAACATAGTGTAGTCCGGGTATGCCGTGATCTTGGAGGAAGCTATGTCTATTGTTCCACCTTTATGAAAATACTCCAGGATCTTCTCTCTGTCCTTATAGTTCAAAATTCTCGCAATTATCGACCGCAGTGAAACCCCAGGTCGCGGTCTCCTCATCAGGGCCCTGTGCGCCCGCTCTACTGTGAATCCTTGCGAGAGCTCATCTGCTCCTATTTCTTGCAAAATCATGTTTTCCAAATAGTCTGTGGGGTCCTGGCCTTCTTCCCCCTCCGGCATACCGACCACCCGGATGTTGTTCCTTCTGGCCCTCCCTTCTGCTTCCTCAACTCGATTTTCGAGGTTGGCCAGTTGTTGTTTTAGCACATGGACCTCTTTCGCATTGTTTGTGCTTATATCCGCATTGGTCTTTACATCGCTCTCAAGACCACTAGTCCTTTCTGCTAATGCTCTGACATCTTGTCGCAGCAGAGTGACTTCAATTCCTACCGCGTCTATTTTGTTCTCTAGGGCCGTCCGCAGATCAGCCATTGCTGTACCCCACTTAGAACTCAGGTCTGTTATGGCCGCTAGGATCTGCTGGTTTTCCCCTCCCGGGGTGTCATCCTCAGTGGCCGCCACCACACTCTGTGTTGGGGTCGAGAAGGCCCGTTGTGTTTTTGCGTAGGTCTCCATCGTGGGCTGTTTACTTCTGGCTTTCGGCCCTTTCAACCTTATTCCACACCTGGTACTAGACCGACAATGTTCTCTGCAGTTCAGTTTCATGCTAGCGCGTCCTCCTCATTGGACTGCCCTGCCCAGCGGAGCATAAAGTAGTGTCATGAGTGGGCTGTGTCCTCCCACGTCTATGCTCTGGCCACCTTTGTCAATGATTTCGCACGGGTAATGTATTTTGTGCAGGTCCCTAGGGCCCCCAGTATTGCATCAGTCCCTGGGCCTTGTCACGAAGGGGCAGCTATTAATGCAGCACTTTGTTTCATGTGGCACTTCTTCCTAACAGGGGCGAGCCAATCTGTGCTTGTTGCACATTCCAGGAGTGGGAGAATGCCTACTGCAAGTCCAAGCGTCCTCCCCACCCTGTGCCACTTGCCGCCTGTACTCTGTTTTGTTTGCACTTTAACGTCCACTGTACCACTACTCCAGGGCCCCGCCGCAATTATTCATGGACCGCTCGTGGCAAATGTTATCAGCTGATCCATCCACTGCCTGTTATGTTTAATATGGCTAGGTGCCACGCAAGCATCAGGCGCCTGCCTCTGTAACATGGGGCTCCCCGCCGTTGCAAGCTGATCGCTCGCGGTCCGTGTCCTCATTGTACTACACTGCCACCTGCCATCCTTCGTTGTGCGGCGCGTAGACAGATGGAAGACACACAAACACCCGGTGCCCGCTTCCACACCACAGGCTTTGCACTGTTATGTGCTATTCGTTCGCGGCCGGTGTACCCTTTAATTCCGCATTGCTGCCTGCTATGAGCAGCTATGAGCCGCAGGCACCTCAGGCGCCCGCCTCCATAATGCGGGCCCCGTTGCCGTCAATCATGTTCCGCTCGCCGGTGTCTTCCATTGTGCACCTTATGTGCGGCTGGGAGCCGCGCGAACTCCAGGCACTCGCTTCCGTGGCTCGGCAAGTGCACGTTCCATTCCCTCAGAGCTTGAGCCTAGTGTCACAATGTTGCTTCACACTGGAGGCAAAGCGTAGCGTAACTGCATGCAGCTCGTTTCTTTTGCAGGCTGTGCTATACAGATGCCATTCAGCTGCATCCCATTATTTCTCCCCAGGCTGTGAGTCCATTGTTGTCCGCCATTTTGGCAACATTGTATCCTCGCGGCTGCATCTTCAAAGTTTGTTTTCTCTTAAGTCCCTGGAGCAATGCTCATACTTTTCAGGATAGCTGCAAGGCATGTGTTCCGACGTCCATATCTCCGATTATGGCGCACAGGTGTGGTTTTCCAGGCATATTTCTAGGATCATCGTCGGATCGGCAGGAGCTGCAAACGAAGGCACGTCCTATTCCATGGCTAGTTAGCCACGTCCCCAGCAGCTTCAACATTGCAGGATGTTGAAGCTGCTTACTTTGGTGTATAGGAAAGTGTTCTATACACCTGTATAATGTATATGAAAACTTTCATTTAAAGCGAGCAGCTGCTCGCTTTGGTGTAAATGAAAGTGTCCATATACGACACACGGGTGTTAAGACGGATTTCTGAACTTTGACCTGGCGGCGCAGAAGTTCAGAAGGCCAACCTAATTACTTGGAACAGGGTAACCTCTGGACAAGCCAGACCAATCAGGGTAGCCATCGCGGCGGTCAAGACTAGGTCTCAAGAGGGGTGAGGGTGACTGAAAGCCCGCAATGAGCACACAAAGCAAGATCACTTACAAACTACTCCAAACAGGTGGTATATTAAAAATATATACACATTTATTCCAAGGCCTTTGCAACAATGACCGTAGCGGGAAATCACAATAAAACTCTAGTAAACCAACACATACCAAACCAATACAATATATATACAAATACAAACTAGTCTAAAGCGTTAGATGCACGAAATGTGTAGTCCACCTAGAAGGGGAGGAAAACAGGCAGTGCGAAATAATGATTAGACCCAGTCCGCCTTCAGAGGCACCTAACTAAAAGGAAGTCCAAGCCCTACGAAGAGTGGAGCCTTGTGCTCAAAAGTACCTGCACACGCTGGTGCCAACGGGCAAAAAGGGGAGTCTCTTCAAGGGAATCAGGCAGTTCAGTTTGGTGCACAAATGAAGAAGAACAGAGTTCCGCGACTCAAGCGCAGCCTCCACTGTGGGCAGAAGCAGAGCGCGAGTACGGAAGGGCGTGGTGTTTGACACAGCGGGGAAAAGCTATGGGGTCCTGCAGGAGGACGACCAGTTCCTAGCTATGCTACTCACCGGTCCCTGATGCAAGCAGACCCAGGCTTCTCCGCGTCAGTTTCAGTGCTGGCAGGTTCAGGGGAGCAGGGGACGTCTCGTCGTCGTGTAGATTCTGCAGCCGCAGAGTTGAGTTAAAGATGTCCCAAACTAAGTGAACCCGCACAGTTTGTTACCACAGCAGGGCAACGGAGCGGCCGTGTGTATCTCAGCCAAATGTACACTACTCACTTCAGACCTGGGAATGCCAAGTGTACGAATCATGTGAGAGTGACAAGGACTCGAAATACAACACAACCTGGCGGCGGTTACAGAGCAAGACTCCTGGGTAGGCTGGTCAGTCTGCTGGATGGCCCAGAGACACTTCTGAAGGCTTACGTGCAGGAGATGGTGAAGATGCCGAGAATAGCTGTTCCCGCTATTCCAAGGGTCGAAGTACCAATACAGGCCTTCTGGTTCGATCAGAGGTAGAAAGAGTTTCACAAGGCGACAGCAGTGCAGAGTAGCAGTCCTTCAGCGGGTCACCAGCGATTCCTCGGTTCAGCCTCGTGGTTGCAGGATACTTGGCTCCTGTATTCCTTTGTTCGTGAGAACTCAGGAGATCGACATGGTAGTGGCGTTTCCAGCCCCCTCTTATCCACGGTTCCCTTCGTGCCAAAACGGAGGGGACCCAATGGGAGATCCGCTCATCAAACACTCACACCATACGTGGACCATTCACGGACCACGGTGGTCCCAGGCATTCACACCACCCTAGACTCTCTGGCACCCAGGATGTGTATTGGGACCAGACATCCCAGCCCACATCCTGGAGGCACACATAAGGCCTGTAGAAGCCAGCAAAAGCATCTGTGTTTCGCGGGAAAGTACATGCCCAAATAAGGAAGGCCCCGGGTTGGTTCGACCTGGGGAAGGTGAAGGGAGCAAGACGGTCAGCGGACTGGACGAGCCTCGTGGCTGGCCATTTTGGGAGCCAGGCTACCATTTTGGGCTAAGTGCGAGAAACGCGCTTAAAACGCCAAAAGGAGCTCAAAAACACAAGAAACGATCGCTGCCACCATTCCCGTCTGTGATTCACTTGCACCGATCAGTTACAATCCAAAAAGAGTATCTAGGGCCTGTAGAAGGCTAGAGACCCAAGAGAGCAGTAACTTAGCTTACAGTGCCCTCTTGTGTCATGTTGCGCGAAAGCTGCAACATGATAAAGAAACAACGGAAAACAGCGTTTCCTGGTACTGGCTGTCTTAAGGGCATGTCAGTTTCCCTGTAAGAATGGAGCGAAAGCCCAGAGGAGTGCGGCAGAAGGCTGCACTTCTCTGGCAAAGTCTAGATCCTGGTGAAAACAACAGCAAAAAGTTTAGGGGTTGCCACATGGAAGGAAAATTACCCACAATTAAGAAATCTTTCCTAACACTGGGTGTATATTAACACTTTCATTTATACCAAACAAGGCTTCTTGTGGCATTCCTCCACTTTAACGGCACCAAAAGGGTATATGTGCAGTATTTTAGCGCACATATTAAACTGGCGGAGTGCCACAAGAATAGGCTTCCAAAAATCCAGTTTACGATTGTGGCGGTTGCTAGGTTGGTTTCAAACCCATCCCAGCAACAGCCACATGCAACACAAAAGTGCTGCATTCCTTCTGACTTCGGAGGAATGCCCCAACTTCAGAATAGGTCTTAAGTAATGTCCTTTTCGGTACTTAACACCTGGATGAGAATCGGGCCCTCAGAGAAGTCTCATTATCCACTTGTAGACTGCCTCTCGCACAAAATAATCAACTCCATTTATACTGTCCTGGTGAGCTTAAAAAAGTAAACTGTCCTGCGTTGGCCGGGAATTGAACCAAGGTCAACTGCTTGGAAGGCAGCTATGCTCACCACTATACCACCAACGCTTGGTACTTAACCGCTTCTTGCTCTAGTTCCAGTCCTGCTCATCTGCTCTCTAAACACAACTGTACATCCTTTTCATATCTCCATTCTAAGAACATATGCGCTGACCAATCACTCACCTGCTGTTTTATGGTGTGTGATCAGCAGCATCTTTGAGGCACAAAAATCAAAGATCTATTTTAACCTACAGATGGCGCGAGCCACCGAAAATCCGTTCTTCTCACACTATCTGTTATGTCATCTCACCATACTGCTACACCTCCTCGCACTCGGAGCACACGTGCACTCTCGCCATGGCTCGTTGACGGTTTGTGTCCTTCCTTTACAGCTTCCAGTCAGGAGCCCATGCACAGTGGCACTGGATGATGCAAGTCTGTCTAAGGGGATCGGATGCACAGGTGCCAGCCTGTCCTAATCCAAGAAGGGGGCGCTTGCCCAGGGCAATGATCCGTCCTTTGCATTCTGGGACTTGATAACAAGTGCCAACATGTAAAGGAAAAAGCAGGACCAGACGAGCCTCTCCCGGCTGGATTGTGACTTGTGGACATGTGTGTAGTTTATGAAAACTAAAAAGACGACCAAAGACACAAAAGGAGAATTGCATTACAGTGCCCTTTGCTGCAACAGCAAGACTAGGCCACCGGCCAGGTCATCCCTAGGATTGCCTTCTAAACTGGCACCTGCTGCTGTGTGTGCCATGTTCAGAAGTGAGCTCTCAAGTCCCTTGGGAACTGCTTTCCAGGTGACTATACTGCGCGTTAATGATTGCAGACACACCGCTAGATAGAGACATAAAGAAAGACTTCTATTCACATCTTTAGTTTTTTCTATTACTAATGTTATGTGTCTGCAAACAATAACTCAGAGCTTAAGTTTCCCCCAACAATGGGTGGCATGGCCACCGGGTCTGTTTTTTATTTGGAATTCTATGACTTGTAGTTTTTTCTAAATTTCTAATTTGAAATAAAAAACTAATCCCATAATGCAACAAAACAAGCATTGGCAATGCCAACAGTTTGGGCTTTTGTGGGCATCTAATAGCAATGCCTGTGTAATTGCCTAATACTTATACACATGGTCAATCAATGGGTGGGCAAATAACCAAACACCTACAAGCTTTGATCCGTCTCCAACATACGGTATTCACACAATCCGAAGAAATGTAACAAAATGTAATAAAACGGAAGTGCCTGCAACTTATAGTAATCAAGTTGGGCTCTGCTTGGCTGGGAGATAAACTAGCAGCCAAAAGAGCATTTGCCACTGCGCCTGCAACAAAAACATAGGGTTCCGCTCTGTGCTACTAAAAAGAAAAAGAAAAATTCCAAAACGTGATTGTCCTAAGTCTGGTCAATCACAAATGGATGAAATCCTGATCCCACCTCAATGGATTTCAAAGATGTGATCTATAGATTGCATTCTGTGCTCAGTCAGCAGCATTCGCTCAACCCAGGCATCTATCCTAGCTAGCGAAAGCAAGTACACAAATATGAACACGCATCAACTGTGACAAGAATTGAACAGGTCTTCAATGCAAAGAACGCATGTGAGGACACATATTAACACATACATCTAGTGGCTCTGGAAGAACACTTAGTTAAGACATTTTGATTACACCAGTTTCTTCTCTATATGAACAACTGTGCTGTTTACTCTTTGAATTGTGCCTAGAAATAACACTGGCAGGCCATATACAACACAAAGTTTTGATGTTGCTGCATGACAGATATAGCACAAAAGGATCCCAGGAGCATGTGCTTATGGCAGGGAGGGGAAGTTGCGGGTGGGAATGACCATAGAGATTGTCATGACTATGGGAGGTCAATGGATGGGTAAACAAAATACCTACTAGCTATGTGTCCAGACCAGCAGCGCTCTTGCACTTGAAACAGCCTCAAAAAAGCTTCCTCCTACCCCTACCTGCGTGGCTAAGAACCTCTGGGTTATCTTTGATTCCACACTTTCCTTCTCCGCACACATTTCTGACATCTCAAAAAAGTCAAACTTTTTACTGCACCTCCTTAGAGATACTCTGCCTTTCCTTTCCTTCCCGCAAAGGCTCACTGTCTTCCAAGCTCTGGTTCTCTCCAGGCCGGATTACTGTAACAGCCTCTTTCTAAATCTGCCTGCCTCCACTCTCTGCCCTTTACAACTAATCCAGAACAGGACTGCAAGACTCATCCTTGGCCTCAAGCCCTGGGATCGTATCTCTCCAGCCCTGAAATCCCTTCATTGGCTCCCAGTGGATTCTAGGATTACATTTAAAACCCTCTGCGTCGTCCATGAGGTTTTCTGGGGTCTGGGTCCAAAATATCTTCTACTATCCCTCCGTAAATACCTCCCCTCTCGAGCCCTTCGCTCCTCTGTCTCTAACTACCTCAGGGTTAGTCGTTTTGCGAAGAAACGGGCTGGGGGTAGATCTCTGTCTTTGTCTGGGGCCTACCTTTGGAACAGCTTCCCGGCCACCTTGAGACTTGAGGAAAACATTCTTTGGTTCCGGAAGCATCTCAAGATCTTCCTCTTTGCCTCTGCCTTTGCCCCCCTTCTCTCCTGTTGATCTGTCTCGTCTCTTGGCATTGTGCACCTGGCCACCCTCTGTCATTCGGGCCCAGGCACCTGCTCACCCTACCACCCTCCAGGCCACCCCCTGCACTGGGGTTCTGTATCTGTACCCATACAGTCCCCCTCTCACTTTTGTCTGCACTTATCAGATATACCTTTTCTGACTAAACTTTCACCTGCCATTTGCTGGCTGTACTACCATGGTTTATTGCCTTTATTTATTTTATTTAGTATTTATTCTGTTTTCTCCTCTGTTTCCGCACTTTCCACTCCCTCCTCCCCCCCCTTCCATGCACTTTCCCAATTCTCCCTTCTCCGTGCACTTGCGCTTTCTCAAATGTCACAGGGCCTATTGCTGTTTTCTTTTTTTTTTGGTTGTTCCTCCCTTGTTGCCCTCCCTCTTTGCCTGATCGCGCTCTGAAACACTTGTGTATGAGCGCCATATAAATAAAATAGTTCATTTCATTTCATTTCTACGTAAACTTTGACAGATGGCAACAAGTTGAATTAGGCAAAGAAATGTATGGTCAAGTGAACACCAAAGTGAGAAAAACCTATTGCCTATCACATGGGTTATAATAGGGTTAAACCCCCAAAATAGTATTCCACTCTCTGCTTAAGGCATTTTGAAAGGAACAGCAGTTGAGTGTGCATATTTAGCAGCTTTTCTACGCATTCTTATTGGACAACACACACCGCAGACCCCCACGCCGTTCTAGCTACACACATCATGGAAGGGACCCTACTATCCATGCAGGCTCATACTTGGAAAAGCATTTCTCCTGCATTACACAGCATTTCGCAAAACGAGTGTATTCTGCTCAGGCTGCATCACATGAAGGATTAGAACACAGACCATCTCATCCCACATGATCACATTTGCATGGAGATAATTGGCACTGGAGGATGCCACAAGGATGAGCACGAGCAGGGATGGAGCAGAAGGCAGGGATGGGCCATGAGGCAGGGATGGGCCATGAGGCAGGGATGGGCCGTGAGGCAGGGATGGGCCATGAAGCAGGGATGGGCCATGAGACAGGGATGGGCCATGATGCAGGGATGGGCCATGAAGCAGGGACGGGCCATGAGGCAGGGATGGGCAGGGATGGGCCATGAGGCAGGGACGGGCCATGAAGCAGGGATGGGCCATGAGGCAGGGATGGGCCGTGAGGCAGGGATGGGCCATGAAGCAGGGATGGGCCATGAGAAAGGGATGGGCCATGATGCAGGGATGGGCCATGAAGCAGGGACGGGCCATGAGGCAGGGATGGGCAGGGATGGGCCATGAAGCAGGGATGGGCCATGAGGCAGGGATGGGCAGGCATGGGCCATGAGGCAGGGACGGGTCATGAAGCAGGGACGGGCCGTAAAATGCAACAGGACTTAGGGTGAGGAGCAGTGACGTTCATCGGTGTCACTGGCTATTATTCATTAATAGAGAGCAGTGTTTTGCCAATAAAACGATTTCACGACATCATGGGGTGCAGGTGACATTAATAGACCTCTTGACCTGGGTCTCTGGGTTTATGATGCCCCGGGATCCCACGATGACATGGGATTCGAGGTGACCTGACATTATTCCTTTATTCATTGAAGTTCCAATAGACAATTTCGGTTTTCGTGGAAGTTACATAAATGATCGAATCAGGCGCCATGCACCTAACCTCTCCAGCTCCTTCATATTGTGTACCTTCTCCGCAGCGCTAAGCTTCCCTACTCCCCGATACTTGCATATCACACTGTAGCGCCTAGAAGCAACACTGTTCCTCACACGTGCCAATTCACAGGTGCAAATATAGAGCCTGGCCCTCTTTAATAACTCCCCAAACGACCCCAAGATTGTGGTTCTCCTTTCCTGGCAAGTGAAGAATGGGCTTGGTGTGTGTCCAACAATTCCTTGTGTAAAGGGCATTAAAAGGCCCAGTGTTGGCCCAAAGCAGACAGATGGCCTGCGGCAGATTAAGTGATGCTGTCATTGTCATTAGCTAAGGGGCCATAAGATCCTGACCGAAGTGCTTCGAAGTGGCAAGAGTTTGCCTGGCACACATTCATTTGGCCCAATAGGTCATAGGCCTTCAACATCACATGTTAGATGGGCCACATACTAAGAAAATAAACTGGATCATGATACTGTATCTCAACAGTGTCCATGTTGCCTGTGTCTAGAACACTTATCGTTTTTACTTGTTGGTAAATAAATGTATGTTGAAGGCCTATGACCTATTGGGCCGGATGAATGTGTAAGAATGAACTGTCTATGAATGAGTCTCTTGTCAAAGAAGGATCCGTAAAGGATTGGTTTGTACCGTAAACAATAAAATAGATGTATATTTTGTATGAAACAATCAACTAGAGTATCTGTTAATTACTATACAGTAGAAGAGAGGAGATTGTGACCAAATATAGCCTAGAGGACATTTTGTTTAGCTGATATTGATGTCTACTTGAAAGGCTCAAGAGGGCACCATTGACCCATGGGACAGGGTTTCAGAAGGTGATTTTTATTTATTTATATAGTGCCGGTCGCTCGCAAGCATCAGGGCGCTCACATATAGACAGCTGGTAAAAAACACGTAATTACGGGACAATTTACTCAAGTATGTGGTGTTTTTTATTTCTGGTATGTAGTGGTTTATTTGAAGAGGTGGGTCTTGAGTTTTTTCTGAAAGCTTGTGTAATTCTTTTCTAACCTGATAGGAGGGGAAGATTTGTCTAAGGGTTTCCTGCTATCTGGCCCACCAGCTCCATCGGGGGCGCCTCTTCGGCATCTACATTCAGTCCTGAAATCCTTGCAATCTCCCTGTTTCCAGATGATTGGCTCCACTCATATTAAGCTACTAACGCCCAACACGCCGGTTTTGTTGGATATATCTAGGTCAGGAGGTTGGGGGAGATACGTGCTTTTAGAGCTTTGACTCCCTTTTTGAAGATAAACCCTGAGGCCATTATTCTAACCCTTCCTTCCTAGGGTTGTACTGAAATTCCACCTCTCCAAGGACAATGTTTTGGGAGAATTCTATCCAACACCTTTCGCTCTGGAAGATGAAATGTCACACCATTAGGATGTCTGAAGAGCGGTCCTGGCCTACTTGGATGAAACCACATTGTTCAGGAAGACTTGCATCTCTGTCACTTTTGGTGCAGCTGAGACAGGTTGGAAGACTTCTGTAGCCTCCCTGAGTAGATGAATACTTTTACCAATCATGCTGGCATACAGGAATTCCTATGTTCCCCTTCCAGCCTGTATCAAAGGTTGATCCACTTGGGTAATGGCAACATCCTGGCTGGATGCTCAGGGATTTCCAAGGTGGATATCTACAGAGATGATACAGGGGCGGCAGAACACTTTTATCAAACATTATCGATTGAACGTGGAGGGTCTCGCTGAGTGTGCATTCGGGAGTACTGTTCTGAAGGACACACACACACACAAATATATGCATATGGTGGCAGGAAGCCCCTAACGGTGGTGGGGCGGTTTCGCACCACACTCAGCATGAACTGGGGACCGACAATATATCCAAAAATATATGTTGTGGATGCAGCAATCAAATGCTTGCTCAGCTGGAGATCAGCAGATGACCTGGGGCCGATCACATTTATTTGCGACATCTCAGATGATGGCAAAATCCGTGACCTCCTAGCGAGACACCCCAGGCTACTCCAAGGAATCGGGTGCTTGAAGGACAATGTAATCAAACTACACATCGACCCAACCATACAGCCGCAAGCAGTACGGCACCGGAGGACACCATTCCACATGAGTGTCATGACCTTTGCCCCTGGCCCTCACTGGCAAGTCAGCCTTCCAGTTAGGGCCAGGTTAAAGGCCTTAAAACCTCATCAAAGACTCTCTTGGAGTCTGTCCTGGCGCCTTTGGTGCCAGGCTCATAACCATCATGAAGACCAACATTAGAATGGGACTATTTACTTGGGACTATTTAACTTTGGGGGGGGTTCAGCCAACATGGAGGCACACACATAGCTCAGTTACAAGGAACTGAGATACGCGGTTGTCGTGATAAGCTTATAGGCGGTTGCAGTAACCGGCACTTGCACGAAGCTACTGAGCTATCTTGAGTATATTAGAGCTTATTCGAAGCATGGAGGAAAATGCTGAAATCAGCCAGGCCTCTCGAACTGGGTGAGCCTACATGCTTGTAAGGTGTTAACTGCGAAGGCCCTTCATGAAGACATAAACATCTAGCCTTTGCAAGAAGCTCTACGCAGCCCTTGGGAGCCAGGCACAGCTTTGCACAGCCTTGCTCGTCTTCGCTCTGCGAGTCAGGTGCACTGATAACGCAGGAATGCCAGACCTTCCCCAAAACAACGTGCACGAAGCCTGGGAGCCAAGACTGGCTGTTTCCAGACTTGTAACTTTCCAGGCGAAAACATGTTTACTGCCCGGAAGGATGAGCCCAGAAGCTTCTCAATGAGCTGGTACGTCATAGTGATTGAAGTGCAGCCCCTAATAAGAGAGCTATACCTGGGCCAGTAAGGGGGGACTCATCCTGGGCTGTTTGGTGAAATGCGCGCATGAAGAGGAACAGTGCCTGGACGACCAGCCGTGCACTATCTGGGCAGAGACTCATAGCATCACATCCCCGCTCTGGTGTAGGACTGTGGGGGGGTTGGCCAGTCTTCACCTCCTCTCGCGAGGAGTGCCGGGCACCTGTAGCGGCGAGGGTCCCGGGTGTGATCTGATCTAATCATCTACATTTTCTAGGAGCGTAAGATAAATAATTGCATATTCATCTATGACTGACAATTGGTATTATTCAGCTTGCACTTTTATTCCCATATTACTGTAAATTGCTGCTTAGTCCTCACTAGATATTATAGAAATAAATGCAAGCATCGTATATTCTGTGTGATTGGCCTTCTTCCAGACTGGTTTCATCGTGCTTCGTATAAACTTACTTGTGTGGGAAGGTGATTAGGAGTGATTATAGCACCAAGGGCTGGCCCCTACGGAGGGTGCAGGATTCCCCTTTTCACTACATTTAGCGTGGTCGATTGCAGGATTTACGAGCTATATGCCTTTCTGGAAAAAACAAGCAAAAGATGAATGCAATGTGGGAGATAGTGCACTCTGTCACATTCCAGGATGGCCGGCATCAAATGCGTGGCCGGGTGTGGCAGACATTTTGCATCAGTGCTCGGCACCGAGGGCATGGGACATGCTTGAAAATAATGTTTCCCCGGCGGTAATTAGTGAGTGCTTGGAGAGTTTGCGGCTTGGGAAATGCAGACGGGAGCTAAAAGCAGCAGGAAACATAGGCTGGTTATTCCTGCAGGCGCTCAGAAAGGTGCATGAGAATGAATTGCTTAAAGATGCGCAGATTCGCAAATTAACTAATGAGATTTCCCTGCTCCAGGAGCAACAAATAATTATGAGAGAGACCCTTGAATCGTCCGTTAAGTGGGCCGATCAGATGGAGGACAGGTGTGCCTCTTAAGCTTTGCGTGTAGCCACGCACAAGCGCAGACAGTGGCGGGGCAATCCATCAAAGATAAGGGTTCACGCACTAATTAGGAAAGATAACTGGGACCCAAATTTATGGTCGGGTGAAGTCAGTGACAGTGAAACTGAACAAACATTTGACTGGGATGAATCTGTTGAAGTCAGGCTTGCAGAGTTAGACTGCTCTGACGAAGAGGAGCTGGAATGTGCTCCAAAGAAATGTGTTTATCCAGCGCGGCCGTTAATCACTAACAAGTCAAAAGGCCAAGCTGGTGGTGCAAACATTCAGAATACTAGGATTGTCCGCGATTATACACAGACTGAACTTTTAGATGTTGCCAAATTATTCAGACAGAAGACAGGTGAAGCACTTCTGAAGTATTACCTTCGTTTGTGGGATACGGGTGCCGATGCGATCTTCTTAACTCCAGAAGAACTGTTAAAGATGGGTTCACTCACTACTAATGTACTGTTGGGGCAGATAGTGCGCGGTGCACTCGGGCAGCAAGGCTCGCATTCCTTGTTTAATTGGCTTCGGACTGCCTTATTGAATTTGTATGGGAGTCCGATGGATATGGAAGAGAATTGGGGCATTTGGGGATCAATACAGAAGCAACAGATCAGCTCAGAGAGATGGGTTTACAGTGTGTACTGTACAGTGCAAATTTTGCAGGGCCTGACATGGAGTTATTTACAGCTGGAATGCGCGCTCGCTTGCTGAGAAACGCTCCGAGCCATATGAAGGGAGCATTACTTTCATTGCTGGGTCCAGTGCAAGGCAAACCCATTGGTGAAGTGGCACTTCTGTTAGGGCAATTAGAAGGGCTGGATGTGCGCAAAGTGGCGCGCCTAGTGGCTGCGAGTAATGACTGAGAGAAAAAGCGTGGCAAAAATGTAGAGTCCAAAGAGAAAACTGACACTATCGAGGTCACACGCAGACAAATGTGGGCGGACCTGCTAAAAGCGGGAATTCCAAGGGAAGAGATAGACGGCAAACCCACACCTGTGCTGCTTGAGAAATGAAAGAAATTGAGAAAACAGGGATCAGGAAAAACTAAGCCCTCTGCACCATCTGAAGAAGAGGTGTTGAAGCCCAAAGTGCGAGTAAAAGGTTACCCTGATTTAGCAAAGGACAAGTGGGAGGTCCCAGACCCCATTTTTGATTGAAGGGCTGGCTCTGTCTTTGAGGTACGGTTAATAAAGAGAACCAGTCCCAGAGACAGGCGCCCTTTTGTGCCACTTACATTGTATTTGGATGAGAAAGTAAAACACATCTTGGCTCTATTAGATACGGGAGCTGAGGTAACCATTTTACATGGAAATCCCAGTAAATTATCTGGTCCCAGAGTTCTAGTCAATGGTTATGGGGGAGCACAAACTGTTGCAAAAGCTTTTAATGTAAAAATGTCAATTGCCGAGGGATTGCCTTTCACAGCAAATGTCTTGATTGCAGATATACCGGAATATATCCTTGGCATGGATGTGTTGTTGGGCAAATGTGTCACTAAAGATTTAGGTGAATTTGTTTTTGGCAATCGGAAAGTCCATGTGAGAGTTGTTAACCCCGTGGTGGTTGGGCATGCCAAATGGTCCCCCTTGCATTTACCTCCTCCTGCTGAGCCAGTGTGCGTGAAACAGTACAGGTTGCCAGGGGGACATAAAGAGATCAGTGAAACTATTGAATCATTGGTAAAAGCTGGCATAATGAGGCCGGCAGTCAGTCCATTCAACTCGCCTATCTGGCCTGTCCGCCTCCCAGATGGGGCGTGGAATCTGACAATGGATTACTGCATTTTGAATAAGAAGGTGCCGCCCTTAGCTGCAGTGGTGCCAGACATCATTACTCTGATTGAAAACCTTACGAAAGAAGTGGGTGAATGGCATGTGGTCCTTGACCTGGCCAATGCATTTTTCTCCATTGATATTGACACTGAATCACAAGACCAATTTGCTATCACTTGGGTAGACAGACAATTTACCTTTACTTAATGGCCCCAGGGGTATTTGCATAGTCCCACTCTGTGTCATGGATTGATTGCCAGAGACTTAAAGATGGTGCAGTTGGATGATGTGTATGTTGCTCATTACATGGATGACATCATGCTGACCAGTGCTGAGAAGGAACATGTAGAAAAAGCTGCTGAAAAGTGGATCACACACATGCAAGACCTGGGGTGGGCCATAAATCCCAAAAAGGTACAGGGGCCTGCTCAAGAGGTGACATTTTTAGGTGCAATCTGGTCTGGGTCAGTAAAGAAAATTCCCGACCCTGTAATTGAGATGGTTCAGCAGATGGCTCCACCAGCAGATTAAAAAGAGGTACAAAGATTTATTGGGTTAATGGGTTTTTGGAGAAATCACATACCTCACTTAAGCCTGATACTGAAGCCCATCTAGAAAGTTACCAGAAAGAAACATGATTTTACATGTGGCCTAGAGCAACAGTCTGTTTTTCAGCAGGCTAAGGACGCTTTGCAGAATTACATCACGCTGGGCCCCATGACAAAAACGGATCCGTTTGAACTAGAAATTCTCGTCTACAATGATGTTGCTGTGTGGAGCTTGTGGCAAAAGCAAGGACAGAAAAGAGTGCTGCAAGTTTTCTGGTCAAGAACGCTCACAGATCCTATGACAAGATACACTCCGCTTGAGAAACAAGTTGCTGCAATGTACTGGGCTTTAGTTGAGACTGAAAGAATCACAGGCGAGCAACCAGTGACAATTTGCACAGAAATTCCGAACATGGGCTGGGTGCGCGACACTGCTGCAAGCGGAAAAAGTGGCAGAGCACAAGACACCACTCATGTCAAATAGAAATGGTATTTACAGCAACGTGCGAAAGCTGGCTGCGCAGGGGTTTCCAAACTGCAAGAACAAATGCTGGAGGCAGTGGATCTGGATGCAATGCCTGAGCCAAGCACCCCCGTGGCTTTGCCAGAATCTCTCTTCAAAGTCGCACCCGCCTATGATACATTGACAGAGGAAGAAAAAAAATATGCATGGTTCACGGACGGCACCGCAAAGTATGATAAAGGGCAAAGACACTGGCAAGCTGTTGCATACCCCACCAACGAGAAACACTGCTAATGAGAGATGGTGTGGGAGGATCCAGTCAATATGCTGAACTGCAGGCGGTGGCCTCCGTGATTGAACAGGTGAAAGAGACAGAGACTGCATACATATACACAGACAGTTGGGCCACGTATCAAGGCCTGACGCATTGGGCACTGGCATGGAGAAGAGACGGCTGGCAGATCAAGAACACTCCGATCTGGGGAGGGCCGGACATCTGGGAAGAGATGTGGTGCAAAGGTGAGAGGTGCAAAATCTGCATTGGGCATGTCGATGCACACGTGCCCCCTTACACCTCACTGGCTGCCCTGTTCAACAACGAAGTGGATCAAATGGCAAAGATTTGCCCAGTGACAACACCTGAAGAAGCTGAGGTATTTCAAGGAATGGCAGACTGGGCACACCAAACCTCAGGGCATCTAGGGCAAATAGGAACTTATCAATGGGCAAAAAGGAGACAATTACCCATTACCATGGATCAAACCAGGCAAGCTGCCTCCCAATGTTCCATGTGCTGTGAAGTGAAACACTTCCCTCTGGAGAGGAAGCCTCAAGGCCCTTTGAGAAGAGGTGAAAGAGCTGCTAGCGTATGGCAAGTTGACTACATTGGCCCTTTACCACCCGAGAATGGAAAGCACTATGTGTTGACCATGGTAGACACATACTCTGGACTACTGTTAGCTTATCTAGTCGCCCATGCAGATCAACGAGCTACCTTGCAAGGCATGGAAAACCTCATCAGGCACTATGGCATCCCGGATGAAATCCAATCAGACCAAGGCAGCCATTTTGCTGGACACAATGTGCAAGACTGGGCATTAGAACAAGGCATCAAATGGACACTGCACATCAGCCGGTACCCAGAATCCTATGCTCTTGTGGTACGCAGCAATGGGCTGCTCAAGCAACAAATAAAGAAGCTGACTAAGACTCACACTCTCAAGGGGTGGTCCAAACACCTGGCACAAGCGCTGTTTGAACTGAACAATCATCCGCTGGGAAACCGCCAGACACCCTTTGTGAGACTGACAAGTTAGAAAGTGGAATCCACAAAGACTCTTGTTGTGTGGAAAACCGACAAAGAAGCAAAGCTGCCTGTGCAAGCCACTGCAGGCAGCATTGGGCGTGATCTATCTGGAGGATGATGTTATACCAGCAGGGCAAACCAAATACATATCACTGGGTATTGGCATCAAATTGCCGGTTGGCACTTATGGACGCATTGCTGCATGATCCAGCCTGGCGAAAAAAAGCATTGACATTTTGGGAGGCGTGATTGATCCTGACTATAGAGGGACTGTTTCGGTACTCTTACATAACACTGGTGCATCTGCAGTACCATTAACCAAATATGACCGAATTGCACAATTGATTTGCGAGCAAGCAGTTGATCCCCTAGTGGTTGAAAGTAAGCAAGCCCCAGGCACCACACTGAGGGGTGAAGGAGGCTTTGGTAGCACGGGAAAAAAGGTGTGGGTTCACCATCCAAATAAAAAACCTGAGGCTGGGGAAGTGTTAAGTCAAGGTGTTGGAAGTACTTATGTTGTACTTTTGCAAGATTCTGACATGCCTGTTTATATTCCCGCTACTAGGCTCACACCACGAACGTAGAGCAGTATGCAGGGGATGGGATTTACCTTGCTGTGGGTGCTCCTGGCCTGCCAAGCAAACACATTCTCTGTAAAGAATGGGTTGATGCAAGACGCTACATGGACTCTGAGAATCGCATGCACTACACCTGCTGCTCCAGTCCTGCGTGATAACTACAACCGCACCGTAACCGGTGAGAAAAGCGCTATAAATGAGTATTCACATGGAACTGCAAAAGTGATAAATTGGCATATTGTGGGACACCTTTTGTCACTGACTCATATGACTGGTGCTTATGAAATCTTAGGCCCAAACGTTTCAGTGAATGGATCCAATAATTTGTTTGATGTTTCTTCTGTCCCAAGAACTGCAGCAAGTGTACTCGCCAAGATTTTTTGGGGACTTTAACTTGACCAAATGCATTTCATACAATTGTACGTTGAAACAGCCACTGCCGGATGGTAATATGGTGTTTAACTGATATTGTATATGGCAGGCATCCCACTTGGAGAATGGTTTTCTTCAAGTCACACAAAGTAGAAACTGTAAACATGCTAGATTTTCCAGTAGTTAGACAACACTTAAACTGCAGACACGTGATGCACGCGTCTATCATTACAGAGGTGCACTTAGACATAGATTTATCATGAGGCAATGTTTCCTTGGTACTACCAAGCTGCTACAAATGCAGTCAATTTCTATGGCCCATCGCCAAATTGCGCGTAGCTAGGGGGTTAAATTTATTGATTGCGGGGGCAGCAGGGGTGGGGACGGGAGCTTTAAATGCTTTTGACATAGAAACTGTGCTCAGTAAGTTAGCCACTATGGGTTCTGATGCCAGCGCCGCTATAAAACTCCTGGCCCAGTGGGGCCCATTGATAAACCCTACCCTGCGCAACACTGCTACAAGTACTGGCAACCAATGGAAATGGCAGAATTTTAGCTATGAAGACATTTTTTCTGCCATAGGGCAGGTCAACAACACTGCTAAAGACACACGATGCATTTTATGGCAAACTTTGTAAAATCAGCAGGTGTTGGCTTTCCGCTGCGAATGGGGGTGACTATCCTCAACCCATTGGCACACAGTGGTACAGTTACCAGCAAACATATGGATTAAACCGCTTGCTTTTGATTGCATGAACAACACATGCCATGCTTTAATGCAAGTTAGTAGAACAGCTTATGCTTTAGAAATATGGTGTCCTTTTATAGTATTGCCTATGAAAATCAATGGTTCTTGGTGGGTGCTGCAAATACGAGGGGAATGGTTAGACAGCCAAAACCACACCCTCCACAGTCACACCTGCATGCCCTGGGATCAGGGGTGGGTGTGTCCCCAAACGGGGAGGATTCCTGACCCATGCATGCATCCCGTAGCAGGGGAGTGCACCTGGATGCAATACCACATTAATGGGACTGACATTTTCCAAATAGATCAGCATAAAGCTTGCGTAGTTACTAATCATTCCTTGCTTATTAACAATTACAGGTTATTAGGGAATCCTCAAGTATCTTGCGTAGATTAGGTTGTGACTATCTTAGACATTATTACTCACACCTTATATTCATTAACCCAGTGGTCTCACACTACTTTGCATGCCGAGCTCACGCATTTGCTTAACTGGACTCTACCCTATGGGGTGATTACTGCCCGGCTTCAAGCTATTAGACAATTTGCCCAAACTGCTTGGAAAGATTTTCAGACGCTAGCTACCTCAGTTATTTCTACAGAGTGCAAGCTGATAATAGACAGGAACCAATTAATCAAAACTGTTGACCATCTGCAATCAGTTACTATTCACCAATGGTGGGATGTATTCACTGGATGGTCTCCCTCCTCCACTAAGCTGCTTAATATAATGCTGCATCCATTGCTGTGGCTGCTGATTTCTCTAATATTCATTCTTATCATTTTCATTGGGCTCTTGCGCAGAATGTCTTTCCTTTATACTAGAATGACTGCGCTAGAAAAACGCTTAATCGGACTACAGCACACCGTACATGCTTCTAAATCATGGAACTGAGTCCGCATTTTCAGCCCTCTCTTCGAAAGGGGTGGAATGTCGTGATAAGCTTCAAGGTGCTTGCAGTCACCTGCACTTGCACTAACCTACTGAGATATCTTGAGTATATTAGAGCTTATTCGAAGCGTGGAGGAAAATGCTGAAATCAGCCAGGCCTCTCGAACTGGGGGAGCCCACATGCTTGTAAGGGGATAACTGCGAAGGCCCTTCATGAAGACATAAACATCTAGCCTTTGCAAGAAACTCTACGCAGCCCTTGGGAGCCAGGCACAGCTTTGCACAGCCTTGCTCGTCTTCGCTCTGCAAGTCAGGTGCACTGATAACGCAGGAATGCCATACCTTCCCCAAAACAACGTGCACGAAGCCTGGGAGCCAAGACTGGCTGTTTCCAGTCTTGTAACTTTCCAGGCGAAAACATGTTTACTGCCCGGAAGGATGAGCCCAGAAGCTTCTCGAAGAGCTGGTACGTCATAGTGATTGAAGTGTAGCCCTAATAAGAGAGCTATACCTGGGCCAGTAAGGGGGGACTCATCCTGGGCTGTTTGGTGAAATGCACGCACAAAGAGGAACAGTGCCTGGACGATGAGCCGTGTACTATCTGGGCCGAGACTCCTAGCATCACATCCCCGCTCTGGTGTAGGACTGTGGGGGGCTTGGCCAGTCCTCCCCTCCTCTCTCGAGGAGTGCCGGGCACCTGTAGCGGCGAGGGTCCCGGGTGTGATCTGATCTAATCATCTACATTTTCTAGGAGCGTAAGATAAATAATTGCATATTCCTCTATGACTGACAATTGGTATTATTCAGCTTGCACTTTTATTCCCATATTACTGTAAATTGCTGCTTAGTCCTCACTGGACATTATAGAAATAAATGCAAGCATCGTATATTCTGTGTGATTGGCATTCTTCCAGACTGAGTTAATTGTGCTTCGTATAAACTTACTTGTGTGGGAAGGTGATTAGGAGTGATTATAGCACCAAGGGCTGGCCCCTATGGAGGATGCGGGATTCCCCTTTTCACTACAGCGGTCTGGTCTTTTGGGTATGGCAGCCCTGGGACTACTTTACCTGGACTACTTTGGGTGTGGCAGGCCTGGGACTATTTTACCTGGACTACTTTATCTGAGACTATTGAAACCACACCCAACAGCCGAACATGCTTTGCGTTATTCTGCTGTGGGCAGCGTAACGCTCACTGTGTCCAGTTCTTTGATGCCAGCTTACCTGAAACCAAGGACCTGCAGAGAGAGAAAAAACACTATGAAACTTACCTGGAACAGTATTCTGCCTTCAATCCATCGCTGACTTCAGTTCCACTCACCTGAAGGTACGAACTCCATCATCCGGCACTGCATGCATCCTGAAATACCATAACCTGGAAAGAGGAGAAGGAAAGACAGCATTAGTAAGCGTTTACTCACGTTTCCTTCCGAATGAAGAACGCCACACAATTCTTACCTGGGTAGTCATCTCCTGGTCAATATCATTCCTGGAACATTACGGCGCTGGGCGAGGAACATCGCAACCTGCAAGGAGAGAAAAGACACAGGTTAGGAATATAAAAGGCAAACAGCGCCGCGCATCGCGCATTACTCTCCGGACAGCATTGCGCACACCGCGCCTTCGCCTACCGGCCCATGCTCATCTTCAAACTGCATGAGAACTCCAAAATACCTTTCCAAACCTAAAAGGAAAGAAGCAAGATATTATTATTCGAACTAAGAGGAACATAAGAACTGCATATGAAGACGGTAAAGCAGCAAACCTACGGAGTCGCAGCACGCCTGGACTCGCACAGGGGGGCTTGCACCAGTGAAGTAACTTGGTCGCTTCTCGCCCCCCACATCTACGCACTCCTGCCACGAGGAGCAGAATGGAGAATCCACCTTCTACAATATTAAGGTGAGGAGAGGGCCCAAGGGGGAGGATGGAGTTGAGGCCAAGGGAGGTGGGAAAACATAAAGACAATCTGGTATTGAATCCAGCTGTCCTATATTGCAGACCCATCTATAACCAGAGGCTTTACCAAGGGACCGGGAGAGGGTTCGAGAGTGCAAATCATCCAACTAGGGCTGGGTGGCGTCCCCATGGATACCAGGTGAGCGTAACAATGAGGGACCTGGTCAACAAAGAACTACGCGAATTGGAGAAAGCTGAAATAATTGAGGAGGTAACCGGACCAACACTGTGGGTCTTGCCGATTGTGATAACGAAGAAACCCAAGCAACCGGGGCAGATCCGGATATGCATTGACATGCGTCTCCCAACGGAGCCATAATTCAGGAGAGACACATCACCCAAACACTCTACCTAATAATTGCAGACCTCACAGGGCTCAAGATTTTCTCCAAAATAGACCTGAACGCGGGCTACACAAGGAGTCGAGATACATAACATTCTCGATGCACCTAGGGCTGAGGAGATATAAAAGATTGAAATTTAGAATATCATCCGCAGCAGAAGTCTTCCTACAAACCATCCAGACTGTCTTACTCGGCCTCCCGGGGTCCCAAATTTCAGTGATGACATCTTAGTGCATGCCAAAAACAAAACAGAAGACAAGGGCAGGTTGGCAGCAGTCCTTGACCGACTAGACAAAGCTGGTTTTGACCATCCACAGAGACAAGTGCGAATTCCTGAAGGAGGGGCTAATCATCTTTGGTTATGTGTGCAACAGCAGTGGCATGAAGGTTGACCCCCTCAAGGTAGCCGATTTCAAGAGAGTGGCACCACCACCAATGCCCACGGAGGTCCGCAGTATCATGGGGATGGCCGCCTACTGCTAGAGATTCATCAGCAACCTGGCCATGCTCTAAGAACCTCTGCGAGCTCTGACCAAATTGAAAGCCAAGTGGGAGTGGGACAAGACGTCGCAAGAGGTCTTGAGAGTATTAAAGAGTTGCTGTCGGCCAATTCCACCATGGCCTCCTATGATACCCACCTGCAGACAGAACTGTATGTGGACACATGCCCCGTGGGCCTAAGGGCCATACAGGTGACAAACACCCCATCTGGAGACGCGCAACCAGTGGCCTGTGCATCTAGAGCGCTCACTCCCACAGAAAAACGCTACTCACACATCGAGAAAAAAGCCATCACCATTCTGTGGGGGGGCAAGCACTTCTACTTATACCTGTATGGGCAGACATGTAAGACCTACACAGACCACAAACCACCCATCCCTAGCTCTACGGGCTCAGCGCCACACCCCCCAGCACGAATTGGGAAATGGTTGCTGCAGTTACAACAATACGATTTTGGCGTTGCATACAGACCAGGAGAGGACAACACTGCATTCTTTTTGTCCAGGCACCCGCGAACCATCACAGCAGCAGAAATTTACAGATTCCATGGAGGCTGAAGAACACACATGCCTGGTCATCCAAGTGACGAAACCAATGGTTGTGAGCATATCAGACTTAGTAGAAGCCACAAACAGCGACCCCTGTTGCACCCTGACAAAGAACGCCGTCCTGGCAGGTAAATGGAACTCCTTCCACCAAAACAATCACTATCGCACAACAGAGGCAAAGAACTTCCTAGCAGGAGTGTTCACAATCCGCCACTAGCTGTCCGTCGCGGACCAAGGCCTCATTTTGAGAGGGATGCTTATACTGGTACCGCCTAGTCTGCAGGACAAAATAGTGGCATTAGCACATAAAGGTCACCAGGGCAGAGTAAGGACTAAAGCACGGATATGACACAGAGTGTAGTTCCCACAGATGATCGAGGAAATCATATCATCCTTCCTCCTGTGCCTGACCACAGGCACACCCCCACTACCGGAACCAATCCAATCCACCCGAAGGGGCACGGCACAGTCGGAATCAGTGAATGTCGATTTCTGCACAGTACAAGAGGGGACATATCTCCTAGTAGCAATCGATGAACACTCACGATACCCAGAGATAGAAGTGGTAAAATCAACGGCAGTGGAAGCAATATTTCCAGCTATGGAGAAGATGTTCGCAACCCACAGGTTTCCAAGAGAAAACGGGCAACCATTTCAAGGAGGTGAATTCGCCAAATACACAGATGCCATACAGATAACACCACCTCATCACACTGCGGTGACCACAGGCGAACAGCGATGCAGAACGGTTTATGAGGACAGTTATCAAGGTCCTCATGATCACTAAGGCTCAGGGAGCCCCATGGTAGTTTGAACTATACTGATTCCTCTGTAATTACCGGTTGATGCCCCAGGCATCCGGTCCAGACCGGCAGTCCGGAGGGGCGCAGCCAACCAACACCATCCCAGACCCTGGCAGCATCGCCCATACCATATAAGGGAGGCGCCCAAACCACTAGGAAATCTAAGTGACTATGTGTGCCACCTCAGAACTGTTGGGGTGCATGGTGGGATTATAAATGAGTTGACTTTTGTGTTATTAAGGGAAATGAATAGGGATGTTATGTTTACGTCACTGCGCTGAGTAGAATGAACACCACGAAATGACCCTGAACGGGAATTCATTCGTGGGCAAACCCGAAGCGGAGTGGCTGCATGCCACTCCTTGCATGCCAACTCCGGCTCTCCCGTCTACCTGCCAACACGGGCTGGGGAGCTGGAGTAGGGAGCACACAACAGCAGTAATAGCCTTTCAAGTAAGTACTGCGGCAGGGAAGGGTAGGACTGGGAATAATACAAATTATGTATCCAATGGAGAGTCTGGAAGTAAGACTCTAACGCAAAATTCAGCCTCTGTGTAACAGAAACCGTTCATCCTCTCTGAGAAGTCTCATTATCCGCTTGTAGACTGCCTCTAGCACAAACGAATGGACTCCATTTATATTGTCCAGGTGATTGTGAGTTTAAAAAAAACAATGTCTTGCGTTGGCCGGGAATCGAAGCCGGGTCAACTGCTTGGAAGGCAGCTATGCTCACCACTATACCACCAACGCTTGGTACATCATGACTTCTTGCTCTAGTTCCAGTCCTGCTCATCTGCTCTGTAAACACAACTGTACATCCGTTTCATATTTCCATTCTAAGAACATATGCGCTGACCAATCACTCACCTGCTGTTTTACGGGGTGTGCTCAGCAGCATCCTTGAGGGACAAAAATCAAAGATCTATTTTAGCCTACAGGTGGCTCGTTGTCGGTTTGTGTCCTTCCTTTACAGCTTCCAGTCAGGAGCCCATGCACAGTGGCACTGGATGATGCAAGCCTGTCTAAGGGGATCGGATGCACACGTGCCAGCCTGTCCTAATCCAAGAAGGGGGCGCTTGCCCAGGGCAATGATCCCTCCTTTGCATTCTGGGACTTGATAACAAGTGCCAACATGTAAGGGAAAAAGCAGGACCAGACGAGCCTCTCCCGGCTGGATTGTGACTTGTGGACATGTGTGTAGTTTATGAAAACTAAAAAGACGACCAAAGACACAAAAGGGGAATTGCATTACAGTGCCCTTTGCTGCAACAGCAAGACTAGGCCACCGGCCAGGTCATCCCTAGGATTGCCTTCTAAACTGGCACCTGCTGCTGTGTGTGCCATGTTCAAAAGTGAGCTCTCAAGTCCTTAGGGAACTGCTTTCCAGGTGACTATACTTTGGGCGTTTTCGTTTTTTTTTATTGCATTTAACAATTCAAAGGCATGCATTGAGTACACTCATTGGCCCTGCATAGTAATTACCTTTAGTTTCAAAAACGTCTGCCGTTAATTATTGCAGACACAACGCTAGATACAGACATAATGAAATACTTCTATTCACGTCTTTTGTTTTTTCTATTACTAATGGCACTTGTAGTTTTTTCTAAAGTTCAAATGTGAAATAAAAAAACTACATATCCCATAATGCAACAAAACAAGCATTGGCAATGCCAACAGTTTGGGCTTTTGTGGGCATCTAATAGCAGTGCCTGTGTAATTGCCTAATACTTATACACATGGTCAATCAATGGGTGGGCAAATAACCAAACACCTACAAGCTTTGATCGTCTCCAACATACGGTATTCACACAATCCGAAGAAATGTAACAAAATGTAACAAAACGGAAGTGCCTGCAACTTTAAGTAATCAAGTTGGGCTCTGCTTGGCTGGGAGATAAGCTAGCAGCCAAAAGAGCATTTGCCACTGCGCCTGCAACAAAAACATAGGGTTCAGCTCTGTGCTACTAAAAGAAAAAGAAAAATTCCAAAACGTGATTGTCCTAAGTCTGGTCAATCACAAATGGATGAAATCCTGATCCCACCTCAATCGGATTAAAACATGTGATCTATAGATTGCATTCTGTGCTCAGTCAGCAGCATTCTCTCAACCCAGCCATCTATCCTACTAGCAAAAAGTAAGTACACAAATATGAACAAGCATCAACTGTGACAAGAATTGAACAGGACCTCAATGCAAAGAACACATGTGAGGACACATATTACCACACAAATCTAGTGGCTGAAAGAACACTTGGTTAAGACATTTTGATTACACCAGCTTCTTCTCCACATGAACAACTATGCTGTTCACTCATTGAATGGTGCCTAGAAATAACACTGGCAGGCCATATACAACACAAAGTTTCGATGTTGCTGCATGACAGATATAGCACAAAAAGATCCCAGGAGCATGTGCTTATGGCAGGGAGAGGAAGCTGCGGGTGGGAATGACCATAGAGATTGTCATGACTATGGGAGGTCAATGGATGGGTAAACAAAATACCTACTAGCCATGTGTCCAGACCAGCAGGGCTCTTGCACTTGAAACAGCCTCAAGAAAGCTTCCTCCTACCCCCACCTGCGTGGCTAAGAACCTTAGGGTTATCTTTTATTCCACACTTTCCTTCTCCGCACACATTTCTGACATCTCAAAAAAGTCAAACTTTTTACTGCACCTTCTTGGAGGTACTCTGCCTTTCCTTTCCTTCCCTCAAAGGCTCACTGTCTCCCAAGCTCTGGTTCTCTCCAGGCCGGATTACTGTAACAGCCTCTTTCTAAATCTGCCTGCCTCCACTCTCTGCCCTTTACAACTAATCCAGAACAGGACTGCAAGACTCATCCTTGGCCTCAAGCCCTGGGATCGTATCTCTCCAGCCCTGAAATCCCTTCATTGGCTCCCAGTGGATTCTAGGATTACATTTAAAACCCTCTGCATCGTCCATGAGGTTTTCTGGGGACTGGGTCCAAAATACCTTCAACTATCCCTCCGTAAATACCTCCCCTCTCGAGCCCTTCGCTCCGATAACCTCTCACTACCTCAGGGTTAGTCGTTTTGCAAAGAAACGGGCTGGGGGTAGATCTCTGTCTTCGTCTGGGGCCTACCTTTGGAACAGCCTCACGGCCACCTTGAGACTTGAGGAAAACATTCTCTGGTTCCGGAAGCATCTCAAGATCTTCCTCTTTGCCTCTGCCTTTGCCCCCCTTCTCTCCTGTTGATCTGTCTCGTCTCTTGGCATTGTGCACCTGGCCCCCTCTGTCATTCGGGCCCAGGCACCTGCTCACCCTACCACCCTCCAGGCCACCCCCTGCACTGGGGTTCTGTATCTGTACCCATACAGTCCCCCTCTCACTTTTGTCTGCACTTATCAGATATACCTTTTCTGACTAAACTTTCACCTGCCATTTGCTGGCTGTACTACCATGGTTTATTGCCTTTATTTATTTTATTTAGTATTTATTCTGTTTTCTCCTCTGTTTCCGCACTTTCCACTCCCTCCTCCCCCCCCTTCCATGCACTTTCCCAATTCTCCCTTCTCCGTGCACTTGCGCTTTCTCAAATGTCACAGGGCCTATTGCTGTTTTCTTTTTTTTTTGGTTGTTCCTCCCTTGTTGCCCTCCCTCTTTGCCTGATCGCGCTCTGAAACACTTGTGTATGAGCGCCATATAAATAAAATAGTTCATTTCATTTCATTTCTACGTAAACTTTGACAGATGGCAACAAGTTGAATTAGACAAAGAAATGTATGGTCAAGTGAACACCAAAGTGAGAAAAACCTATTGCCTATCACATGGGTTATAATAGGGTTAAACCCCCAAAATAGTATTTCACTCTCTGCTTAGGGCATTTTGAAAGGAACAGCAGTTGAGTGTGCATATTTAGCAGCTTTTCTACGCATTCTTATTGGACAACACACACCGCAGACCCCCACGCCGTTCTAGCTACACACATCATGGAAGGGACCCTACTATCCATGCAGGCTCATACTTGGAAAAGCATTTCTCCTGCATTACACAGCATTTCACAAAACGAGAGTATTCTGCTCAGGCTGCATCATATGAAGGATTAGAACACAGACCATCTCATCCCACATGATCACATTTGCATGGAGATAATTGGCACTGGAGGATGCCACAAGGATGAGCACGAGCAGGGATGGAGCAGAAGGCAGGGATGGGCCATGAGGCAGGGATGGGCCATGAGGCAGGGACGGGCCGTGAGGCAGGGATGGGCCATGAGGCAGGGATGGGCCATGATGCAGGGATGGGCCCTGAGGCAGGGGTGGGCCATGAGGCAGGGATGGGCCATGAGGCAGGGACGGGCCGTGAAGCAGGGATGGGCCGTGAGGCAGGGATGGGCCATGAGGCAGGGATGGGTTATGAGGCAGGGATGGGCCATGAGGCAGGGACGGGCCATGAGGCAGGGATGGGCCGTGAGGCAGGGATGGGCCATGAGGCAGGGATGGGTCATGAGGCAGGGATGGGCCATGAAGCAGGGATGGGCCATGAGGCAGGGATGGGCCATGAGGCAGGGATGGGCCATGAAGCAGGGATGGGCCATGAGGCAGGGATGGGCCATGAAGCAGGGATGGGCCATGAGGCAGGGATGGGCCATGATGCAGGGATGGGCCATGAGGCAGGGACGGGCCATGAGGCAGGGATGGGCAGGGATGTGCCATGAGGCAGGGACGGGCCGTGAAATGCAACAGGACTCAGGTTGAGGAGCAGTGATGTTCATCAGGTGTCACTGGCTATTATTCATTAATAGAGAGCAGTGTATTGCCAATAAAACGATTTCACGACATCATGGGGTGCTGGTGACATTAATAGACCACTTGACCTGGACTCTCTGGGTTTATGATGCCCCGGGACCCCAGGATAGCATGAGATTCGAGGTGACCTGACATTATTCCTTTATTCATTGAAGTTCCATTAGACAATTTCGGTTTTCGTGGAAGTTACATAAATGATCGAATCAGGCGCCATGCACCTAACCTCTCCAGCTCCTTCATATTGTGTACCTTCTCCGCAGCACTAAGCTTCCTTACTCCCCGATACCTGCATATCACTCTGTAGCGCCTAGAAGCAACACTATTCCTCACACGTGCCAATTCACAGGTGCAAATATAGAGCCTGGCCCTGTTTAATAACTCCCCAAACGTCCCCAAGATGTGTGGTTCTCCTTTCCTGGCAAGTGAAGAATGGGCTTGGTGTGTGTCCGACAATTCCTGGTGTAAAGGGCATTAAAAGGCCCAGTGTTGGCCCAAAGCAGACAGATGGGCTGCAGCAGATTAAGTGATGCTGTCATTGTCATTAGCTAAGGGGCCCTAAGATCCTGACCGAAGTGTTTCTAAGTGGCAAGAGTTTGCCTGGCACACATTCATTTGGCCCAATAGGTCATAGGCCTTCAACATCACATGTTAGATGGGCCACATACTAAGAAAATGAACTGGAACATGATACTGTATCTCAACAGTGTCCATGTTGCCTGTGTCTAGAACACTTTTCGTTTTTACTTGTTGGTAAAATAAATGTTACGTTGAAGGCCTATGACCTATTGGGCCAGATGAATGTGTAAGAATGAACTGTCTATGAATGAGTATCTTGTCAAAGAAGGATCCGTAAAGGATTGGTTTGTACCGTAAACAATAAAATAGATGTATATTTTGTATGAAACAATCAACTAGAGTATCTGTTAATTACTATACAGTAGAAGAGAGGAGATTGTGACCAAATATAGCCTAGAGGACATTTTGTTTAGTTGATATTGATGTCTACTTGAAAGGCTCAAGAGGGCACCATTGACCCATGGAACAGGGTCTGAGAAGGTGATTTTTATTTATTTATATAGTGCCGGTCGCTCGCAAGCATCAGGGCGCTCACATATAGACAGCTGGTAAAAAACACGTAATTACGGGACAATTTGCTCAAGTATGTGGTGTTTTTGTTTTCTGGTACATAGTGGTTTATTTGAAGAGGTAGGTCTTGAGTTTTTTCTGAAAGCTTGTGTAATTCTTTTCTAACCTGATAGGGAGGGGAAGATTTGTCTAAGGGTTTCCTGCTATCTGGCCCACCAGCTCCATCGGGGGGGGCGCCTCTTCGGCATCTACATTTAGTCCTGAAATCCTTGCAATCTCACTGTTTCCAGATGATTTGCTCCACTGATATTAAGCTACTCACGCCTAACACGCTGGGTTTGTTGGCTATATCTTGGCCAGGAGGTTGGGGGAGATAGGTGCTTTTAGAGCTTTGCCTCCTTTTTTGACGATACACCCTGAGGCCATTATTCTAACCCTTCCTTCCTAGGGTTGTACTGAAATTCCACCTCTCCAAGGACAATGTTTTGGGAGAATTCTATCCAACACCTTTCACTCTGGAAGATGAAATGTCACACCATTAGGATGTCTGAAGAGTGGTCCTGGCCTACTTGGATAAAACCACATTGTTCAGGAAGACTTGCATCTCTTTCACTTTTGGTGCAGCTGAGGCAGGTTGGAAGACTTCAGTAGCCTCCCTAGATGAATACTTTTACCAATCTCGCTGGCATACAGGATTTCCTATGTTCCCCTTCCAGCCTGTATCAAAGGTTGATCCACTTGGGGCATGGCAACATCCTGGGTGGATGCTCAGGGATTTCCAAGGTGGACATCTACAGAGATGATACAGGGGCGGTAGAACACTTTTATCAAACATTATCGATTGAACGTGGAGGGTCTCGCTGAGTGTGCATTCGGGAGTACTGATCTGAAGGACACACACACACAAATATATTAATATGATGGCAGGAAGCCCCTACCGGTGGTGGGGCAGTTTTGCACCACACTCAGAAGGAACTGGCGACCGACAATACAATCCAGAATATATGTTGTGGATGCAGCAATCAAATGATTACTCAGCTGGGGCTCAGCCGAAGACCTGGAGCTGATCACATTTATTTGAGACATCTCAGATGATGACAAAATCCACAATCTTCTAGCGAGACACCCTGGTTACTCCAAGGGATTGCGTGTTTGAAAAACAAACTAATCAAACTCCACATCGACCCAACCATACAACCGCAAGCAGTACAGCACCTGAGGACACCATTCCACATGAGGGACCCGGTCCACAAAGAACTACGCGAATTGGAGAAAGCTGAATAATTGAGGCAGTAACCGGACCAACACTGTGGGTCTCCCCGATGGTGATAACGAAGAAACACAAGCAACCAAGTCAGATCCGGATATGCATTGACACACGTCTCCCCCAACACAGCCATCATTCTCGAGAGACACATCACCCAAACACTCGACTAAATAATTGCAGACCTCACTGGGTTCAAGATTTTCTCCAAAATAGACCTGAACGCGGGCTACACAAGGAATCAAGATACATAACATTCTTGACGCACCTAGGGCTGAGGAGATATAAAAGATAGAAATTTGGAATATCATCTGCAGCAGAAGTCTTCCAACAAACCATCCAGACTGCCTTACTGGACCTCCCGGGGTCCTAAATGTCAGTGATGACATCCAGGGGTCAAGTCCTAAAAATAAAAGTGGGGGGACTCATCAACAAACGCAATGGGATGTGACATCGCCAGAAATTAACATATCAAGGTGAAATATGCACATTTCATTAAATTGGCTTTGCATAAGCACCCAAATTGCACAGGACGAATGGCATTTGCCTTCCATAAAATCACCACACACACAAAACCAAGAGAGGATATTTTCTTATAAACATTTTTTTTGAAAATATTAAAAGGTGTGCATGTTTTATACTCCAAGAACCAATAGAAATGTTTTCCTAGAAACAGTCAAAACAACAAAATATCTTGGAATCCATCTAAATCAGTCAAAAACAGAAATATACTGGATGGAGCATCTGAAAAACAAATGCTTTGCTCGCGCACAACAAAGTACCATGATCCACAAAAAATAAGGTCACTTCTCATTGACTCCAACTCTTACATTCTGCAAGCAAAAAGTGACCACAATACTCACCTACGGAAGTGTGAGCCTCCTTAATCTCCCACCTCAAATATGGGAAATTATGGACAGCACTTAATGGAGGAAAGTGCGGTCCTTACCAAAATCCTTCAAGCGCAACCAGAATCTGCTTTGAACTAGGACTACAGTCACTTGATTCCTCCAACATGTGGAAACATATCGCACTCTACAGAAAGACTATCACTGACGACAACATCCCCTCGATCAAATTTCTTTAGAGCACCTCAACTACTGTCCATAATCCAACCATCACAAGATGGAATGAATTCTGCAAACAAATCTTAAAATACCATGAAATACGCAACGAGATGCTGACAAACCGTCCCCTGAAAGCAAAGAAAAGACTCCAGGAATTTGATTGGATCCAGTGTAGGGGAGGACTGGTCCAAGACGACCCCCCTCGCCTGCACTTTCTCCCCAGGTGAGGACTGTGGCTCTCTTGGGCGTCTCCTCATGCCACCCGGGCCCAGGTGGTGGAGGGCGCGCCCACTGGAGACATTGCCCGCACGTATCGAATGCCCACATCTATTGATCACAACACAAATTTAGTTAGGCCCAAAAACCATTCTCTGCCCAGTAAAAATGGTGTGAGCTCAGCGCACTGCAGCGCGGCCCCCACCCTTGGAGAACATCTCTGTTGCCGCAGCACCCTGGTAGATCCGCTGCGAGCCCGTTCCCACGAACCAGAAGGACATGAGCCAGCGTAATGTACCAACCTTGTAACAAGTCACCTTCCGTAGTGTATCGTATCCTCGCTCCCAGCATGACCCGGCCAGCAGGCTTAGGCAAGATGAAATGAACAATAAAAATGGCCGTCACAGGCCCGACAATCTTCGTATATTCATGTTTAAACTACTTGCAAGGGATGCTGTCCTTTAATATAATCCCTTACAGTATATAAGCCTGTAAGCCCCCACGATGTATACAACAATGAACACACACCATTGCAGTTGAATGCTAATAACAAAGGAGCACACCAAGAAACTATGTGTTACACGTATTGCTGAGATACTTACACCCCATGGGCTCACGCCATAACTAAAGCTAATGCTGCTAGAGTACACGAGAAAGCGGATGCAACTATACTATGAACTCATTAAAGAATACGCGAGAGTGCACGTATCATGTGTGAATGTTTGAGCCTCTCATATGCCGCCACCGTCACAAACGGTGGCGGATCGTTTTTCGTGTACCCCACTGATCTAACCACTACCTCATTTACCGCGAATGTATATGCATGTAACTGAAACACTGTAGCTGCAAGAGTGTAATGTACAAATATGATGCTCGATCTGGGTATAATCAAAACGCACCCAGTAAAGGTTAAAAGCATGTTTTGACGTGATTTTAAATAAGTATTATGGAAAGTGTTCAAATATTTGCAATGTCTTTTACTTATATTCAGCAACACACGAGGGAGATACCTTTGTGAAATATCTGCAAGGCCATTCCCCCTCCCACCCTGTGAAGGCTGCCAAAGGCATGAGAGCAGAGACCGCGCCGCGCTGCTTTACCTCCCCCAAACCAGACTGGAGCCGCTTCAAAGATTTGTAACCCCCACTGTAGCACCCAAGGCCACCACCCGCCACCTGCATTATTTACAGCACAGCAGTAAACCTCTGCCTGAACGTACGCGCCCCCTCGTAAACTTCACAACCCACCGGACCACCTCAGACTTATGGCCCTGTGCAATAAAGACCCCCAACACTCTGACAACACACAGCGGAACATCCATAACAACTTCTAACAAGGCAGAAAGACATGTACCGCCCGTGCCAGGCCCTGAAGCTTAGCCCCTCGACCTATGGCCCCGGTCAACAGGACACTGGTAACTATGCCCTGACGTATTGCCTCCAGTCCCCTCACAAGGTGCATTCCTCCTGTGTTGCATTAACCTGTTGCATAACCTATTGTAAGATTTACTGAAGAAGATAGTACTAGAAATGTTTGAATGACTGCGGTGTGCATGGCATAGGGCTAATAAGTCAGGAAGAGGCATTCATCTCTGCCACTGGTCACGATGGCCCCACAACATCGCCTGGATGAACTCCGCCACCCGGCCAGGCCCAGCCCAACCCACGAGGGCGACCAGTGACGTCCTCCAGCCAAGACCAACCACGCCGCAGCAGCACCTATAGTTAGTCGTCGCCACCCAATCCCAATGAACTTGTGCCCCCTATAGTATGTAGGTTTTGATGATGTTTTTTGTAAATATATACGCCTGTCTTTGCTATTGTCAGACAGAGCGCTCTCGGAGTTTGCAGAGTTCTTTGCATGCCCTATTCTGATTGATAAACTCCCATTTACGCTCACCCGCACTCTGTCTTGGCCTTATTCCCATTTTGGGAGAGTCCTTTATTGTCTCTCATTGCGGGGAGGATCGTGCTGTTTGGGGACGCTTGCCTTCAGTGGTGACCCCGATAGCGTGATTTTATTCCTAAACTCCTTATAACCGTCCCCGTTTGGCACGAGAATCTCCGGTCGAAAAGGGATACGCACGGTGAGCCGGCTCCGGGAGGCTGCCCGCCAACGGCGACCGGCACACTAAGAAGTGCGCACTCAATGAGAAAGGGTACGGGATCCCGATTGGAAAAAAATCCCCTTTGAGTGCCGCTCGCCGGAGCCAGGGGCTGACCGTTGAGTTACCGGTGACACTGCCTGGACGGACCCAGTTTCGGAGACTATCGGTTCAAGACGGGCACGTGAGTACTGAGTGTGAGCGATTGTAAAGGGAGTGGGGAGAGAAGGGTAGGACAGGGAACGTGAAGGGGGTACGAAGATATACTAAGGATTACTCTACAATTTCCTTTCTTTTTCTTTGCATATGGCCATTAGGATTACGAGGTGAAAAAAGAGATAGAAGTGACGGGAACCTAGCTCCGAAAGGGGGTGGAAGGCGGCGCCGCATAGTGCTATATTGACTAGTGCTGGGAATATATGACGAAGTGAAATATAAGATAAAAGTGTTCAGCAAAAGGGGGCACTGAGAATATATTAGTGATCGCTACTACTTCTTTTTCTTTTTCTTTAGGGGTAGGGGGAGAATAAAAACGGAATTAGCACAAACTTGGGAGAAAAATAAGAGAACAAGGGTCCTACTAGAGGGGGGAGAGAAGGTTAAAACCTATAAATATATGCACATGTGCTAAGCAAGATAGACAGCGACAGCCGGCTAGGGAGGAAAGGGAGGGCAGCGTGACTGGTGTACGGAGTGTTACCAAGAGGTGTGTGCACCTCGTATGTGTTAAGGGATAACTTTGTTATTGCGAATGTGTAAAACGGCCATGAATGTGTAATTGTCAAATGGTCATGGTAAGTGTGACCGGATAAAAATTCTTTTTGAAGCAACGCTGAGAAAGTGACGTGAGTGGGTACCCTTTGATTTCTGGGTTAATAGTGTCAAAATAATTGATGGATTGCTCTTGTATGTGTCCCCCGAAGAGAACAAAGTAGAAATTGTGTACAGACAGTTTTTGTATCGAATAATTAAGGGAGGGAAAGCCCAAGCGAGCATAACACTGGAAGTGGAGTAGAATACAAAAAGTAATATCTATACTGTAGTACCATTGGAGGTGTAGAGATACAGAGACACATAAGCACCAGGGGAGCACACAAAAGATGGGGCCTGAAACACCATTATCACATATTTGTAAAAGCCTACCAGGGCACGCGGAGCGGATCAAGAAATACCACGACCAATGGGTAACCGAGCTGAAAGGAGAGGGCCTACCCCAGATATGGCCAGAGGGAGGGTCATTTGACAAAAGCGTTCTAGATATGGTGATGACATGCATTTTCTTGAAATACCGAGGGAAACAGCTGCAGAATAGGAGGGAAATATTAGATCTTTGGCGGTTATTCGAAGAGGTGCCACCGCCTAAAGCGCCAGCACCAAATCCTGATCTCCCGTCTACCACAGACAATCCACTGATATTGCAGAAAGAGACCAAAGAATTGCCAGGTGTCACACCACCAGTGGAGGTAGTAAGTTTATACCCGATATTAAAGAAACCTGTACCCGCAGAAGGATACAGTGACCCAACGTATGTGCCTCCCCCGACAACTACCACACCCCACCGGCCCACCGCACCCCCACCTTATGAGAGTACAAGGGAGCGAGGACAGGCGGGTACACAAAGAGTGGACATAGAGAAGCTCACAGATGATTTAGAATCAAGACTGACAATAGCAAAGGATGAGCTCTCGAGGATAAAAGACATATGTGAACGGACAGCACTAGATGCACCCAGATCAGGGCGCACGTCGAGAGCTCTAGGCGAAAATAGAAAGCCCGAAGAGGGTTGGAAAAAAGGCGAGATTTTGTTCAGAATTGAGGAAGAACCGACGCGAATAATAGAAGTAGGACCCGGAGAGGGAGATAGCGCAAGCGAAGAAAGGCGGGGGGGAATTAGAGAGGAATTGCTGTGTGACATCAGGGACGAGGCAGAAGAAAGTGACAGGTTGAGTATGGCGATAGGAGGGGGAAGCGAAGGAGGGGAAGGGACGTGTTCACTGAGAACCCTGGACGATGAGTGGACGGGGCGACTAAGGAACAGAGTGGGAAAAATGGCATCACTAGGGACAGCACCAGATCAACCAGGCCCGGACGGGACGACAAAAGGAAAACTACAGCTCCCATTAATACACAGGGGAGGAGGGAGGCCTAACTATATCCCGTGGGCACAGATGGATAAGGCAAATTTATTGAAGTTACTGCCCCCGTTGTCAGGAGGGGCAAGTAAGTGGATATATGCCTTCGAGAAACATACTGCCGGGGTACCCCTAGCCATAGGAGATGTGAAAAGTCTACTGGTATCAGCGGTAGGTGACCAGGCCGAGAGGGTATGGGTTAAAGCCGGTTTCCCGGGAGTAACGTTAGACTGCGACCGCCATGATGGGGCATCCTTTAACACGGTGCGTGCCAGGGTGTGGGACGCCTTACGCGAAACATTCCCAGACACGCCGGACTTGCAGTCGGTGATGCAGTGTGCAATGAATGATGGGGAGGAGGCTATGGATTACATTTTTTGGGTCCAAGAGATGTGGAGAGCAGAAACGGGCACGCCCTGGTATCAATCAACATCTTTATTTTACTTCATTATAAAAAGAGGGCTCCCAAAGGAAGTGCAGAAGGCGCTTGACAAGATAGCAGGTATTGAAGCAAAGGGATGGCCAGAAATTCAAAGCATAATAGTACACCATTGCAAAAGAATAAAGGAAAGGGAGAAGGAGGTGGCGCAGAAAAGATTGGCAGACGAGGCAAAGTTAGTACAGTCAAAGTTAGTGAAGGTTGCAGCAGCAGTAGCCGCGCTCCCACACAGTAGGGAGGGAGATGAGGAAGAGGAGTGGCTGATAGCAATACAAGGAAGGATTGCAACTAATTGGGCGGGAACAGGACAGCGGCAGTGGAACGAGTAGGAGCAGGGTGGAGGTCTGCAGTGGCAAGAGTGGACCCCTCGAGGGGGACGAGGTGGGTACAGGAGTAGAAGAGGAGGTGGACCCCAGGGGTACGGAGGAATGGGAGGAAGTGGATGGCAGGGTCCCCGGGGCCCCCAGGGGAGTTGCTGGAACTGTGGGCGATGGGGACATTACTCCAGGGAGTGCAGAAGTAGACAAAACAACGGGTTCCAGGAAGTAGAACAGTACGGCCATCCCCATCCGGGAAGCCCATATGGCCTTCCGATGGGACAGCAGCAACTGAGAGACCCGAGCCAGGGTAATACGAGCCAGCAGCAGGGACCCCAATACAGAACACAGAACCACCCACAAAACATGCCTAACAACGACAGCATGCAATATACACCAGGCAACCCTTTCGCGACAGCAGCTAACGGGGCCCCCGCACCAGCACCTTATAACGGCATGTCAGTGGTCTCAGGTAACGTATTTAATGAAGGGGGGGCCATGAGACACCCCGCATAGGACAGCCCACAGAGAACACTTGCGTGTCCAGTTCTATCTACCACCCACAGTGCAGCAGAGGAACCATTGGTGGGGGCGCAGATAGGAGACAGGCAATTTATATTCATGGTTGATTCGGGAGCGGAGAAATCATGTGTCAGAGAGGGCCGATTCCCGTTATCTAACAGGAAGTTAGAGACGCAGGGGTTCTCTGGGGCTGTAATTGAAGTTCCTTACACAGAAGCTTTGGATGTGACCATAGGGGGCAAAACCGTAAAAGCACCCTTACTGTATTATGAACAGTCCCCGATAAATTTGTTGGGGAGGGATCTTATGAGTAAACTTAACATGACCATATCATTTACCGAAGGAGGAATAGTGTGTTCTACACCCGGGATATGTCCCTTGCGCGCAATGTTGGTAGTGCAAGCCTACACGACCACACAAGAGATACGAGGGCTGCCACAAAAAGAAGAGATGTTTATTGCAGGGCTAAAGACTTTGGCCCTCATAGTTCCAGAACTAAAAAACATGGATTGGAGGATTCCAGCAGAATTCCTCTTCCGCCCCATAGTGTGTCCGAATGCAACACCAGGGTCAGTGGTTTCGTTGGACTTGCACGCTGTGCAGGTATCAACGAAACGGATCGCTGTGATTGGAATGGACAGAGAAGGATGTGAGTGGCGCACCGTATTGTGTACAAACGCCAACCTCGCCCTACGCGAGGTAACAGATGAGGATCTCTTTTCAGACACAGAAGTAGATGGTGAGATAGTAATGGAAATAGCGATGCCCTGTGACATTTTGATCCAAGCCAGAGAGATCCCCGTCCAATTGATGGCAGTGGTAGGAACACCACCGTCGTTTTTTGATGATGACATGAGGCTAGTACCAAACAATTTATGGACAACAGGTCCACATGATGTAGGACTGTTGCATGGAGTACAACCTGTGAGAATAACCCTAAAAAAAGGAGCTATCTTACCAAGAGTTAAACAATATCCATTGTCCCGTGAAGCTGAAGAAGGGATAAAAGAGACGATAAATGCACTACTAGTACAAGGAATAATAGTGCCTTCAAACTCCCCATGTAACACATGTATTTATCCAATCAAAAAAGCAAAGGGGGGATCTTGGCGGATGATACAGGATTTACGCCCCCTCAATGATGTAATACAAAAAGAGTTCCCTCTAGTCCCGAACCCTGCATCCATACTATGCAGTATCCCAAAAACAGCATCACATTTTACAGTGGTGGATTTGAAAAACGCATTTTTCTCAATACCTCTGGCTGAAGAGAGCAGATACCTTACAGCGTTCACACTGGGGGGAAAAAGATATGAACATTGCAGATTGCCACAGGGATACTGTGAAAGCCCGAGCATATTCAATCGCATATTGCATGAAGACTTGGGGAACCTATCAGTAGAGAGTACGATCATTCAGTATGTGGACGATTTATTGGTGTGTGCACAAGACAAAGAAACGTGTAGAAAAGATTCAACAACGCTCCTGACTTTGCTGGCCAACAAAGGATACAAAGTAGACAAGGAGAAGCTACAGTATTGTCTGCCTGAGGTCCTATACCTGGGACAGCTCATATCGAAAGATGGAAAAAGAATAATTCCCGACAGGGTAGAGGCAATAAGATCGGTAGGAGAACCCACAACAGTAAAAGATATGCAGAAATTTTTGGGGATGTGCAATTACTGCCGAGCATGGATACTAGATTATGCAGCATACACCCGGCCCCTCCTACAAGCACTGAAAGAAGCACAACAGGAGAATGTAAAAATAAAGTGGTCAGAAGAAATGCGCACATCGTTCAAAACACTGAAAGAACTAATTTCAAGCGCTCCAGTACTAGCAAACCCTGATTATGGACACGAATTTTACCTATTTTCCCATTGCAAAGGAACACTTATGACAGCGGTGTTGACACAAAAGACATCCTTAGGACACAAGCCTCTAGCTTACTATAGTGGTACTTTAGATGCCGTGATGCAGGGTCATTTCGCGTGCGAACAATCGCTCGCAGCAGCCGCATTTGCGATTGAAAAAAGTGCCACCATAGTAATGGGATGCCCTGTGACATTGTTTGTGGAGCACTCATTATTTGCAATACTTGAAAGATCAAAAAGCACACTGACCACACAGCGGGCAACAGCATACGAGATTATATTGTCCAGCGCCAACATTCACATAGTGAGATGTAAAACAGTGAACCCCGCCACATTCATTACAGAAGCGTGCACAGTAGAAGATATGCAAAATCACGACTGCGCAACCTACACAGGAGAAGGAGGGGAGGGCACAGTGGTGTGTGAAAATGCTCTCAGCGAGGGGGAGGTGTACTTTGTGGATGGGTCCGCATCAATTGATACGGACACCGGAGAAAAACACGTTGGCATGGCGGTGGTGAGATTAGAGGAAGGAGAGTTTGAGACATTAGTACAGTACCGCCTCCCGTCGCATTACTCTGCACAGGCAGCAGAGCTGGTTGCGCTCATAGAAGCACTACACGCAGCAAAGGGCTGTGCAGTCACAATATACACAGACTCAGCTTACATGACAACAACCGTGCATGGAGGTCTAGCAAGATGGGGCCGTAGGGGTTTCAGAAGGGCAGATGGAACACCAGTACAGCATGCAGAATTGTTAAAAGAATTAATAGAGGCCCTACAAAACCCTACTGCCGTAGCAATAGTGAAGTGCCAGGCCCATACCTCCAACTCAGATGTTGTGTCTTTAGGGAACGCGGCAGCAGACGCTGCCGCCAAGGAGGCTTCCTATTTTCAGAAATACGACACCGGTGAGTTCATGATCAAGAACACAACAACTAAAGAACTGTCAGAAGGATATAACATGATGTCCCTATCACAAATACTAGAATTACAGGAAGGAGCTAGTGCAGAAGAAAAACTAACATGGACGAAACGGGGATGCAGCCAATCAGGGACAGATCTACTATGGCGGCAAAATAACTCAGGGAAAGTGGTAATGCCACTACAGTTACTAGAAGTTGCATTTCAACAGTTACACTTCCCCGCACACAACACCAAGCAGCACATCGCAGCAGAGATACAGGAAGAATGGTTTGTGCCCTGTCTCCAGGAACATGTGTCTCGATTGACAATGGAATGTACAACATGCCAAATATACAACTCAGGAATGACATTACGCACACTCCGGGGAACAATTCCCAAACCCATTGGCCCCTTTAGAGAACTGCATATAGATTATGCAGACATGGGTGAAAGGTGTAATGGCTCGCGGTACATGATCGTGGTAGTGTGCCCATTTTCAAGGTGGGTGGAAGCGGGACCATGTGCGCGACCTGATGCCAAAAGCGCCGCCAAGTTCCTAGTAAGGGAAGTGTTCCCGCGCTGGGGAATCTGTGACGTAATACGTTCAGACAACGGCTCTCACTTTGTGAATGAACTTTTCAAGGAAGTTACCACGTTATTGGGTATCACACATAAATTATGTTCGATTTATCATCCACAAAGTAATGGCGTAGTGGAAAAGATGAACGGCCTATTAAAGGGCAGATTATCAAAACTATGCTTCTCATTAAAGAAAAATTGGATTTACTGTCTACCCCTGGCTTTATTTGAGTTGAGAAATCAACCAAGTAAAGACCACCACTTGTCCCCACACGAGATCGTGACTGGGAGACGAATGAACACAGCACACTCTCCACTGCGTGAACACTCAGATGCTCACAGAAGCGCCGCAATATTGGGGGAAGAGTTCACAGACTACCTAAGAAAATTAACAAGGGCAGCGCGCGCGCAATATCAAAGCAACTGTCCCCACCCTTCACTAGAGAAGAGGGAAATGTAACAGGATCTGTCACGGAGCCAGAGCAACAGCTACAGTTAATGCCAGGTGATTCAATTTATGTCAGAAGCTTCGTGCGTTGGTGGAATGCACCACGATTTCATGGCCCATACGAAGTAATATTTTGCACACCCACAGCCGTAAAGGTGAAGGGTCTGAGATATTGGGTGCACTTAACCGATGTCCGCAAAGCATACAGCAATGTACACGAGGAAATAGAAGAGGAGGCACAGACAACAGCAAACGATGCAAATGAGTAAGATGTCTAAATATCTGCTTGCGTGAGTGTGAGTGTGTATTACCGCTGGACCTGAATGGAATAATGTCAGCACTGAGATTGAATGAAAATAATGCCTGACAAGAATATCAAAAAAAAAAAAAAAAAAAAGAGGGAGAGCGTGTACGTGAAATTTCTTTTTTTTATCTAGGTGAGTGATGTATAATTAGTGAAATAGTAATATTATAACTTGTATATACCCTTGTCTGTGAACACCCCTCCCCCGCACCCCCACCCGCTTCCATTCCCCGTCAAATGTATTGGCACAGATGGTGCCAGCAAAACGTTTACATGCATGCACTTAATGCACTTTTATATTTCAAACAGGAGCTTCCATGGCATCTAACGGGCAGCCTGCAACGGATAGAATCAGTAGAATGAGAGAATTAGTATATGAAAGATGTAGATATTCGTATGAGTGTGGATTATCAGTATGCATAATATTGTTTTTTATGATGATGTTTGGCTTGGTTACATATTGGTTTATAGCGTTCATCTCTATCGAGATGTACGAGGGGGGAGGGAGTAATAACACCACTGGACCAATTAACAGTACCACCGGGCCCAACACAACTGCAGATGTCAGTACCAGGGAAGGTGATTTTTTGATATGGGACGGAACTAAACTTGTCTGGGGGTATCATACCACACCATCAAGTATTGTGACCGCACAAAGAGAAAAGCCACATGGTGCAATACAGAGCAACACAGCATCACCACCAGGGGTATCCAGTTACAATGCCCATAGTCTCAACGATCGAAACCCGTCTGCCATATCATGGTTGTATGACACCCCCACCAGCAAACTTACCCACATTCCAAAAAACAATCTGCCAGATAGCGTCAGGAAAGAAAACGAAGAACTACTAGAAATGCACGAAATACTATATGATGAATGGGCCCAGGGGGGCGGGAATGACAAAGGGGGGTCTAGTTTGCCCACTGCTCAGGGGGGTGGGAAGTACATGAGTAACAAGAACATCAGACGAAAGAGAGAAACAGGGAGGAAGAAGTATGATGAGTATTATGGGCTAGGTTTAGATAAGATGGAAGACCCACGACACCCCCATCAAACAAATAAGTGGTATGCAGACATGAGTGCCACAGCTAAACAGACTACAAACGAAAGCTGTTATGTTTGTTCCCTCATCCCCCATGCATCAGGCACACCCAAAGTATTGTTACCCAAAGAGTTGCCTATTGTGGATGCCCAATGTCTCCTTCATCTCACGCTGTGCAGGATTAAGAACACCTTCCAGGCACATGAAGTGACTTTTCGAATGCTGCAGAACGAGAAGACCTGTTACCCAAAAACGACAGGAGTGGTATGTTTGAAAGAACCATTTTTTGTGATAGAAGGGACACTTTTTTCTGACAACAAGCAGAAGGATGAAGAAGTGCTGTGCAAAGCGGAAGCACTAAGAGGTGTGGCGCCGGATAAATTACAGTGGATAGAGGAAACGTGTACACCGGTATGGAGAGAACACATCTCGAAGCTAACTTGGGTAACTGCCATTGAAAAGCCATTCAAACTACAGAGCGAAATGGACTATAACCTGTGCTTTAAAGGGGAAGGGAGAACCCCCATGGGAGCAAATAAGAATTGCAACAAGACCCTCACCATCCCAGACTTAAAGAAAGGGACTGCGGCCCTCATGGACACGTACTGGGTGTGCGGCAAACAAGCATACCTACACCTCCCCCAGTCATGGAGTGGCAGCTGCTCAATGGCCACTCTACATTCAGCACTAATGGTGATACCAGAAAGCAACATCGATGGGAGCAAAAGGACACCGGAACGCATGCAGAGTGTGGCTCAACCCACTGCAGAGTCACAAATATATGTCCTGTCTTCTGGAAGCAAGGGAGAAGTGCTTACCCGTAAAAGACGAGCATCAAACTACATATCAAAAGCATCATCAGAACTATTGGCCCAGATCCCAGACAAATATCGATTATTCAGCTCAGCAGAAACATTCTTTGCCTCGCTAGTCTCAAGTGTCCAAACAAGGGCAAATGCAAAATGGCTTCAGATAACACGCTGGGAACTCATTCAGCTGGCAAACGACACTGAAGAAGGATTCAATATCATCAGAGTCGAACTAAGGGCTTTACGACTAATGACAATGCAGAACAGGTATGTCCTGGACCTGTTGACAGCGATGGACGGTGGTGTTTGCCGAAAAATAGGAAGTGCCTGCTGCACTTTCGTACCTTCCGAAGACGCAGAGAATGGCTCCCTGTCCCATGTAATAGAAGCAGTCCACAACCTAGGAGAAAAAATGAAAATGGAAGGTGGAGCAGAAGCGAGCACCTGGTTTGACAACATCTTCTCCTGGGTTCCCTCATGGCTTGGAACAACTGTGAAATTTTTAATACCAGCTGTTGTGTTCCTCCTTCTACTTTTTTGCCTGTGCCAGGTGGGTCTTCGAGTCTGTGCTAACGCAGTACCAAACGGTGCAATGATGATGGTGACAATGGGCAATTCACACGGTACAATGGAAACAATGCAAGAAGCACAAGTACAAACAGGGGTAGATGATTCGCCCAGGTACCAACTGGTGCCCATATACCACGATAAAGATATTGTAGATAAGTTGTGGCACACCACCATCAAAGAGCCTCGTATACTAGAATGGTATGAGGAAGTTTGGGTAGATCTAGAAGCAGATGGTGGGTGCATATATCTAACATGTACCCCAGATGAATATGCCCGGAGAGGTGAGAGCTTAAGAGCAGTGTGCAGAGCATGGATGCCCATCAAGGGAACTCCGGCATGGGATGAGGCGGTGATGGACGAGGCAGAATGTAGGAGGATAGAAGATTTAAAGAATTCGTTACTTAAGTAACGAAAGGGGGGAAATGTAGGGGAGGACTGGTCCAAGACGACCCCCCTCGCCTGCACTTTCTCCCCAGGTGAGGACTGTGGCTCTCTTGGGCGTCTCCTCATGCCACCCGGGCCCAGGTGGTGGAGGGCGCGCCCACTGGAGACATTGCCCGCACGTATCGAATGCCCACATCTATTGATCACAACACAAATTTAGTTAGGCCCAAAAACCATTCTCTGCCCAGTAAAAATGGTGTGAGCTCAGCGCACTGCAGCGCGGCCCCCACCCTTGGAGAACATCTCTGTTGCCGCAGCACCCTGGTAGATCCGCTGCGAGCCCGTTCCCACGAACCAGAAGGACATGAGCCAGCGTAATGTACCAACCTTGTAACAAGTCACCTTCCGTAGTGTATCGTATCCTCGCTCCCAGCATGACCCGGCCAGCAGGCTTAGGCAAGATGAAATGAACAATAAAAATGGCCGTCACAGGCCCGACAATCTTCGTATATTCATGTTTAAACTACTTGCAAGGGATGCTGTCCTTTAATATAATCCCTTACAGTATATAAGCCTGTAAGCCCCCACGATGTATACAACAATGAACACACACCATTGCAGTTGAATGCTAATAACAAAGGAGCACACCAAGAAACTATGTGTTACACGTATTGCTGAGATACTTACACCCCATGGGCTCACGCCATAACTAAAGCTAATGCTGCTAGAGTACACGAGAAAGCGGATGCAACTATACTATGAACTCATTAAAGAATACGCGAGAGTGCACGTATCATGTGTGAATGTTTGAGCCTCTCATATGCCGCCACCGTCACAAACGGTGGCGGATCGTTTTTCGTGTACCCCACTGATCTAACCACTACCTCATTTACCGCGAATGTATATGCATGTAACTGAAACACTGTAGCTGCTAGAGTGTAATGTACAAATATGATGCTCGATCTGGGTATAATCAAAACGCACCCAGTAAAGGTTAAAAGCATGTTTTGACGTGATTTTAAATAAGTATTATGGAAAGTGTTCAAATATTTGCAATGTCTTTTACTTATATTCAGCAACACACGAGGGAGATACCTTTGTGAAATATCTGCAAGGCCATTCCCCCTCCCACCCTGTGAAGGCTGCCAAAGGCATGAGAGCAGAGACCGCGCCGCGCTGCTTTACCTCCCCCAAACCAGACTGGAGCCGCTTCAAAGATTTGTAACCCCCACTGTAGCACCCAAGGCCACCACCCGCCACCTGCATTATTTACAGCACAGCAGTAAACCTCTGCCTGAACGTACGCGCCCCCTCGTAAACTTCACAACCCACCGGACCACCTCAGACTTATGGCCCTGTGCAATAAAGACCCCCAACACTCTGACAACACACAGCGGAACATCCATAACAACTTCTAACAAGGCAGAAAGACATGTACCGCCCGTGCCAGGCCCTGAAGCTTAGCCCCTCGACCTATGGCCCCGGTCAACAGGACACTGGTAACTATGCCCTGACGTATTGCCTCCAGTCCCCTCACAAGGTGCATTCCTCCTGTGTTGCATTAACCTGTTGCATAACCTATTGTAAGATTTACTGAAGAAGATAGTACTAGAAATGTTTGAATGACTGCGGTGTGCATGGCATAGGGCTAATAAGTCAGGAAGAGGCATTCATCTCTGCCACTGGTCACGATGGCCCCACAACAACGCCTGGATGAACTCCGCCACCCGGCCAGGCCCAGCCCAACCCACGAGGGCGACCAGTGACGTCCTCCAGCCAAGACCAACCACGCCGCAGCAGCACCTATAGTTAGTCGTCGCCACCCAATCCCAATGAACTTGTGCCCCCTATAGTATGTAGGTTTTGATGACGTTTTTTGTAAATATATACGCCTGTCTTTGCTATTGTCAGACAGAGCGCTCTCGGAGTTTGCAGAGTTCTTTGCATGCCCTATTCTGATTGATAAACTCCCATTTACGCTCACCCGCACTCTGTCTTGGCCTTATTCCCATTTTGGGAGAGTCCTTTATTGTCTCTCATTGCGGGGAGGATCGTGCTGTTTGGGGACGCTTGCCTTCACCAGACATGCGAGGACAAGAGTAAATACAAACTTTCTCTACCTACAGCTCTCAACGAACTTCCGAAGTACCTAACAAAATTTCCCTGCAAACGCATACGAGACACCTTCCTATGCTTCTGATTGAATATTTTGCCAACCAGAGAATACCTCGCATACACCCGGCAAATCACCCTGGAGGAAAAGCACTGCAGATTCTACAAAAATAACACTGTATCTGAAACACTCTTCCATCTTTTTATGGAATGTGCCTCTCTATCTGAAACACGAGAAATATTTGCACAGATGCTCCCGAAAGAACACGTCAATCATGACCAGTCTAAGGGATGGGAACAGATCACAAGCGGACACTCTTTTCCACTTATCTTTACAACAATGCAATTCTGGGAGAAAATAATGAACATGATTCCAACAACTTAAACCAGAACCTATTAGCCCCCATCCACCGGACCAAGTCACGCCTGCCTCGTGATATTACTAACAGAAACTATCCCGACACTTATCTCCCACACTCAAATATTGCTAAAAAATTGTACACAAACTACATAGCAAAAAGAAAAAAGAAAAAATAATAATGTTTTCCCTGGAACATCGGTACTGATATCCGACATTTCACCTTTAGTTGTTTGCTATTTTTCATCAGGTAGTGCAGTGGTGAAGTATCAGGCCTGCAAACCTGACAACTGTTCGGCTTTAATTCATAAATTCACGGAACACTTTCAATGTTTCTCATTTTAGCTGGGGAGATTGAGTCCACCCTCTGAAAAAAGTGGGTGGACTCCGTCCACCCGCGTGTACCCTCGCCTTTAGCCCTGATGACATCTTATTGCATGCCCAAAACAAAACGGAACACAAGGGCAGGTTGGCAGCAGTCCTTGACCGGCTAGACAAAGCTAGTCTGACCATCCACAGGGACACGTGCGAATTCCTGAAGGAGGAGCTAGTATTTTTCGGCAATGTGTTCAACAGCAGTGGCATGAAGGTTGACCCCCTCAAGGTAGCCGATTTCAAGAGAGTGGCACCACCACCAACGCCCACAGAGGTCTGATGTTTCCTGGGGATGGCCACCTACTCCTTGAGATTCAGCAACAACCTGGCCACGCTCTCAGAACCACTGCAAGCCCTGACCAAATTGAAAACCAAGTGGGAGTGGGACAAGACATCCCAAGAGGTCTTTGAGAGCATTAAAGAGTTGCTGTCGGCCGATTCCACCATGGCCCACTATGATACCCAGCTGCAGACAGAACTGTATGTGGACACAAGCACTGTGGGCCTAGGGGCAATACAGGTGACAAACACCCCACCCGGAGACACGCAACCAGTGGCCTGTGCATCCAGAGCCCTCACTCCCACAGAACAACGCTACTCACACATGGAGAAAAAAGCCATTGCCATTCTATGGGGTGGAGGGGCAAGCACTTCCACGTATACCTGCATGGGCAGAAATGTAAGACCTACACAGACCACAAACCACTCGTCCCTAGCTTTACGGGCTCAGCACCACACCCCCCAGCGCGAATCGGGAAATGGTTGCTGCAGTAACAACAATACAATTTCGACGTTGCATACAGACCAGGAGCAGAAACCCTGCAGTCTTTCTGTGTAGGCACCCGCGAACCACCACAGCAGCAGAAATTACAGATTCCATGGAGACGGAAGAACATATATGTCTGGTCATCCAAGTGACGAAACCAATGACCGTGAGCATATCAAACTTAGTAGAAGTCACAAACAGCGACCCCTGTTGCACCCTGACGAAGAACGGCGTCCTGGCAGGAAAATGGGACTCCTTCCTCCAAAACAATTACAACCGCACCACGGACGCAAAGAACTTCCCAGCAGCAGTGTTCACAGTCCGCCATGAGCTGCCCATCAGGGACGAAGGCCTCATCTTGAGATGGACGTGTATACTGGTACCGCCTAGTCTGCAGGGCAAAATTGTGGCATTAGCACTTAAAGCTCACCAGGTCAGAGTAAGGACTAAAGCACGGATAAGACACAAAGGGCCTCATCACGAGTTGGGAGGTAACGCCAGCGCTATTACTGCCGCTGCTATTTGCCCTACCGCCAAACCCCCCGGCGCTATTAGCGCCGGATCACGGGTTTGGCGGAAAGGTTAGTGCCCATTCCCCATTGGGCCCATTCGGGAATTCCTCATTCCCCATTGGGCCCAATGGGGAAAATTCACGCTATTACTGCCGGCGGATTTCCCGCCAGCGGTAATAGCACCGAAAATCTGAAAATTTGCCTTGGATTTTCCCCAACTCAGAGCTGGGTGGAAATCCGCCAAGGCCATGATCTGGTGGGTCCTTAAATGCGGCAGTAAAAGCGCTACCGCCGCATTTAAGGGTTACCGCCAAACTCGTGATGAGGCCCAGAGTGTAGTTCCCACAAATCGATAAATAGAATGAGGAAATCATATCATCCTTCCTCCTGTGCCTGACCAGAGGTGCACCCCCACTACAGGAACCAATCCAATCCACCCGAAGGGGCATGGCATGGTCAGAATCAGTGAGTGTCGATTTCTGCACAGTACAAGAGGGGACATATCTCCTAGTAGCTATTGATGAACACTCACGATACCCAGAGATAGAAGAGGTAAAAGCAACGGCAGTGGAAGCAATATTTCCAGCTATGGCGAAGATGTTCACAACCCACAGGCTTCCAAGCGACAACTGGCACCCATTTCAAGGGGTTGAATTCGCCAAATACATGGATGACATACAGATAACACCACCTCATCACACTGCGGTGACCCCAGGCGAACGGCGACGCAGAACGGTTTATGAGGACAATTATCAAGGTCGCCATGATCGCAAAGGCTCAGGGAGCCCCATGGGAGTTTGAACTATACCGATTCCTCTGTAATTACCGGGCGATGCCCCATGCGTACGGTCCAGACCGGCAGTCTGGAGGGGCGTAGCCAACCAACACCATTGCAGACCCCGGCAGCATAGCCCATACCACCTGAGGGAGGCGCCCGAACCACTAGGAAATCTAAGTGACTATGTGTGCTACCTCAGAACTGTTGGGATGCGTGGCAGGATTATAAATGAGTTGACTTTTGTGTTATTAAGGGAAATGAATAGGGATGTTATGTTTACATCACCGCGCTGAGTAGAATGAACAACATGACATGACTCTGAACGGGAAGTCAGTCGTGGGCAAACCCGAAGCGGAGTAGTTGCATGCCACTCAGGCTCTCCCATCTACCTGCCAGCACGGGCTGGGGAGCTGGAGAAGGAAGCACACAACAGCGGTAATAGCCTCCAGAGATGTCATTTAGGGGCCGCCAGAGGTCGCAACTGCGACCTCCGAGGTCTCCCTTGCGACCTATGTGGTCCCCCTTGCGACCTCTAGACCTCTAAAAAAAACCTTTCTTTTATTTTATAATACAAGCTTGTGGGATGTGGCCAACACCATGTGGCTCTTTACTTCTGTAGTGGCTGGCTTTCTTGTTCAGGCCCCTTAAAAAAAGAAGAAAAATGAGAACAGGAGTGCCACAGTCTAACACTTTCAACACTGACCCTAAATAAGAAAGAATAGGAATACCAAATAATGTGTCTTTCTGGAATTCTATACAATAATTGCTAGACTCGTTAAAGGTTTATTTCAGGCACACTTCAGGGGGTGAGTCACTGATTTAGTCTGTTCTTAAATGCCTCAACTCGGCCTTTCATCCTTCTGAGATCGATAAATGAGTACCAACACAGGTTGGGTTATATTGGGTGTATATTTTTTCTATATAAAGCGCTTAAGCGTAAGTGCTATATAATAACATATCATTATCATTTGGTCATGACGTCTGCTTGCATTCACAGTAATTTGGCAATATGGGCCTATACACACTGATCTTAACGATACATATGGCGATCCATTCTTGTATGAAATGTACATCACATTATAGTGATATCGTAACCATATTTTTCGTAGTGTACAATGCATTGTGATGCCACTTCCTGTTTTGTTAACGGGTGAAAGGTCATGGTCTATCACTTCCCGCGATATCACTTCGGGTGGGGTCCATTTACATCACTTCCTGTCATGTCATCATGGGGGGGAAAAGGGTTGTGCAATGTCACTTCCGTTACCCCTGGCATTTTGGTGAAATGACGTCCCTGATAGCCTCACAAGTAAGTACTGCTGCAAGGAAGGGTAGGACTGGGAATAATAAAAATTACGTATCCAATGGAGAGTCTGGAAGTAAGACTCTAAAGCAAAATTCAGCCTCTATATAACAGAAACCGTTCCGCCTCTCTGAGAAGTCTCATTATCCACTTGTAGACTGCCTCTAGCACAAACGAATGGACTCCATTTATATTGTCCAGGTGATTATGAGCTTAAAAAAATGAGTCCTGCGTTGGCCGGGAATCGAACTCGGGTCAACTGCTTGGAAGGCAGCTATGCTCACCACTATACCCCCAACGCTTGCTACTTCAGCGTTTTTTGCTCTAGTACCAGTCCTGCTCATCTGCTCCGTAAACACAACTGTACATCTGTTTCATATTTCCATTGTAAGACCATATGCTGTGCTGACCAATCACTCACCTGCTGTTTTACGGTGTGTGATCAGCAGCATCTTTGAGGGACAACAATCAAAGATCTATTTTAGCCTACAGGTGGCGCGAGGCACCTTTCGAGAAAATCCGTTCTTCTCACACTATCTGTTATGTCATCTCACCATACTGCTACACCTCCTAGCACTCGGGGAGCACCTGCACTCTCGCCTTGGCTCGTTGTCGCTTTGTGTCCTTCCTTTACAGCTTACAGTCAGGAGCCCATGCACAGTGGCACTGGATGATGCAAGCCTGTCTAAGGTGATCGGATGCACACGTGCCAGCCTGTCCTAATCCAAGCAGGGGGCGCTTGTTCAGGGCAATGTTCCCTCCTTTGCGTTGTGGGACTTGATAACAAGTGCCAACATGTAAAGGAAAAAGCAGGACCAGACGAGCCTCTCCCGGCTGGATTGTGACTTGTGGACATGTGTGTAGTTTATGAAAACTAAAAAGACGACCAAAGGCACAAGGAGAATTGCATTACAGTGCCCTTTGCTGCAACAGCAAGACTAGGCCACCGGCCAGGTCATCCCTAGGACTGCCTTCTAAACTGGCACCTGCTGCTGTGTGTGCCATGTTCAGAAGTGAGCTCTCAAGTCCCTTGGGAACTGCTTTCCAGGTGACTATACTGCGCGTTAATGATTGCAGACACACAGTTAGATACAGACATAAAGAAAGACTTCTATTCACATCTTTAGTTTTTTCTATTACTAATGTTATGTGTCTGCAAACAATAACTCAGAGATTAAGTTTCCCCCAACAATGGGTGGCATGGCCACCCGGTCTGTTTTTTGTTTGAAATTCTGGGACTTGTAGTTTTTTCTAAATTTCAAATGTGAAATAAAAAACCACATATCCCATAATTCAATAAAACAAGCATTGGCAATGCCAACAGTTTGGGCATGAGTGGGCATTTAATAGCAGTTCTGGCGTATTTGCAATACTTATACACATGATCAATCAATGGGTGGGCAAATAACCAAACACCTACAAGCTTTGATCCGTCTTCAACATACGGTATTCACACAATCCGAAGAGATGCAACAAAATGTAACAAAACGGAAGTGCCTGCAACTTCAAGTAATCAAGTTGGGCTCTGCTTGGCTGGGAGATAAGTTAGCAGCCAAACGAGCAGTGCCGCTGCGCCTGCAACAAAAACATAGGGTTCCGCTCTGTGCTACTAAAAAGAAAAAGAAAAATTCCAAAACGTGATTGTCCTAAGTCTGGTCAATCACAAATGGATGAAATCCTGATCTCACCTCAATGGGTTTCAAACATGTGATCTATAGATTGCATTCTGTGCTCAGTCAGCAGCATTCGCTCAACCCAGGCATCTATCCTAGCTAGCGAAAGCAAGTACACAAATATGAACACGCATCAACTGTGACAAGAATTGAACAGGTCTTCAATGCAAAGAACACATGTGAGGACACATATTAACACATACATCTAGTGGCTCTGGAAGAACGCTTGGTTAAGACATTTCGATTACACCAGTTTCTTCTCTATATGAACTATGCTGTTCACCCTTTGAATGGTGCTTAGAAATAACACTGGCAGGCCATATACAACACAAAGTTTTGATGTTGCTGCATGACAGATATAGCACAAAAAGATCCCAAGAGCATGTGCTTATGGCAGGGACGGGAAGTTGCGGGTGGGAATGACCATAGAGATTGTCATGACTATGGGAGGTCAATGGATGAGTAAACAAAATACCTACTAGTTATGTGTCCAGACCAGCAGGGCTCTTGCACTTGAAACAGCCTCAAAAAAGCTTCCTCCTACCCCTACCTGCGTGGCTAAGAACCTCTGGGTTATCTTTGATTCCACACTTTCCTTCTCCGCACACATTTCTGACATCTCAAAAAAGTCAAACTTTTTACTGCACCTTCTTGGAGGTACTCTGCCTTTCCTTTCCTTCCCTCAAAGGCTCACTGTCTCCCAAGTTCTGGTTCTCTCCAGGCTGGATTACTGTAACAGCATCTTTCTAAATCTGCCTGCCTCCACTCTCTACCCTTTACAACTAATCCAGAACAGGACTGCAAGACTCATCCTTGGCCTCAAGCCCTGGGATCGTATCTCTCCAGCCCTGAAATCCCTTCATTGGCTCCCAGTGGATTCTAGGATTACATTTAAAACCCTCTGCATCGTCCATGAGGTTTTCTGGGGACTGGGTCCAAAATACCTTCAACTATCCCTCCGTAAATACCTCCCCTCTCGAGCCCTTCGCTCCGATAACCTCTAACTCCCTCAGGGTTAGTCGTTTTGCAAAGAAACGGGCTGGGGGTAGATCTCTGTCTTTGTCTGGGGCCTACCTTTGGAACAGCCTCCCGGCCACCTTGAGACTTGAGGAAAACATTCTTTGGTTCCGGAAGCATCTCAAGATCTTCCTCTTTGCCTCTGCCTTTGCCCCCCTTCTCTCCTGTTGATCTGTCTCGTCTCTTGGCATTGTGCACCTGGCCCCCTCTGTCATTCGGGCCCAGGCACCTGCTCACCCTACCACCCTCCAGGCCACCCCCTGCACTGGGGTTCTGTATCTGTACCCATACAGTCCCCCTCTCACTTTTGTCTGCACTTATCAGATATACCTTTTCTGACTAAACTTTCACCTGCCATTTGCTGGCTGTACTACCATGGTTTATTGCCTTTATTTATTTTATTTAGTATTTATTCTGTTTTCTCCTCTGTTTCCGCACTTTCCACTCCCTCCTCCCCCCCTTCCATGCACTTTCCCAATTCTCCCTTCTCCGTGCACTTGCGCTTTCTCAAATGTCACAGGGCCTATTGCTGTTTTCTTTTTTTTTTGGTTGTTCCTCCCTTGTTGCCCTCCCTCTTTGCCTGATCGCGCTCTGAAACACTTGTGTATGAGCGCCATATAAATAAAATAGTTCATTTCATTTCATTTCTACGTAAACTTTGACAGATGGCAACAAGTTGAATTAGGCAAAGAAATGTATGGTCAAGTGAACACCAAAGAGAGAAAAACCTATTGTCTATCACATGGGTAATAATAGGGTTAAACCCCCAAAAATAGTATTCCACTCTCTGCTTAGGGCATTTTGAAAGGAACAGCAGTTGAGTGTGCATTTTTAGCAGCTTTTCTACGCATTCTTATTGGACAACACACACCGCAGACCCCCACGCCGTTCTAGCTACACACATTATGGAAGGGACCCTACTATCCATGCAGGCTCATACTTGGAAAAGCATTTCTCCTGCATTACACAGCATTTCGCAAAACGAGAGTATTCTGCTCAGGCTGCATCATATGAAGGATTAGAACACAGACCATCTCATCCCACATGATCACATTTGCATGGAGATAATTGGCACTGTTGGATGCCACAAGGATGAGCACGAGCAGGGATGGAGCAGAAGGCAGGGATGGGCCATGAGGCAGGGATGGGCCATGAGGCAGGGGTGGGCCATGAGGCAGGCATGGGCCATGAGGCAGGGACGGGCCATGAAGCAGGGACGGGCCGTGAGGCAGGGATGGGCCATGAGGCAGGGATGGGCCATGAAGCAGGGATGGGCCATGAGGTAGGGATGGGCCAGGAAGCAGGGATGGCCCATGAGGCAGGGATGGGCTATGAGGCAGGGATGGGCAGGGATGGGCCATGAGGCAGGGACGGGCCGTGAAATGCAACAGGACTCAGGGTGAGGAGCAGTGATGTTCATCGGGTGTCACTGGCTATTATTCATTAATAGAGAGCAGTGTATTGCCAATAAAACGATTTCACGACATCATGGGGTGCTGGTGATATTAATAGACCTCTTGACCTGGACTCTCTGGGTTTATGATGCCCCAGGACCCCAGGATGGCATGAGATTCGAGGTGACCTGACATTATTCCTTTATTCATTGAAGTTCCAATAGACAAATTCGGTTTTCGTGGAAGTTACATAAATGATCGAATCAGGCGCCATGCACCTAACCTCTCCAGCTCCTTCATATTGTGTACCTTCTCCGCAGCACTAAGCTTCCCTACTCCCCGATACCTGCATATCACTCTGTAGCGCCTAAAAGCAACACTGTTCCTCACACATGCCAATTCACACGTGCAAATATAGAGCCTGGCCCTGTTTAATAACTCCCCAAACGTCCCCAAGATGTGTGGTTCTCCTTTCCTGGCAAGTGAAGAATGGGCTTGGTGTGTGTCCGACAATTCCTGGTGTAAAGGGCATTAAAAGGCCCAGTGTTGGCCCAAAGCAGACAGATGGGCTGTGGCAGATTAAGTGATGCTGTCATTGTCATTAGCTAAGGGGCCCTAAAATCCTGACAAGTGCTTCGAAGTGGCAAGAGTTTGCCTGGCACACATTCATTTGGCCCAATAGGTCATAGGCCTTCAACATCACATGTTGGATGGGCCACATACTAAGAAAATTAACTGGATCATGATACTGTATCTCAACAGTGTCCATGTTGCCTGTGTCTAGAACACTTATCGTTTTTACTTGTTGGTAAAAAAAAATGTTAAGTTGAAAGCCTATGACCTACTGGGCCGGATGAATGTGTAAGAATGAACTGTCTATGAATGAGTCTCTTGTCAAAGAAGGATCCGTAAAGGATTGGTTTGTACCGTAAACAATAAAATAGATGTATACTTTGTATGAAACAATCAACTAGAGTATCTGTTAATTACTATACAGTAGAAGAGAGGAGATTGTGACCAAATATAGCCTAGAGGACATTTTGTTTAGTTGATATTGATGTCTACTTGAAAGGCTCAAGAGGGCACCATTGACCCATGGGACAGGGTTTCAGAAGGTGATTTTTATTTATTTATATAGTGCCGGTCGCTCGCAAGCATCAGGGCGCTCACATATAGACAGCTGGTAAAAAAACACGTAATTACGGGACAATTTGCTCAAGTATGTGGTGTTTTCTTTTTTCTGGTACGTAGTGGTTTATTTGAAGAGGTGGGTCTTGAGTTTTTTCTGAAAGCTTGTTAATTCTTTTCTAACCTGATAGGGAGGGGAAGATTTGTCTAAGGGTTTCCTGCTATCTGGCCCACCAGCTCCATCGGGGGCGCCTCTTCGGCATCTACATTTAGTCCTGAAATCCTTGCAATCTCACTGTTTCCAGATGATTGGCTCCACTGATATTAAGCTACTAACACCTACCACGCTGGGTTTGTTGGCTATGTCTAGGTCAGGAGGTTGGGGGAGATAGCTGCTTTTAGAGCTTTGCCTCCTTTTTTGACGATACACCCTGAGGCCATTATTCTAACCCTTCCTTCCTAGGGTTGTACTGAAATTCAACCTCTCCCAGGACAAAGTTTTGGGAGAATTCTATCCAACACCTTTCACTCTGGAAGATAAAATGTCACAGCATTAGGATTTCTGAAGAGCTGTCCTGGCCGACTTGGATAAAACCACATTGTTCAGGAAGACTTTCATCTCTTTGTCACTTTTGGTGCAGCTGAGACAGGTTGGAAGACTTCAGTAGCCTCCCTGAGTAGATGAATCCTTTTACCAATCTCGCTGGCATACAGGATTACCTATGTTCCCCTTCCAGCCTGTACCAAAGGTTGATCCACTTGGGGCATGGCAACATCCTGGGTGGATGCTCAGAGATTCCCAAGGTGGACGTCTACAGAGATGCTACAGGGGCGGCAGAACACTTTTATCAAACATTATCGATTGAACGTGGAGGGACTTGCTGAGTGTGAAATCGGGAGTACTGTTCTGAAGGACACACACACACAAATATATGCATATGGTGGCAGGAAGCGCCTACCGGTGGTGGGGCGGTTTCGCACCACAATATGCAGAAACTGGGGACTGTCAATATAATCCAAAATATATGTTGTGGATGCAGCAAGCAAATGCTTGCTCAGCTGGGGCTCAGCAGAAGACCTGGGGCTGATGACATTTATTTGAAACATCTCAGATGACGGCGAAATCCGCGACCTTCTAGCGAGACACCCCAGGCTACTCCAAGGGATTGGGTGTTGGAAGGGCAAAGTAATCAAACTACACATCGACCCAACCATACAACCGCAAGCAGTACGGCACCGGAGGACACCATTCAACATGAGGGACCTGGTCGACAAAGAACTACGCGAATTGGAGAAAGCTGGAATAATTGAGGAGTTAACTGGACCAACACTGTGTGTCTGCCCGATGGTGATAACGAAGAAACACAAGCAACCAAGGCAGATCCGGATATGCATTGACACACGTTTCCCCCAACGCAGCCATCATTCTGGAGAGACACATCACCCAAACACTCGACTAAATAATTGCAGACCTCACTGGGTTCAAGATTTCCTCCAAAATAGACCTGAACGCGGGCTACACAAGGAGTCGAGATACATTACATTCTCGACACACCTAGGGCTGAGGAGATATAAAAGATTGAAATTTGGAATATCATCCGCTAGCAGAAGTCTTCCAACAAACCATCCAGACTGTCTTACTCGGCCTCCCGGGGTCCTAAATGTCAGTGATGACATCTTAGTGCATGCCAAAAACAAAATGGAACACAAGGGCAGGTTGCAGGGAGTCCTTGCCCAGCTAGACACAGCTGGTTTGACCATTCACAGAGCCAAGTGCGAATTCCTGAAGGAGGAGCTAATATTCTTCGGCTATGTGCTCAACAGCATTGGAGTGAAGGCTGACCCCCCCAAGTGAGCCGATTTCAAGAGAGTGGCACCAGGACCAACTCCCACGGAGGTCCGCAGTTTCATGGGAATGGCCACCTACTGCGGGAGATTCATCAACAACCTGGCCGCACTCTCAGAACCACTGTGAGCACTGATCAAATTGAAAGCCAAGTGGGAGTGGGACAAGACGTCCCAAGAGGTCTTTGAGAGCATTAAATATTTGTTGTCGGCCGATACCACCATGGCCTACTACGATACCCACCTGTAGACAGAACTGTATGTGGACACAAGCCCCGTGGGCCTAGGGGCCATACACGTGACAAACACCCCATCCGGAGATGCGCGACCAGTGGCCTGTGCATCCAGAGCGCTCACTCCCACAGAAGAACGCTACTCACACATCAAGAAAAAAGCCATCACCATTCTGTGGGGGGCAAACACTTCCACTTATCACTGCATGGGCAGAAATGTAAGACCTACACAGACCACAAACCACTCATCCCTAGCTTTACGGGCTCAGCGCCACACCCCCCAGCACAAATCGGGAAATGGTTGCTGCAGTTACAACAATACGATTTCGGCGTTGCATACAGACCACCCTGCAGTCTTTTTGTCCAGGCACCCACGAACCACCACAGTAGCAGAAATTACAGATTCCATGGAGACAGATGAACGCATATGCCTGGTCATCCGAGTGATGAAACCAATGGCTGCGAGCATATCAGACTTAGTAGAAGCCACAAACAGCGACCCTTGTTGCACCCTGACGAAGAACGCCATCCTGGTAGGTAAATGGAACTCCTTCCTCCAAAACAATCACAACCGCATCACGGATGCAAAGAACTTCCTGGCAGGAGTGTTCACAGTCCGCCACTAGCTGTCAGTCGCGGGCGAAGGCCTCATTTTGAGAGGGATGCTTATACTGGTACCGCCTAGTCTGCAGGACAGTGGCATTAGCACATTAAGGTCACCAGGGCAGAGTAAGGACTAAAGCACGGATAAGAAACAGAGTGTAGTTCCCACTGATCGATACATAGATCAAGGAAATCATATCATCCTTCCTCCTGTGCCTGACCACAGGCACACCCCCACTGCCAGAACCATCCAATCCACCCGAAGGGGCACAGTAAGGTCGGAATCAGTGAGTGTCGATTTCTGCACAGTACAGGAAGGGACATATCTCCTAGTAGCTATCGATGAACACTCACAATGCGCAGAGATAGAAGTGGTAAAATCAGCGGCAGTGGAAGCAATATTTCCAGCTATGGAGAAGATGTTCGCAACCCACAGGCTTCCAAGCGACAATGGGCACCCATTTCAAGGGGGGGGGGGTATTCGCCAAATACATGGATGACATACAGATAACAGCACCTCATCACTCTGCGGTTACCCCAGGCGAACAGCAAAGCAGAACGGTTTATGAGGACAATTAGCAAGGTCATCATGATCACAAAGTCTCAGGGAGCCCCATGGGAGTTTGAACTATACTGATTCCTCTGTAATTACCGGGTGATGTCCCATGCGTCCGGTCCAGACCAGCAGTCCGGAGGGGCGCAGCTATCCAACACCATCCAGACCCCGGCAGTGTTAGGCAGAATCCCGGGCAGTGCCCTTAGGGACCACTACACAAGATTACAGGTGGTAGTACAATTTCACCTTTGGTACAAGCCTGTACTACACAGTTAGAGTGGTAGCAGTAGCGGAGCATCCAGACTTATCTCAAGAGCAAATGAGCAGTAGTAGAGATTACCCAAAGGACTACAATTACTGTGACTCTAGCAAACACTGACTCAAGGTTTCTGGTTAAAAAGTAAAAGTACATTTATTTTTAGACCATCTGTTCACAAAACACTTCACTTCTATTAAATTAAAACCACACTTTAAATACACTACACCCAACCAATTCCCCTTGTGCAAAACAATTCAAGGTAAGTACCTTTGGATTTGACAGACCAGTGTTGTGAAACAAAGCCGTTACCGGGGGTTATTACGTGATAACATTTTGACAGTAATGACAATTCGGTCAAACACACTTAGCACATGAATTAACACAAGAGAGTTAGGGACAAAAATCATAGGCAATATTTTTGTCAAGGCAGATAGAATCAAGAAACACTTTCTAAAACGTAGATAAAAGTCAATAGGCCTGCACCAGTGTCAATGGGACAGGGGTCCTGTTGTCGAGGATCACAAGGTTAGAACAGTTCACGATTCGAGATTGCCAGGAGTACTTAGATATTGTCAAAAGGGTAGCAAAAGTTATAAGAGGGAAGGAATACAAGGGCAAGCCTTGGGTGAGGAGAAAGGGTTCACCCTAATTTTTCGAAGCTGGACACAGTACCTTATTCGCATAAAGAAAAGCTGGTGCTACGGCAGTTGTTCCTGGTAGTTCCTGCAGACTCACGGTTCCTGGAGCTTCAGTCATGGGGACAAGAAGGAGGACATTTGGAGCGATCTGCACTACCCAGGGATGAAGCCAGCAGCAAAAAGTGACGGTGAATAAAAGGTGCGCTCCTTTAAAACAGGAGAGGCTCTTAAGATGGCTATCCGGACCACTACAGCAGTGTGCAGCGATTTTGACCAAGAAGAGGATCCTCTGCCTGTGGAAGGTGAGCTGGTTGATCCCACCAGGCTCAAGGGAAGAAGACTCCGGACTGGATCTTCTCTTTTCGTTGAAGGGTAGATAGCTCAGGACTGTAGCAGGGCTTCAGCGGGACTCGGGAGTTGCAGCAGCCGTCTTCTTCTCTGCTTCTCTTCGGTTCTTTGCAGTTCCAGTGGCGACTCTGACTTCCAGCACAAGAGTCCTGCCTTTTATGCCAAAATCCTTCATTCACACAGCCTGGCTGTCAATCACTCAGCAGGGGGGTTGTCCGTCCCGCAAACCACCTCAGCCAATCGATACAAAGTGCGACTTGGGTCTCCAAGGAGACCCTGTGCAGGGGGTGCCTAAACCCCTCCCTCACATTCAGCCCGCCTAGACACCCAGACAGAAGCCCGCCAAAGGTCGGCGAACAAAGGAGGCAAACCTGGTTTGCTGCGCAAAGTAAAACACAAGAAGGACTTTAACAAAAAGAAATGGCGACTAAACCCGACCGGAGCCAAAAGGAAGAGTATTTGGTGAAGTGGGTTTATGTTTGAGGCTAATTTAATAGCCTAAAACAGTACCACGTTTATATAGTATAATCGCGGTAGAAATGTTAGGGTAGATACCACTGCCACCAGCCAAGTCTTAGTGTTAAGAGAGCAAAATAAAGCTCAGAGAAGCAAAGACAGAACGGGGTAGGAATTAAGCCTTTCCAGTACTACATGTAAAATGGGGTGTACTGTGTCTGCAGTTTAAATGACTAAATAAAGTTAATGGCAACTTTACATGTTTCTGGGGGACAGTAGTCAGCCCAGAAAAATGGAGTCAGTGGGAAGTCTCAAAGACAACCCTGTGTCACTGCACTGAAGGTGCTGTGTAACACACACAAAAAGTGGGGCTCATGGAGTGGTGTAGCTCCAGAGCCCAAGATCACACAAACAGTAGAAATACACATGGCAAAACACATGTAAGAGTGGGAAAAAAGGCTCACACTCTTACCAGGTGGAAAAAATAAACCCCAGTAATCCAGCAAAGCTGCTGAGGGACTCACTAGGTGAGGGAAATTAGCCATAAATGAGAATTCTCCTGACCCGGCAGCATAGCCCATACCACGTGAGGGAGGCGCCCAAACCACTAGGAAATCTAAGTGACTATGTGTGCCACCTCAGAACTGTTGGGATGGGTGGCAGGATTACAAATGAGTTGACTTTTGTGTTATTGAGGGAAATGAATAGGGATGTTCTGTTTATGTAACTGCGCTGTGTAGAATGAACACCACAACATGACCCTGAACGGAAAGTCAGTCGCGGGCAAACCCGAAGCGGAGTGGTTGCATGCCACTCCCTGCATGCCGGGTCCGGCTCTGCCAGCTACCTGCCAACACGGGCTGGGAAGCTGGAGAAGGGAGCACACAACAGCAGTAATAGCCTACAAAGTAAGGACTGCAGCAAAGAAGGTTAGGACTGGGAATTATAGAAAATTACATATGCAATGGAGAGTCTGGAAGTAAGACTCTTTTGGGCTTACTGCACAAAAACTCCCAGACTCGCTTGCGGTGGAAAAGGTTGCATTAATGTGACAGGCCAAAGCTCACAAATAACCGCTAACCTGGCTCCCTGGCCTTACAGACCAACACAAAATGTTTTAACAACCAAACAAATTTAATAATTAAACACTTTCAATTCCCCCAACAATTAAATAATTAAATCAGTTCCACTTCCTCCCTACCTATCCCTTGGACCCTACTGTCTCCATACCAACTTCTGAAGGTTTCCCGCTTTCTCCCCGGGGCCATGCCCTCCATCTTCAATACCTGTTCCCCCGGGGTAGCCCATTTGTGCAAACAGCACCACCCCCATCATTTCCTGCGCTATTCCCCTATTGTGCTTCACTCCCCCTCATCCAAAGGGGCCTTGCCCCCGGCAACCAACAACCTCATACCCTACAACTCCCCTCTACACCAAACTCCTCCTTCCTATGACCTGCAGCCAAGCTGACCTGCCACATCAGCAACGAGAAAACTTTACATATAACTTCCCCAACTAATGCCCCAGCCTGTCACAAGAAATCTGCCAACAAAACCCCCTCCGGGCCCTTAACTCTAGGCATAAAAATCCAATGAACCTCTTTAGGGGGAAAAAACCCACAAAACTCCTTATTAAAACCCCACCGCCCCCAAAATGTGCACCCTTGCCGGCCTAGAAAAAGAGTGTGGGAGGGCGGGGTCAAACGCTTGTCCTCAACCGTCGTCTGCTCCCTAACCTTCTCTGCACCCTTAAGTACCCCTGGAAACACGCTATGGGCAGGCCAGCTCGTTGGCCTGTGCAGCGCCAAAAATAACCCCCCGACTCCCCCGTTTGGGCTTACTGCACAAAAACACCCAGCTTGTAGTGGAAAATGTTGCTTTAATGTGACAGGCCAAAGCTCACAAATAACCGCTAACCAGGCACCGTGGCCTTACAGACTAACACAAAATGTTTTAACAACTAAACAAATTGTATAATTAAACACATTCAATCCCCCCAACAATTAAATAATTAAATCAGTTCTACTTCCTCCCTACCTATCCCTTGGACCCTACTGTCTCCTTACCATCTTCTCAAGGCTTCCCGCTTTCTCCCCGGGGCCATGCCCCTGCATCTTCAATACCTGTTCCCCCGGGGTAGCCCGTTTGTCCAAACAGCATCACCCCCACCATTTACAGCACTATTCCCCCATTGTGCTTCACTCCCCCCTCATCCAAAGGGGCCATGTCCCCGGCAACAGAAAAACCCTCCACTGAGGTGTTCTTTCTGCCCCACGCCCCTAATTTACCTCTCCTTCAGATTTGTATTATGTCCTGGACCGCCCACTTTGCCCCCTAAATCACTAACTATTCCCATAAACCGATAGATGCCCTCCCTCCTCTTAAAACGCAATCCTCACACAGATGTGTCCCTGAGCACCAGTGCTCGTGACCCCCACTGCCCCAACAAAATCCCCAACTACCCTTAAAACTTCCTCCTAGACCTACCCGCTGCCCCTTCAAATACCATTCCCCTGCAACCCTGCTCGGTGACATCTTTGTCCAACCACCTTACCTTGAGCCCCACTCCCAAAAACCAGCTAGGTCCCCTGTTATTTCTATAGCAAAGCTACTCCTCATAAATTTTCTAAGCCATACCTCCTGGGTGTGCTATAAATTCCTCCGAAACCCCATGACACTCCCTTCCAGCAGCCCACATGGGCAGCAAATAGACCCCTCTAAGCCCCTTAACTACCTAAAACACAGTTATGACTGCGTCCTCAGTTGCGTCCAAACAATCCGAACTCTCTCCCCACATACCCCGCCCCAATAGCCATTTGCTGGCTGCAATTCTACATCCACGGCAACTCACCTCTCCTTCAAGCCCCCATCTGCAAATGAAAATAGTTATGAGTCTCTCTTCTCCATTGCCAAACCACCCCCCTTGTTACTGCCCTTGTTCCCAATCTGCCCCCAGTTACCGGAAATCTCTACTTATATGCCCTGAACTTCCCTTATCCCTGCGCCCCTCCTGTTCCCCCTTCCTCTGCTAGTCGCCTTCCAACTCCCTTCCCATGCCTTGCGCCAACCTTCTTCAGGCAACAATCCCCACCTCTGCTCACACCCCTACTGCCTCAAAACCCTCCTTTTGACCCCCTAATACATATGCTGCCAGCGCAGCAGACCCAAATATTAACTCCTAAAAACCACCCTTCATTTACCCCCATCTGTCTCCCCCAAGGCAACCCCTTCTCACCTGACCACCTCCTTACTCCCACTACGGAAACACCCCCCAGTCCTTTCCTACCTGGCCCACCTATAATTCGCACCTTTAACACCCATCTTCTAAACAATGCACCTACCCCCACTTAGACCCCCCTCCTCCTCTATCCTATTACCCTCCTGTTCACACTTGCCCCCCACCCTCCATCTTCCTATTATTGCACCGTGTTTACCCACCCTGCCCTGAGGGCCCATGTGCACCCCCGTCCATGCAGGCCCTTCTCCTCATTCCTCCTCTTCGCCACTGCACAAGGAGCCAAACCTGCGCCCCGTCCATGCAGTCCAATCCATATAACTTACTCTTCCAGCCTTGCGTCCATTACATCATGTTTCCCACCTGCACCAGGGGCCCTCGTGCACCCCCGTCAATGCAGTCACCTCTTCTCATTCCCCCACTGCACCAAGGGCCAAACGAGCCAAGTTCCTCCTGTGCTGTGCGTATTCAATTCCCGCCCTAGCATGTGCCCTGTCTCCTGCCCCTCATGTGAACCAGGGCTACTATCGTACGCTCGAAGTTGCGATATCCTCTTAACCTCTGTGAGTCTCTCCGTCTTGACTGTGTTGCTATAACCCTCTCACTTCCCCCAAAGCTTGCTCACCATGTCGTGCGGCAAGCGTGAGGGCTTTGCCACCGTCTTCCACACCCTCCAATGATGGCCACCACCTCCTAACAGTTTTCCCAGTTACATCCCTCCCCCTGGGGACGTCCCCCCCCTACCTAAACGTCTTCCGCCTCACCCCTCTCCTACTCCCTTGGGATCGCCCCGAACCTCTCCCCAACCTTTGCCCCCCCACCCTTTGCGATAAACTGATGCCCCACCTACAGAAACCCCCCACTTTAACTGGCATACGGTCCTCCCCCCACCTCCTTGCCCCGCTCCTCTCCCTTTCCATCTGTCCCCTGCCTGAAAACAATATGTAATCGGATGCCGACCCGCACACCTGCTGCAATCGTGTTTAAATTTGCACATCATCCTTGTGCAGCCTTCTTTATTGAAAGCGCAACAAGCTGCTGAGGGTTGACCTCTGCCTCCTCCCCCTGCCACTTCTGGGGCGGGGTGACCAAGAAAGGGCCGGTAAGGCACGGGTAAGCCACTTGCTGTGTGTACCGTTGGAGCTGGCCTCGTCGGTGCCATCCATTGCAACCAGAGATCCATGTCTATCTCGCCCCAGACCGCCTGGTCTTCCTCCGCCAACCTTGCTCTAAACTCCTCGTCATAACCCATCCACGCGAAACTTCCAAAACTTGTGAAAGCCTTCCTAATCACGTTCATATACTTCAATAGAGCCACACATCTCTCCGGGAATTTCTCATAATAGACACTTGCATTGATGATAAAAGCTGACGTCCAATTCTCAATCGTCACCGGCACCCTTGGACGCGAGGCCAACTCCCTCTCCTCTTCCTTAGAACCCTCCTTGGCTCTGACCTCCCTATGTACTAGCTTGAACACATGCACAAATTCTCCTGCCCATATCTTATCCTTTGATGAAGTCATCAAGTGCGCTCCCAATGGTTTCGTAATGCCCATGTATGGCAACTTCTTCTTCTTTCCCTTTCCCTCTGTGTCTTTCTCTTTTGGCACCTGTACCTCGTGTGCCCCAGGCTCAATTGCCCCGTCTGTCTGCACTGCCACTGAAGAAACCTTCCTTTCCGTCTCCAAGGCCACCATAGCCTGAAGGCCAATTTACTTTCTCACCCCTTGCCCCACTACCCCTTCCCTTCTTGCCCCCAACCTTGTATTTCCCCTATGCCATTACCCCTCACCTCTTTCTGCCCTGCTGTCACCCGTCTGCAGCCTGGCCTCCACTCCAACGCTCCTAATCTCCTTTTTTACTAGGCTCCTGCTGCTGGGACAAAACATGTGAACAGTCACACCCAGCCACTTTCCCCCCAACCTCTTACCTCCCATCCCCCTTGCTACTGGCTTTCACCTTCCCACCTTAAACCCCTCCTCGCCTATCTCTTCTCCTTACAACACTGTACCCTTCATCCTCCCACTGCCCCACATATTCCTCCAACCCTTCATCATCCCCCATGTAATACCATGGCTGTTGCGAGCACATGCTCGGGCCCTGCAGATCCTCCTCTTGTGAGCCCGGGGCGTCCTCCCGCCACTCCTTCACCGTCTTCTCAGCGGGTCTGTGGGAGCTCCTTCCTGGTCCTATTCTGTCAGGCGAGGGGTCCTCTCCTCCACCCTTCGACCCTCCGTTCTAGGGGCCGTGTTGCACCCTCTAGTCTGTCTTTGTAAATCTTGCGGAGGGGCCATTCTTAAACCCTCTCCCATCTCTTCCTCTGAAACAGCGTGGGCCGTACTGTGCCCTCCACCTGAAGTCTCCTAGCCGGGGAGGTTGTTCCACACCTCTCCCTTTCCTCAGTACTCGAAGGGGATCGCTCTCTCTTCCTCCCACCTGCACTCTTCTGCAGGTATTTTCCTCCCTTACCCTCCTCACCACCGCCCACATCCGCACCCGGACACCCCTATCCTCACCCCCTGCCTGCCCTGCAACTTTTTGCAATCTCCTATCTCTCACCTCCTCCTCCACATCTTTGTTCCCCAAATCCCCTTGCGTCCCCTCCCCTACCCCTTCGGCCACCCTCCTGGGCATCTCCCTCCTACCCCTCTGGCCCGCTTTCTCCCAAACCTCCCCTCTACCGTCTGCCGGGCTGCAAGCTTCCAGTGAAGCAAGAGCCCATCTGCCACAGCTCTCCGCTGTATCCTCCCCCCACTGTCCTCCTTTTCCCCTGTAACCTCCCCCACCGCCCGTCAATCTGGGTCTCAGTTGCCCTGCTGATAATAGCCATCAATTAACCCCATTTTCCTTGGCCCATGTCCCACCATCCTGCCGCAGCAGCGCTGCTTAAAATGTGCGCCCCGCCCCACTGACCCACTTAAAAAGCTGGCCCCCGAGCCAACTTATTCCCTGGATGAACCAGCTAACAAGGAAAGGAAAAGCTTCTTTATCTGAAGCCCAGGACTCCACTCCCCCCCCCACAGCCAGAAGTAAACCACCTAAAATTGACCCTAATAAACTTTATTCACCAGGTTATGCGTAACAAAATTGGCTGTCTCTTCTTATACTTGCTCCTATTTAATTATATCTGTAACTTTCTTTTATTGCTAATCCTTCTTTTTTTAACCAAGCCTATCAAGAAAACCACCTGCAGACAATAATGCGAGACATCACCGCGTGTAATTACAACACTGCAGCTTAACCGCCCGGCCGACGGGAAGCCTCAATGAAGCTCCCTCCTACGGCGACTTTCCCACAAAATTCCCCCAACAAATGGCCCAGCAACCTTGCACCTGCAACTCTGCAGACCCGCTGCACGCAGAGCCCGAAAACCGAAACATGGGCACAAGCTGCCCGCACCAACCCCCCACTAAGGACCCGCCCGGTCCTGGTACCGGGGTGAAAACACCCTCTTAACTGCTCTCCCACCGCATGGGAGCCGGCAGCCAACTACCCAGAACCCCCGCTTAACGAAAATCTGACACGGCAACCTCGTTCGCCTTGGACACTACCCACCAAAACAGCTGGCCGCGGGGAGCCGCACATACGGTAAGAGGGTATACCTTACTTACGGTGCACCCATCTATGTGAAATGTTTTCTCTTTCCTTTTTTAATTTTTTATTTTTTTCTTAATTGTACTAATGCCCGCTTACACTACCCAACCATCAACTAAACTTTGTTACAAAACTCTGCCTCACCTCAGCTGTCGCTATACTATAGGCCCCACACCAGGGAAGGCTCAGGAGCAAGTGACCAGGACAAACGCTCGTCCTCAACCGTCGACTGCTCACGAACCTTCCCTGCCCCCTTACCCCTGGAATACCCCTGGAGACGCGCTATGCCCAGGCCAGCTCGTTGGCCTGTGCAGCGCCCAAAATATACCCGGGGAAACGCTTTGCATCCCCCCCAATCCCACCTTCCAAACCCCTCTAACCCCCGCCAGCCCCCCACACCTCAAAGCAAAATTCAGCCTCTATGTAACAGAAACCGTTCTGCCTCTCTGAGAAGTCTCATTATCCGCTTGTAGACTGCCTCTAGCACAAAAGAAAGAATCGACTCTATTTATATTGTCCTGATGATTGTGAGCTAAAAAAAAAAAAAAAACAGAAAAAGAGTCTGCGGAATCGAACCCGGGTCAACTGCTTGGAAGGCAGCTATGCTCACCACTATACCACCAACGCTTCATGCGCAACCCCTTCCTGCCCTAGTTCCAATCCTGCTCTTCTGCTTCGTAAACACAACTGCACATCTGTTTCATATTTCCATTCTAAGAACCAGTCACTCGCCTGCTCTTTTACGGTGTGTGGTCAGCAGCATCTTTGAGGGACAAAAATCAAAGATCTATTTTAACCTACAGATGGCGCCAGGCACCTTTCGCAAAAATCCTTAATTCTCGCACTAATTGTTATCTCACCATACTGCTACACCTCCTAGCACTCGGAGCACACGTGCACTCTCGCCTTGGCTCGTTGACGCTTTGTGTCCTTCCTTTACAGCTTCCAGTCAGGAGCCCATGCACAGTGGCAATGGATGATGCAAGCCTGTCTAAGGGGATCGGATGCACACGTGCCAGCCTGTCCTATTGCAAGAAGGGGGCGCTTGCCCAGGGCAATGATCCCTCCTTTGCATTCTGGGACTTGATAACAAGTGCCAACAGGTAAAGGAAAAAGCAGGACCTGACGAGCCTCTCCCGGCTGGATTGTGACTTGTGGACATGTGTGTCGTTTGTGAAAACTAAAAAGACGACCAAAGGCACAAGGAGAATTGCATTACAGTGCCCTTTGCTGCAACAGCAAGACTAGGCCGTCGCCTTCTAAACTGGCACCTGCTGCTGTGTGTGCCATGTTCAGAAGGGAGCTCTCAAGTCCTTTGGGAACTGCTTTCCAGATCACTATACTTTGGACGTTTTCGTTTTTTTTGCATTTAACAATTCAAAGGCATGAATTGAGTACATTCATTGGCCCTACATAGCAATTACTTTTAGTTCCAAAAACGTCTGCACGTTAATGATTGCAGACACACCTAGATACAGACATAATGAACTTCTATTCACATCTTTAGTTTGTTCTATTAATAATGGTATGTGTCTGCAAACAATAACTCAAAGCTTAAGTTTTTTCCAACAATGCACAGCAAGGCCACCTAGTCTGTGTTTTTTTCTTGGAATTCTGGGACTTGTAGTTTTTCTAAATTTCAAATGGGAAATAAAAAAAACTACATAACCCATAATTCAATAAATAAGTATTGGCAATGCCAACAGTTTGGTCTTTTGTGCGCATCTAATAGCAGCGCCTGTGAAATGCCTAATACTTATACACATGGTCAATCAATGGGTGGGCAAATAACCAAGCACATACAAGCTTTCATTCGTCCCCAACATTGTGTGTTCACCCAATTCCGAAAAGATGCAACAAAACGGAAGTGCCTGCAACTTCAAGTAATCAAGTTGGGCTCTGCTGCGCTGGAAGATAAGCTAGCAGCCAAAAGAGCGTTTGACGCTGCGCCTGCAACAAAAACATAGGTTTCAGATCTGTGCTACTAAAAAGAAAAAGAAACATTCCAAAAAGTGATTGTCCTAAGTCTGGTCAATCACAAATGGAGGAAATCCTGATCCTACCTCAATGGGATTCAAACAAGTGAACTATAGATTGCATTATGTACCCGGTCAGCAGCATTCGCTCAAACCAGCCATCTATCCTATCTAGCAAAAGTAAGTACACAAATATGAACACACATCAACTGTGACAAGAATTGAACAGGTCCTCAATGCAAAGAACACATGTAAATCTAGTGGCTGAACCCTTTGAATGGTGCCTAGAAATAACACTGGCAGGCCATATACAACACAAAGTTTCGATGTTGCTGCATGACAGACATAGCACAAAAAGATCCCAGGAGCATGTGCTTATGGCAGGGAGGGGAAATTGTGGGTGGGAATGACCATAGAGATTGTCATGACTATGGGAGGTCAATGGATGGGTAAACAAAATACCTACTAGCTATGTGTCCAGACCAGCAAGGCACTTGCACTTGAAACAGCCTCAAAAAAGCTTCTACGTACATTTGGACAGATATTATGCAAAGAAATGTATGGCCAAGTTAATAACAAAGGGAGACCAAATGAATTGTCTTTCACATGGGTTATAATCTGGTTAAAACCCCAAATATAGTATTCCAATCTCTGCTTAGTTCATTTTGAAAGGAACAGCAGTTGAGTGTGCATTTTTAGCAGCTTTTCTACGCAGTCTTATTAGACAACACACACCGCAGACCCCCACGCCGTGCTAGCTACACACATTATGGAAGGGACCCTACTATCCATGCAGGCTCATACTTGGAAAAGCATTTCTTCTAGATAGGATTGTGAATGTTAGCAAGTATCACATTTATATAGAATTGTAAACATTAGCCTGCGTCGCATCTAGATAGGATTGTGAATGTTAACAAGTGCCACACTTAGATAAAATTGTGCCATGTGAAAAAGTGCCACACTTAGATAGAATTGTGAACATTAGCCTGCGCCGTACCCAGATAGAATTGTGAATGTTAGCAAATACCACACTTAGAATTGTGAAAATTAGCCTGCGTTGCTTCTAGATAGGATTGTGAATGTTAGCAAGTATCACATTTAGATAGAATTGTGAACACTAGCCTGCGTCACATCTAGACAGGATTGTAAATGTCAGGCAAGTGCCACATTTAGATAGAAGAGAAAATATTTACATTAACATGAACCTAGAAATTGCTCCTGCTGTATTGGTTCATAAATCCACACACACATTCTCATCCCATATCATTATGCTTACTCTCTACTCTACACCATCACACAATTAGAATGCAGCTATACCCCTCAATCAATTCGGCCTAGCTGTTCACATACGAACATTACCACATGAACATCTCATCATTCTAATAAATCGCAGCTGTACACCATGACAAACCGGCCTAGCTGCACACATAAGCGTCCTACAGGCCTAACGCAGCCAGAACCCAGTCCTGGTGTCCACCCGCCAGACTGCACACATTCAACCGACATCAATACCACCACACCTAATGCTAGGATGCAGCTACCATCAGGCAAATACAACAGCTGCACACATAAACGGTGCACCCAAGCACCCTACGACACCCTACTCTCTCAACTGACCAGGTCTACGGTCCCAGAGGGCGCTCAACCTACCAGCGCTTTGAGGTCATACCAATGATATATTGAGCGCTATATAAATGCCAAATAACATAACATATATAACATTCATTGAAGTTCCAATAGACAATTTCGGTTTTCGTGGAAGTTACATAAATGATCGAATCAGGTGCCATGCACCTAACCTCTCCAGCTCCTTCATATTGTGTACCTTCTCCGCAGCACTAAGCTTCCCTACTCCCCGATACCTGCATATCACTCTGTAGCACCTAGAAGCAACACTGTTCCTCACACGTGCCAATTCACACGTACAAATATAGAGCCTGGCCCTGTTTAATAACTCCCCAAACGTCCCCAAGATTTGTGGTTCTCCTTTCCTGGCAAGCGAAGAATAGGCTTGGTGTGTGTCTGACAATTCCTGGTGTAAAGGGCATTAAAAGGCCCAGTGTTGGCCCAAAGCAGACAGATGGGCTGCGGCAGATTAAGTGATGCTGTCATTGTCATTAGCTAAGTTAACTTCCAGCGTACACTGTGCTTGCTCTGAACAGAGCGGCAGCCTTTCGGCAGAGCACACATTTTAGACTGAGCATGAAAAGAGCAAGTAAGTACATAGTTATGTAGAAAGCATCCCACAACAGGAAATTCTTCCCAGTCACTTGTTGCCGCTACCTTGTGTGCTGTGATTTTCCGATCTATATACACAGTGCAGGAAATGGAAAACGTTTATTGGGGGAAACTCACTTCTCAGGAGGGGCAGGGCTTTGGGAAAGAGTGGTTGGGCCGAGGGGCGTGGCCCCCATCTAGGTTGTGCAGCACAGTACCCCTATATAGAACCCAATCCTGGCTATTTGCATAAAGGCAAAGAGCGATATGGGAACAACATAAAGTCGACAATTTTAAATGATAAATAGTGATTCATTAAGAAAACCTTTTAAGTGAATAATGGTCTCTTCTGTTTTGAATATTCACCCTAATAAAGAGATGTCTGTAAAATGCGGGACATATATACCAGTTTGAACCACTGCAAAACTGTATGCAAAGCTTTGGTAGTTTCTGTACGCAGGGTCCAACGCTTGTTCAAGAATTGGTTGTGCAGGGGACATCCTGCACTACAACGAGCAGACAGCTTTCAGAAGACTCGCAGGAATCGGTCTGCTCGTCTTGTTCCGGCCCATTTCCTGCACTGGATATACAAAATGTAATCACCTGGCAAAACAGGACACACATACAAGAGCAGATCACACGCCCCTGCTCTTCCAAATGCCATTATCAGAAGGGCAACCTGATAGGCATGCAGCCTCATCCCTTTCAACGCTGGCATTGTAATGTATCCGTGGCTTAACAGGTTCTGCATGATGAGGTCTCGGTTCAAGCTAGGAACCACTGGTTGGATAGCAATGGATGTTACTGCATCACTTCCAGAGCATTTGATCCCGGTGGTGGCACTCTCCGTTTAAAGTTGGACCCAACACGCCCTCTCCTTGTTTTCAACATTCATTTTAAACACCTCCTTTGAATCTGCAAACATTTACAACACCATGATGCTAGAAAATGTCTGACCTGCACGAGACAGCCAGACAGCTGTGTATTGCCCGACTTGTCCTCGTATCACAGAAATGTTCTACACATGCACCTTCTAAATAAAATGTTGACGTGTGCATGCATTACACTGCTTCAGGCTATGTGGTGCAGCCATTTACTGTGAAGAATACGCAGAATGAGGGTCTTTGGAATGCTTATGGCCCCTTCCCAGGGAGCCATGACTTTCCAGGGAAAGGAGCCATAAGCACTCTCCAATTCACACGTGTCTGCCCCAGCCCAAGGAAAAAAGACAAGATATCCGAGAAACCGAATTGGGGAATGACCAAGAGACCTGTGAAGCCCGCTATGGCTTTTACCATAGCTAGGCTTTGTTACTGCCAACCGGAAGGACACAGGAAAAAAATACCTTTCGTTACGATTTCAAGGAGGCAGACCTCTGTTTTACACATCAAAAAAGCACAATTTTCCTCGTTTTTGGTGACGAGGATGCGTACTACACAGCAGTTTAAGTGCCACCATCGGGCATTTGATATTCCCGTTGTGCTTCCCATGCGCTGCAGATGCACCCGCTGCTGATGCTCATCCTCGGATCAACAGAACACACTCTCTGGACGAGCAACAGTTGGTGTCAAATGTGCACGCAGGCGCAATGAGCCTTGGCACATCTCACTGCAGCAGCAGAAAACAGTGTTACCGACGGCGAGTTGAATGTTACTGGGGCTCGTTATGGGTATGCTAGTAAAACCTGCCTGGTATATCACAAACGGCGGCAGTAATGGTAAATCCCCATTTCCATGGGGTCCCCGGAAATGGGGTCACTGAAGCACCAGCACTGTTGCTAAAGGTGCTTCAGTGACAACCATGCCGGTAGGGGCCTAAAAACTCAGCAGGTCAGGCCTGCCAGGGGATCCGTGGTCCCTACTGGCATTGTTGTAGTATGGCGCTCTGGAATGGGTGCTGGTACATTGCTACCGGCACCCTTATTTCCGGACGGCCATACTTAGGAGGGCCATTATCTTAATCAGGAGGTTGTGCTGAAAACCTTCCGGTTACAGTCTGTTGCTCGGTAATATCTATGTACAGCAGGCGGAATGCTAACATCCCCTTCCAGCACTTAATCTGCAAACTGGCAATAGTGCATAACTATGTTTGCAGAAAATCTGCTGCCAAGAATCTCAGAAGGAAACCAAATTCACCCTTTTCAGAGTCTAGCTATTCCCCCTCACCCAGATTATATGGTAGTTAATCAATATTTCATAGTGCCTAAAACTTGATTTTTAAAATGTGGAGATTTTTGAAAGATCTAAAAAAATAAATATGATATAGTCACTATCGCTAAAAAAATAAGTGACCGACAGCTTGCCATGATGTAAAACGATTAAATGGGAGGAGGTACCCCTCTGATCTGTGTGGAAGACAAAGGTCAGATTGTGGTACCTAAGGGTAACAAAGGTACAGGAAGATGCATGGTATCTTTCCCATTCAAAGATGACTGCTAGTTTTGGCTTGTTTCCAGAGAGCTTCCTTAGAGACAGTCATAGTCACTATCACAAAAATACAAGTGACCGACAGCTGGACATGCTCTAAAAAGATTACATTGGAGGAGGTGCCCTTCTGCTCTGTGTGGAAGACACAGGTCATGTGGTGGTACCTAGCGGTAACAAAAGTACAGGAAGATGCATGGTATCTTTCCCATTCAAACAAACAAACAACAAAGAATGAGATCAGGAGTGAAAAGGTAGCAACGAAAAGGAGCTGGGACAGTGTTATGTAATGTTATGTACACTTATATAGCGCACGGTCGCCCAAAGGCATCATGACGCTGGAGAGGCAAGTAACTAACAAACCAGGGCAACACGGCACAAGTCCATCAGTCGCAAAGATCAAAATAGATGTGTTTTTATGGCTTTCCTGAAAACTAAATAATTAGGCATTTTTTAAATTGCCAGCGGGAGATCGTTCCACAACTGAGCCGCAGCAATGGAGAACGCAAAACCCCCAACACGGGAGCGACGGAATGTGGGCACACATAACAGACCTGCCGACGCTGAACGTAATGAGCGCTTGGGGAAATAACGCACAAACTTAGTGCGGAGATACGCTGCCCCCTGTTCGTGCAAACCCCGATGGACAATGCACAATGCTCTGAATCGTATACGCTGAGTCATTGGGAGCCAGTGCAGGGAATGTAAAACTGGTGAAATATGGGCCCTTTAGGGTGTCCCAGTTGCCACACGTACCGCCAGGTTTTGAAGACGTTGAAGTCGGTCGACCAAACCCTTGGGCTGCACCTGATAAAGACTGAAGCTGTTTTGTGTCCTCCACCAAGCCGGGATGCCGGTGTGAAGCAGTGGGAAGATTGCAGAAATAGTTGGGGGACGAGTTGTGGTTGCTCAGCAGTGGGGTATGCCCATATTTGGACTAGTGTGAAAGATGATTGTAGATGATTATGATTTGTTAAAGTATTAACTAGAGGGCGAATGTTGGGGTGGTCTAGAATGGTCCAAACAATGGAGAACAGTTAATGTTGCACATGCCATATTTGTAACTGCCAGTTATTTAGATCACAATGTTTCCATGGAGCCAGTAAGCCGGGTGGATGAGATAACTACTGTCCGTTCAAAAAGAACCGGTTTACTCAGCCTCCTTCATGTCGCTAGAAGTATCTATGCAAACCATGTGGTATTATGTTTAAGGTTAAAGGGCTCAGGCTAATTGTTACCAGTAATGAATTGTTTTGGAACACACATTTTTAACTGTTAGATGATGTCACAACCTATTACGGACAAATCCCAAGAAGGTCTGTGCTATGGATATGATGTGAAGATGGTAGTTAAGATAACAAGTGGCAAATGAGAATGAAAGGATTGGAGAAAGATGGGATTTCTTTATAGAGGGTTTGCTCAATAATCTGTGGGGGTTGGATTGTAATAAAATATATTGGAGTGTGTTAACTGTTGCAAAATTGTATATAATGTGTCAACATGTGTGGTTTGTTGAGACTTGGGCTGGTTTGTCTCAATAGAGTCATCTAGCTGCTCATAGGAAGATTGAACAAAACATGCACTCGCTTCTTAGGTGGTGGGCCCACTTTGGGTTCAGGTGATTAGGGGCCTGCCCATACAAACCTAGGGCATGCCAGGGTGATGGAAGTATTATACTGCCAGGTATAGGGGGAGGCATGGGAAAAGAAGAAGGGTTTGTGTCATGGAGGCTGTGGCCTCCTAAGCACTGGGAAGAGGAAGAGCAGGACTAGGAGCAATGAAGATTACTGGTAAGTAATCCTATCATTAATGGATTTTAAACCATAAATGCATATATGTTAAATTTAGAATGGCTAAGCACATATTTGAATCCCACCTCTCACAGAGCAGCAACTGCCACTGCTCAGAAAAGAAACGCAAAATTTTACGACTAAAGAAAGATTGTAAAATCTTTGAAACACAATTTCTTGTTGTAAATGCGCCTTACAAAAGCACAATGAATAAATACATTTGGAATAATTGTTAATGACATTCACTGGGGGAAAAAGTAGAAGGGGACACCCGGATTTGAACCAGGGACCTCTTGATCTGCAGTCAAATGCTCTACCACTGAGCTATATCCCCTTGTTCTATGATGTGTGTCCTACTCTCCCTGTTCAGTACGATTGAGTAACGTTAAAAAGACGCTATGTTGAGAAAGAAAAATACATCCATCTCTCCACGCAGCACTGCGCCCGTGTTATTGTGGCGAGGGATAAAGCCTGCCATCTAGTCTAGCGGGCTCGATAGAGGAGGGCGGATTTACATTTCAGTGAAATCTGTGAAATCTGCCATCTGTGGCGCACACATTGCTCCTTTGTGTTTTTATCCTTTCCAGCGCGCTTTATCCACACGCGCTTGCTCGCACTGGTGACAGCAGCAACTGCAGCTCCCATGAGAGGTTTTGGGGCGCATTGAAGGAATCGAAAAACCTGTTTGCCCCACCCACCTTTCTCAGTCAAAGCCTGATACGTGTGGTGACCTGTACTACGATGAACTACGATCGGAAACATTGACAAGAACTGATTTGAAGCTAACACGATACTACAGCAACAGCCACTTTGGGTTCTTATCTGGCCGTTCAAATCTCGCGATGTGCTGCCCATCCAGTGCAGTGCTGCCAGGTCGGAAGGAAAAAATAAGCTGAATGCCCTTCCAAAACAAGCCCAGAACAAGCTGCCTCCCATCCAAATAAGCGGAAAAAACAAGCGTGCACCTAAAAAGTTGTGGAAAGGTCTCAAAAGTAAGAAACATAACACAACAAGAAAAACATACATAGACAGAACACTGACGTAGTGTGTTAGAACAACAATATTTTATTGCATGGTGACTAGAAGTCCCAGATTGCAAAATAATACGGCCCTGAAATACATTCTATTTATATTTATTGTTTTATATAGCGCCTTAATCCAAGGCGCTATATAATATTGTAACATGGCCAATTGGAAGCTGAAAAGAAACATGGCATCCCAGAATACATATATCTGATAAAATGTTGTATATAGATTCCAATAGTCCTGTTACCCAGTCTTGCAAAAAAAAGTTTTAAAAAAATAAATAAATGAAGGATGTTAGTGGATAATCCGTCAGCACTGGGGATATCACCAGGATAATATTGCTATAGAATGACGCTTGCTAAACTAAACCAATCCCCTTCTTTACATGTCAGTGTGTCTGTCTGCATGACAAAACCTTTAAAGTGTGCTTTCTTTGCATATGTTTAGGCATTTGGCATTGATGGGCTACCTGGTGGGCAAGTAACGATCCCATCAGTGCCAAACACCTAAGCATATGCAAAATACAGGGCGCCCCCTAGAGCAAGACATAGCAGCAATTGCAGCCCAGTGCAGGACGCTCTGTGCGACGTGTAATGGGCTTAACAGCAATATAAACAAGCCCAATTACACGCGCACAGACGATCCAACAAGCGGACAAAAACCGCGACAGGCGACCTCCAAATATTATAGGCTACTTTGGGCAAAAACAAGCCCAAAGTCGCTTATAATACGCGGACCTGGCAACACTGCACCAGTGTTGCCAGGTCCAAATGAAAAAATAAGCTGAATGCCCACTAAAAACAAGCCCAAAACAAGCTGCCTCCCAACCAAATAAGCTGAAGAAACAAGCGCACCTCTAAAACACCATGGCTAGGTCTAAAAAGTACGAAAGATAACAATAATGCAAATATACATAGAGAAAACACAAACAGAAAATGTTAGAACAAAAAGCATTTATTAAAAAAATTGTATTTTATTTTTAAGTCTTTATTATGTGTGCTTGCCACACAGCGATCTTCAACTCGTGTGGTCCCCAGCTTTCCGCCTAAAAACATAATACCTCTCTATCAATCTCCTACATTGAATATGAAAGAAGCCTGACTAGCACTTGTCAAACACAAGCATGTCCACATGACCCATTCCAACCAGTTTTTATTTTGTATTCTAATATATTTTATTATCTTTTGAGAAACTGTTCATTCCTTAATGAAATGGGGCATGTTGGCATTCCAACACAAATTCCTGATTCTGTATCGTGTCTTGTGGAGTTTTTTCAATAAGACAAAAGGTACATGTTCACAAACTAAAATGAGAACTTATATTACAGCAAGAGTAAGCAAACATTTCTAGGGGCAGCATTTTTGTAACTTAGTTCAAACTTGAACAATATAGTATTAACCCAGCCTTTTCTCCAACGCCAAAATGCTAAATTGTATCTTTCTCCCATCTGTTAAATGTTTATTTGTACCCATTTAAAAAAATCAATAGAGATATTTGAACATAGAAAATACAGCACCACTCTCAGTCCTCTCCTAATGTGTATTCTTCCAAAGAAATCAAACGTTAGCAGCATAGAACAAAGATAGCCAACGCAGAAGCACAATTATTCCTTTGGGTCTACAAACAAAGTGTGTATTTTTGTAAGGCGAGAATAAAAGATAGCTTTGAGCAATAGAAACGACTTTCTATTTGCTTACGTTGCTGATACATTATTCCAACATGGTTTCACAAATATCTATCATTTGTGTTATCGACCTGATGAATTATGCAGCACACAGAGGCATATCAGTGAGTCCAGAGCTGTAGTAAAAAGTGGCACAAAAGGTGGGGCCTGGGTAGGCGGTTTAGCACTTACAGTGCAGTGAAAGTCACAAGCAGATGATAAAAAAGCACGATTTTCATCGAAAGCATTTCTGCATGTGTCAAAGTGAAGGAGCCACAGTAAGCCACGGAGATGTTAACTCCTAGACCATGACTTAAATAAGAGTTAACTTCCAGATGGCTTATTGTAGTGCTTCTTCAGATCCCTGCTGCGGCACTGACAGTGGGCCCTGCTGCTAATTGCATTTAGCAGCAGTGGTCGCTGCGCCACAGCGGGGATTGAAGAGTGCTGACTGCCGGGGAAGCGATTCTGCTTGTTACGCTTTTTGCCCGCTTATCCCTGTTAGCGGCTTATTCAGTTCACTGAATCGGTGAACTGAATAAGCGCAACAATAAGCGGTCAATTAGGGAAATAAGCGGACAAAAACCGCGACAAGCGACCAGCAAAAATTATAAGCGACTTCGGGCAAAAAGAAGCCCAAAGTCGCTTATAATAAGCGGCCGTGGCAACACTGTGCCCCGCGCTCATCCGTAGTCATGTGCAGTGCTGTGTGGTGCGAAGCCCGCCTGACGTCTCTCTGATGGGCAGTGTCCCGATTCGTGTGCGCACGGGTGACATGTACTTAATAAACTGATATTACAATAGGCTTCCCTGACACAAAACACCCTTAGCCTGCTCCTGCCATCTGCACCAGTGGCACACATGCCAACATTCCGACGCAGCTGGGAGGGAGATTTCTATAGAGAAATCGGGAGAGAACAATTTCCCCATACGAATGCATTGGGGAAATAACTATTTCAGGTGGGAGAACGTGAAAAATAACTCTATTTTTCACTGAAAAATCGGGAGTCTCCCGCCTAAATCCGGAGGGTTGGCATATATGCAGTGGCGTCATTCGAAATCAGTATGGGGGAAGGGGATGTAACGTCCACAGTACTGACGACCCTACTCACTCTCCCTGCGGGGAAGGTCCCATGCTACGGCTTGGTAATATGAAACTAAGTGACGTGGGTGTGGGGGAGGAGTTATAGGAATAACAAGAAATAAAAGAAGGTCCTGTGTCAGAGGCAGGGGCCTCATTAGGTAAGTACTGCGACGAGGAAGAGTATGACCAGGAGTAATGAAGATTACAAGCAAGTAATCAGAGCATTGGCGACGAGATTAATCCATGCCTTGCCTGTGCAAGACTTCTACTGCGGTGCACCTCCTTGGGTCCGCACACCAGGGACGTCATTTAGGGAACGCAGGGGGTTGCAACTGCGACCCCTAAGGCTTCCCTTGCTACCCATGGGATCTCCCTTGCTACCACTAAAAAAAAAAATACATTGTTTATTTTTTCTTTTTATGGAAACTCCTGGGCTGGGACCAACACCATGTGGCTCTTTGTTTCTGGAGTGGCTGGCTTTCTTGTTCAAGCCTCTTAAAAAAAACAGGGGGTTCCACAAGTGTACCACTTTGAGTCATGACCCTAAATAAGAAAGAATAGGAATAACAAATAAGGTGTCTTTCTGGAATTCTATACAATAATTGCTAGACTCATCAAAGGTTTATGTCAGGCACATTTCAAAGGGTGAGTCACTAAATTAGTATGTTATTAAAGACCTCAAATTCACAATGCAGACAGAAACGTCCAAAAAGCATTTAGCGTAGCATTTAGCATAGAATAAGCATCCATTTTGGACTATGTATTTTTCTTTTTAAAAGTTGCAGTTATAGCATGTTTTTTTCTGTTGTTGTCTCTTTTATGATCATCACAAGACATTCCATCTGGGTTTCCCCGGTCACTTGACAAAATCCTTGTGCGGAAAAGCTTGTGTACAGTGTAGACATGTATGGCCATAGCACATACTGTGGTCCTTGATTTCATAGTGCCAAAATGAATGCCTTGTTGTAACGTGTCTTTCTTTCCTATTTCCATGGCATGCTCTGCAGGATGCTTGTTTGCATGTATGAGGTTACGAGTGCCCAGAGTATGGTATGCCGTGTGAGGTCAATCTCTGAAGCCTGAAAAGTCGTTCCACACAGGCTTGAAATGTGGCCAACTTTGCACCAGACCTGCAGATGAACTGTCCTGCCATTAAATCTGATGCGCCAGCGCCACCCCATCCTTTCCCGTGTCATTCCCCCATTGTGCTTCCCTCCCCCCACATCAAAAGGGGCCATACCCCCGGCACCAGAAAAACCCTCCCCTGAGGAGTTCTTTCTGCCCCACCCCACCCCCAAATATTTTTTTTTTTCCTACCTCCAACTTTTTACCCAGTCTCCCAGCCAAGAACCCAAGTCCGCCAGGTAGTGATTATTCCCAAACACGGACAAGTGTACCCCATCCTCTCTAAAGATAAGGAGACCCTCATATGTTATTTCCTTATGGTCCATGACCTGCACTGCCACCGAGGCACAAAATTTTACCATTTCTCTGTTTATCCCCTTCCTGGCCCGCTCTATTGCTCCCTCACTTCTCACTCCCCTCCACACTCATCGCGGCAACAACTTAGTCCATACCACCACTGCTTGAGGCCACATTTCCCGCACCCACACTAAGTCCCTCTTCATTTTCCTTAGCAGAGCCACCCCCGTATCTCTCACCAGGTCATTCTCCCCTGCATGCATAATCACCACCTCTGGAACCCCAAGCGTTCCCTCATCCCAGCCAATATAGGAAGCAGCTGATCCCACCGCAGGCCCCCAACCCGTGCCATCTCACCACCACTTCCTTGTAACTGCACCCCAGTTGCCTTCCAAACACCCTTTTCTCCGCCTCTTTCCCAGCCCACTTAACAATTGAATGGCCAACAATCCAAACTTGCGCCAACTCCCCCTTCTTTCGCGCAGCATCTGAAAAAGAAATTACAAAATCACTGACAAGTCAAAAATATTTCAACAACAACAGTTGGCCCACAAAGTCCTACTCCACCTTTTCAACATTCCCCTTTATCAAACTCCCTGCCGTACCCCTTGTATTTCCCAGACCTCCAACGCCCCAATCTTTTCACCTTGTCTTCTGAAAAACCCAGCCTGGTACCCTCAGATGCTGCGCCCATCCTAAAGGAATGAGTCCCAAAATCCTCTGCCTTTTTTGCCCACTGCCACCAGCACCTTCCGCAATACCCCTAGCACCTGGGCCGCTGAAACCGGCGATCCATCCGCATGCTGAAAAAAAAAAAAAACAAGCCTGTCTTACCCCCACAGCGCTCCTTCCACACCTTGCCTGCCTGAACTGGGCATAAGACCTTGCTCTCTCGACCCAGCCGAACCCAAGAGCCCCTTCCCTTCTGATCCGTCTTAGACCTTTTAATCTTGATGTCTAAACCTTCTTCTGTAATTTGAACATCTTCCCATTGCAGTCCCCCTACCCGCCTTTTCCCCCGACCAACTCAGAAACCCTGAAAGCCCCAAAGAATAACCACGTAAAACAAGTCGCAAACAGTTCCCCTACAAGCAATAAACCATTTGTTCAACTTGTTGTGCCCAGTTTATTGCTTTACAGTCCTGCGTTGCCCCCCCTGCACCGGGGGCCCACATGCACCCCCGTCCATGCAGGCCCTTTAGTTTATTACTCCTCTCGCCACTGCACCAGGGGCCAAACCTGCACCCCCGTCCATGCAGTCCCTTCCATATAACTAATCTTCAAGCTCCTTGCATCCATTACCACCTGTTTCCCACCTGCACCAGGGGCCCTAGTGCACCCCCGTCCATGCAGGCCCCTTTTCTGCCTTATTCCTCTCCACCGCTGCACCAGGGGCCAAACCTGCGCCCCCGTCCATGCAGTCCATTCCACATAAATTCCTCTTCCAGCACCTTGCTTCGTTATTCCACTTTTTTTTTTATTTTTTTATTTTTTTTCCTTCAGCTGCACCAGGGGCCCTAGTGCACCCCCGTCCATGCAGACCCATCTCATCACTTCCCCTTGCTGCACCAGAGGCGCTCCCGTACCTCTGTCCATGCAGCCTGAAGCCTACTCACCTTGTCGTGCGGCAAGCGTGAGGGCTTCACCACCGTCGTCCATGCCCTCCAAACGACAGCTACCTCCCCTTAACAATTTCCACCGTTACATCCTCCCTGCGGCCCTCCCCTAACTACGCGTCTTCCTCCTCACCCTTCTCCTGCCCCCTTTAAGTTGCCCCCAAAAACCTTTCATCAAACCTTGTGCCCCCCTCCTTTTACGATAAACTGAGCCCGACCTACCAGCACACCCCAATTTACCTGGCATGCGGTCCTTCCCCCCCACCTACTTGCCCCGCTCCTCGCCCTGACCCACTGTCCCCTGCCTGAAAACAATCTGTAACCGGATGCCGACCCGCACACCTGCTGTACTCGTGTTTAAATTTGCACATCCACCTCGTGCCGCCTTCTTTATTGAACGCCCAACATGCTGTCGAGGGCTGTCCTCTGCCTCCTCCTCCCACCCCCTCATGGACGGGTCGACCAAGAAAGGGCCGGAAAGGCACGGGCAGCCCACTTGTTGTGTGCAATGTCGGGGCAGGCCTCGTTGGGGCCATCCATTGCAGCCAGAGATCCATGTCTATCTCCCCCCAGACCGCATGACTGTCCTCTGCCATTCTCGCTCTGAATTCCTCATCATACCTTACCCAGGCAAAACCCCCAAAACTCGTGAAAGCCTTCCTTATTACATCCATATATTTAAGCAGGGCCACGCACGCTCCGGGAACTTTTCGCAATACACACTGGCATAAATGATAAACGCTGATGTCCAATTCTCAATAGTCACCGGGACTCTTGGGCGTGAAGCCAGTTCCCTCTCTTCCTCCTTAGACCCCTCCTTTGCTCTCACTTCCCTATGGAGCAATTAAAAGACATCCACAAATTCCCCCGCCTGAATCTTCTCCCTGGTCGCTGCCATCAAGTGTGCCCCCAATGGTTTTGTTTTCCCCATGTATGGCAATTTTTTCTCTTTTCCTTTCCCTTCAACCTCCTTATCTTTTCCAGCTTGCACTTCGAGCATCAATGGCTCCCCCACTTTGTCCGTTTGGACCTCCACTGAGCAAATGCTCATTTCAGCCCCTGCGGCTCCAATGGCCTGCACACCAACTTCTTTCCTTACACCTTGCAGCCCAGACCCTTCGTCCCCTGTCCCCCTTCTTGTGACCCCTCTCTGCCATGCAGATGACCATTCCCTTTCCCGCTCACCTCTGCCACCTGTGGTCTGGCGTCCACACCGATGCTCCTCATCTCCTTTCTTAGAGGGCTCCTACATTGTGGATGCGAGCTCATGCCCGAGTTGAGTTGATGATCTTCTTGCGAGCCCGGGGTCGTCCGCCCCGCCACTCCTTTGACGTCTTCTCGGCGGGGTTGTGGAAACCCCTGCCTGGTCCTCTTCTCTCAGGCGAGGCGTTCCGTCCTCCACCCTGGAATCCTCATTGCTAGGGGCTGTGCTGCACCCTCTAGGCTCTCCTTGCGCTGACCGAGGAGGGGCCGTACTGAAACCCTCTACCTCCACCTGCCCAGCGGGGGCTGCGCGGCGCCCTCCGCCCTCACTCCTCCTACCCGGGGGGGCCGTTCCGGCTCCACTCTACCTTCCTCTATTGATGGGGACCTCTCCCTCCTTCTCCCACCTGCACTCTTCTGCAGGTATTTACCCCATCTTCTCCTCTGCCCTGACACCCCCTTCTGTGCCCCATCCCTGCCCCCACTGTTGTTCCCTCGAGCCACCTCCTTTTGAGCATTCCCAGCTTCCCTAGGTCTATCATTCACTCCCTCCCTCACTGGCTCCCCACCCAAAATCCTTTCTCCCCTGGACGCCCTCCTGTCTATCTCCCTCCTCATCTTCCTGCCCCTGGATTCCCAAACCTCCCCTCTCCCTGCCGCGGGGGTGCAAGCCACCACTACCGCGAGAGCCCCATCAGCCGTAGCTCTACGCTGCGGCCTGCCCCCACCTACCTCCCCTTCTCCCGTTACTTCCCCTACCGCCCCTTCCAATTAGGCCTTAGATGCTCTGCTAATAATTTCCAGGGCCTCCCTCAGAGCCCTAGCATCAACCAAACTCTTCTTGCTAGCTCCCTGGCCCACCTTTGTGCACCAATAATCTGGTTGTGCACTAAAAATATGCCCCCTGAAAATTAAGCTAGCTAAACTACGCCCCCGAGCCAAAACCTACCCGTGGACCTATACCCAAAATGCCAAAACTGCTATCTTTGAACAGCGTAAAATTAACACCTCATAAAAACCCACTGGTAATATGTAAAAAAAAATAGTATATTTGTTTATTTATTTATTTATATTATTATTATTATTTTTTAAATTAATTTTCCTATTTTACCCCCCTAAATACTGCCCCCTCTTAATGCCCTCGCCCTCAGAGACCCCCCCAATCCTGCTCTACAGTGCCCAGCAAAAACCCTACACCCACCAGACACAAGATCCACTTGAACACAATACCTCCCACACTGCCCCCTGTTGTATCGCGAGATGCACCGCACTGTAACGCAATCAAGGAAAAATAGAGCTGCCCCTTTAATAGTAATAATTTGGCATTTATATAGTGCTATGAACCCTCAGGTATCTGAGTACTGCTTATTATTACCCACAGTGTGTGGTGCTCAGAAGGATGAAAGGCTGAGTTTGGCGCCACCATGATTCGAACCTGCGTTAGCACGCTCTAGCATTGATGTCAAAGCGAGCGCTCTACTCGCTGTGCCACTTGACCAGGTATGATCCCACTGACACTAGACAGCCCATGCGTCCTTAATCTTGTCTCTGTGCGAAAATAAATAAATAAATAAATAAAATAAAAACCGGGCCCTGGACACGGAGCTGCAGGCTGCCAATAACGTAAACAGCAAATGCCAATAAAACGCACTCTTAAAAGAAAAAACACTTGCAGGCAACTTTCCCAAATCCCCCGAAGAATGAATTGGCCAAGAATCCGTGTTCCTAACCCCAACGCTCTACACCACCCCCTCCTCCCAATTAGAAACGGTCGAAACGCTCGCTCCACAACCTGCAAACTTAAAAAGGAAAACCAACTGAACTACAGCGGCTCCCGTAAACACCCCGCCAACAGCGCTTTCCTCACCCCAGGTAAGAAAATGGAGGTACCTTATTTACGGTACCTCCGCTATAAAACAAATTTTTAAAATTTTTTTTTATATAACTACCTACACAACAAACCTACACGCTAAGATGCCCTATTCCTCACCTCTACTGATAACCCCTTCAAAAAGCCCAACTGAGGGAAAGCTCGGGAGCAGGCGACAGGACTGATACAATCACCAAGTCCTAACCGTCGCCTGCCTCCCGAACCTTCCCTGAGCCCTTGAATACCCCCGGGAGGCGCTCTGCCCCCCACGGCCACTCGCTGGCCGTGTGAAGTGCCAAAAACTCCCCGGGGGGAAACGCTTCGCGTTCCCCCCTGGGCCCCCTTTACCGCACGCTCTTGCTTGCACTGTTGACTGGTGATAGCATTAACCTCAGCTCCCAAGAGAGGATTTGGGGAAAGACACAGGCGCATTTTTCTCTCCACCGTGACATACATGCCAACATTCTGTCACCAAAAATCTGTAGGAATCTTCATGTTTCAAAATAGTAATTAGCATAATGATGACCTCACAGGAAATGAGGTCACATCAACTTGGCACAAGGAAATGACAGGACATGACATCGCAGAAAATGATGTCACGAGAACTTTGACCTTATGACATCACAGGAAATTCCTCGACTTGACATATGGCCTTGAAGAGATCGCAGGAAAGAGCTGCCTGTCCTCTGTCCCATCATGAGAAAGACATGTACCTAATGAGTGACCTGTGACCAGCTTCTTCCTCATTAACACAAAAAACACATTTAAAGCCCCCGAATGAAAGTAATATAGAGAGAAATATATTACTGACTGGCAACATAGGGCAGTTGCTGGGGTCCCCCATAAGGCTCATGGCCCCTTTCAAATGGAAGGGTGGAAAGGCCCTGATGCCTTCCCTGTCCTCCTTGACACATCAAGTGTCAAATATTTCAAGAAGTATGGCGGTGTGAAAAGACAATGAGGTGATAACACCTCTGTATACCCCAAGGGAAGTGACGGCCACAAGGGCTCCAGCAAATGCAGCTTGAAGTGTGTCTCAGTCTGATTCACAGGTCATGGGCAGACAGAATATAACTCATCTTTTTGAATTTCAGGAAAGTTAATGCCAAAATGTGTACCTTTCTATTCTCTTACCCAAGTTCCCAAAGTCTAAGTTCAGAATGAATGATGTTGTGTATACATTCGACCGTGAAGCAGACAAAACCTAGCACTAGGATATGGCAAAGTCATCGCTTGCAAACCTTTCAGACGGTTTCTGTGCCCCATTATTAATGAATGAGTTCAGCAGAAAAGGGCCTTTCGAGTTATTGAGCAATAAGGAGCACGAGCCAGGATGGAATGAGTTACAAAAAATAGGTACTGATCCTCTAAACTCTGGGAAGAAGGCAAGCAAACTGAAGAACCTAGTAGTGAGCTGAACTCTAGCATAGGCCCTCGTAAAAGTGAAGAGGCAATTTGGACGGATGAAAAGAAACGTTTTGTGTATAGAATGCAATAATAGGAATGTTTAAATCACTCTAATAATTCAGTTCTATGTTTGTTTAAAATGATGAGGAGCACATAAAGGGTTCTACATTTAGTTCATGCATCTTTCAAGATAAAGAACAAAGCAAAGCGTAGACTTAACGAGGATGTAACTTTAACTGTATTTCCAAAGAAACTGCTGAAACGAGCTACTAATCCAGCTATGTTAATTGGTTTAGCACACTTTCAATTACAAAGGGAATGAAGCACAGGTTTCAAGCTCTGTGTGAAGGGGCAGCTGGAGTACTGTTGCACTCTGTCAGTGCTGGGAATTCAAGGTGACAAGGTGAACACCCGCAGCCAGTGTGATCTTCTGGGCAGAGCTAGGATATCTTCAGCACGTAAAGCTACATCAAGAGTCAATGCTTTACTAAGATAGATGTATTCTAATGACCACTCACAAACTGCCTGAACAGCTATCCCACTTAATCGTAACCCACCATTAGAGCAATACACATATCGTTACAAATGCATTTTAACTGCATCAATGAAATTAACGGGCTATTTAACACGCCCACCTACAGTACAATGGAGATTGCTGCTCTCTGCTCAAGCTGGGCAGGCTGGTCCTCAGGCAGCCAGGCCTGCAGCCCTAAATCTGTAGGTTTTGGCAGCAAAATTGGTAGGCGGTAGGACTTCTCAAAATGCTGTAGCCTGCTGCCTGTATCGGTAGGGTTGGCAAGTTTGTCGTGAATTAGAAAGGAATCAAAAAAACTCAGCTTGCCCCACCCACTTTCTCAGTCAAAGCCTGATACGTGTGGCATGGCATTTATATTGGTATACATTATGCCAACGTGATCTGTACTTCGAGGTAAAAGATGAACTGGAATTGGAAGGATTAACAAGAACTGATTTTAAGGTAACAAGATACTTCAGCAACAGTCGCTTTGGGTTTTTATCTGGCTGTTCAAATATCGCAATGTGCATCCCCACGCTAATCCGTAGTCACGCGCAGTGCTGTGTGGTGCGCTGCCCTCCTCACGTCTTTCTGATGGGTGGTGTCCGGATTTGTGCGCGCGCGGGTGACATGTACTTAAAGGCTTCCCTGACACAAATCACAATTAGCCTGCTCCTGCCATCTGTACCAGTGGCGTCACTAGAAATCAGTATGGGGGAAGGGGATGTAACATCCTCTCTTTATGCTAGTATGTCTGTGAAAGGCGGGTCCCTGTCCCCTTTCTGCTGTTGTGTTTGTTGTGGGTTGCAAACCACGTAATGCTGAAGGCGGGGTTACCGGCTTCGCACCAGTTCAACCTCAATGATTAAAGAAGGTGCATCTCGTCTCTGAGCTTTATTTAAGTGCTTATATTATTAACCACGGAATCGCATGCCGCTATTCAACACTGGTGACGAGGTTATCCCATGCCGTGCCTGTGCAAGACTTCTACTGCGGTGCCCCTTTGCGTCTGCACACCAGGGACGTCATTTAGGGGTTGCCAGGGGTCGCAACTGCGACCCCTGTGGTCTCCCTTGCTACCACTGTGATCTCCGTTGATACCCCTAAAAGAAACATTGTTTTTTTAAAAATGGACACTCCTGGACTGTGGCCAGCACCAAGTGGCTCTTTATTTCTGGAGTGGCTGACTTTCTTCTTCAGGCCTCTTAAAAAAAACAGGGGGTTCCACAAGTGTATATCCTTTGAGCCATGACCTAAATAAGAAAGAATAGGAATAACAAATAATTTGTATTTCTGGAATTTTATAAAATAATTGCCAGACTCATCAAAGGTTTATTTCAGGCACATTTCAGACGGTGAGTCACTGATCTAGTATGTTATTAAAGTCCTCAAATTCACAATGCAGTCAAAAACTTCCCAAAAGGCATTTAGAGTAGAATAAGCATCCATTTCGGACTATATATTTTGCTTTTTAAAAGTTGCAGTTATTTCATGTTTTTTTCTGCTGTTGTCTCTGTTATGATCATCTCAAGACATTGCATCTGGGGTGTCCTCGGTCACTTGACAAAATCTTTGTGCCGAAAAGCTTGTGTGCAGTGTAGAAATGTTTGACCATAGCACATAAAGTGGCCCTTGATTTCATAGTGCTGCAATGAATACCTCGTTGTAATGTGTCTATCTTTCCTATTGCCATGGCATGCTGTGCAGGATGCTTGTTTGCATGTATAAAGTCACGAGTGCCCAGAGTATGGTATGCCGTGTGAGGTCAACCTCTGAAGCCTGAAAAGTAGATCCACACAGGCTTGACATGTGGCCAAATTTGCACCAGACCTGCAGATGAACTGGCCTGACGTTAAATCTGTTACCAGTTTAATGGTATGCACTACAGAGTGTAATCTGCTTTCTGACTTTGAGAACATTCCGACATGTAATTGCTAATTTTACTATAGCTGGTAAGATTGCTATAGCCGGTAACATAGCTCAGTTGGGTGAGTGCTCCCTGGAGTGATGTGTGTGTGGTTGGCAGGTTGCAGGTTTGAATCCTGACAAGGCCAACTCAGCTATTCATCTTTCTTAGGTTGATAAATGAGACGCACTGCAGGTTGGTGACATTACATGTATATTTGTTATATAAAGCGCATAAGTGCTACATAATAACTCATCATTTAGCCTTGGACGTTTGCTTGCATTCACAGTAATTTGGTAGCATGGGCCTATACACAATGATATTGAAGATAAATATGGCGATCCACTCTTGCATGAAATGTATTTCACATTATAGTGATATTGTAACCATATTTTTCATAGTGTACTTAGGAACAATGCTATGTGATGCCACTTCCTGTTTTGTCGAGGGGTGAAAGATCGTGTTCTATCGCTTCCTGTGATGTCACTTTGGGTTGGGATCAAATGACATCACTTCCTGTGATGTCATCAGAGGTCAAGGGTCATGTGATATCACTTCTCCTACCCCTGGCATTTCAGTGAAATTACATCCCTGGTTGTATCCTGACTAAAAGGCGTTGCATTGGAAACCCAGGCACATGCCCCGCCCCCCACTTCACTCTTACTTATTTTTGGCCGATTGCCCTGTCCTGTGGTATTTCTTATGGCTCTGGCAAAGATCTTCTATAGGACTCAGACACGGCCCCCCAACATGGGAGAACTAGAAGGTGACCCCTGTTCTGGCTAGAGCAACCCAGCCTCCGATGCACACGGGAGATCAGGGTTTCACTCATAGGCCCGCTCGGGCCTCAGGCATACCACACACAAATAAATCCCTGCGACTTCTTCATTCAGTTACTCGCCCCGGACTGACGTGGTTCCGGGCAAACTTTATTACCCGCCCACATTACGTGACTCGGGTCTCCCCTCGTCCACGTGACTGGGCCTACAGTGACTACACCACAACCCCCATGCACAGAGTACTGGCCCACCAACAGTTCTGCTTGCTGCTTGCCCCCCCCCAGACCTTCGGGAACGAAGCAACTCAATGACACGCATTTTATCCTTCTCTGGGGGATGAAATGCTTTGGTAATTCATCCAGGAAACACACAGAGTTCTGCTGGAGGTGCTTCAATCACCTGGCTTAGCTTGCAGGTAATATTCTAAGCATCGTGCATTGAGGTCCAGCAGCTGGGGGCAGCCTGATATCCATGCAGTTATTAAAGTGAACTCTCACCCACACCATCATTTTCTGTTTTTACTTTGTCTCTCTGAACACGAGAGTTGATGCTCAGACGTGTGGTCCATTATGTCCTGCAAGGACTTAACTGTCTGGGTTTACTTGTGTTCTGCGCAGTGGTTACACAATTCCCCATTTTGGAGGCCCCAAACGGGTTTGTAAAGGGTAAACCCCACTTCTGGATTGCTGCAGGTGGGCTAAAATAGAGATGGTTATAATGAATGTAAAACTTCCCGTCCATCACTTATTATTCTTGGCAGAAAGCTGAGTCTGATTAACGCAAGGCTTAGCCAGTGCATGCGCCACCCCCGTGCCCTCCCATGGCAGCACCTGGTGAAGGGTTGTGCTGTTGGGGTGATCGTCTCCACGATCCTGCCAGTGAAGAGCCTTTCAGTTTTCACTGCACCCCATTAATGAGACTGTGCGCAATGTCATTGTTGCTGGAGATGCAACACTATGCATATGAACTGCAGTGTTGGCAATTCAGCGATTTTACAGTATCAGGGACCAGGGAATGATGAGTCCTGATGCAGAAAGCTGCGGAGGTAGCGCATCAGGTTGGGTGACTCTTGCAGAGGATCAGGGATCAGGGAATGATGAGTCCTGATGCAGAACGCTGCAGAGGTAGAGCATCAGGTTGGGCGACTCTTGCAGAGGATCAGGGAATGATGAGTCCTGAAGCAGAAAGCTGCGGAGGTAGCGCGTCAGGTTTGGTGACTCTTGAAGAGGATCAGGGAATGGTGACCGTGAAGCAGAAAGCTGCGGAGGTAGCACATCAGGTTGGGTGACTCTTGCAGAGGATCAGGGATCAGGGAATGATGAGTCCTGATGCAGAAAGCTGCGGAGGTAGCGCATCAGGTTGGGTGACTCTTGCAGAGGATCAGGGAATGATGAGTCCTGAAGCAGAAAGCTGCGGAGGTAGCGCGTCAGGTTTGGTGACTCTTGCAGAGGATCAGGGAATGGTGACCGTGAAGCAGAAAGCTGCGGAGGTAGCGCATCAGGTTGGGCGGCTCTTGCACAGGATCAGGGAATGGTGAGTCCTGAAGCAGAAAGCTGCGGAGGTAGCGCATCAGGTTGGGCGACTCTTGCAGAGGATCAGGGAATGGTGAGTCGTGAAGCAGAAAGCTGCGGAGGTAGCGCATCAGGTTGAGTGACTCTTGCAGAGGATCAGGGAATGATGAGTCCTGACGCAGAAAGCTGTGGAGGTAGCGCATCAGGTTGGGTGACTCTTGCAGAGGATCAGGGAATGGTGAGTCGTGAAGCAGAAAGCTGCGGAGGTTGCGCATCAGGTTGGGTGACTCTTGCAGAGGATCAGGGAATGATGAGTCCTGAAGCAGAAAGCTGTGGAGGTAGCGCCTCAGGTTGGGCGACTCTTGCAGAGGATCAGGGATCAGGGAATGATGAGTCCTGAATCAGAGAGCTGAGGAGGTAGCGCATCAGGTTGGGTGACTCTTGCAGAGGATCAGGAAATGATGAGTCCTGAAGCCGAGATCTGAAGAGGTAGCGCATCAGGTTGGGCGACTCTTGCAGCGGATCTGGGATCAGGGAATGATGAGTCCAGAAGCAGAAAGCTGCGGAGGTAGCGCATCAGGTTGGGTAACTCTTGCCGAGGTGTTATTTGTCTCGGACTGGCTCTAAATCCTGCGCCTTTTTTTTAAAATCCTTCTGAAAGCTGTGCTGTAAAATGCCCCAATGGGACATGGGAATAGGGTGATTTCCGACCGCATGACTAGTAATCCAAGTTAGGCCCCTCCATGGCTCTGATATGTGCATTCGAAATAAGGAAGTTTGACCCGTAAATAAATATATGTTTGGAATACCTGAAAGCATGTGTACAACATGCATCTTAAAGCGCAGCGAATGCCAACTGTGCTCAGAAAAGGAAGACAGATCTTTACGAATAAAGGAAGACATATTATTAAAATATAAAAAAGGTGCACGGGACACCGGATTTTAACTAGGGACCTCTTGATCTGCAATCAAATTCTCTACCATTGAGCTATATCCCCGTGCTCCTAACTGTGTCCCTAATTATCTTCAAACCATTGATTCTGTGCTTGTCAATCGCTCCGTAAGAAGGATCCTGGAAGGATCAACAGCACATGAGAGCGTGAGAGGGAGAGACACCTCAGCTGGATTTAGCACTTATATGAAGGGCAAAGAGCGAGCTGCCCTGCCTTGTTCTGGTGACACCTTCCAGATCTCTTCAAAGCAGCCGCAACACATGGGCTCCTCCCTCCTTGCTGCCAATCAGGCACTTAGCATAACAACGAGCAGCTTTAGTGCTCGCCAACATAGGGCTCCTGGGGGCCCATTTCAATAGGAATGGGCCCCCCTTTGCTTATAGGTCTTATAGGTGTGGGGGTGAGAGGGTGGACAGTGTGTAGCACCCTTGGGTTCCTTAGATAAGAATGTTCCTTGATCTCAAGGGGCAGGCAGCCAGAGTGGAGCTGTAACACGAAACTGCCATTCATTTTGTATTTATTTTATTGTGCATTTGCTTAATATTTAAAACCTTTCACATAAATTGTCATATCATTTATTTCATATACAAACCACACATTGATTTCATAACTTCACCCAAAACACCACTACACGTCCCACCAGAACAGCACAAACTCACTGCCTGAAGGTCCCTAGGTTTAAGCTGCAGAAAGCGGGAGGCACCAGCGTCCCTGTGCTTGCCTCTAAACTGTGGAACACAATACCACTGACCCTAAGAACAGAACCCTCCTTCCACCAGTTCAGAAAAAATTCTAAAACATGGATTCTCTCGAAAGCACTAAGAACCTAGATGCACCTCGCTAACCATCACTGTAATCGTTGCCTCATTCTTCTCATTCTAAAGCCACCTGCATTTTATTTTACCATATCTAACTGTAAATAACTCATCTTTTATCACTGTATATGGAACATTATCCTACTGTATATAATTCATGTTTCTTCTTGTATCATATGCAATGGTAAATATACTGTCGATGTAACCTACTCATATGTAACTGTAAATATATTGTTGTTGTAACCAAGTAATGCGCCCACGTGCCTCAGGGCTTGCTGCGCTTTATAAATAAACAACCAAACAAACAAACACATTAGATACAATGGGCCTCATTACGAGGAAGGTAGTAGAGGGATAACAGCGCCGGTAGAGCTGCCGGCCCCGTAATCGGGTCCATAGCGGGACCTGCTAGCAGACCAGGATGCTAACAACGGACCCGTCATTGACGGGCCCGTTGTTAGCATCCTCCCCATTCCCATTGAGCCTTGTGGGGGCTCAAATGGGAATGGGGATGTACCGGGTCTGGGTCCCAGGAAAGGGAATTACCAGGCCCTCCAAGGTCGGAATGGCCCAGTAATTCCTCATTCCTGGAACCCGGACCCTGTACCCGGTATGGGGGTAGCCATGCCGCTAAAAGCGGCATGCCTACCTACATACTCGTAATGAGGCCCACTGTTATAAAATCATTTTTCAGTGCAAAGATCAAGAATTTGTTCTAAAAATTCAAACATTGCAATTAATAAACTTATTTCATTCAAATTTAAAATTCAAGTCCACAAATGGTCTTCTTTTTATGTTGTTTTCAAAGTGATCATGAAAATCGTCCTATTCTTTAACCATTCATTCGTTTGTAGGTTGAATTTCACTTTATTCAGATTACTTACGGGTTCCACAGCCGAGGGTTCAATCCTCGCTAATATAATCTCACAATTTTCCTTCCAAGATACTAATGTTTTGCAATTCAATTTGTTAAGTTCTTGTCCCAGTTTTATGTAAATTGATGTATGCAAAGGGGCCAGTATTTACGCATATGTTTGCAACACTTTCCATTCATCCGATGAACCAACGGACAGCAATCCCAATTCGTGCCTTGTAGCTGCCATAGGAAGTGAGTTCCGGAGGTGAAGAACCCTTCTCCACAGAAGGGCCTCTAAGGATGACCAGTCTATGGTAAACCCCAGATTTTCAACACCAAAAATAAGTCTTGGAACTATTTGTTGCCTATACAATTCCAATATGGGCAAAGTTGAAAAACGAACAGACATTTTGTCGAACAGTCGCAGCTGGAAGGAAGAAGCCAAAAAGGAAGATATACATTTCCTATAAGATGTACATTTCCTATAGGTTTCTACTTTACACCTGCTTGACAACACCATACTACCCAGATATATAAACTCCTTCACCACTTCCAGGACATGCCTCGGGACCGACCATTTAAAGAATTTCCATTTAGCTTTTACTTCGTTTAAAATCAGGACCTTTGATTTAGTAACATTTAACTTGAGGGTGAGTGTTATGAAGTAGAGATTTAGTTTGCCTAGGGCCCGTTGTAATCCTATCAGTGTCTTGTCGAATATGATGATGTCGTCCGCGTACTTTAAATATTGAATCTACGTCTGACCTGAGGGAGGGGGATTGGTACAGACAGCTTCCAAACCAAGACCCATGTCCATTATATAGAAATGAAACAAAAAAGGTGCTATGACACAATCCTCTGTTCGTATCGATCCAAGCAGTGCAGGACCAATTACCGTCAAGTCTAACCCTAATCTTTGTGTTCCTGTGTAAGGATACAAGGATATCTATTAGAGCGCTCAGGCAACCATGCTTAGATAGCTTTGACTATAGTAACTCCTGATGTACACAGTCAATCGCCTTGCTCTCATCTAAGAAGGCCAAATATAAAATCTGCTTTTGGTCCTGCACCTGGGCATCTAATAGGTTTACCAAAAAACTATTTAGGCCAGTCCCCACTCCTTTCTTAAAACTAGATTGAAATAAGTCCAGCTCACCTAAGTTTCGAGCCCAGTTTAAGAATTCCTGTAGAACCAGCTTTTAAAAAATCTTGCAACTTGCGTCCAGTAAAGATATCAGCCTATAATTTAGGGGCGACAATCTATCGCCCCCTTTAAAGATCACCACCACTGTTGCACGTTTCTGTGATTGGAGAATCTTTTTCTCTGATAACACATTGGCAAACAGGGCTGAAATAATCTTTGCCCACAGTATTGGATCGGACTTCAGTGTCATAACTGATAAACCATCAGAGCCAAGAACATTCAAGTTCTTACTAGATCGAATAAGGGTCAACAAGTCTTCCATGCCCCAAATAAGGGCACCAAACCAAAACCAAACCAAGACACCAGCGGGTGTCAATCCCGTTTGACCTGATCAATCACCAGAAGTTAACCGAATTGGGCCCTGACATACATCCCAACATTTATTCTGCATCATTAATCGACCTTAGAAACCTGTGACCTCACACCCAGTTTTTAAATGTTTTCTTCAAAGCTCGACTGTCAGCGGGGAATGATTGGCTGTTTTTGTTCAGACCCCTGATATTCCGTCTCAGCTCTTTCTTACATAGCGTCACTGCACTGATGCTTGAACATGGACACCCGAACATTCGCGTTTTGCCAGTGACCTTGCAGAGCATAAGGCACCCAAAGTTAATTTGACAATGGGTCCAAAGCTCTCTGGGGTGCATAGTCAGGGGAGACATTCCTGGAGCCTCAATTCCATTATCCCATAGAATTGTTGTGCAAATCTATGTTGCCAAAGAACACTGTGATCCTTTGGGTTAACCAATATTGTCAGCTCCTCTGGAAGAATGGATCAAGACCACAGAGCTGGAAACACGTACACTAAACATTGAGTGATCGCTTAACTGGGTACGCCGTACCTCCAGGGAACCATCCCTTGCCTGCAACTCTGAGGACACAAAAACATAATCAATAGTAGAGCGCCAAAGAGAGTTGTGCCACAAGAACCTAGGCGATATATCAGGCTGCAAAACTCTGTTCAAATGCACCAAGTCCCATGTCAGAAGTTCTTGGCAAATCAGGCTCTTGCTATGGAGCTTTTAAGTTGAAACATCCAATCAGTCTTATTTTTGATACCATGACTGCTCAAGACATTCTGAATTGAAATTCCCCACAACTATAGCACACGCACCTACCTCCGGTGTTTCCTCAAGCATGGACTAGGAAAAATCTGTTAAGAAGTCCTCCCAACGTACACCTTCAGGATTGAAGTAAACGTTAAGTATAAGACACTTTGAGAACTTTTCAGATGCCGACGACTTTCAAGACAAAAGCATAATCAGCATATCCCTTCTTGATGAATTGATTAATGTGCCCTCAATTTCTTAGTTGTGTTTATGGGCGGCCTCTTTCACCCCGTTCAGCGTTCAGCATTGACTGCAAAAACCTCATATCCATCCAAAATAGGGGCATCACACATAAGTGTTTCCTGAAAGCAACCAAACAGAAAAGGCCCTCAGTTAGTCTTTATTTCTAGATATATTGGCAAAACCCCTAGAGTTCCAAGACACCATAGATGTTAAAGACAATCATTCCTGAGGGACTGAGGTACCTGATTCCCCATGCAATGCATTCACTATCCTAACCCAGTCGTATTTGGCTTTTCTCTCTCCATCCTCCTTGTTAAACTGCAACATCTGGGGCCTCTGGGACTGTTTGATACACAAATTGATTGTCAATCTTTGAGTATGATCTTTTGGTCACCAATTATCACTCCTCCTATCCCTGACAGGGAAGGGTAAGGGTAGCACTAAATTCGTAATATCTCATAGCCCATTGACAATAAAGCTTCACCCTCTGCAAGAATTACGTTCTTAAATATGTCTGATCGCAAACACAATTTAACAACATTCAGACTGTCTTCATAAACAAAAACCACCTGTTTGATGTCTCTAGATCTCATTAACCTTATGCTTGACAGTTCCGAAAACACAGACAGAATATGCTGACGATTTAAGGAGTTTTTTAAATAATATTTCTCAAACAGACGCCCCAAAAAAACATAATGTGCTCATCTTGTGATTTCACCTTTAGGTTTTCCTTACTCTTGCCACACCCTTTATTCTTTTGTTTCTGTGCCAGGACTGGCCCCTGTTTTTGGGGCTGACGTCCGAGGCTGTGTGCCACTGAACTTTTGCAGTAAACCTTTACTGGTGACCTTAAGGTCAGGTCCTTTCTTTTTTCCTCCAAGGTCCTGAATATTGGAAACATCTCCCTCCTGGGGGGAGGGGATTCTTTATTCAAGCCCTTGGTTATCAGGGCAACTTGGTTAAACCTTCCCTCCCATCCGGCAATGGAGATTCGGGCAAAGTGTGACATTTCCCAATACCAACTTTAGTCCAACTTTCTCCGCCCCCCCATGCCCCTCGGAGAATACCCTGTGCCTGGTCAAGTCGAAGGACTCAGTTACCGGGACTAAAAACAGGGAAAGGAAACTCCGGGGATTAGCAAGCTTCACTTGTGAGGCACTGACGCAAAAGGGCATCTATGTGGTGAAAGGTGGCGAGAGGGGGGCTAGCAACAATATCAGTGTCCACCGCTTTCGTGGCCATGACAGCCAAATCAGCCCTACTGGCCAGGGACTCATCGTGTTATAGCTGGGGGCAAGTGAGTAGAACAGTTAGGGCAATGTGATCGCATCAGAAGGGGAAAGGGGGCAGCCCCGGCAGCGTATCAATTCAAATTGTCCTCACCCCTCCTCTCTCGCTCCTCACCTTGGTCCGTTTTCTCGATACTGCGTTCCTCTTCGGGGCGTGGGCAGTCTCTGTGACTGAATGGACCCCCCTTCAGTTCGCCTAACACCCTCTGTGGGCGCTTAACACCCCTGCGCCCTTGCTTCCCCCAGGGGCTTTGGCCCTGGAGGCAGCAGAGAAGGAAAAGGGGGAGTAGCCTGGTGCTCCGGCGCAGGATTATGGAGGTCCTCCTGGGACACTCCTTGTACACAGCAGCAGCAGCTCCCCCTGTGGTTGCTCAACACCCCTGCGCCCTTGCTTCCCCCGCTGGCTTTTGGGAGTACCCTGAGCGCTGAGTGCTCGTAGGCTTTCTAAGTGTGAAGTGAAGGAGAAATTGAAGGCTTTGTGTCCAGAGGAGTGGCCGTGTGAATGTAGTGTGGGCATGTGTTGTCCAGGAGCTGAGCATGTCAGTTGTGGATAGGAAGGGTCTTTTTTAAAAGCGGTCTGCCCGTGGCTGGTTTGCATTTGTGTGTGGTGATTAAGCTTGAGCGAAATTGAGGGATTTAACTGACATGATTAATTAAATTTTTTAATTTTCTTGCAAAATAAATAGATCCAGATCCGTATTTCTAAATCTGTCACACCCCTGCTGCACACGAGTGCACACAGGGGCTGACAGGCACGGTGGGGATAGCCGGGAGAAGACAGAAGCCGGCTGTGAGGTGAGTGAGTGTCCGTGTGCCTGTGTGCATGTTGTGTGTTTCAGCATGTGTATTTATGTGTGTTTTAGAGTGTGCGTGTATCTGTTTGTGAGGGGGGTGGGCAGGCATGATTATGACGGGGTGGGGTCTGGGATTAAATGGGAGTTCGGATGAGACCCGCCCCACTCCTCTCCGATTTTTAGCAGGAGATTGGTTTTCAAGAGGGTGGGGGGCAGAATAGTGTTGTAATTCGAATATTAAAGGCCTCACCAAATCCGTGGAAACAAATCTGTTATTTTGGCGTGCGTCCTGTAATATTCGAAAATATCACATAGAAGCAAATTGAGACCTAATCAAAAGCTTTGGATTGTGCTTGTGGTTCCCATAGTGCTGTCACATTATTTGTCTTGCTGTTGGTTGCATTACGGTGAGAGGTGTTTGGCTTTAGTGGTTGATTTGTGAAGATGTCCTGTTTTGAGGTTTAGATATTCCGGGCGACAGTGAAAGTGTTCTTTTAGGGTCTTTTCAGTGCCTTAATGTGATATCTTCCAATCATTACAGTTTCCCGAGTGCCAAGCGCCGTGTTCGGGAATATATTTGAGAGCTCATATGGACGGGGCCTTGAGCCTTAGAGGGCCCTCAGCAAATGCCCCCATGTTGCCAGTCAGCAGTCTTATAATATATTCCTTTATATATTCCTTTCGCTCTGGGGCTTACACTTGCCTTTGAACCTGTGTTTGGTGGAGCCTTCTGGCCGTCACTTCCCTCGCGGCATCAAAAAGTATTATCACCTTGTTGCCCTTAAGCAATGGTAGTACCACATCAGCCACTTACTGACAAAGAAGATTTTATAGCTTTTCAGTGGGCATACACTCTTAGATTCCTGGAATTAATGTGCGCTGAAAATTTCGGCGCAAGCGTGCGAAAACGTGCGATTCGCAGTGAAAGAGCGAAAATCGCAGTGCAAGTGCAAATATCGCAGGGAAACCAGTGCACATCTAATCATGGAAGGCCGTGCGCGAGTAAAATCAGGCATGTGCGCTGAAAAAGTGCGCAGCGCACGCCGGCGCACAGGTCATCTAACGGCGTGCGCTAAGGCCACAGCAAAGCGCACATAGCGCGGCGCACATAACAAAAGTAGGCGGAACACGGGGCGTAACACTCGGAATGGGGAACAACTCGTTAAAATGTGGGTGTCACGGGGGAAGTACAGGAGGCAAGTGCGACGAACGCCCACACGCTCGCCTACAACACGTATTCATGGAATCGAATAGGGCAAACCAGCGCATGGGCAAAGACGCGCCCAGACCCAAACCCGTCCGCCACACGAAGGCAGGCGGTAGCGTCCTTGCACTGGAAAAAAATGTGCGCCAGAATGTGCGCTAACAAAAAGCACGAATATACAGCTCTGATGAATGTCCCATACTATGGCCCCCTAGGACAAATGACGTGCAAAGGAGTACGCGACAAACAGCGACACCCGCTGTGTGAAAAATAGCGTGTGCGTGTATTCCGGGTGTGCGCGGGAAGTTTTACACACGATCTGGCCTGGGGGAGCGGGGTACGTGTATTTCAGGGGTGCACATGAAGTTCTACATGCGATCGGGCCTGGGGGAGCGGGGTACATGTATTCCAGGGGTGCGCAGGAAGTTTCACACGCGATCGGGCCTGGGTGAGCGGGGTACGTGTATTACTGGGGTGCGCGGGAAGTGTCACAGGTGATTGGCCTGGGTACGTGTATTTCAGGGGTTCGCATGAAGTTTCACACGCGATTGGGCCTGGCCGAGCAGGGTACGTGTATTACTGGGGTGCGCGGGAAGTTTCACACGCTCGCCTACAACACGTATTCATGGAATCGAACGTGGCTAAGGCATGCGCCCAAAAAGACGGGCCAATCCGGAAACACGTACACCAGCAGGAAGCAATCGTACGTCGACCTGCGCATCATAAAAGTGCGCGCAAACAACAAACAAGCTCAGACGCCAGGATGAATATACCGTTCCTAGCAGCAGTGGCCGTGGGATAGCGCAGGAGGAGGAGGATAGTCAGGGCCAGAATTTTTACACCCAGAACCAGCCTTTTTGGGATGCCTGATGACCACGTATATGGGAGATACAGGTTTCCACCTCACATAATACTCGACCTGGTCAGTGAGTGGGAGGATGACCTCACATCACCCACCCTGTTCTCCCAAGCACTCAGCCCCCTGGAGAAGGTCCTTAATGTACTGCACTTCTTGGCCACTGGATCATTTCAGCGGACAAGTGCCATAGTGGGGGAGTGTCACAGGCCACGCAGTCACGCTGCCTACACCAGGTCTTGGCCATCATCACTACACACCCATCAGTCCGCAGGCACATATACCTGCCCAGAACACCTGCAGAAAGGCAGGTTGCCGCCCAGGATTTCTATGGTGTGGCACAATTCCCCAAAGTGCTAGGTGCCATTGATTGCACCCATGTTGCTCTACGTCCCCCCAGGGCATCTGAGCACATCTATAGAAACCGCAAGCACTGGCATTCCATCAACGTCCAGGTAGTATGTGATGCCAAGGGAATCATCACCTCAGTATATGATAACTATCCAGGGTCCACCCACGACAGTTTCATTTACAGAATGTCAACCCTAAACCGAGACCTAGAAGCTGGGCGGCATGGCGATACATGGCTGCTTGGTGAGTATAAATGCCACTGCACATGCATGCATGTCAGATACTGAGTAATGTCACAACCCCACTAATGATACCCATCACCACCTCCCCAGGGGACAGTGCCTACCCTCTGAGCACCCACATGATGACGCCAATTCGGAACCCCACCACGCCACCCCAGGTAAGATACAACACAGCCCACATTGCAACCCGGGGCATAGTGGAGCGCACATTTGGTGTGCTCAAGTCACGCTTTCGCTCCCTTGACCGTTCTGGCGGGCGGCTGTTATACGCTCCCCCAGTAGTGTGCAGGATCATAGTGGCAGCATGTGTCCTGCACAACGTTGCAACACGCCGGGGCCTGGCTGTGGACATGGGGGTGCCCCCACATCCCCAACCACATGCACGCCCGCTGTGCATGGGAGGGGAAAGGGCACGGGGTGAGGTAGCCCATACGCAGCTGGTGGATAATTACTTCACCTAAAATCACACCCCTGTGGAGTGCACACAGCCCTGGAACATACCAGCTGACTATCAAAGATGATGAGTCAAGTGACAGTCAACTGTCACAACCATACCAGCCTGAGATTGTTCACCTGGAAGTGTTCCATTGTGTGCATCCCTACCTACACAAACACCACTAATACTGTGTGATCAAAAGACACACTTCTATGCTGCTAAAATCATTACCCCCTTGCAAGATACAACATGACAACAGTGCCATGTCACCCAACCCCTCCCCAGCACCGCCACCCAACACACCATGGCATGTCATGCTATGTGAGAGCAAACAAAGGAATCCCCAAAACATGACACAAGTGTCACAAAGTACAGTGTCCCAAATGGAAACTGGCCACACACAATATGCTCCCATTAATGTAGAACTGACAACACACATGACCAAATACTTACCACACTACAATGCAGCTACCCAACCCCAAACATAGCATTCACATGACAGTACTAAGTTAAAGGATACGTAGTCTTAAAACCTGGTGATGCTAGCACATCGACCACTTCCAACTGTACAGTGTTGGTGCCACGCAAATCTGGAAGTGCACTGCTTACAACATGAACTCCATCTCCAAAGTAGACGGCCTTGTGAAGACATGAGGAATGAACCTGCAAATTAGGAGGGAGACATGGATGCACAAGCACACATCAATACACCATGCAGTGTACAATACTACAACAATATGCACTAGGAATGTATACACAGTATTGACTACAGACTGCCCACGCATGTCATGGGAGTCCAATGTCACTGTGTAAGTCACTGTCACTTGGGCACACCCTTTGCAAGCCCATGGAAATGGGAAGCAGGAGGGGTGTGTGTCTCACGAACCCAAGCATCTAACCGAAACTCAGGACAAGCCTGCATGTGCCCAGCCGGAATACAGTGGATGCCCACGGGAGCCACACAAGGCAACACACTGTAACAAAAATCAAAAATCAAAAATCAAAAATCAAAAATCAAAAATCAAAAATCAAAAATCTAAAATCTAAAATCAAAAATCAAAAATGGCCATGTGGGGAACAGGGGGGTGGGGGTGGCCACCCAGGAGGTCCGAGGACAGGGTGCACACCAACAGCCATCTGTGTGGATGTTGCGGAAAAAAAACACCTCCATGGGTTCATGGTCTGCACGGCTATGCTATCGTGAGAGTATCAGAGTCGCTGTGGTCGCTCTCATCACTCTGTGCTGCTGCCGCCACAGGAGGTGGTGGTGCTATGGGAGGCAGCCCACGCAAAGCCCCAGTGTGGTCCTCAATGGCAGCAAGCATGCGGGTGTGTAAGGTCTCGTTCTGGAGGAATATGGTGCGGAGATCCCCATGCACCACCTGACGTGATGCCCGGACCTCCTCCCGAGTTGCTGCATCTCTGCTGAGAGCGTACGTGTGACCCGCTCCAGCAGCTGTTCTGTCCTCGTGACAGTGGAAGCCTCAAGGTCCACAAGAGTCTGCCTGAGGTGATGGACTTCTACCCTCAGGGCTTGCCTCTGGCCCTGGGACTCTAAAGAAATGGCTTCCCGCAGAGTGTCCAGGGCCGCCCGTCTGTCCCTGTTGGACGCCAACATGTCCTCCCTGAGTGATTGGAAAATGGAGTCTGTTGCCTGCTGTAGTTGCTCCATCTGCCTTTCTGGGGCGACAATGGAAGTGGCCACCCTCTCCATTGCTTGAGCCATCATCTCAGATGATGCTGCCTGTTGGTTTGCCATACCGTATATGGATTGCTCCCATGCGGTATTGCCTGGTGGCATACGGCCACCGCGTTGGCGGGCACCACACCTGTCTGGGTCAAGGCGAACTGTGCCTTGCTGTGTCGGCACTGCCTGAGGCTGCAGGACTGCATTCCCCCTCTGATCTGCTGGCCCAGGAACAGGATCAGATGTTGCGGAGTGTGGCCCCGCATTCGTAACCACCAAAGGCGGACCTACCAACACTGACATCCCCATAGTGGGCTGTACCCCTGGTGCAGGTGGGTCGTACAGAACAGAATCCCTTCCAGCAACACCTACCTGCGAAGCCACATAGGTCTCATCATCCGAATCAACACCTGAATAGAGGTCTGGGGAGGTGCACCCAGAGACACCCCTGGAGAGAACGTTCTGTAGCAAGAGTGGGTTCTCACCCACCACCACACCCCGTCCCCCACTGGTGCCCGGTCGTGCCTGAGATCCCTCCTGGGTCTGCACCATCTCCTCACCCTCAACAGCATCAAGTGCGTCATCCCCTGCAAAAACATGAAAGACAAAAAATGGAAACAGGCATTAGCACAATGGCACACAATTCGGCCTGACAAGCTACAGAACCAGTACTTTTTTTTTTTTTTTTTGGATGTTTTTAGTTTGGTGTCAAACTTTTCCATCATTTTAATTCATAAAAGAATGAGAGAAAGCATATATGGCCATGGAGCTGGAGATATAGACATCAGTGGCAAGAGGCAAAGGAACTGCGGAAGGTCGTTGCTTTTTAAGATTTCTTTTTCGTGAGGGCAAGGATATTTTGTAGGTAGAGAGATACTGTATATATATGTTTGTTGTTCTTTCCGCTAAGAATTGCCGCCCATCTTTTATCTGTAATCATTTGTTGGGATCCAATGTCAAAATGTCCCCCAAATTGTTTTCGTTGGATGGCAAGAGAGGGGCATTCCGTCACGAGGTGAAATATGGTTTCTGGTACCGTCTTAAGTTTAAAGAACCGACAGTGATTTTGGTCTTTTGGGATTTGTCTTGTTTCAGCTAAATAATCATTCGTTGGTAAGATATTTAGCCGAAGTCGTAAAAAAATTGCTCTGATCTTTGGGTCAGGAAACTTCAACAGATATTGCTGTGGTTCATGAAGTTTTCTGTTGTCTACGTTACAGTGCAGCGTCCGTTTGTAGTTGTCTTTCTGATAAATGGTTTGAATCCAATCATTCTGGAGAAGTTTGATTTTGGCATATTGTGGCCGGCTGAGTAAAAGTTCTTCGGAGATCTCTTCTTTCTCCATTTATTTGTTGATTAATCTTTTCCAGTTTTGTAAGATTGTGTTGTTTAGAGCGTTGCGATTGGTTTTCAAAATTTGAATTGCAGGAGTGATATCGTCCGCTATTATTTTCCGATAGATGTCCATTCTTTTCCATCGTACCATAGATCCGATGGATTGAGTTGCTATCTCGTAGCGGATTCTGGGCATGGGATATGATTGAGGAAGATTTAAGATCTTGCGCCAAAATATTGCCTCAAGTTTTACCCAGTTTACATGTTCGGTATTCAACATAGTTTCAGATCCATATGTTATTATGGGAACGTATTTTTGCCTGTAGTACATAATGATCGGTTTATATGAGAATCTTCCATATTTTTTGTGCAGGATGCACCCCTGACGCGCCAATGCTTGGGCTTTCTGTTCTATTTTGTCCAGCCAGTCCGCTTCTGTTTTTGATTGATTGAGTGTAATCCCTAGATATCTAAATGTTGTGACATTTTCTATTCTTATTCCATTGATGTTGAAGTTCGGTTGGTGTTTTGATTTTGTTTGTGGTTTCGTCAGCAGCATGGTCTTTGTCTTCGTAATATTGATGACTAAGTCATTTTGTTTCATGTAGTTGCTTAGTGCTGTAAGCGAAAGTTGTAGTCTAGATGGGGTTCTATCGAGCAAAACGATGTCATCTGCATAGGCCATTATCGGGACCGGTATCGATCAATCAACCAGTACTTGATTGACACATGTCCCACATGACTATAACCCTCCCATGCATGCACTGTCAATGAGTTTGAAGGGGAGGAAAATGTCAGACACTGATGACACCAAGATGGAAGAGCAACACATTAGCTGCATGCTGGCTAGCAGTGCCATCACACATTGGCCTGTGAGTGGCATGTCCAATCCACATACATGACACATGCCATCACACAGATGGCATGTACCATAGGCATGTCACATATTGTTTGACAATAGGGCTGAGAAATGTGTAGTGAAAGTGTGGGAATTGAAACAATCGGCCTGAATGAACACTGAAAAATACGGACCAATGTTGTTGCAAGATGCCACTTCAAGGGCAACTGGCGTGATGTTGCACGAAATGTCTACTGTGGGCAGAAGGGATACTGTAAAACCCAAATCCAGGGGCGCAGAATGTTTTGGATGAAGCACATGGGTGACCCAAACCACTCAGGCACGCACACCCTCACCTGGCACTCAATCAGTACCCCTCACACACACAACATACACATGGATCACACACACATGTATGTGCACTCACCGGACAATGCCTCGTAATCTGGCAGTTCTCCCACACCTTGAATCTGTTCCTCTGTGACGTAGGTCCCAGCAATAGACTCATGTACAGTGAGTTCAATGTCCTCTTGTGGAGACCCACCTCCAGTCACCAGAGTAGCGGCATGACTTGAGGCCAGCTTTTTCTTCGCCCTGCGCTTAAGGTCATTCGAGCGTTTGTAGCACTCACCAGCTGTGCGCCTCACAAATCCAAGGGCACTTATGATGTCTGCAACGGTCTGCCAGTGTGCCTGACGTCAGGCAGGTGTGGTCTTGCACCCTGAAGTGATCAACATTTCGCTGTCATGTGCGGACACATACTGCACAAGTGCATCACGTTCGGCATCATTGAAGCTAGGCTTCCTTGGCGTGCCGGACTGCGTAGCCGTGTCTGGGGTATCAGCCTGTACTGGACGAGCACTCTTCCTCTTTCTTTTGGAAGGTGGTGGGGATCCTGAGTGGACTACTCCGTTCTGGCCACTAGGGGCAGGAGCACCGGTGGACTGGGTAGTTGGAGTGTGGGAATGCACACTGAGCATTGGACTTGGTTCAGGCATTGGCTGAAGTGTGACGTAGTCAGGGGGAACATTAGCAAGATGGACTGGGACCAACACTGCCCTGGCTGGGAGAGTCAGAACTGGGGTGGATGGAGCTGCAGCTGCCCCTGCAGCCTCCCCACTCTGCCTACTCGGGGCAGCAGATGACATAGCTACCCCTGATCCTCGTGGCCTGGTGACAGAAACTTGCACCGCCACACGTGGCCTAGATTTGGCGACCTGGAAGTCAGCCTGGGAGTCACCCTGTGCCAGGTCAGGTGCCATAATGGCCTGGTCCAACAAGGGCTGAGCAGAGATGGTGTCAGCCACGTTTCCCTCAACCATGGGGGGGGGCATGGGTGTCCCTGACTGGTCCTCCACACATGGGGGGCTAGGGGTAAACTGCAAATCCCGGCCACGTCCCCTACCGCGCCCACCACGTCTACCTCTTGAGGCTCGGCCACCTTTGCCACCCTTACCGCTTGGTCGCCTCCCAACCATGGCACTGATGTTGTTGTGCGTATGGGAGTTGCAGTAAACTATTGTCCTGGGCAATTGGGGGTCAAAGGGGTAGGGTACTAGATGGAATTCGTACCCTAGTGCTCTAGCAAGGCTGTATGTGACCCCTGCGGAAAGATGACGGGTTACGCAATGCACAGGCACCCCAAAAACAGAAAATAACGTGCACGCAACCCCTCGTAGACCACGTGCATGGAAAAATGAACCCGCACTACACTGTGGCACCCAGAAACACAAAAATGAACGTACACGTGTTACACGCAGCCTACAATGACCTCTGAAGGGTTACGCGACACACGGGGCAAGCACAGTTGGTAAATACGTGCGCGACTCACAGTCTGCCTGTAAAAAGAGCGTGAAAAATACACGCATGTGCGCGTTGGCAACAGCTCCGCCAAAAGAAGAATTGTACGCTGTCTGAGGATACAGGACAAAAGAAGAAGTGAACGCTCTTTGAGGAAACAGGCCCAACAGAAAATCAGAAAAAAGCTGCCAGAAGTAACAGGGAGTACGAACTAGAAACGCTGTGAAGTAAATCACGTGTGAACCGACAAGAAGTACAGAATTCACCCACTCGCACTCCACAAAAAGCACGTACAAGAAAATGACATCCTACACGTACCTTTTGAACTGGCCCACACGTCCAACGTCACTTCCGCGTATACGCGCTAACGCCCTATCCTCCAATTACACGAGCTGACACTCGGACGTGCAGTTCTTGGATGTGTAACATGCACCCGGGTTCAGGGAAACACCTGCGCGCGCACATCACAGATGCGCTTACGCGCTAAGGGCCTTTGGTCCAATGAAATCGCGTACGCGCGCTGACGCGCTTACGTGCTAAGGGCCTTTCCTCGAATTACACGCTGACGTGCAAGATTTTCACGTGCCAAATCACTCTGTATCAAGCTGGCCACGCGTTCGCACACAGAAGACCACGCTCCTTCCCAGAAGGCCGAATTACTGCCCCCCAGAGCCCGAGCACGCTCCCACCTGCCATCTGCTGCAGCCTGATTGCCTGCTGCCCACGTGCCCTGCCATTTGCTGCCTGCATGTCAGCCCGGGGTGCTGTTGCTGTGACCACCCCTGCTGGAACCGAAGACTCCCGACTGCTATTCCATCGCTCCACAGCCCAGCCCCAGGACCCAGTTGCCCACCCACACCTGCCTCTGGGGTTGCCATGTCGGGCACTACACCATCTGGCACCACTGGCAACCCCCAGCCAGAGAGGCAGAGGGCCACCAGCTTCACTGCCACTGAAGTTGGTGTCCTGGTGGAGCAAGTCCTGGGGCAGTATGATGCCCTCTTCAGAAGGTCGGCCGTCGACAAGGAAGGACGGACTCGGATCTGGACGGACATCGTGACTGCCATCAACGCGGAGGGGTTGGCAGTCCGCGACTTCCAACATGTCAAGAAGCACTGGGAGGACTTCAGGTCCAAGACCCTCAACAAGGCCCGGCGCCTCTTGAAGGCAGCGGATGCTAAGGGGCGCCAGGGCCACCTGTCGGAACATCAGATGAGGGTCCTGGAATGCACATGCCCAGCGCTCCACGTCCAGGTCCTTGAGAGGCAGACCCGTCTGGAGTCGAGCGGTAAATGTACATGCATACTGATTGGAAGCTGTGCGTGTGGTGGTGTGCCAGTAGTTTGCAGGTTGTACATGTGGTTTTGTAGGGCTATGTATGGATGTGTATGTACAGGGCTGTGAGGCTGACACATGCAAGTCCTTTCATGTGTGAAACACATGGATGGTGTATGTGTGGGTAAGCATGCAGGCCAAATGCAGATGTGTGAGCACACATGTTTGGATTACTGTGTATGTAAGTTGGCATGGTTGTGGTGTCACACATGGATGTTGGTTCCAGCTGCATGTATCTGCACCGTGTACATGTGCATGTGTGTGTATTTGACATGGGTGCAACAGTGATGCAACATGGATGCATGTGAGACTGATATGTAGAAGACTGATTGCCAGATGTTACATGGATGCCAATCTCATCACTGCGACAGTTGGCGGAGGTGTACACATGCATGTAATTGTGGTGGCGTGTGTGCATGTCTAGTGCACTCCCTGTGTTTCATGTGATGTCTGGCTCACCTTGGGCTGCTCATGCTGTTGTATGTGCATGGATGGTGCTGGCTGTTGCAATATGGCTGTGGAATAGCTCATGTGTGTGAGTTGCAATGACATGTGTGTTGGGGATTGTGATGCCATGTCTGAAGTTTGACAATGCCACTCATGTACAACTGTCATGTGTGTATGAGTCCATTGTACAGTGCCCTGATACCTGTCTCCTATCCCTCCCTGTCTGCAGCGTCAACTGATAAAGAGGGCGGAGAAGGTGCTGTGGAGCACAGCGGCAGGGATCGCACCGCCAGCCGGAGATGCAAGGCCCGGCTCCCCTCCCAGGTTGTCATCTCGTCGGGGAGTGAGGAGTCCGGTGCCGCGTCCCAGGTCGCAGCTGCCGAGGGGAGGTCCAAGAGGCGGAGGTTGGAGTTGGACTCCTTGGCAGCCAAAGGGGCAGCTGAGACCCCACAGGGCCCGACGGAGGAAGATGGCACGGAGTCATCCAGGTTGGTGGGGGGTTTGGTGGAGGAGGAGGCTGTGCAAGGGACAGAGACGGGGTCTGGAGGTGGGGATTCCACTGGTGCTAGTGGTGCAGTGCAGGGGCAGGGACAGGAGGCAGCACAGGCCACCGCAGAGGTGCCTGTGTGTAATCCTGTCCCCGATCCTGTGACTGCATCATCTTGCACCAGCAGGCATACCTACGTCCAGACCCGTTCTCAGGGAGGGGATTGGCTTACACCAACTGGCCTTCCTCTCCCTGCGGATGTGGCTATCCGGCACCGGGTTGAGCCTGTCCTGGGTGGGGTGGCGTTGTGTCAACGTGCTATGCGAGCTGACCTGCAGTCTTTTCATGAGGAGGCTGCACGTCTTCTCGCATGGCTCGTTGACCGCATTGACCCACTGGGACAGCTCACCAGGGCCGGATTCCTCCGTTTTCTGGACCTTGTTCCGACCCCCTCCTCAATTGAATCCCCTATGCGCCAGTCGTCCTCCGTGCACTCTTCCCATCCATGTGTCACCTGGGCGCCCTGTGGAGCTGCCTCTGACCCTGCGGCTGGTGGAGGACACATCCCTGCCACAGTCGGGAGTCGGACATCCAGCAGGGGTGGCCACCTCAACAACTGCACCCCAGCTGGAGGAGGATGCGCAGGAAGCAGGAGCCAGGGCACAGGCAGCGGCACAGCAGCAGCAGCAACAAGGTGGGAGCAATGATGGCTCGGGGCCTTCATCATCGGAGTGGCAGGCATCGGCCAGAGTGCAGGAGGACCCTGTACGGGAAGTGTCTTCCGTGTGGCAGCGGTTGGGCTATGCGATAGATGCGGAGCGGCAGCGAGCGGAAGAGGCACGGCTCACGATGGTCAGGGCGGAGAACTCCATGCGTAGGGCCCTGAGGCGGGCCGAGTGCCTCGAGGCCATTCGCAGGGACCTGGAGTTCCAGATGTCATCGTACCTGCGAACCCTCGGGGCCATGGAAGAGGACCGCCTCCGGGACATCGAGCATGAGTTCGGTGATGCCCTGGCCCGGAACATCAACATGTGAGCCGTTGGACTTGCCCGCTGCCCTTGTAAATAGTTAGTTAGTATTAGGTTTCCTTTGGTTTTTTCTTTATTTTGGACCGCTTGGACAATGGACCACATTTTTGTATATAGTTTTTTTATTAGGTAGTAGTTTTTGGTAGGTTTCATTTCTTAAGTTGGGCTCATGGGCCCTGGATTCTTCAAGTGTACATAGTTTTACATTGGATTCATCTTTATTGATATTTTTTTGTGTTCACCATGGAGCAATGGTTTTTACTTTTTATTTTCCCATGGATTTGATTTTTTGAACTGTGACTTTGGACAACATTTATTTTTGGATTTCTTTTGCTTATGTTTTCTTGATTTTCATTATTTATCGGACATGGACCATTTCTTTTGTTATTCCCATTGTTGTGTGTTTAATATGATTTACGTTCATGTTATCTATAATATATATTTTTTTATACTTCCATTTGTGGTATCATCTCATTGGTTTCATGCATGTCATGATATGGGTTTTGACATTCACTTGCACCCATTGTGTGTGTGTGACGGACATGTGTTAATTTACATACTTGCCATTTGGGTTGTATCATGTAATTTGCATTTCTATGTGGGTGGATGCAATACTTGGGTGGGTCTTTGGCATGTGGAGGCTGGCCATGAGGGCCAGGGATCTAGATTGTGATGACGTGTTGGCTGGGGACGTGTGTGGGGGCCTGTTGGCAGGTGCCCCTCAGTGCTGGGAGGGTGGGGGTGCAAGTGGACATGAGTAGGGGCCTGCTGGCAGGTGCCCTCCACTGCTGTGGGGTGGGGGTGCAAGGGGGTAATGCGTTGGTGATCACTAGTGCAAGGTGACATGTGGCTTGGCTGGGGGGGCATGCCCATGGTGGATGGGCTGCCTGCGGGACATGTGGAGGGTGTAGTCTGTGGTGTGGTCTGCCTGCAGGGGCCGTGGAGGGTGTAGAGGGAACACCTGGGAGGACCCACACTGCCAATTCACGTGTGGGACTCCCCTGCACCCCCAGAATACACATACCCCTCTCGCACAGGGCCTATCGCATGTGAAACTTGTGCGCACCCCAGTAATACACGTATCCTGCTGAAATCGCATGTGGAACTTCTCGCGCACCCCAGTAATACACATACCCTGCTGAAATAGCGTGTAAAACTTCTCCGCACCCCAGAAATACACATACCCTGCTGAAATCGCTTGTGGAACTTCCTGCGCACCCCTGTAATACACGTACCCTGCTGAAATCGCGTGTAAAACTTCCCCGCACCCCCGAAATACACGTACCCTGCTGAAATTGCGTGTGGAACTTCCTGCGCACCCCTGTAATACACGTACCCTGCTGAAATCGCGAGTTAAACTTCCCCGCACCCCAGAAATACACCTACCCTGCTGAAATCGTGTTTGGAACTTCCCACGCACCCCTGTAATACACGTACCCTGCTGAAATCACGTGTTAAATTTCCCCGCACCCCAGAAATACACATACCCTGCTGAAATCGCGTGTGGAACTTCCCGCGCACCCCTGTAATACACCTACCCTGCTGAAATCACATGTAGAACTTCCCTGCACCCCAGAAATACAAGTACCCTGCTGAAATCGCATGTGGAACTTCCCGCGCACCCCTGTAATACACGTACCCTGCTGAAATCGCGTGTTAAACTTCCCCGCACCCCCGAAATACACGTACCCTGCTGAAATCACGTGTGGAACTTCCCGCGCACCCCTGTAATACATGTACCCTGCTGGAATCGCGTGTAAAACTTCCTCGCACTCCAGAAATACACGTAGCCTGCTGAAATCGCGTGTGGAACTTCCCGCGCACCCCTGTAATACATGTACTCTGCTGAAATCGCGTGTAAAACTTCCCCGCATCCCCAAAATACACGTACCCTGCTGAAATCGCGTGTGGAACTTCCCACGCACCGGTGTAATACACGTACCCTGCTGAAATCGCGTGTAAAACTTCCCCACACCCCAAAAATACACGTACCCTGCTGAAATCGCGTGTGGAACTTCCTGCACACCCCTGTAATACACGTACCCTGCTGAAATCGCGTGTAGAACTTCCCCGCAACCCCAGAAATACACGTACCCTGCTGAAATCGCGTGTAAAACTTCCCCGCACACCAGAAATACACGTACCCTGCTGAAATCGCGTGTGGAACTTCCCGCGCACCCCTGTAATACACGTACCCTGCTGAAATTCCGTGTAGAACTTCCCCGCACCCCAGAAATACACGTACCCTGCTGAAATTGCGTGTGGAACTGCCCACGCACCCCTGTAATACACGTACCCTGCTGAAATCGCGTGTAAAACTTACCCGCACCCCAGAAATACACGTACCCTGCTGAAATTGCGTGTGGATCTTCCTGCGCACCCCTGTAATACACGTACCCTGCTGTAATCGCGTGTAGAACCTCCCCGCACACCAGAAATACACATACCCTGCTAAAATCGCATGTGGAACTTCCCGCACACCCCAGTAATACACGTTCCCCGCACAGCGTTTGCTGTTTGCCAGCCCTGTATACTGGTCCAGGGTTAGCGCAGCCCTTTGCGCTGAATTGGGAATTTTGATGGCTTTTCCTTGCGCGAGGGCGTTCTTGGGGGCGTAACTGGCGCTGCTGCAGGGTCACTGCGCCACTCTGCGCCACGGCTGGTTTTGGAGGGTAAAATCCATGAATACGCTGTGCGTGGATATCGATTTTAGCGCACGCGGCTGGCGCAGACATTCGCACGCGCACACTGTGCGCCACTTTTGTGCGAAATTCTATGAATTACCTTATTAGTGTTTCAGCTCACTGCTGGTTGGCTGTCTAGTGATAATTGCCAGCTATTAACCACCGGATCATTTTGTCTCTGTTATAGTGTTTGCAGCCAAAGGGTGCCAGTCTTCAACTCTAGGAAAGGGGGGTCCCCAACCATCAAGTTGTAATTGGACCCAACACATCTTCAGCTGGGCCTGTTTGCAGCTTTATTCATAGGCACTGAGTTCAAAGGGCTACTTACCCCTGACGTTCCTTAGAAACCAGGGCAGGAACCTTACTTTGCACCTGTAGACAGTGGTCCCGACTCTGAGTGCTTGGTGTTAAAGTTTTCACTCCCCTCAAGAAAATCAACCTGGGCGGGCCGTGGATACCTTTTGTTTGCTCTGCCCAATGATATATTTTGGCGAGATGTACTCAACTCTCCGCCCATTAGTAGCGAGGTGGGAGAGGAGTAGTGTAATTATACCTCCAGGTGAAATCCCCACTTGAATTAGTACAGTGCCGTTTGCTCCAATGGGTGCTTACAAATGTATAATAAAATAAATAATCTTTCCAAGATCTTGTGTCGTATTTTGCTAAAACGATATTATAACATCTCTAAAAGGTTGGACCCGGTTACAAAGTAAAACCATTTTCTAAAAATGATGACCACCATTTACTCCCATAACTAATCGCATGTTTGTGGGAATGCAACGTACAGTCACGTTCTGCTTAGTAGTAAAATGCTGGAAAGCATAACGAAGAGCAGGGGAGAGGCTAGAGGTGGCTTCTTGGCCCGTGTAAAGTGTGATAGCACCGGCCAGTCCTGGCCTTAATGCTCACATTACACTGCACTCTGGTTCCTGCACTCCTGTGCTTATTACAGGGAATACAATAAGAACTACTGCACAGCTTTACAGACCCTGAGCTAAGAAGCCAGAACTTGCCAAACACCTCGAGCCTCACTCAGAGACCCCTAAAACCTTTCCTTCCAGATCCTGGGGATATGCTTAGTGTAAACACACAACCCTTTCCCTGAGTAAGTCCCTACTCCCCCTTCCCTCACACTGTCTGGACATTTTCAGGATGGAGGGGCAGTGAGCATTGCTAGGTCCTGACTAAAGGGAGTTGCATAGGACACCCAGACACATGACCTGTCCCCCACTTCACCCCTACTTATTTGTGGCAGATTTTCCCCTCCTGTGGTGTTTCTTCCGGCCCAGGCAAAGGTCCTCTTTAGGACTGAGACACAGCCCCCCAACATGGGAGAATTGAATGTGAACCCCATGCACAGAGTACTAGTTTAGCGCTTACTACACACCTAGTGCTGAGGGCCACCAGCGGTGCTGCTTGCTGCTTGCCCTCCCCAGACATTCGGGAAGGAACCCACTAAATGACACGCATTTTATCAGCCTCTGGGGTGAGGTGTTGTGGGGGTCACACGGGCCTCCTGTGGCCCACACACGCGCTCAAACATGCACTCACGCACACATGCATGCAAGGAGACACGGGACGCGCTGTTGCTGCTTGCGCGTCCCGGCGGCAACTGCCGTCGTACGCAGATTATTAAAACTGCGCATGCGCGGGTCCGAAACAAGGCTCGCGCATGCGCGAACAACCTACCTGGGATGTCACATCTCTTTTTTTCTTTAACGAGAAACAGTATAACACTAGGGGTGCCTGGGCTCCCCAGAACAGGTAAACATGAACACTTTTGCTCACCACTCGGGAGCGGCCTCTCTTGCTGCCGGCTCAGTCCCCTGAGTCCAAGACGTAGTCCTTGAGGCGAACGGGTGGCTTGCGATCCCGTCGGACCGGATACTGGGGCGGGACCGTCAGCAGGGGTCGGTCACCCTCTCCAGCGGGAGTGCTCTCACTCGCTGGCACGTCCTCGTGCACTCGGGGATTCCTTTCGGGGCCTCAAGTCTCACCCGGGGTCTGTGCTCCCTCCGGCATGTCCACTTTCTTAAAGAAAGACCGGTTGCGGGTGACGGTGCCCCGCTCACACGCTGCCGTCACCATGGTCCCTTTTACATGCGTTACCTTCCAGGGGCGAGGTTCAAAGGGTAGAGACAACTTGCCTTCCGGGTGCCGATTACGATCCAGCACCAAATCACCCACTGGCATTTCCATTTCTTGCAGACCCCTCCTCTCGCTTTCCTTCTGGTTGCGCAACTCTCGTTCCTCCTGCACATTCACGTCGTCGATGACCCCGGGTCCTCTGCCCTCCATTTCTGGCAACATTCCCCTCGGGCACCTCCCAAACAGCGCCTCTGCGGGAGCAACCCCCGTGGACTGGTGGGGCTTTGCACGATACTCCCTCAAAAATTCCACGAGCTTCGTCTGCAGATTTTCACCCCCACTGGCTGAAATCCTTAGCACCTTGTTGAGTGTCCGCATCATTCTTTCGGCCTTTCCATTGGCTCGTGGCCATAGCGGAGACACGCGGTGGTGATGTATCCCCCTTTCTCAGAGAAAATGAGCAAACTGGCTCCCAGTAAATGGGGGTCCATTATCAGAACACAGTATGTCCGGGAAGCCGTGCGTCGCAAACATTTTGTCCAACGCTCTGGTGGTGAATTCCGTGGCCGTCGACTCCACCACCTCGACCTCAGGGTACCTCGACCACTGGTCTACGGCCACCAGAAAGTACATGCCTCGACCCGTCGAACCAAAGTCCACATGCACCGTCCCCCAAGGCTTCGTGCTGCGCTCCATGGAGCGTATTGGTGGGGCCTTGTCTCCCGGGGTTGCCGCCTGGCAGGCCAGGCATCTTCTCACAAACTGTTCCACCTCACCGTCCAACTCTGGAAACCAGACCTTGGGCCTCAACCTCACCTTGGTTTTGACGACCCCCTGATGACCAATGTGCACCAGTTCCAACACCCTTTTCCTTAGCGCCTGTGGTATGACAATTTGTTGCCCTCTGAAGAGGAGTCCATCATCAGAGATAGATAGCTCGTCTCTCACTCGCCAGAGCGTTTGTAGGTCCCTCCGGGCCTCCTCGTGGCGCCGTGAGTTGTTGCGCAGCACTTCCTTCCAATCTCCGCTCCTCACCGCGGCTTTGATGATGGCGAAGACCTCATCCTTGGAGGATTCCGTCGCTATGGCCAGTCTCGAGAGAGCCATTGGCAGTGCCCCCTCCACCACCTGACAGAGCAAACCTTGGCAATCCTCTTCACCGTTCTCTGCTTCCGTATTCTCCTTGTTGGGATGTCGCGACAGATAGTCCGCCGGGTTGTTGGTCCACGGTCTGTATATTAGCCGTACCCCATACTCCATGAGGGCCAACATCCACCTCTCTATTCTCGGCGGTGGTTTTGATGACACTCCCGCCAATATAGGCAATAGCGGTTTGTGGTCTGTCACTACCATGACAGGCTTGCCCAAAATGTAGAGGCGGAAATGCCGGCAGCCCCACAGGATGGCCAGGGCCTCCCTCTCAATCTGCGAGTACCTCATCTCAGTACTGGAAAGGGCCTTACTTGCGTATACAATCGGTCGCATGTCCCCTCTCTCATCAGGCTGTAGCAACACCGCCCCCACACCTACAGGGCTGGCATCCACCACGATCTCGGATTCCACCGATGGATTGAAGTACGCCATTGTGGCTTCATCGGACAGGGCATTTTGAGGGCTTGAAATGCCTCCTGTTCACGAGCTTCCCACTTCCATACTACATCTTTCCGCGTCAGAGCCCTGAGCGGTTCCACCAGCGAGGCCAAGCTCTTAATAAAACGGCTGCAGTATGTCACCATACCCAGGAAGCTCCTCACCTCCGTAGGAGACTGTGGCGCGGCCGCTTCACGAATATCTCTGATCTTCGCCGGGTCTGGCGACACGCCAGCGGCGTGAAAGATGAATCCGAAAAACCCAATTCGGTCTTTAAAGAATTCGCACTTCTGACGGTGTAGAGTGAGACCCAGATTGTGCAGTCTTTTGAGTGTGTCCTCTAGCCTTTTCATGTGTTCAGCTTCAGAGCTGGCGAACACCAAAATATCGTCACTCATATTCAACACACCTTTTAGGCCTGCCAGAGCTCCCCGGATGGTGTTGTGGAACACCTCGGCGGCCGATGAAATGCCAACACTCAGGCATTTGAACTGGTAGAGACCCTCGTGCGTCGTAAAAGTGGTGATGAACCTCGAGTCTGGATGGAGCTCAAGCTGGTGGTAGCCAGCCCGCAGATCCAACTTAGAGAACACTTTCGCCCCCTGCAACTCCCCTACAATGTCATCCAGGGTGGGCGTCAAATGCCTCTCCCTTTTGATTGCGGCGTTAGGGAGGTGCATATCTACACATATCCTCACCGCGCCGGGCTGTTTCGGCTTGGGTGCAACCACTATAGGTGACACCCAGGGCGTAGGCCCCTCCACCCTCTCGATGATGTCCATATTGACGAGCGACCGCAGCTCTTCCTCCACCTTCTCCCTTAGATGGAAAGGGATCCGCCTATGCTTCAGGGCTGTTGGCCGGATTGACTCGTCAATGTGCAGACGCACAGGGAGTGCCTTCAACTTTCCGACCCCTTCGAAAATGCCCCCAAACTTGACAAGCAGTGAGTCAATGTCCGTCAAATACACCTCGTATGCAAAATGTACCAGGTTCAGTGCTTCGGATGCTGCACAGCTGAGTAGGGAATGGGGACTCATGTCTGTGACAAAAAATCTTGCCCTGATAGTTTTTTCCCCCTTGGATACCGGGGTTACGAACATGCCCTTGATTGGCAGCGGAGTTTCCCCGCCGAACATGAATATTTTCGCCGTCGACCTGTCCAGTGCGGGAGAGCCTGGAATTTTCTGATAGTGCTCTTCCGCCAGTACGCAGACCGATGCTCCGGTGTCAATTAGCACTTGTGTCGGCACTCCTTGAATGTCCACTACACACTTGAGCTGCCTCTTTCTCTTAGTTCCAGAGGCAATGTTTGAAATGAAGAACACTTCGTCCTCCTCTTCCTCTTCCTCCTCGGCCCACTGTAGTCTCTGTATCTCCTGCTCCAGGGCCGCGATGCTCCGTTGTCGTCTTGACCCACTCCCCCGAGCTCTAGCCGGGCCTCTCTGCACCGGGACGGGAGCAGGGGCCCGACACATTCTCGCATAGTGCCCCGGTCCATTGCACCTGCCACACGATCTTGATTTTGCTGGACACTCCTCCGAATGAGGCATATCATACCCACAGTCTTGACAAATCACGTTAGACCGATATGGTGTTTGGGTCCCTTCCTTTCTCGGACCCCACTTGTCTTTCAATCCAGCCCGCTTGCTGATGGCAAAGGCATCCTCAGATGCGCCCGGTCGCACTGCCACATCCATCCTGGCACCTCTCGCTTCTGCGAGCTCATACGTTCTGCCACTGTCAAGTATTTGTTGTAAGGTCCATCCTGGCTCTCTTAGTATTTGTCTCCGTAATTTCCCGGATCGACACCCTTGGATGACCTGATTACGTATCATCAAATCCTCATTGTCCCATCGGCACGTGGTGGCCATCAGCCGCAATCTGGCACAAAATCGATCTAGGGATCTTCCTTCTGTTTTTCCCCGCAGAATAGGAATCTCTCGAAATCAACATTGGAAAGTGGTATGAAGTGATTCTCCAATGCTGCTTTGACGGCATCATATGTGGTAACTTGCAGGTTGAGAGATTCATATATGCGAATTACGTCCAGACCTGCGGAATACAACAGAGTCGCCCTTTTTGCGTCGTCATCAGTTATCCTCGTTGCCGTGAAATACATGTCAAGTTTCTTAATCCATAGCAACCACTTTGGACCTAACTTTGACGGGGGACCTGATACATCAAATTCTTGCATTGGTAGCAATGATCCTTGTTGTGCTCTTGTCGCTACTGCCGCAGTTCCTCCTTCATCCTCGCTTTCAGCCATGGTCACAGGTCGCACAGGCACCTCTTAATGTCTCAGAGGCCGCAAACCTGACTGGAGTTCATTTCGCACGTGCCTCAGATTGCTGCTGGCCAATCCACCTCCTTTTCGTGCCTTGCAGCACTCCTTGACGGGGTGTCTGTGTCGAGAAGATCGTCCTCAGGGATCTGGGGCGACCAAAAGTTCCAAAAATTGTTCGGTGGCACTTACACAGCAGCGCACGAGCACCCTTTCAGGCTGCTACTGCTGTGTGCTTGCCCTTTGTAATTGCCGGAATGTCCACGCCGGGTCCGTGCTTCCATCCGACGTGGCGTCGCCAGCTTTCACATCCGTGAATGTGAGGCCAGCACTACGGCGGTCTCCCGCCTCGTAGCCAGTTGTGGTTTTGTGGGGGTCACACGGGCCTCCTGTGGCCCACACACACGCTCAAACATGCACTCACGCACACATGCATGCAAGGAGACACGGGACGCGCTGTTGCTGCTTGCGCGTCCCGGCGGCAACTGCTGTCGTACGCAGTTTATTAAACCTGCGCATGTGCAGGCCCGAAACGAGGCTCGCGCATGCGCGAACAACCTACCTGGGACGTCACATGGGGGATGAAATGCTTTGCCAGTTTAGCCAGGAAACACACAAAGTTCTGCTGAAAGGGCTTCAATCACCTGGCGTGGCTTGCAGATTATATTCTAAGCATCTATTCTGTGGGGTACATGCCTGGGCGAACACAATGAGGTGCTCCAGGAGAAACGCAATTCTTACTGGATTGGAGAGCAAAGCTGAAAAATGGCGGATGCAAGGCTTTGAATCAATCATAACCTATTTCATTGCTCTGGGCAAAATTCATTGCCATAATTTGTTATCATGTCTTTGCCATTAGAAAGGTTCTTCTGCTACCAGGGTCGGAGCGGAGCATAAACTCAGCCCAGGAAACAATGGAAAAGTGGCCACATTCTCACATTACAATCCGTTGCTTTTCAGATCAGGCGGTTGAGTTTTGGAAACACCAGGGGGTGTTTTGGTGAGACAAGTTGGAAAAGATGCATTTGAAAGCATATTTGCTTGGTAGCATTAGTTAAGACAAGAGGAGTACCAGGGAAACTGGCGACTAGGGACACAATTCTGGCCCATTCCGCCAAAAAACGGGTCCATTCTAGAATCATGGCCTGGCACTTTGGCATCGCTCTGTAGGCCAGTCTGAGCCCGCCTGCTACCCACAGCCATGAGTCGAGTCTGAACTACGATACCATGTGCCCCCGGGGGCAGCCTGATATCCATGCCGTAGTATGGAGAGTTATTAGAGTGAACGCCCCCCTCCCAACCCTCCACCATCATTTTCTGGTTTCACTTTATCTCTCTGAACACGAGAGTTTACTCTCAGACTTCAGTTTATGTTCTAAAAGGACATACATGTCTGGGGTTCCTTGTGTTCTGTGCAGTGGTTACACAATTCCCATTCTTGGAGACACAGGGTATTTTTGGTAGAAAGCTGAGTCTGATTAGCGCAAGGCTATGCAGTGCGTGCGTCACCCCGTGCCCACCCATGGCATCACCTGGTGAAGGTTTGAGCTGTTGGGGTGACCGTCTTTCAGTTTTCACTGCACCCCATTAATGAGAAATGCCAGTGTTGCTGGAGATGAAACATTATGTTTGGGAATTCAGCGATTTTGCAGAGGATCAGGGAGTCCTGAATTAGAAAGCTGCGGAGGTAGCACATCAGGTTGGGGGACTCTTGCAGTATCAGGCATCAGGGGATGATGAGTCCTGAAGCAGAAAGCTGCAGAGGTAGAGCATCAGGTTGGGCGACTCATGCAGAGGATCAGGGAATGATGAGTCCTGACGCAGAAAGCTGCGGAGGTAGCGGATTAGGTTGGGTGACTCTTGCAGAGGATCCGGGATCAGGGAATGATGAGGCCTGATGCAGAAAGCTGCGGAGGTAGCGCACCAGGTTGGGCGACCCTTGCAGAGGATCTGGGATGAGGGAATGACGAGTCCTGAAGTAGAAAGCTGCGGAGGTAGCGCATCAGGTTGGGGGACTCTTGCAGAGGATCAGGGATCAGGGAATGCTGAGTCCTGAAGTAGAAAGCTGCGGAGGTAGCGCATCAGGTTGGGCGACTCTTGCAGAGGATCAGGGAATGATGAATCCTGACACAGAAAGCTGCGGAGGTAGCGCATCAGGTTGGGCCACTCTTGCAGAGGTGTTATTTGTTTCGGATTGGCTCTAAATCCTGCGCCTTTTTAAAAATCCTTCTGCCAATGGGACCTAAGAATAGGGGAATTTCCGACCGCATGAATAATAAGCGAAGGTGGGTGTGATATATGCTTTCGAAATAAGGAAATTCATATGTATGTTAGGAATATCCGAAAGCATGTGTACAACGTGCATCTTAAAGTGCAGTGAATCCTTACTGATGGCAGCTGTGCTCAGAAAAGGAAGACAGATCTTTACAAATAAAGAGAAATTAGTATTGAAAAAAAGTGAAGGGGACATCCGGATTTGAACTGGGGACCTCTTGATCTGCAGGCAAATGCTCTACCACTGAGCTATATCCCCGTGGTGAGTGCTGCTTCACTAATCCTCTGGAAACCATCTATTCTGTGCTGGTCAAGTGCTAAACGGAAGTGATGTTGTAAGAATGAGGCACGTGAGGGCGTGAGAGGGAGAGACAAGTCAGCCGGATTCAGCACTTATAAGGGCAAAGAGCTAGCAGCCCTGCCTTGTCCTGGTGACACCTTCCAAATCTCTTCAAAGCCACAACCCACACACCCTCCTCCCTCCTTGCTGACAATCAGGCACTTTGCAAAAGAAAGAGCTCCTTTAGTACTTGCTCACAGGGCCTGGGACAACATTTGTTAGGGCTTGTGGGGGCCAATTCAATATGAATGGGCCCCCCTTCCTACAGGTGTGGAGGTTGAGGGGGTGGACAGTGTGAAGCACCCTTGGAACATTAAATAAGAATGTTGCTTGATCTCAAGAGGCAGGCAGCCAGAGTGGAGCTGAAAAACTAAACTGCCACTATAAAAAGTGCATAATTGCTCTGTCAGCAAGGTGCTCAAGAAGGTGAAGTCTGAGTAAAAGAGGAGATAACACTGATGGATGTTGAGTGCTATCAAAGCCAGTCTGTAACCTGCTGCACAGTGCACATTTAAAGTCTTCAGTTAAGGTGACAGCGGCCAGTGTTGGGGGAGAGGTGGCATTATCCCACCCCCTTGCCATTCTCACAGTGAATAGATCACCTGCAGGCCAAGGGCAGAGACACCCACACCCACACGGCACGCATTTGCACGAACTAACATTATCCACCATGCAAATAACCGAGAATATGTCCCTGATCATAAATTCCATTTTGTGTTACACCAGGCGCCATCTTTTACTCAGCCCAAAAATCATCCCTCTGTAACTCCAGCTCTCCCTTCCCCAGCGCCTCATACAGACAGCCCAAGCCACCGCCACCCCCCTGTCAGCTCTGTGCAAGCCTTGTTCTCATGGACTGTGCTTAGAGAGGCATCAGCTTCACCTCACTGATGATCCCCAACAAGGGTGAAACACGTGTATGGGGTTGCTGGTGGTACTCTCGTTCAGATTGGAATTGCCATTGCATTTCGGTGCTGGACTGCCCCTGGGCAGGACAAAGACTGATATGCAAATGGATATTTCCCATCTGTGAAAGGCACAGTGAGTAAAAGCAGTGGCTGCGAACTCTCAAGTGGTTAATAACCACTGAACAGGTTATCATGTCTGTTCTTGCGAGAGAGGGGCGCCCGCTACCTTTGTAAAACTATTTTATAAGGAACCTGGGATTGGTAACCCTAGGTCTCCTGGGGGCAACCAGACGTGGTCTCCCTCTCACTGTGCTTAGAGAGGCATCAGCTTCACCTCACTGATGATCCCCAACAAGGGTGAAACACGTGTATGGGGTTGCTGGTGGTACTCTCGTTCAGATTGGAATTGCCATTGCATTTCGGTGCTGGACTGCCCCTGGGCAGGACAAAGACTGATATGCAAATGGATATTTCCCATCTGTGAAAGGCACAGTGAGTAAAAGCAGTGGCTGCGAACTCTCAAGTGGTTAATAACCACTGAACAGGTTATCATGTCTGTTCTTGCGAGAGAGGGGCGCCCGCTACCTTTGTAAAACTATTTTATAAGGAACCTGGGATTGGTAACCCTAGGTCTCCTGGGGGCAACCAGACGTGGTCTCCCTCTCACTGTGCTTAGAGAGGCATCAGCTTCACCTCACTGATGATCCCCAACAAGGGTGAAACACGTGTATGGGGTTGCTGGTGGTACTCTCGTTCAGATTGGAATTGCCATTGCATTTCGGTGCTGGACTGCCCCTGGGCAGGACAAAGACTGATATGCAAATGGATATTTCCCATCTGTGAAAGGCACAGTGAGTAAAAGCAGTGGCTGCGAACTCTCAAGTGGTTAATAACCACTGAACAGGTTATCATGTCTGTTCTTGCGAGAGAGGGGCGCCCGCTACCTTTGTAAAACTATTTTATAAGGAACCTGGGATTGGTAACCCTAGGTCTCCTGGGGGCAACCAGAAGTGGTCTCCCTCTCACTGTGCTTAGAGAGGCATCAGCTTCACCTCACTGATGATCCCCAACAAGGGTGAAACACATGTATGGGGTTGCTGGTGGTACTCTCGTTCAGATTGGAATTGCCATTGCATTTCGGTGCTGGACTGCCCCTGGGCAGGACAAAGACTGATATGCAAATGGATATTTCGCATCTGTGAAAGGCACAGTGAGTAAAAGCAGTGGCTGCGAACTCTCAAGTGGTTAATAACCACTGAACAGGTTATCATGTCTGTTCTTGCGAGAGAGGGGCGCCCGCTACCTTTGTAGAACTATTTTATAAGGAACCTGGGATTGGTAACCCTAGGTCTCCTGGGGGCAACCAGACGTGGTCTCCCTCTCACTGTGCTTAGAGAGGCATCAGCTTCACCTCACTGATGATCCCCAACAAGGGTGAAACACGTGTATGGGGTTGCTGGTGGTACTCTCGTTCAGATTGGAATTGCCATTGCATTTCGGTGCTGGACTGCCCCTGGGCAGGACAAAGACTGATATGCAAATGGATATTTCCCATCTGTGAAAGGCACAGTGAGTAAAAGCAGTGGCTGCGAACTCTCAAGTGGTTAATAACCACTGAACAGGTTATCATGTCTGTTCTTGCGAGAGAGGGGCGCCCGCTACCTTTGTAAAACTATTTTATAAGGAACCTGGGATTGGTAACCCTAGGTCTCCTGGGGGCAACCAGACGTGGTCTCCCTCTCACTGTGCTTAGAGAGGCATCAGCTTCACCTCACTGATGATCCCCAACAAGGGTGAAACACGTGTATGGGGTTGCTGGTGGTACTCTCGTTCAGATTGGAATTGCCATTGCATTTCGGTGCTGGACTGCCCCTGGGCAGGACAAAGACTGATATGCAAATGGATATTTCCCATCTGTGAAAGGCACAGTGAGTAAAAGCAGTGGCTGCGAACTCTCAAGTGGTTAATAACCACTGAACAGGTTATCATGTCTGTTCTTGCGAGAGAGGGGCGCCCGCTACCTTTGTAAAACTTGTTCTCATGGAAGTCCAGCCATTTACGGTTGTAATTGTTTAGTCTCGCTTTTGGCAGCATGTGCTCACTGCAGAGTGTGAGACCAGAGCAGGTCCCAGTCCATCTCACTAACCTGCCAATGCTCTCCCGACACCTCCGCGCCAGGCCATGGTTCACTGGTCCCTTGCCCTCCAGTCTCTTTCATGTAGCTATATTCATAACCCCCTCACTCTGACCATTCCAGAACACCCATCATATACCAAATCCTGTGCAGAAATATATTTTCCCTGAAGCTAATACATGTCTGTGTGTTTGTTCCTATCATGCGGCATCAGGGTACATAAACTATAGATCAATCCCCAAGGGGCAGACACCTGGGAGAGGGGCCCTGCACCAATAAAGCCCCCAGATTGTAGAGGCCGGAATGCCAATATATTTGTCTAGGTTCTCTAAGTACCCCCATTTATGTAGTGATTTTTATGTCCGCCATTATTCTCTCTGTGTCAGTTCCTGTTGATAGTTTAGTAAATAGAAATGTTTCTCATTCGGCCTGACCTTCGCCGCGGAGATGAGCCCAGCTGACCCACGTGCCATCTGATCAACTTGGAAGCAGCAGCCAATTGTAGCCTGGCATCACCTATAGAGCAGGCTGTGCCATATGGGCATACCAATCGAAACTGACATGTTTTAGTATATAGTGTTACATCACTGATGACCACAAACTCGCTCATTATGTGCTGCCCGTGTATTGTATGGCAGTGCGCTCTCGGGCAGCAGAGTTCTTTGTTTGCTAAATTCATCTTATATAAAATGTGTTATCCTTGCAATTTATCTCCTGGTCTCATTCCCTAACGGGGTGTGTCCATCATTTTAGTCTAATGTATATTGCATGTTTTAGGGTGCCCGCCTTCACCAGGAAAGGGCAGCCTGAAACATGACCACAAGGGAAAGTACACATTTAATGCCATGAAAGTAAGACATATGTTTCTGTGTAGTAGCCAAAATAGGAGCAGCTGCTTCCCCCACTCCTTCCCCGCGGCTCTTGGACACATACACAGAACAAAATCACTGTGGGACGGTTAGGCATACAGGGCACTGATATGTCCTAATGGTTATATGTGATTTCATTGCTGAAAAAAAACATACTAGATATTTTTTAAACCACTAAACACCCATCCCAACACATTTTAGAGATGGTGCAATTATATAAACAAACTCCAATCCTAGAATATTTGGGGAAAGTATTACATAGAGGATAAAAAACAAATATTGAGTGCCCCTTGATGTTTCTTTCAGCAATTAAATCACAGGGGTACCCTTCTACTTTCTTCTGGACCTGGCCAGCAAGATATGCAGAACCCTCATTTTCACGATATGGATTGACATGAGCAGAAGCAACATCACAGTAAATAACATTACAAGCAGTGGCATCAGTCTTCAGTACTCTGGGACACCATTGATAAAGACATGAAAAGCAGTTTTCAATTGTAAGCCAAGAGAATAATTTGCTGTGCAATATATATTCACTATTATTAATATGCAACAACTCAATAGTTTAGTAAACCATTGGTGTTTTTCTTCATAGGAAACATTGCAAAGTAAACCACTTCTAGCAACACCCAATGTCAGCTGATCAGGCACAATGAGATTAAATGATTTGATCTGGAGCCAGGTTGTGATTTAAGCACTTGACTACATATTTCTCCAGTGATTGGTCACACATATTATTTAAAGTTGGGTTCGCAATAACAAAATAATTTGTATTTCTACCAATGTCTTGAAAAGTACATAAATCACATAAGAAAACAACCTGACATTATATACATTGTTATAGAAGTAGGTCAAGCAAAAAGACATGTATAATTTTATATTCGCCACCCCCAATTCATGATAAGCTTAGCAGTCTGCAAAGGAATGTGGACTTAAAAACAATAGTATTTGGTTTAAAAAAGTTATTCACAGTGAAAGAGAATTCAATATAAGGTGATCTGCTTGAATCATCATTTTACACAGCATGCAGCATTATACTCCCCTTCCATTTATTATCACCCACCAATTGCACATTCTAATAGTCCTTACCCAGGGTCCCCTGTGTCAAACTCTAATCGCTTTATTGAAATGAGGTTGTCACAAAGATGAGCCTGGGGGAGCAGTGGGAAATAAGCTGGGCTTCCCTGCACTTTTAACTATCACATGAAAAGTGTGAGCTGTGAAGACTTTGGCAGCTGATCCTGCATCAGAGGAGAAATGTCATGCCATGTTCTTGCCCCAAGCTGCCTGTGTGCGAGACATGGGCTATGGCCCATGCAATTGGGACAGTACCGCAACATGCTGAATGGCTGGCCACCCTACAGACATGCCCAGTCCTGTTCCCCGAACTTGGGTTTCATCTGGGCTTGTTTACCTGCCAACTTGCTATAAGGTGACCAGGGAGAACTCACACAAAGGGGATTCTCGACAATCATGTGGATCTTTTTGATCCATTTCAACACAACCTTATCTAAGTGGAGGCATTTTAATGGTTTCTCTGTTCATTTATCGATTGCAGCTGTAACTGTGTATAGGTGGGCAGCTAGGACAAGCACCTGCTCACCTATCAGCACTTTCATTCCTTTCCCTCCTGCTTCCCTTTTCTCCTATACAGCATTCTTTATGCCTCCCTCTTTTTTTCCTTTCCAGCAATTTCCTCTCTACTATCCCACTCTTCCCTGCTCTTTTTGAACACTGTAATCCCCCTTTCTTGCTTTGTTCCTTTAATCCTCCTGCCGTTATCTTTCTCCATTTCTGCCAAAGGTTCTTTGTTATACGCATCCCACTCTCTTACTCATTTTGCTGCTATTCGCCTACTCACCTGCCTCCCTTCACGCAATTGTTCCCTCCCTTGTTTACCCACGTCTCACAACATTTGCATTGCTGCGCCCCATTCCTCCTCACATGCTACCCTTCTCTCCCTTTCAACTGCCCTCCCTCACTCTACACTTCTCCCTGACTCTTTAGAACTCCATTATTCCCCATTCGCTTATACTCCTGAACCCCTTAATCTCTATTTCCTCTCACTTTAACCCACTTTACCATGCTTTCCACCCACTCATGTGCCACATTAACCATTGCCCCATTCTACTGCCATTGTTCATTCTCTGCACCCATTCACCCTTTTACCCTCACCTGGCTCCCTTCAATCACCTTATCTCCTACCGTCCCCAACTCTCAATCTCTCCCTCACGCTTCTACCGTCCTTCATTCTCCACGCTCTGGCCCCTCGCGTCGCTGTTACCCGCACCGTCCCTACTTCTCTCCCTCACTATCCTGGCCTTATTCCCTCTCCATTGCAGCAGGGCTCTGTGGAGCTGGAGGAGATATGGAGGTGGTGAGTTAGTTTGAAGGGGTCTTTCAAGTACCACAAGCAGCACCCGCAAAAACCCTAGTATGTTTCGAGATTGAAAGGTGAATTCCTTTAAGTCTTTGATGTTTAATGACATTTCAAGTGTGTGGGGTAGGAACACTGGGGACATGCACACAATGGTTCTGCATGCAGAAGGAATTATCCCCTGATCTCACCTCCTGTAAAGCCCCCCCCCCATTGCCCATTGGCTTGAACAAGATAATGTCCAACATTAGCTTCAGGCTTCATAATTCAATGTTACCACCATTGACAGCAAAACCTGGCGAGGAGGCCCAGCTGTCTCTAGCTGCAGTCAGACCCGCAAACACAGAAAACTGTAAACAAAATAAAGCATTTGTCCCTCAGGTTCATATTGTGCAACCCTGCCCTACCTAGCCTCCTCCTCCATAACCCGCCCACCTGGTGCCCTTTGTCATTTTTGCCTTAAATCCTTAAATCTGCCACTTAACTTGATTCTTTAGGCGCTATACTGATCTGCGTGGTTTCAAAATAATTAGGAGGGATAGAAGTGAGGGCGGAAGGACCTGGGGGGGGAGTAAGGAAATGTGTTATGTCAGTTGAGGGTATATTGACAGGGTCTGCACCGGTGGCTGCTACTGACTAGAACTCCCATGATCACCTACCATTGACCATTTGCCTCGAACTGATGGGAGCTGCATTAAGGTGGAGCAGAGCTGGTACATGGGAGGCATATGGGGCAGGGTTGGAGGCAGAGTGAGCGCCTGTTGAAGGAAGAGCCTCTGTGGCTGCAAACATAGTAGTTTATAAAGTGGCTGTTATGGGCAGATTATTTCTTTCTTCTTTATACCAAATCCTACAGTCTTCCCAGTCACAGTTTTAGATGAGGCGCAGCTTCCTCTCTCTCTCTCTGTTACCCTTCTATATAATTATATTATCCTTGCATAGCCACAGCCCTCCTATGTTTGATTTGATTTTCTAGTCAAGCCACTGTAAATACTGCCCCTCCTCTGCACACCACGGCCTGTTCTCTACCAAGCTGGCATCAGACCGGGGGAGGCAAGAAAACTGGGACTGTCGCGAGGAAGACCAGGACTCGGTGTACTGAAGAAGACCGGGAAGAAGGCGGTCATTTCACGCCTGTCTGTCTTTGTTGTCACAGTCGTTACTTAAGTGCGGGCTTCAGTAGGCCTCAGTAGGCTGCCATCTCCTCTCTGATTGTGCCCTGAATCGAGGAGCGGAGATTAAGCTGTGAAGATGGCCAACTTGACCCACCTACCTATTGTAAGAGAGGGCTTGCATCCCCTCCTTACTGACTCAAAAGTCTCAAGCAAGGAGTCGACTTGCTTACTGGACTGGGTACCTGGATGTCAATTGTCAGAGCCCTGGGCACATCTAGAAGAAGTGGGGAGGATTACTCCTCTGTGAACAATGGAAGACCTGCCTTCTGGTGACTGACATGACCTTCAGATGAAAGGTGGGAAGGAGGTCAAGGATCATTTTGTCTTTGAGAACCTAAGGTTAGGGCTTATGGCACAGCAATGCCCCAATTTCCCCTAGCCTGCACCCTGAGGTCAAAGCTATCAGAAATGCCCCCTCTGAAGAAAGCATATTGAAGGAGACCTCTGAGGTTCGAAGGAGGGTCCCGAAGGCCTCTCTAGACAAGTGGGAGATCTCAAGGAGGGTCTATGGAGCAGTGGATGTCTTAACTCAAAACTGTGGAACAATTTGGAAACAAATGTTCAATCTTGAAATTCAAGAAATGCCTACATTACAGCAATTTTGAATTGTTTTGTGGAGGAAGAGAGTTTTAAGAAGAAACCATCCCTTAGGAAGTCAAAGATTGTCAAAGGATCTATCTCTGTCTGTGAGCAAACCTTCTCCGGGGACCATGATATGGAATTATGCCAGTCTGATGGGTGCACCTGTAAAGTGTCTGGTTTCCTAGATTCCAGAATATAGGAACTACCCTCTTTGAGCTCGTCTACTGCTTTGGCTGTAACCTCTCAATGCCCAGCTCACCAAGAGGACAGTCTCCATATATGCAAGAGGCAGGTTGGGAAAATGGAGAGGGGAATAAACAGCGGCAATATCTAAGGATCCCCCTGTGATACATGGTGGAGAAGGGAGTGTAAGGAATTCGACCATCCGGATGGAGAGTGTGTACTCGCCTGGGCTTTTTTGAAATTTTGTAAGAAATAGAATTATGGGAGATCAACCTTAGAATATGTGCGGGGCTAATCCACACACATTTTCCTATGCTCGCAGCACAACAAACACATAGTCAAGTGTACTCTGAGGGAACACAGCCTACAGGTGCCGTACTCCCTATCAAATTTAGCTGGAATGTGACAGCCAGGAGTACATGAAAGCATCTCAGGAATGGCGAATGCAACACCTTCCTCCTGCCATGGCCAGCCTAATTAAATATCAAAGGCTCCATGGATCCTCCCTGCCTATTGTAGTTCTGTATGGTGCAGCGCATACTGATGAAAGTTAATTGAAGCAGGCCTGCAAAGAGGCGTGGTCCCTGAACTGACAAAGGGCAGGAAGCACCAAAATATTTTTGATATGCAATGTGTCAGCTCAAAGCTAGCTCCCACCCCTCTTTATGAAGGTTGGTAAATGTCATGTCTGGGACAACTGTTTACAGTAGGCAACCCCTGCAAGGGGACCACCTTTCAGAGGGAAGAAGTATGTGATTTGATGGAGACAGAAAGTCTGTTCTCCCCACAAACTTCAAGGGAGACCTGTGCTTTGATCAGGAGCCACACAGAGCTCAATTAACCAGAGAGGCACTTTGATCCCAAACAGACAGGATGATGGGTGGAACTTGGTAGTACATGTTGTCACCCCTTACCTTTCCTGTTGCAAATCACTCTGGTTTTGACCTCACGCATAACAGAAGATTGTTGGTGGGGACCCAGGATTGGTTCATTAAGGTAGGCATATCCTGCACCAATCCCTGGGGTCCATTTGGCTTTAAAAGAGAGTTGAGCCCCTCTTTTGTCAGATCATCTGACGACTTGGAAAGGAGTAAGAAGAAGGACTCTTTGGGACCCTGTCTGAAGGTACAGTCTGCCTTACAGTTTCCACCAGTGAGGGAAGGACAGGTTTTCCAAGAGGAAAGCAAAATCCCTCCCCTAAATATCTCTCAGGGAACAGAGGGAGATACCAAACTCAGAGGACCCGTCCAGAAGCTCCAGAACTGCTTCCCAGCCGGCACACAGCGTGCCCTGCTCGGTTCTGCCAGCTAGATTCGTAGGTGGGAAGTGTCTGAGTATCTCTGACCAAAGTACAAGGCTGTTGGCTTCAAACACTCTCCTCAGCTTTGGGCCGTCCTCGACACGTGCCCAGCGAAGAAGCTAGGAGGAGTGCCACAACAAGCATCAACCAGCGTCCATCTTTTAAGGACATTTTTTCGAGGCAGTGGAGCCCTCAAACCAAGACCGAGAAGCCTCACCCAGCTTTCCAGATCCATCAACCAGCACAAAGACAACGATTATTGACTTTGAGCTGCCGTGTAGGCCAGCCTGTAGACGTCAGTCCAGCCTTGCTGGCCGAACTTCCTGCGGCCTGATACCCGCAGCTGTCTCCCGTCTTTAACTGTCGCAGGAGCTGTGTCCCGGAACCGACTAAACGCTGTGGAGCATCAAGATCAACTCAAGCACAGGTACATTGTGTTTCTGTCCCCCTGGTTCTTCTCCGAAGGCCCCTAGTGACATTTATGACCCCTTGCTCCCTTGCTGCTGAAACCAAATAACCTTAAACAGTCTCACTGATTGCTTTACCGACAACCCTCATGTCAGTATCCAGAGTGCATCCCTTACCTTTGTGAAACTGTCTGTCCTTTGTGTTCCTTTACAGGGTGGGTTGTATTTTGTAGTTTGCTAGAACTGTCTGTTTTAATAATAATTAAATAGATATGTTCATACACCCTTGACTGGACAGTCCCTTTTATCATTGGGAAATGATTGTATTTTTGCTGTGTTGCAACTAACCATCGATCCACAACCTTGCAGAGATGAGCCTCCTGTTCCATCCATGTCACCAAAACTGGACGAGGAGGTTTATAATGTGCTTGTGATCCAATCTGTTCCAATCCCTTCTGGTGTACTAGAGGTGTGGGTCTGATTGATGGTTTAGAAACCGATATTCATCCCTGGACCACTGGTGCCCCGGAAGTTGATTCGTCATAGGGGGATCCAGGGTCATCTACGTCAAAATGGAACTATAGCTAAAACCTCCACCCTGTCCTGCAGAAAGCTCCTTATTACACTTGGGATGAGGAAAATCGGTGGGAAGGCATAGATCATTCCCTGAGACAAAGGAAACATCTACATGCCCTGTGGGAAGGCCAGGCTGCAGCAAATATCTTTATTGAGTGATCCTGGTTGGAGGATAACAGATGTTATGTTATTAGGAATTGTACTGCTCACGATGCCATTTGCATGGTCTGTGGGCATTTGGGAGGCTCTGGAGAAGATTGGGTGGGGTTTGATTAGTTGGTAGGAGAGGGAAATGCAAGATTGGAAGTACCCTGAGCTCTGTGTGCTCATATGCTTTCTAGGTGTGAACTAAAGGAGACATTGAAGGCTTTGTGTCCAGAGGGGTGGCCGTGTGCCTGTAGTGTGGGCATGTGTTCTCCAGGTGCCGATTATGTCAGTTGTAGACAGGAAGGGTCTTTTTGAAAAGCTGTGTATGAGTGGATGGTTTGCATTTGTGTGTGGTGAGTAAGCTTGAAATTGATGGATTAAAGTGACATTGTCTATTTAATTTTTTTGCAAAGAGGATAGACCGATTTAGAATGAATGCTCTGAGACTGCTCCGAACCGTCTTTCTAAATCTAACTGTCGTGCCCCTGCAACACATGAGAACACACAGGTGTGGACAGGAGCAGTGGGGATAGCTGGGAAAAGACAGAAGTCGGCTGTGAGGTGAGTGTTTGTCAGTGTGTGTTTGAGCGTGTGTGTGTATCTGTCTGTGAGAGGGGTGGGCGGGCATGATTATGGCAGGGAGGGGGCATGGGATAAAAGGGGAGTTTGAGGAGCCCCCCTGATGTTAAGCAGGAGATCGGTTTTCAGGAGGGTGCGGGGCTGAATAGTGATATAATTTGAATATTTATTATTTATTTTTTTACATTTTATTAATACAAAACAGCCAATCGCCATCCAATTCATTACATACATATCAGATTATCTATAATTCAAATATGAAAAGCTGCACCAAATCGGCTGAAACAAATTGGTCAATTTGGCGTGCTATTTGAAAATATCACACAGAACCAAATTGAGAGTTTATCAAAAGCTTGGGATTGCGCTTGTGGTTTCCATTGTACTTTCACATTATTTGTCATGCTGGTGGTTGCGTTATGGTGAGAGGTGTTTGGCTTTAGTGGCTAATTTGTGAAGATGTCCTGTGTTGAGGTTTAGATATTCCGAGAGACAGTGAAAGCGTTCTCCTAGGGTTTTTTTCAGTGCTTGATGTGATATCTTCAAATCATTCGAGTTTCCTGAGTGCCAAGCGCTCTGTTCTGAGCAGATAATCGAGAGCTGGTATGGACGGGGCCTTGAGCCTCTGTGGGCCCTCTGCAACTGCCCCCATGGTGCCAGTCAGCAGTCGTATAACACAATATTACATTCCTTTCGCGCTGGGGTGTATAATGTGCACTTTGCAGAAGTTGCATTTCAAGCTGTGTTTGGTGGAGCCCTTCTGGCCGTCACTTCCCTCAGGGCATACAGAAGTATTATCAGCTCATTGCCTTTTAGCACTGGTACTTTCACACCAGCCACTTACTGACAAAGAAGGTTGTCTAGCTTTTCAGTGGGAATGTTGTGTTTGTGACTCTCTGCTAGCTGGCCGTCTAGTGATAATTGCCAGCTATTAACCACTGGATCAATTTGTCTCTGTTATAGTGTTTGCTACCCAAGGGTGCTTCAGTTTTCGACTCTAAGAAACAGGGGGTTTACAAATGTATAATAAAAGAAATAATCTTTTCAAGATTTTGTGTAGTTTTTTTCTAACACGGTATTATAACATTTCTAAAAGGTGTACCCAGTTACAAAGTAAAACCATTTCCTAAAAAATGATGACGTCCATTAACTTCCATAATGTCATGGTATATTGCCTGGCACACGTCATCTAGGGAACTACAATTCCCCTACAATGGATGTGGCGCACAATAAAGCGCTTTTTATTTTCAATAAACTACACATTCTTTTTTTTAGTAGGCCTCCAACCTGTCTGGCCCCCAACCTCCACAAACACCCCGTGTCACAATGGTTTAGGAACCTGGCTGGTGTGTATCAATAAGATATTTATTAATTTATTATTTAATGAAAAAGGAAAATACTCAAAATACAACAGCCATCAATGTTGTGGCAACACAAATGCAATGATCTCTACAGAACCATCGGGTTAAGATATCCTATTACAGTTCACACAGGTATTTAATGGCAAAACAGAAATAATAAAAATGTTTACAAAGTAATAGCACCAGTGGTTTAGCACCCCCCCTACAACACGCACCCCCAAACATCAGCTAAACTTGATTCCTTTGAATGGAAGGCAGTGACAAGGAGTAGGACTAGAGGGAGAAAATCAGATTTAGGGTAAAGCCCACCACCACAAGATGGCAAGCCAGCAAAGAAAGTGAAAACCCGTTTTTGGAGCAAAATGGAAGAATGGGATTTTGAGTATTACTCACAACCTGCTAGGAGACACAATACGAGGGAATTTGTAATGCTTACACTGTAGGAGATATGGAAAGATTGGATAATACTAATCAGCACAACAGGGCAAAAATAGAATTGGACTGGGAAAATCGGTTTTGAGAGAAAGCAAATGCAAAAGAGAAAATACAGTGGCAAATGGAAATTTGTTTACACAGGGCTTACGATATGACAGGCAGCTCAGGGAAGGAGTTTAGCTTACAATAGGAAAATCGGTTTTAAATGACAATGACAGAGGCACATAACAGGCAGACTTCTAGGCAAAAGGGATTGTTCACAATGGGAACCACAGTTTGAGTTTAATAGGACAGATGCAAATAGGAATTAATTTGGTAATGCACACAATACATGGACAGATTTGGTTTTTGATTACAAGGAGACTAATTCTTTTGAGGCAACACTTTAATGACGATAACAATTAAATACAAACACCAGGAACAAGATGGTTGATTTTGAATTGCAACAATCTTGTGCCGTAAATTTCAATGGGGGAATTAATTGATTTACTTGAAAATATACTAAGGATTTACACAGACACTGAGAGTTTTTTCAAAGGAGATATGCTAACATACACAAGCAAATAAGAGATTCTTCTAGGGGGAGATGACTGGATTACACTGGCAATTTGGGGATTTCAATAAAAGTAAAGCCAGGCCGTTTTTGGTTGCAGTGTATAACGTCTTGTCATTCAGGTGAAATAAGAGCAAACCAAGGCTGTTTTTGGTTGCAGTGTTGAAATGCTGCTGTTCGGGTGAGAGGGGCTTCTGTCTAGACCCTTTAAATGCCCCCCACAATAACTAATCACATGTTTGTTGGAATGCAACGTACAGTGACGTTCTGCTTAGTAGTAAAATGCAGCAAACCATAACTAAGAGCAGGGGAGAGGCTAGAGTTGGCTTCTTGTCTTTGCCCGTGTAAAGTGTGATGGCACCGGCCAGTCCTGGCCTTAATGCTCACATTACACTGCACTCCTGTGCTTATTACAGGCAATACAATAAAAACTACTGCACAACTTTACAGAAGCTGAGCTAAGAAGCCAGAACTTGCAAAACATCTCAACCCTCACTCAGAGACCCCTGAAAGCTTTCCTTCCAGATCCTGGGGATAGCCTTAGTGTAAACACACAGCACTTTCTCTGAGTAAGTCCCTACTCCCCCTTCCTTCACACTATTTGGACATTTACAGGACGGAGGTGCAGAGAGCATTGTTATGGCCTGACTAAAAAGCGGTTGCATAGGACGCCCAGGCACATGCCCCGCCCCCCACTTCACCCTTACTTATTTTTGACCGATGGCCCTGTCCTGCGGTGCTTCTTACGGCCCAGGCAAAGATCCTCTTTAGGACTGAGACACAGCCCCCCAACATGGGAGAACTAGAAGGTGACCCCCATGCACAGAGTACTAGTTTAACTCTTACTACCCCCCCTAGTGCTGAGGGCCACCAACAGTTCTGCTTGCTGCTTGCCCTCCCCAGACATTCGGGAAGGAACCCACTCAATGACACGCATTTTATCCGCCTCTGGGGATTAAATGCTTTGCCAGTTTAGCCAGGAAACACACAGAGCTCTGCTGGAGGGGCTTCAATCCCCTGGCGTGGCTGCAGATTATATTCTAAGCATCTATTCTGGGGGTTACATGTCTGGGCGAACACAATGAGGTGCTCCAGGAGAAACACAATTCTGACTGGATTTAAGAGCAAAGCTGAAAAATGGCAGATGCAAGGCTTTGAATTAATCATAACCCATTTCATTGCTCTGGGCAAAATTCAGTGCCATAATTTGTTATCATGTCTTTGCCATTAGAAAGGTTCTTCTGCTACCAGGGTCGGAGCGGAGCATAAACTCAGCCCAGGAACCAATGGAAAAGTGGCCACATTCTCACATTACAATCCGTTGCTTTTCAGATCAGGCGGTTGAGTACCAGCCAAGGGAGTGTTTTGGTGAAACACGTTGGAAATAATGCATTTGAAAGCATATTTGCATAGTAACATTAGTTGAGACTAGAGGAGTACCAGGGAAACTGGCGACTAGGGACACAATTCTGGGCCATTCCGCCGAAAAACGGGTCCATTCTAGAATCATGGGCTGGCACTTTGGCATTGCCCTGTAGGCCAGTCTGAGCCTGCCTGCTACCCTCCGCCATAAGTCTTGTCTGAACTGCTGGGGCATGTGCCCACCACCCACGGGAACACAAGCAAGCACAGCGCGCAGTGAGGTCCAGCAGCTGAGGGCAGCCTGACATCCATGTAGTAGTATGGAAAGTTGGAAAGTTACTATGAGGTGTCGATTCTGCGCTGGTCAAGCATTCAACGTTAATGATCCTGGAAGAGACACGTCAGCTGGATTTAGCACTTATGTGAAGGAGAAAGGGCGAGCAGCCCTGCCTTGTCCTGGTGACACCCCCTCCAAATCTCTTCAAAGCAGCCACAACGCCCAAGCCCTCCTTGCTGACAATCAGGCACTTTGCATAACAAAGAGCGGGTTTCAGTGCTCGCACACAGGCCCGGTGTTGTATGGGGCGGGGTATCCAAGTGAGCGTGGCTCCGGAGATTGCCAAACAATGTATCCCACAAGCTACCATGGGGATGCAGGATAGCATACAACACTGGGACAACATTTGTTAGGGCTCCTGGGGGCCAATTTCAATCTGAATGTGCCCCGCTTGCTTACAGGTGTGGGGGATGAGGGGTGGACAGTGTGTAGCACCCTTGGGTTCTGTAAATACAAATGTTCCTTGATCTCAAGGAGTAGGCAGCAAAAGTGGAGCTAAAACACTAAACGGACACTTTAAAAAGTGCATAATTGCTGTCCGCAAGATGTTAACTAGGATGAAACCAGAACACTTTTTGATCATGCATCTTGAAGCGTAAATGTTCACTGATGCCAAGTGTAATTAGAAAAGGAACACATATCTTTGTGAATAAACAATTATTTATTATTAAAATTTAAGAAAAGTAGAAGGGGACACCCGGATTTGAACAAGGGACCTCTTGATCTGCAGTCAAATGCTCTACCACTGAGCTATAGCCCCGTGCTTTTAGCGAATCTTCTGATACTTTTCAGGCTGTCGATTCTGCGCTGGTCAAGCATTCAACGTTAATGATCCTGGAAGAGACACGTCAGCTGGATTTTGCACTTATGTGAAGGAGAAAGGGCGAGCAGCCCTGCCTTGTCCTGGTGACACCCCCTCCAAATCTCTTCAAAGCCACAACACCCAAGCCCTCCTTGCTGACAATCAGGCACTTTGCATAACAAAGAGCAGCTTTAGTGCTCGCTCACAGGGCCGGTGTTGTATGGGGCGGGGTATCCAAGTGAGCGTGGCTCCGGAGATTTCCAAACAATGTATCCCACAAGCTACCATGGGGATGCAGGATAGCATACAACACCGGGACAACATTTGTTAGGGCTCCTGGGGGCCAATTTCAATCTGAATGTGCCCCGCTTGCTTACAGGTGTGGGGGGTGAGGGGTGGACAGTGTGTAGCACCCTTGGGTTCTGTAAATACAAATGTTCCTTGATCTCAAGGAGCAGGCAGCAAAAGTGGAGCTAAAACACTAAACGGACACTTTAAAAAGTGCATAATTGCTGTTAGCAATATGTTAACTAGGATGAAACCAGAACACTTTTTGATCATGCATCTTGAAGGGTAAATGTTCACTGATGCCAAGTGTAATTAGAAAAGGAACACATATCTTTGTGAATAAACAATTATTTATTATTAAAATTTAAGAAAAGTAGAAGGGGACACCCGGATTTGAACCAGGGACCTCTTGATCTGCAGTCAAATGCTGTACCACTGAGCTATATCCCCGTGCTTTTAGGGAATCTTCTGATACTTTTCAGGCTGTCGATTCTGCGCTGGTCAAGCATTCAACATTAATGATCCTGGAAGAGACACGTCAGCTGGATTTAGCACTTATGTGAAGGAGAAAGGGCGAGCAGCCCTGCCTTGTCCTGGTGACACCCCCTCCAAATCTCTTCAAAGCAGCCACAACGCCCAAGCCCTCCTTGCTGACAATCAGGCACTTTGCATAACAAAGAGCGGGTTCAGTGCTCGCACACAGGGACGGTGTTGTATGGGGCGGGGTATCCAAGTGAGCGTGGCTCCGGAGATTGCCAAACAATGTATCCCACAAGCTACCATGGGGATGCAGGATAGCATAAAACACCGGGACAACATTTGTTAGGGCTCCTGGGGGCCAATTTCAATCTGAATGTGCCCCGCTTGCTTACAGGTGTGGGGGATGAGGGGTGGACAGTGTGTAGCACCCTTGGGTTCTGTAAATACAAATGTTCCTTGATCTCAAGGAGCAGGCAGCAAAAGTGGAGCTAAAACACTAAACGGACACTTTAAAAAGTGCATAATTGCTATCCGCGAGATGTTAACTAGGATGAAACCAGAACACTTTTTGATCATGCATCTTGAAGCGTAAATGTTCACTGATGCCAAGTGTAATTAGAAAAGGAACACATATCTTTGTGAATAAACAATTATTTATTATTAAAATTTAAGAAAAGTCGAAGGGGACACCCGGATTTGAACCAGGGACCTCTTGATCTGCAGTCAAATGCTCTACCACTGAGCTATATCCCCGTGCTTTTAGCGAATCTTCTGATACTTTTCAGGCTGTCGATTCTGCGCTGGTCAAGCATTCAACGTTAATGATCCTGGAAGAGACACGTCAGCTGGATTTTGCACTTATGTGAAGGAGAAAGGGCGAGCAGCCCTGCCTTGTCCTGGTGACACCCCCTCCAAATCTCTTCAAAGCCACAACACCCAAGCCCTCCTTGCTGACAATCAGGCACTTTGCATAACAAAGAGCGTGTTCAGTGCTCGCACACAGGGCCGGTGTTGTATGGGGCGGGGTATCCAAGTGAGCGTGGCTCCGGAGATTGCCAAACAATGTATCCCACAAGCTACCATGGGTGATGCAGGATAGCATACAACACTGGGACAACATTTGTTAGGGCTCCTGGGGGCCAATTTCAATCTGAATGTGCCCCGCTTGCTTACAGGTGTGGGGGATGAGGGGTGGACAGTGTGTAGCACCCTTGGGTTCTGTAAATACAAATGTTCCTTGATCTCAAGGAGCAGGCAGGAAAAGTGGAGCTAAAACACTAAACGGACACTTTAAAAAGTGCATAATTGCTGTCCGCAAGATGTTAACTAGGATGAAACCAGAACACTTTTTGATCATGCATCTTGAAGCGTAAATGTTCACTGATGCCAAGTGTAATTAGAAAAGGAACACATATCTTTGTGAATAAACAATTATTTATTATTAAAATTTAAGAAAAGTAGAAGGGGACACCCGGATTTGAACAAGGGACCTCTTGATCTGCAGTCAAATGCTCTACCACTGAGCTATAGCCCCGTGCTTTTAGCGAATCTTCTGATACTTTTCAGGCTGTCGATTCTGCGCTGGTCAAGCATTCAACGTTAATGATCCTGGAAGAGACACGTCAGCTGGATTTTGCACTTATGTGAAGGAGAAAGGGCGAGCAGCCCTGCCTTGTCCTGGTGACACCCCCTCCAAATCTCTTCAAAGCCACAACACCCAAGCCCTCCTTGCTGACAATCAGGCACTTTGCATAACAAAGAGCAGCTTTAGTGCTCGCTCACAGGGCCGGTGTTGTATGGGGCGGGGTATCCAAGTGAGCGTGGCTCCGGAGATTTCCAAACAATGTATCCCACAAGCTACCATGGGGATGCAGGATAGCATACAACACCGGGACAACATTTGTTAGGGCTCCTGGGGGCCAATTTCAATCTGAATGTGCCCCGCTTGCTTACAGGTGTGGGGGGTGGGGGGTGAGGGGTGGACAGTGTGTAGCACCCTTGGGTTCTGTAAATACAAATGTTCCTTGATCTCAAGGAGCAGGCAGCAAAAGTGGAGCTAAAACACTAAACGGACACTTTAAAAAGTGCATAATTGCTGTTAGCAATATGTTAACTAGGATGAAACCAGAACACTTTTTGATCATGCATCTTGAAGGGTAAATGTTCACTGATGCCAAGTGTAATTAGAAAAGGAACACATATCTTTGTGAATAAACAATTATTTACTATTAAAATTTAAGAAAAGTAGAAGGGGACACCCGGATTTGAACCAGGGACCTCTTGATCTGCAGTCAAATGCTCTACCACTGAGCTATATCCCCGTGCTTTTAGGGAATCTTCTGATACTTTTCAGGCTGTCGATTCTGCGCTGGTCAAGCATTCAACATTAATGATCCTGGAAGAGACACGTCAGCTGGATTTAGCACTTATGTGAAGGAGAAAGGGCGAGCAGCCCTGCCTTTTCCTGGTGACACCCCCTCCAAATCTCTTCAAAGCAGCCACAACGCCCAAGCCCTCCTTGCTGACAATCAGGCACTTTGCATAACAAAGAGCGGGTTCAGTGCTCGCACACAGGGCCGGTGTTGTATGGGGCGGGGTATCCAAGTGAGCGTGGCTCCGGAGATTGCCAAACAATGTATCCCACAAGATACCATGGGTGATGCAGGATAGCGTACAACACTGGGACAACATTTGTTAGGGCTCCTGGGGGCCAATTTCAATCTGAATGTGCCCCGCTTGCTTACAGGTGTGGGGGATGAGGGGTGGACAGTGTGTAGCACCCTTGGGTTCTGTAAATACAAATGTTCCTTGATCTCAAGGAGCAGGCAGCAAAAGTGGAGCTAAAACACTAAACGGACACTTTAAAAAGTGCATAATTGCTGTTAGCAATATGTTAACTAGGATGAAACCAGAACACTTTTTGATCATGCATCTTGAAGCGTAAATGTTCACTGATGCCAAGTGTAATTAGAAAAGGAACACATATCTTTGTGAATAAACAATTATTTATTATTAAAATTTAAGAAAAGTAGAAGGGGACACCCGGATTTGAACAAGGGACCTCTTGATCTGCAGTCAAATGCTCTACCACTGAGCTATAGCCCCGTGCTTTTAGCGAATCTTCTGATACTTTTCAGGCTGTCGATTCTGCGCTGGTCAAGCATTCAACGTTAATGATCCTGGAAGAGACACGTCAGCTGGATTTTGCACTTATGTGAAGGAGAAAGGGCGAGCAGCCCTGCCTTGTCCTGGTGACACCCCCTCCAAATTTCTTCAAAGCCACAACACCCAAGCCCTCCTTGCTGACAATCAGGCACTTTGCATAACAAAGAGCAGCTTTAGTGCTCGCTCACAGGGCCGGTGTTGTATGGGGCGGGGTATCCAAGTGAGCGTGGCTCCGGAGATTTCCAAACAATGTATCCCACAAGCTACCATGGGGATGCAGGATAGCATACAACACCGGGACAACATTTGTTAGGGCTCCTGGGGGCCAATTTCAATCTGAATGTGCCCCGCTTGCTTACAGGTGTGGGGGGTGGGGGGTGAGGGGTGGACAGTGTGTAGCACCCTTGGGTTCTGTAAATACAAATGTTCCTTGATCTCAAGGAGCAGGCAGCAAAAGTGGAGCTAAAACACTAAACGGACACTTTAAAAAGTGCATAATTGCTGTTAGCAATATGTTAACTAGGATGAAACCAGAACACTTTTTGATCATGCATCTTGAAGGGTAAATGTTCACTGATGGCAAGTGTAATTAGAAAAGGAACACATATCTTTGTGAATAAACAATTATTTACTATTAAAATTTAAGAAAAGTAGAAGGGGACACCCGGATTTGAACCAGGGACCTCTTGATCTGCAGTCAAATGCTCTACCACTGAGCTATATCCCCGTGCTTTTAGGGAATCTTCTGATACTTTTCAGGCTGTCGATTCTGCGCTGGTCAAGCATTCAACATTAATGATCCTGGAAGAGACACGTCAGCTGGATTTAGCACTTATGTGAAGGAGAAAGGGCGAGCAGCCCTGCCTTTTCCTGGTGACACCCCCTCCAAATCTCTTCAAAGCAGCCACAACGCCCAAGCCCTCCTTGCTGACAATCAGGCACTTTGCATAACAAAGAGCGGGTTCAGTGCTCGCACACAGGGCCGGTGTTGTATGGGGCGGGGTATCCAAGTGAGCGTGGCTCCGGAGATTGCCAAACAATGTATCCCACAAGATACCATGGGTGATGCAGGATAGCGTACAACACTGGGACAACATTTGTTAGGGCTCCTGGGGGCCAATTTCAATCTGAATGTGCCCCGCTTGCTTACAGGTGTGGGGGATGAGGGGTGGACAGTGTGTAGCACCCTTGGGTTCTGTAAATACAAATGTTCCTTGATCTCAAGGAGCAGGCAGCAAAAGTGGAGCTAAAACACTAAACGGACACTTTAAAAAGTGCATAATTGCTGTCCGTGAGATGTTAACTAGGATGAAACCAGAACACTTTTTGATCATGCATCTTGAAGCGTAAATGTTCACTGATGCCAATTGTAATTAGAAAAGGAACACATATCTTTGTGAATAAACAATTATTTATTATTAAAATTTAAGAAAAGTCGAAGGGGACACCCGGATTTGAACCAGGGACCTCTTGATCTGCAGTCAAATGCTCTACCACTGAGCTGTATCCCCGTGCTTTTAGCGAATCTTCTGATACTTTTCAGGCTGTCGATTCTGCACTGGTCAAGCATTCAACGTTAATGATCCTGGAAGAGACACGTCAGCTGGATTTTGCACTTATGTGAAGGAGAAAGGGCGAGCAGCCCTGCCTTGTCCTGGTGACACCCCCTCCAAATCTCTTCAAAGCCACAACACCCAAGCCCTCCTTGCTGACAATCAGGCACTTTGCATAACAAAGAGCGGGTTCAGTGCTCGCACACAGGGCCGGTGTTGTATGGGGCGGGGTATCCAAGTGAGCGTGGTTCCGGAGATTGCCAAACAATGTATCCCACAAGCTACCATGGGTGATGCAGGATAGCATACAACACTGGGACAACATTTGTTAGGGCTCCTGGGGGCCAATTTCAATCTGAATGTGCCCCGCTTGCTTACAGGTGTGGGGGATGAGGGGTGGACAGTGTGTAGCACCCTTGGGTTCTGTAAATACAAATGTTCCTTGATCTCAAGGAGCAGGCAGGAAAAGTGGAGCTAAAACACTAAACGGACACTTTAAAAAGTGCATAATTGCTGTCCGCAAGATGTTAACTAGGATGAAACCAGAACACTTTTTGATCATGCATCTTGAAGCGTAAATGTTCACTGATGCCAAGTGTAATTAGAAAAGGAACACATATCTTTGTGAATAAACAATTATTTATTATTAAAATTTAAGAAAAGTCGAAGGGGACACCCGGATTTGAACCAGGGACCTCTTGATCTGCAGTCAAATGCTCTACCACTGAGCTATATCCCCGTGCTTTTAGCGAATCTTCTGATACTTTTCAGGCTGTCGATTCTGCACTGGTCAAGCATTCAACGTTAATGATCCTGGAAGAGACACGTCAGCTGGATTTTGCACTTATGTGAAGGAGAAAGGGCGAGCAGGCCTGCCTTGTCCTGGTGACACCCCCTCCAAATCTCTTCAAAGCCACAACACCCAAGCCCTCCTTGCTGACAATCAGGCACTTTGCATAACAAAGAGCAGCTTTAGTGCTCGCTCACAGGGCCGGTGTTGTATGGGGCGGGGTATCCAAGTGAGCGTGGCTCCGGAGATTGCCAAACAATGTATCCCACAAGCTACCATGGGTGATGCAGGATAGCGTACAACACTGAGACAACATTTGTTAGGGCTCCTGGGGGCCAATTTCAATCTGAATGTGCCCCGCTTGCTTACAGGTGTGGGGGATGAGGGGTGGACAGTGTGTAGCACCCTTGGGTTCTGTAAATACAAATGTTCCTTGATCTCAAGGAGCAGGCAGCAAAAGTGGAGCTAAAACACTAAACGGACACTTTAAAAAGTGCATAATTGCTGTCCGCAAGATGTTAACTAGGATGAAACCAGAACACTTTTTGATCATGCATCTTGAAGGGTAAATGTTCACTGATGCCAAGTGTAATTAGAAAAGGAACACATATCTTTGTGAATAAACAATTATTTATTATTAAAATTTAAGAAAAGTCGAAGGGGACACCCGGATTTGAACCAGGGACCTCTTGATCTGCAGTCAAATGCTCTACCACTGAGCTATATCCCCGTGCTTTTAGCGAATCTTCTGATACTTTTCAGGCTGTCGATTCTGCACTGGTCAAGCATTCAACTTTAATGATCCTGGAAGAGACACGTCAGCTGGATTTTGCACTCATGTGAAGGAGAAAGGGCGAGCAGCCCTGCCTTGTCCTGGTGACACCCCCTCCAAATCTCTTCAAAGCCACAACACCCAAGCCCTCCTTGCTGACAAGATGTTAACTAGGATGAAACCAGAACACTTTTTGATCATGCATCTTGAAGCGTAAATGTTCACTGATGCCAAGTGTAATTAGAAAAGGAACACATATCTTTGTGAATAAACAATTATTTATTATTAAAATTTAAGAAAAGTCGAAGGGGACACCCGGATTTGAACCAGGGACCTCTTGATCTGCAGTCAAATGCTCTACCACTGAGCTATATCCCCGTGCTTTTAGCGAATCTTCTGATACTTTTCAGGCTGTCGATTCTGCACTGGTCAAGCATTCAACGTTAATGATCCTGGAAGAGACACGTCAGCTGGATTTTGCACTTATGTGAAGGAGAAAGGGCGAGCAGCCCTGCCTTGTCCTGGTGACACCCCCTCCAAATCTCTTCAAAGCCACAACACCCAAGCCCTCCTTGCTGACAATCAGGCACTTTGCATAACAAAGAGCAGCTTTAGTGCTCGCTCACAGGGCCGGTGTTGTATGGGGCGGGGTATCCAAGTGAGCGTGGCTCCGGAGATTTCCAAACAATGTATCCCACAAGCTACCATGGGGATGCAGGATAGCATACAACACCGGGACAACATTTGTTAGGGCTCCTGGGGGCCAATTTCAATCTGAATGTGCCCCGCTTGCTTACAGGTGTGGGGGGTGAGGGGTGGACAGTGTGTAGCACCCTTGGGTTCTGTAAATACAAATGTTCCTTGATCTCAAGGAGCAGGCAGCAAAAGTGGAGCTAAAACACTAAACGGACACTTTAAAAAGTGCATAATTGCTGTTAGCAATATGTTAACTAGGATGAAACCAGAACACTTTTTGATCATGCATCTTGAAGGGTAAATGTTCACTGATGCCAAGTGTAATTAGAAAAGGAACACATATCTTTGTGAATAAACAGTTATTTATTATTAAAATTTAAGAAAAGTAGAAGGGGACACCCGGATTTGAACCAGGGACCTCTTGATCTGCAGTCAAATGCTCTACCACTGAGCTATATCCCCGTGCTTTTAGGGAATCTTCTGATACTTTTCAGGCTGTCAATTCTGCGCTGGTCAAGCATTCAACGTTAATGATCCTGGAAGAGACACGTCAGCTGGATTTAGCACTTATGTGAAGGAGAAAGGGCGAGCAGCCCTGCCTTGTCCTGGTGACACCCCCTCCAAATCTCTTCAAAGCAGCCACAACGCCCAAGCCCTCCTTGCTGACAATCAGGCACTTTGCATAACAAAGAGCGGGTTCAGTGCTCGCACACAGGGCCGGTGTTGTATGGGGCGGGGTATCCAAGTGAGCGTGGCTCTGGAGATTTCCAAACAATGTATCCCACAAGCTACCATGGGGATGCAGGATAGCATAAAACACCGGGACAACATTGGTTAGGGCTCCTGGGGGCCAATTTCAATCTGAATGTGCCCCGCTTGCTTACAGGTGTGGGGGGTGAGGGGTGGACAGTGTGTAGCACCCTTGGGTTCTGTAAATACAAATGTTCCTTGATCTCAAGGAGCAGGCAGCAAAAGTGGAGCTAAAACACTAAACGGACACTTTAAAAAGTGCATAATTGCTGTTAGCAATATGTTAACTAGGATGAAACCAGAACACTTTTTGATCATGCATCTTGAAGGGTAAATGTTCACTGATGCCAAGTGTAATTAGAAAAGGAACACATATCTTTGTGAATAAACAATTATTTATTATTAAAATTTAAGAAAAGTCGAAGGGGACACCCGGATTTGAACCAGGGACCTCTTGATCTGCAGTCAAATGCTCTACCACTGAGCTATATCCCCTTGCTTTTAGCGAATCTTCTGATACTTTTCAGCCTGTCGATTCTGCGCTGGTCAAGCATTCAACGTTAATGATCCTGGAAGAGACACGTCAGCTGGATTTTGCACTTATGTGAAGGAGAAAGGGCGAGCAGCCCTGCCTTGTCCTGGTGACACCCCCTCCAAATCTCTTCAAAGCCACAACACCCAAGCCCTCCTTGCTGACAATCAGGCACTTTGCATAACAAAGAGCAGCTTTAGTGCTCGCTCACAGGGCCGGTGTTGTATGGGGCGGGGTATCCAAGTGAGCGTGGCTCCGGAGATTTCCAAACAATGTATCCCACAAGCTACCATGGGGATGCAGGATAGCATACAACACCGGGACAACATTTGTTAGGGCTCCTGGGGGCCAATTTCAATCTGAATGTGCCCCGCTTGCTTACAGGTGTGGGGGGTGAGGGGTGGACAGTGTGTAGCACCCTTGGGTTCTGTAAATACAAATGTTCCTTGATCTCAAGGAGCAGGCAGCAAAAGTGGAGCTAAAACACTAAACGGACACTTTAAAAAGTGCATAATTGCTGTTAGCAATATGTTAACTAGGATGAAACCAGAACACTTTTTGATCATGCATCTTGAAGGGTAAATGTTCACTGATGCCAAGTGTAATTAGAAAAGGAACACATATCTTTGTGAATAAACAATTATTTATTATTAAAATTTAAGAAAAGTAGAAGGGGACACCCGGATTTGAACCAGGGACCTCTTGATCTGCAGTCAAATGCTCTACCACTGAGCTATATCCCCGTGCTTTTAGGGCATCTTCTGATACTTTTCAGGCTGTCGATTCTGCGCTGGTCAAGCATTCAACGTTAATGATCCTGGAAGAGACACGTCAGCTGGATTTAGCACTTATGTGAAGGAGAAAGGGCGAGCAGCCCTGCCTTGTCCTGGTGACACCCCCTCCAAATCTCTTCAAAGCAGCCACAACGCCCAAGCCCTCCTTGCTGACAATCAGGCACTTTGCATAACAAAGAGCGGGTTCAGTGCTCGCACACAGGGCCGGTGTTGTATGGGGCGGGGTATCCAAGTGAGCGTGGCTCCGGAGATTGCCAAACAATGTATCCCACAAGCTACCATGGGTGATGCAGGATAGCGTACAACACTGGGACAACATTTGTTAGGGCTCCTGGGGGCCAATTTCAATCTGAATGTGCCCCGCTTGCTTACAGGTGTGGGGGGTGAGGGGTGGACAGTGTGTAGCACCCTTGGGTTCTGTAAATACAAATGTTCGTTGATCTCAAGGAGCAGGCAGCAAAAGTGGAGCTAAAACACTAAACGGACACTTTAAAAAGTGCATAATTGCTGTTAGCAATATGTTAACTAGGATGAAACCAGAACACTTTTTGATCATGCATCTTGAAGGGTAAATGTTCACTGATGCCAAGTGTAATTAGAAAAGGAACACATATCTTTGTGAATAAACAATTATTTATTATTAAAATTTAAGAAAAGTAGAAGGGGACACCCGGATTTGATCCAGGGACCTCTTGATCTGCAGTCAAATGCTCTACCACTGAGCTATATCCCCGTGCTTTTAGGGAATCTTCTGATACTTTTCAGGCTGTCGATTCTGCCCTGGTCAAGCATTCAACGTTAATGATCCTGGAAGGGACACGTCAGCTGGATTTAGCACTTATGTGAAGGAGAAAGGGCGTGCAGCCCTGCCTTGTCCTGGTGACACCCCCTCCAAATCTCTTCAAAGCAGCCACAACGCCCAAGCCCTCCTTGCTGACAATCAGGCACTTTGCATAACAAAGAGCGGGTTCAGTGCTCGCACACAGGGCCGGTGTTGTATGGGGCGGGGTATCCAAGTGAGCGTGGCTCCGGAGATTGCCAAACAATGTATCCCACAAGCTACCATGGGTGATGCAGGATAGCGTACAACACTGGGACAACATTTGTTAGGGCTCCTGGGGGCCAATTTCAATCTGAATGTGCACCGCTTGCTTACAGGTGTGGGGGATGAGGGGTGGACAGTGTGTAGCACCCTTGGGTTCTGTAAATACAAATGTTCCTTGATCTCAAGGAGCAGGCAGCAAAAGTGGAGCTAAAACACTAAACGGACACTTTAAAAAGTGCATAATTGCTGTCCGCGAGATGTTAACTAGGATGAAACCAGAACACTTTTTGATCATGCATCTTGAAGCGTAAATGTTCACTGATGCCAAGTGTAATTAGAAAAGGAACACATATCTTTGTGAATAAACAATTATTTATTATTAAAATTTAAGAAAAGTCGAAGGGGACACCCGGATTTGAACCAGGGACCTCTTGATCTGCAGTCAAATGCTCTACCACTGAGCTATATCCCCGTGCTTTTAGGGAATCTTCTGATACTTTTCAGGCTGTCGATTCTGCACTGGTCAAGCATTCAACGTTAATGATCCTGGAAGAGACACGTCAGCTGGATTTAGCACTTATGTGAAGGAGAAAGGGCGAGCAGCCCTGCCTTGTCCTGGTGACACCCCCTCCAAATCTCTTCAAAGCCACAACACCCAAGCCCTCCTTGCTGACAATCAGGCACTTTGCATAACAAAGAGCAGCTTTAGTGCTCGCTCACAGGGCCGGTGTTGTATGGGGCGGGGTATCCAAGTGAGCGTGGCTCCGGAGATTTCCAAACAATGTATCCCACAAGCTACCATGGGGATGCAGGATAGCATACAACACCGGGACAACATTTGTTAGGGCTCCTGGGGGCCAATTTCAATCTGAATGTGCCCCGCTTGCTTACAGGTGTGGGGGGTGAGGGGTGGACAGTGTGTAGCACCCTTGGGTTCTGTAAATACAAATGTTCCTTGATCTCAAGGAGCAGGCAGCAAAAGTGGAGCTAAAACACTAAACGGACACTTTAAAAAGTGCATAATTGCTGTTAGCAATATGTTAACTAGGATGAAACCAGAACACTTTTTGATCATGCATCTTGAAGGGTAAATGTTCACTGATGCCAAGTGTAATTAGAAAAGGAACACATATCTTTGTGAATAAACAGTTATTTATTATTAAAATTTAAGAAAAGTAGAAGGGGACACCCGGATTTGAACCAGGGACCTCTTGATCTGCAGTCAAATGCTCTACCACTGAGCTATATCCCCGTGCTTTTAGGGAATCTTCTGATACTTTTCAGGCTGTCAATTCTGCGCTGGTCAAGCATTCAACGTTAATGATCCTGGAAGAGACACGTCAGCTGGATTTAGCACTTATGTGAAGGAGAAAGGGCGAGCAGCCCTGCCTTGTCCTGGTGACACCCCCTCCAAATCTCTTCAAAGCCACAACACCCAAGCCCTCCTTGCTGACAATCAGGCACTTTGCATAACAAAGAGCAGCTTTAGTGCTCGCTCACAGGGCCGGTGTTGTATGGGGCGGGGTATCCAAGTGAGCGTGGCTCCGGAGATTTCCAAACAATGTATCCCACAAGCTACCATGGGGATGCAGGATAGCATACAACACCGGGACAACATTTGTTAGGGCTCCTGGGGGCCAATTTCAATCTGAATGTGCCCCGCTTGCTTACAGGTGTGGGGGGTGAGGGGTGGACAGTGTGTAGCACCCTTGGGTTCTGTAAATACAAATGTTCCTTGATCTCAAGGAGCAGGCAGCAAAAGTGGAGCTAAAACACTAAACGGACACTTTAAAAAGTGCATAATTGCTGTTAGCAATATGTTAACTAGGATGAAACCAGAACACTTTTTGATCATGCATCTTGAAGGGTAAATGTTCACTGATGCCAAGTGTAATTAGAAAAGGAACACATATCTTTGTGAATAAACAGTTATTTATTATTAAAATTTAAGAAAAGTAGAAGGGGACACCCGGATTTGAACCAGGGACCTCTTGATCTGCAGTCAAATGCTCTACCACTGAGCTATATCCCCGTGCTTTTAGGGAATCTTCTGATACTTTTCAGGCTGTCAATTCTGCGCTGGTCAAGCATTCAACGTTAATGATCCTGGAAGAGACACGTCAGCTGGATTTAGCACTTATGTGAAGGAGAAAGGGCGAGCAGCCCTGCCTTGTCCTGGTGACACCCCCTCCAAATCTCTTCAAAGCAGCCACAACGCCCAAGCCCTCCTTGCTGACAATCAGGCACTTTGCATAACAAAGAGCGGGTTCAGTGCTCGCACACAGGGCCGGTGTTGTATGGGGCGGGGTATCCAAGTGAGCGTGGCTCTGGAGATTTCCAAACAATGTATCCCACAAGCTACCATGGGGATGCAGGATAGCATAAAACACCGGGACAACATTGGTTAGGGCTCCTGGGGGCCAATTTCAATCTGAATGTGCCCCGCTTGCTTACAGGTGTGGGGGGTGAGGGGTGGACAGTGTGTAGCACCCTTGGGTTCTGTAAATACAAATGTTCCTTGATCTCAAGGAGCAGGCAGCAAAAGTGGAGCTAAAACACTAAACGGACACTTTAAAAAGTGCATAATTGCTGTTAGCAATATGTTAACTAGGATGAAACCAGAACACTTTTTGATCATGCATCTTGAAGGGTAAATGTTCACTGATGCCAAGTGTAATTAGAAAAGGAACACATATCTTTGTGAATAAACAATTATTTATTATTAAAATTTAAGAAAAGTCGAAGGGGACACCCGGATTTGAACCAGGGACCTCTTGATCTGCAGTCAAATGCTCTACCACTGAGCTATATCCCCTTGCTTTTAGCGAATCTTCTGATACTTTTCAGCCTGTCGATTCTGCGCTGGTCAAGCATTCAACGTTAATGATCCTGGAAGAGACACGTCAGCTGGATTTTGCACTTATGTGAAGGAGAAAGGGCGAGCAGCCCTGCCTTGTCCTGGTGACACCCCCTCCAAATCTCTTCAAAGCCACAACACCCAAGCCCTCCTTGCTGACAATCAGGCACTTTGCATAACAAAGAGCAGCTTTAGTGCTCGCTCACAGGGCCGGTGTTGTATGGGGCGGGGTATCCAAGTGAGCGTGGCTCCGGAGATTTCCAAACAATGTATCCCACAAGCTACCATGGGGATGCAGGATAGCATACAACACCGGGACAACATTTGTTAGGGCTCCTGGGGGCCAATTTCAATCTGAATGTGCCCCGCTTGCTTACAGGTGTGGGGGGTGAGGGGTGGACAGTGTGTAGCACCCTTGGGTTCTGTAAATACAAATGTTCCTTGATCTCAAGGAGCAGGCAGCAAAAGTGGAGCTAAAACACTAAACGGACACTTTAAAAAGTGCATAATTGCTGTTAGCAATATGTTAACTAGGATGAAACCAGAACACTTTTTGATCATGCATCTTGAAGGGTAAATGTTCACTGATGCCAAGTGTAATTAGAAAAGGAACACATATCTTTGTGAATAAACAATTATTTATTATTAAAATTTAAGAAAAGTAGAAGGGGACACCCGGATTTGAACCAGGGACCTCTTGATCTGCAGTCAAATGCTCTACCACTGAGCTATATCCCCGTGCTTTTAGGGCATCTTCTGATACTTTTCAGGCTGTCGATTCTGCGCTGGTCAAGCATTCAACGTTAATGATCCTGGAAGAGACACGTCAGCTGGATTTAGCACTTATGTGAAGGAGAAAGGGCGAGCAGCCCTGCCTTGTCCTGGTGACACCCCCTCCAAATCTCTTCAAAGCAGCCACAACGCCCAAGCCCTCCTTGCTGACAATCAGGCACTTTGCATAACAAAGAGCGGGTTCAGTGCTCGCACACAGGGCCGGTGTTGTATGGGGCGGGGTATCCAAGTGAGCGTGGCTCCGGAGATTGCCAAACAATGTATCCCACAAGCTACCATGGGTGATGCAGGATAGCGTACAACACTGGGACAACATTTGTTAGGGCTCCTGGGGGCCAATTTCAATCTGAATGTGCCCCGCTTGCTTACAGGTGTGGGGGGTGAGGGGTGGACAGTGTGTAGCACCCTTGGGTTCTGTAAATACAAATGTTCGTTGATCTCAAGGAGCAGGCAGCAAAAGTGGAGCTAAAACACTAAACGGACACTTTAAAAAGTGCATAATTGCTGTTAGCAATATGTTAACTAGGATGAAACCAGAACACTTTTTGATCATGCATCTTGAAGGGTAAATGTTCACTGATGCCAAGTGTAATTAGAAAAGGAACACATATCTTTGTGAATAAACAATTATTTATTATTAAAATTTAAGAAAAGTAGAAGGGGACACCCGGATTTGATCCAGGGACCTCTTGATCTGCAGTCAAATGCTCTACCACTGAGCTATATCCCCGTGCTTTTAGGGAATCTTCTGATACTTTTCAGGCTGTCGATTCTGCCCTGGTCAAGCATTCAACGTTAATGATCCTGGAAGGGACACGTCAGCTGGATTTAGCACTTATGTGAAGGAGAAAGGGCGTGCAGCCCTGCCTTGTCCTGGTGACACCCCCTCCAAATCTCTTCAAAGCAGCCACAACGCCCAAGCCCTCCTTGCTGACAATCAGGCACTTTGCATAACAAAGAGCGGGTTCAGTGCTCGCACACAGGGCCGGTGTTGTATGGGGCGGGGTATCCAAGTGAGCGTGGCTCCGGAGATTGCCAAACAATGTATCCCACAAGCTACCATGGGTGATGCAGGATAGCGTACAACACTGGGACAACATTTGTTAGGGCTCCTGGGGGCCAATTTCAATCTGAATGTGCACCGCTTGCTTACAGGTGTGGGGGATGAGGGGTGGACAGTGTGTAGCACCCTTGGGTTCTGTAAATACAAATGTTCCTTGATCTCAAGGAGCAGGCAGCAAAAGTGGAGCTAAAACACTAAACGGACACTTTAAAAAGTGCATAATTGCTGTCCGCGAGATGTTAACTAGGATGAAACCAGAACACTTTTTGATCATGCATCTTGAAGCGTAAATGTTCACTGATGCCAAGTGTAATTAGAAAAGGAACACATATCTTTGTGAATAAACAATTATTTATTATTAAAATTTAAGAAAAGTCGAAGGGGACACCCGGATTTGAACCAGGGACCTCTTGATCTGCAGTCAAATGCTCTACCACTGAGCTATATCCCCGTGCTTTTAGGGAATCTTCTGATACTTTTCAGGCTGTCGATTCTGCGCTGGTCAAGCATTCAACGTTAATGATCCTGGAAGAGACACGTCAGCTGGATTTTGCACTTATGTGAAGGAGAAAGGGCGAGCAGCCCTGCCTTGTCCTGGTGAAACCCCCTCCAAATCTCTTCAAAGCCACCACACCCAAGCCCTCCTTGCTGACAAGATGTTAACTAGGATGAAACCAGAACACTTTTTGATCATGCATCTTGAAGCGTAAATGTTCACTGATGCCAAGTGTAATTAGAAAAGGAACACATATCTTTGTGAATAAACAATTATTTATTATTAAAATTTAAGAAAAGTCGAAGGGGACACCCGGATTTGAACCAGGGACCTCTTGATCTGCAGTCAAATGCTCTACCACTGAGCTATATCCCCGTGCTTTTAGCGAATCTTCTGATACTTTTCAGGCTGTCGATTCTGCTCTGGTCAAGCATTCAACGTTAATGATCCTGGAAGAGACACGTCAGCTGGATTTTGCACTTATGTGAAGGAGAAAGGGCGAGCAGCCCTGCCTTGTCCTGGTGACACCCCCTCCAAATCTCTTCAAAGCCACAACACCCAAGCCCTCCTTGCTGACAATCAGGCACTTTGCATAACAAAGAGCAGCTTTAGTGCTCGCTCACAGGGACGGTGTTGTATGGGGCGGGGTATCCAAGTGAGCGTGGCTCCGGAGATTGCCAAACAATGTATCCCACAAGCTACCATGGGTGATTCAGGATAGCGTACAACACTGGGACAACATTTGTTAGGGCTCCTGGGGGCCAATTTCAATCAGAATGTGCCCGGCTTGCTTACAGGTGTGGGGGATGAGGGGTGGACAGTGTGTAGCACCCTTGGGTTCTGTAAATACAAATGTTCCTTGATCTCAAGGAGCAGGCAGCAAAAGTGGAGCTAAAACACTAAACGGACACTTTAAAAAGTGCATAATTGCTGTCCGCAAGATGTTAACTAGGATGAAACCAGAACACTTTTTGATCATGCATCTTGAAGCGTAAATGTTCACTGATGCCAAGTGTAATTAGAAAAGGAACACATATCTTTGTGAATAAACAATTATTTATTACTAAAATTTAAGAAAAGTCGAAGGGGACACCCGGATTTGAACCAGGGACCTCTTGATCTGCAGTCAAATGCTCTACCACTGAGCTATATCCCCGTGCTTTTAGCGGATCTTCTGATACTTTTCAGGCTGTCGATTCTGCACTGGTCAAGCATTCAACTTTAATGATCCTGGAAGAGACACGTCAGCTGGATTTTGCACTTATGTGAAGGAGAAAGGGCGAGCAGCCCTGCCTTGTCCTGGTGAAACCCCCTCCAAATCTCTTCAAAGCCACAACACCCAAGCCCTCCTTGCTGACAAGATGTTAACTAGGATGAAACCAGAACACTTTTTGATCATGCATCTTGAAGCGTAAATGTTCACTGATGCCAAGTGTAATTAGAAAAGGAACACATATCTTTGTGAATAAACAATTATTTATTATTAAAATTTAAGAAAAGTCGAAGGGGACACCCGGATTTGAACCAGGGACCTCTTGATCTGCAGTCAAATGCTCTACCACTGAGCTATATCCCCGTGCTTTTAGCGAATCTTCTGATACTTTTCAGGCTGTTGATTCTGCACTGGTCAAGCATTCAACGTTAATGATCCTGGAAGAGACACGTCAGCTGGATTTTGCACTTATGTGAAGGAGAAAGGGCGAGCAGCCCTGCCTTGTCCTGGTGACACCCCCTCCAAATCTCTTCAAAGCCACAACACCCAAGCCCTCCTTGCTGACAATCAGGCACTTTGCATAACAAAGAGCACCTTTAGTGCTCGCTCACAGGGCCGGTGTTGTATGGGGCGGGGTATCCAAGTGAGCGTGGCTCCGGAGATTTCCAAACAATGTATCCCACAAGCTACCATGGGGATGCAGGATAGCATACAACACCGGGACAACATTTGTTAGGGCTCCTGGGGGCCAATTTCAATCTGAATGTGCCCCGCTTGCTTACAGGTGTGGGGGGTGAGGGGTGGACAGTGTGTAGCACCCTTGGGTTCTGTAAATACAAATGTTCCTTGATCTCAAGGAGCAGGCAGCAAAAGTGGAGCTAAAACACTAAACGGACACTTTAAAAAGTGCATAATTGCTGTTAGCAATATGTTAACTAGGATGAAACCAGAACACTTTTTGATCATGCATCTTGAAGGGTAAATGTTCACTGATGCCAAGTGTAATTAGAAAAGGAACACATATCTTTGTGAATAAACAATTATTTATTATTAAAATTTAAGAAAAGTAGAAGGGGACACCCGGATTTGATCCAGGGACCTCTTGATCTGCAGTCAAATGCTCTACCACTGAGCTATATCCCCGTGCTTTTAGGGAATCTTCTGATACTTTTCAGGCTGTCGATTCTGCGCTGGTCAAGCATTCAACGTTAATGATCCTGGAAGAGACACGTCAGCTGGATTTAGCACTTATGTGAAGGAGAAAGGGCGTGCAGCCCTGCCTTGTCCTGGTGACACCCCCTCCAAATCTCTTCAAAGCAGCCACAACGCCCAAGCCCTCCTTGCTGACAATCAGACACTTTGCATAACAAAGAGCAGCTTTAGTGCTCGCTCACAGGGCCGGTGTTGTATGGGGCGGGGTATCCAAGTGAGCGTGGCTAAGGAGATTTCCAAACAATGTATCCCACAAGCTACCATGGGGATGCAGGATAGCATACAACACCGGGACAACATTTGTTAGGGCTCCTGGGGGCCAATTTCAATCTGAATGTGCCCCGCTTGCTTACAGGTGTGGGGGATGAGGGGTGGACAGTGTGTAGCACCCTTGGGTTCTGTAAATACAAATGTTCCTTGATCTCAAGGAGCAGGCAGCAAAAGTGGAGCTAAAACACTAAACGGACACTTTAAAAAGTGCATAATTGCTGTTAGCAATATGTTAACTAGGATGAAACCAGAACACTTTTTGATCATGCATCTTGAAGGGTAAATGTTCACTGATGCCAAGTGTAATTAGAAAAGGAACACATATCTTTGTGAATAAACAATTATTTATTATTAAAATTTAAGAAAAGTCGAAGGGGACACCCGGATTTGAACCAGGGACCTCTTGATCTGCAGTCAAATGCTCTACCACTGAGCTATATCCCCTTGCTTTTAGCGAATCTTCTGATACTTTTCAGCCTGTCGATTCTGCGCTGGTCAAGCATTCAACGTTAATGATCCTGGAAGAGACACGTCAGCTGGATTTTGCACTTATGTGAAGGAGAAAGGGCGAGCAGCCCTGCCTTGTCCTGGTGACACCCCCTCCAAATCTCTTCAAAGCCACAACACCCAAGCCCTCCTTGCTGACAATCAGGCACTTTGCATAACAAAGAGCAGCTTTAGTGCTCGCTCACAGGGCCGGTGTTGTATGGGGCGGGGTATCCAAGTGAGCGTGGCTCCGGAGATTTCCAAACAATGTATCCCACAAGCTACCATGGGGATGCAGGATAGCATACAACACCGGGACAACATTTGTTAGGGCTCCTGGGGGCCAATTTCAATCTGAATGTGCCCCGCTTGCTTACAGGTGTGGGGGGTGAGGGGTGGACAGTGTGTAGCACCCTTGGGTTCTGTAAATACAAATGTTCCTTGATCTCAAGGAGCAGGCAGCAAAAGTGGAGCTAAAACACTAAACGGACACTTTAAAAAGTGCATAATTGCTGTTAGCAATATGTTAACTAGGATGAAACCAGAACACTTTTTGATCATGCATCTTGAAGGGTAAATGTTCACTGATGCCAAGTGTAATTAGAAAAGGAACACATATCTTTGTGAATAAACAATTATTTATTATTAAAATTTAAGAAAAGTAGAAGGGGACACCCGGATTTGAACCAGGGACCTCTTGATCTGCAGTCAAATGCTCTACCACTGAGCTATATCCCCGTGCTTTTAGGGCATCTTCTGATACTTTTCAGGCTGTCGATTCTGCGCTGGTCAAGCATTCAACGTTAATGATCCTGGAAGAGACACGTCAGCTGGATTTAGCACTTATGTGAAGGAGAAAGGGCGAGCAGCCCTGCCTTGTCCTGGTGACACCCCCTCCAAATCTCTTCAAAGCAGCCACAACGCCCAAGCCCTCCTTGCTGACAATCAGGCACTTTGCATAACAAAGAGCGGGTTCAGTGCTCGCACACAGGGCCGGTGTTGTATGGGGCGGGGTATCCAAGTGAGCGTGGCTCCGGAGATTGCCAAACAATGTATCCCACAAGCTACCATGGGTGATGCAGGATAGCGTACAACACTGAGACAACATTTGTTAGGGCTCCTGGGGGCCAATTTCAATCTGAATATGCCCCGCTTGCTTACAGGTGTGGGGGATGAGGGGTGGACAGTGTGTAGCACCCTTGGGTTCTGTAAATACAAATGTTCCTTGATCTCAAGGAGCAGGCAGCAAAAGTGAAGCTAAAACACTAAACGGACACTTTAAAAAGTGCATAATTGCTGTCCGCAAGATGTTAACTAGGATGAAACCAGAACACTTTTTGATCATGCATCTTGAAGCGTAAATGTTCACTGATGCCAAGTGTAATTAGAAAAGGAACACATATCTTTGTGAATAAACAATTATTTATTATTAAAATTTAAGAAAAGTCGAAGGGGACACCCGGATTTGAACCAGGGACCTCTTGATCTGCAGTTAAATGCTCTACCACTGAGCTATATCCCCGTGCTTTTAGCGAATCTTCTGATACTTTTCAGGCTGTCGATTCTGCACTGGTCAAGCATTCAACTTTAATGATCCTGGAAGAGACACGTCAGCTGGATTTTGCACTTATGTGAAGGAGAAAGGGCGAGCAGCCCTGCCTTGTCCTGGTGAAACCCCCTCCAAATCTCTTCAAAGCCACAACACCCAAGCCCTCCTTGCTGACAAGATGTTAACTAGGATGAAACCAGAACACTTTTTGATCATGCATCTTGAAGCGTAAATGTTCACTGATGCCAAGTGTAATTAGAAAAGGAACACATATCTTTGTGAATAAACAATTATTTATTATTAAAATTTAAGAAAAGTCGAAGGGGACACCCGGATTTGAACCAGGGACCTCTTGATCTGCAGTCAAATGCTCTACCACTGAGCTATATCCCCGTGCTTTTAGTGAATCTTCTGATACTTTTCAGGCTGTCGATTCTGCGCTGGTCAAGCATTCAACGTTAATGATCCTGGAAGAGACACGTCAGCTGGATTTTGCACTTATGTGAAGGAGAAAGGGCGAGCAGCCCTGCCTTGTCCTGGTGACACCCCCTCCAAATCTCTTCAAAGCCACAACACCCAAGCCCTCCTTGCTGACAATCAGGCACTTTGCATAACAAAGAGCAGCTTTAGTGCTCGCTCACAGGGACGGTGTTGTATGGGGCGGGGTATCCAAGTGAGCGTGGCTCCGGAGATTGCCAAACAATGTATCCCACAAGCTACCATGGGTGATTCAGGATAGCGTACAACACTGGGACAACATTTGTTAGGGCTCCTGGGGGCCAATTTCAATCAGAATGTGCCCGGCTTGCTTACAGGTGTGGGGGATGAGGGGTGGACAGTGTGTAGCACCCTTGGGTTCTGTAAATACAAATGTTCCTTGATCTCAAGGAGCAGGCAGCAAAAGTGGAGCTAAAACACTAAACGGACACTTTAAAAAGTGCATAATTGCTGTCCACAAGATGTTAACTAGGATGAAACCAGAACACTTTTTGATCATGCATCTTGAAGCGTAAATGTTCACTGATGCCAAGTGTAATTAGAAAAGGAACACATATCTTTGTGAATAAACAATTATTTATTATTAAAATTTAAGAAAAGTCGAAGGGGACACCCGGATTTGAACCAGGGACCTCTTGATCTGCAGTCAAATGCTCTACCACTGAGCTATATCCCCGTGCTTTTAGCGAATCTTCTGATACTTTTCAGGCTGTTGATTCTGCACTGGTCAAGCATTCAACGTTAATGATCCTGGAAGAGACACGTCAGCTGGATTTTGCACTTATGTGAAGGAGAAAGGGCGAGCAGCCCTGCCTTGTCCTGGTGACACCCCCTCCAAATCTCTTCAAAGCCACAACACCCAAGCCCTCCTTGCTGACAATCAGGCACTTTGCATAACAAAGAGCAGCTTTAGTGCTCGCTCACAGGGCCGGTGTTGTATGGGGCGGGGTATCCAAGTGAGCGTGGTTACGGAGATTTCCAAACAATGTATCCCACAAGCTACCATGGGGATGCAGGATAGCATACAACACCGGGACAACATTTGTTAGGGCTCCTGGGGGCCAATTTCAATCTGAATGTGCCCCGCTTGCTTACAGGTGTGGGGGGTGAGGGGTGGACAGTGTGTAGCACCCTTGGGTTCTGTAAATACAAATGTTCCTTGATCTCAAGGAGCAGGCAGCAAAAGTGGAGCTAAAACACTAAACGGACACTTTAAAAAGTGCATAATTGCTGTTAGCAATATGTTAACTAGGATGAAACTAGAACACTTTTTGATCATGCATCTTGAAGGGTAAATGTTCACTGATGCCAAGTGTAATTAGAAAAGGAACACATATCTTTGTGAATAAACAATTATTTATTATTAAAATTTAAGAAAAGTAGAAGGGGACACCCGGATTTGATCCAGGGACCTCTTGATCTGCAGTCAAATGCTCTACCACTGAGCTATATCCCCGTGCTTTTAGCGAATCTTCTGATACTTTTCAGGCTGTCGATTCTGCGCTGGTCAAGCATTCAACGTTAATGATCCTGGAAGAGACACGTCAGCTGGATTTTGCACTTATGTGAAGGAGAAAGGGCGAGCAGCCCTGCCTTGTCCTGGTGACACCCCCTCCAAATCTCTTCAAAGCCACAACACCCAAGCCCTCCTTGCTGACAATCAGGCACTTTGCATAACAAAGAGCAGCTTTAGTGCTCGCTCACAGGGCCGGTGTTGTATGGGGCGGGGTATCCAAGTGAGCGTGGCTCCGGAGATTTCCAAACAATGTATCCCACAAGCTACCATGGGGATGCAGGATAGCATACAACACCGGGACAACATTTGTTAGGGCTCCTGGGGGCCAATTTCAATCTGAATGTGCCCCGCTTGCTTACAGGTGTGGGGGGTGAGGGGTGGACAGTGTGTAGCACCCTTGGGTTCTGTAAATACAAATGTTCCTTGATCTCAAGGAGCAGGCAGCAAAAGTGGAGCTAAAACACTAAACGGACACTTTAAAAAGTGCATAATTGCTGTTAGCAATATGTTAACTAGGATGAAACCAGAACACTTTTTGATCATGCATCTTGAAGGGTAAATGTTCACTGATGCCAAGTGTAATTAGAAAAGGAACACATATCTTTGTGAATAAACAATTATTTATTATTAAAATTTAAGAAAAGTAGAAGGGGACACCCGGATTTGAACCAGGGACCTCTTGATCTGCAGTCAAATGCTCTACCACTGAGCTATATCCCCGTGCTTTTAGGGAATCTTCTGATACTTTTCAGGCTGTCAATTCTGCGCTGGTCAAGCATTCAACGTTAATGATCCTGGAAGAGACACGTCAGCTGGATTTAGCACTTATGTGAAGGAGAAAGGGCGAGCAGCCCTGCCTTGTCCTGGTGACACCCCCTCCAAATCTCTTCAAAGCAGCCACAACGCCCAAGCCCTCCTTGCTGACAATCAGGCACTTTGTTATGCAAAGTGCCTGATTGTCCTGGTGACACCCCCTCCAAATCTCTTCAAAGCAGCCACAACGCCCAAGCCCTCCTTGCTGACAATCAGACACTTTGCATAACAAAGAGCAGCTTTAGTGCTCGCTCACAGGGCCGGTGTTGTATGGGGCGGGGTATCCAAGTGAGCGTGGCTCCGGAGATTTCCAAACAATGTATCCCACAAGCTACCATGGGGATGCAGGATAGCATACAACACCGGGACAACATTTGTTAGGGCTCCTGGGGGCCAATTTCAATCTGAATGTGCCCCACTTGCTTACAGGTGTGGGGGATGAGGGGTGGACAGTGTGTAGCACCCTTGGGTTCTGTAAATACAAATGTTCCTTGATCTCAAGGAGCAGGCAGCAAAAGTGAAGCTAAAACACTAAACGGACACTTTAAAAAGTGCATAATTGCTGTCCGCAAGATGTTAACTAGGATGAAACCAGAACACTTTTTGATCATGCATCTTGAAGCGTAAATGTTCACTGATGCCAAGTGTAATTAGAAAAGGAACACATATCTTTGTGAATAAACAATTATTTATTATTAAAATTTAAGAAAAGTCGAAGGGGACACCCGGATTTGAACCAGGGACCTCTTGATCTGCAGTTAAATGCTCTACCACTGAGCTATATCCCCGTGCTTTTAGCGAATCTTCTGATACTTTTCAGGCTGTCGATTCTGCACTGGTCAAGCATTCAACTTTAATGATCCTGGAAGAGACACGTCAGCTGGATTTTGCACTTATGTGAAGGAGAAAGGGCGAGCAGCCCTGCCTTGTCCTGGTGAAACCCCCTCCAAATCTCTTCAAAGACACAACACCCAAGCCCTCCTTGCTGACAAGATGTTAACTAGGATGAAACCAGAACACTTTTTGATCATGCATCTTGAAGCGTAAATGTTCACTGATGCCAAGTGTAATTAGAAAAGGAACACATATCTTTGTGAATAAACAATTATTTATTATTAAAATTTAAGAAAAGTCGAAGGGGACACCTGGATTTGAACCAGGGACCTCTTGATCTGCAGTCAAATGCTCTACCACTGAGCTATATCCCCGTGCTTTTAGCGAATCTTCTGATACTTTTCAGGCTGTTGATTCTGCACTGGTCAAGCATTCAACGTTAATGATCCTGGAAGAGACACGTCAGCTGGATTTTGCACTTATGTGAAGGAGAAAGGGCGAGCAGCCCTGCCTTGTCCTGGTGACACCCCCTCCAAATCTCTTCAAAGCCACAACACCCAAGCCCTCCTTGCTGACAATCAGGCACTTTGCATAACAAAGAGCAGCTTTAGTGCTCGCTCACAGGGCCGGTGTTGTATGGGGCGGGGTATCCAAGTGAGCGTGGCTCCGGAGATTTCCAAACAATGTATCCCACAAGCTACCATGGGGATGCAGGATAGCATACAACACCGGGACAACATTTGTTAGGGCTCCTGGGGGCCAATTTCAATCTGAATGTGCCCCGCTTGCTTACAGGTGTGGGGGGTGAGGGGTGGACAGTGTGTAGCACCCTTGGGTTCTGTAAATACAAATGTTCCTTGATCTCAAGGAGCAGGCAGCAAAAGTGGAGCTAAAACACTAAACGGACACTTTAAAAAGTGCATAATTGCTGTTAGCAATATGTTAACTAGGATGAAACCAGAACACTTTTTGATCATGCATCTTGAAGGGTAAATGTTCACTGATGCCAAGTGTAATTAGAAAAGGAACACATATCTTTGTGAATAAACAATTATTTATTATTAAAATTTAAGAAAAGTAGAAGGGGACACCCGGATTTGATCCAGGGACCTCTTGATCTGCAGTCAAATGCTCTACCACTGAGCTATATCCCCGTGCTTTTAGGGAATCTTCTGATACTTTTCAGGCTGTCGATTCTGCGCTGGTCAAGCATTCAACGTTAATGATCCTGGAAGAGACACGTCAGCTGGATTTAGCACTTATGTGAAGGAGAAAGGGCGTGCAGCCCTGCCTTGTCCTGGTGACACCCCCTCCAAATCTCTTCAAAGCAGCCACAACGCCCAAGCCCTCCTTGCTGACAATCAGACACTTTGCATAACAAAGAGCAGCTTTAGTGCTCGCTCACAGGGCCGGTGTTGTATGGGGCGGGGTATCCAAGTGAGCGTGGCTCCGGAGATTTCCAAACAATGTATCCCACAAGCTACCATGGGGATGCAGGATAGCATACAACACCGGGACAACATTTGTTAGGGCTCCTGGGGGCCAATTTCAATCTGAATGTGCCCCGCTTGCTTACAGGTGTGGGGGATGAGGGGTGGACAGTGTGTAGCACCCTTGGGTTCTGTAAATACAAATGTTCCTTGATCTCAAGGAGCAGGCAGCAAAAGTGGAGCTAAAACACTAAACGGACACTTTAAAAAGTGCATAATTGCTGTTAGCAATATGTTAACTAGGATGAAACCAGAACACTTTTTGATCATGCATCTTGAAGGGTAAATGTTCACTGATGCCAAGTGTAATTAGAAAAGGAACACATATCTTTGTGAATAAACAATTATTTATTATTAAAATTTAAGAAAAGTCGAAGGGGACACCCGGATTTGAACCAGGGACCTCTTGATCTGCAGTCAAATGCTCTACCACTGAGCTATATCCCCTTGCTTTTAGCGAATCTTCTGATACTTTTCAGCCTGTCGATTCTGCGCTGGTCAAGCATTCAACGTTAATGATCCTGGAAGAGACACGTCAGCTGGATTTTGCACTTATGTGAAGGAGAAAGGGCGAGCAGCCCTGCCTTGTCCTGGTGACACCCCCTCCAAATCTCTTCAAAGCCACAACACCCAAGCCCTCCTTGCTGACAATCAGGCACTTTGCATAACAAAGAGCAGCTTTAGTGCTCGCTCACAGGGCCGGTGTTGTATGGGGGGGGTATCCAAGTGAGCGTGGCTCCGGAGATTTCCAAACAATGTATCCCACAAGCTACCATGGGGATGCAGGATAGCATACAACACCGGGACAACATTTGTTAGGGCTCCTGGGGGCCAATTTCAATCTGAATGTGCCCCGCTTGCTTACAGGTGTGGGGGGTGAGGGGTGGACAGTGTGTAGCACCCTTGGGTTCTGTAAATACAAATGTTCCTTGATCTCAAGGAGCAGGCAGCAAAAGTGGAGCTAAAACACTAAACGGACACTTTAAAAAGTGCATAATTGCTGTTAGCAATATGTTAACTAGGATGAAACCAGAACACTTTTTGATCATGCATCTTGAAGGGTAAATGTTCACTGATGCCAAGTGTAATTAGAAAAGGAACACATATCTTTGTGAATAAACAATTATTTATTATTAAAATTTAAGAAAAGTAGAAGGGGACACCCGGATTTGAACCAGGGACCTCTTGATCTGCAGTCAAATGCTCTACCACTGAGCTATATCCCCGTGCTTTTAGGGCATCTTCTGATACTTTTCAGGCTGTCGATTCTGCGCTGGTCAAGCATTCAACGTTAATGATCCTGGAAGAGACACGTCAGCTGGATTTAGCACTTATGTGAAGGAGAAAGGGCGAGCAGCCCTGCCTTGTCCTGGTGACACCCCCTCCAAATCTCTTCAAAGCAGCCACAACGCCCAAGCCCTCCTTGCTGACAATCAGGCACTTTGCATAACAAAGAGCGGGTTCAGTGCTCGCACACAGGGCCGGTGTTGTATGGGGCGGGGTATCCAAGTGAGCGTGGCTCCGGAGATTGCCAAACAATGTATCCCACAAGCTACCATGGGTGATGCAGGATAGCGTACAACACTGAGACAACATTTGTTAGGGCTCCTGGGGGCCAATTTCAATCTGAATATGCCCCGCTTGCTTACAGGTGTGGGGGATGAGGGGTGGACAGTGTGTAGCACCCTTGGGTTCTGTAAATACAAATGTTCCTTGATCTCAAGGAGCAGGCAGCAAAAGTGAAGCTAAAACACTAAACGGACACTTTAAAAAGTGCATAATTGCTGTCCGCAAGATGTTAACTAGGATGAAACCAGAACACTTTTTGATCATGCATCTTGAAGCGTAAATGTTCACTGATGCCAAGTGTAATTAGAAAAGGAACACATATCTTTGTGAATAAACAATTATTTATTATTAAAATTTAAGAAAAGTCGAAGGGGACACCCGGATTTGAACCAGGGACCTCTTGATCTGCAGTTAAATGCTCTACCACTGAGCTATATCCCCGTGCTTTTAGCGAATCTTCTGATACTTTTCAGGCTGTCGATTCTGCACTGGTCAAGCATTCAACTTTAATGATCCTGGAAGAGACACGTCAGCTGGATTTTGCACTTATGTGAAGGAGAAAGGGCGAGCAGCCCTGCCTTGTCCTGGTGAAACCCCCTCCAAATCTCTTCAAAGCCACAACACCCAAGCCCTCCTTGCTGACAAGATGTTAACTAGGATGAAACCAGAACACTTTTTGATCATGCATCTTGAAGCGTAAATGTTCACTGATGCCAAGTGTAATTAGAAAAGGAACACATATCTTTGTGAATAAACAATTATTTATTATTAAAATTTAAGAAAAGTCGAAGGGGACACCTGGATTTGAACCAGGGACCTCTTGATCTGCAGTCAAATGCTCTACCACTGAGCTATATCCCCGTGCTTTTAGCGAATCTTCTGATACTTTTCAGGCTGTTGATTCTGCACTGGTCAAGCATTCAACGTTAATGATCCTGGAAGAGACACGTCAGCTGGATTTTGCACTTATGTGAAGGAGAAAGGGCGAGCAGCCCTGCCTTGTCATGGTGACACCCCCTCCAAATCTCTTCAAAGCAGCCACAACGCCCAAGCCCTCCTTGCTGACAATCAGGCACTTTGCATAACAAAGAGCGGGTTCAGTGCTCGCACACAGGGCCGGTGTTGTATGGGGCGGGGTATCCAAGTGAGCGTGGCTCTGGAGATTTCCAAACAATGTATCCCACAAGCTACCATGGGGATGCAGGATAGCATAAAACACCGGGACAACATTGGTTAGGGCTCCTGGGGGCCAATTTCAATCTGAATGTGCCCCGCTTGCTTACAGGTGTGGGGGGTGAGGGGTGGACAGTGTGTAGCACCCTTGGGTTCTGTAAATACAAATGTTCCTTGATCTCAAGGAGCAGGCAGCAAAAGTGGAGCTAAAACACTAAACGGACACTTTAAAAAGTGCATAATTGCTGTTAGCAATATGTTAACTAGGATGAAACCAGAACACTTTTTGATCATGCATCTTGAAGGGTAAATGTTCACTGATGCCAAGTGTAATTAGAAAAGGAACACATATCTTTGTGAATAAACAATTATTTATTATTAAAATTTAAGAAAAGTAGAAGGGGACACCCGGATTTGATCCAGGGACCTCTTGATCTGCAGTCAAATGCTCTACCACTGAGCTATATCCCCATGCTTTTAGGGAATCTTCTGATACTTTTCAGGCTGTCGATTCTGCGCTGGTCAAGCATTCAACGTTAATGATCCTGGAAGAGACACGTCAGCTGGATTTAGCACTTATGTGAAGGAGAAAGGGCGTGCAGCCCTGCCTTGTCCTGGTGACACCCCCTCCAAATCTCTTCAAAGCAGCCACAACGCCCAAGCCCTCCTTGCTGACAATCAGACACTTTGCATAACAAAGAGCAGCTTTAGTGCTCGCTCACAGGGCCGGTGTTGTATGGGGCGGGGTATCCAAGTGAGCGTGGCTCCGGAGATTTCCAAACAATGTATCCCACAAGCTACCATGGGGATGCAGGATAGCATACAACACCGGGACAACATTTGTTAGGGCTCCTGGGGGCCAATTTCAATCTGAATGTGCCCCGCTTGCTTACAGGTGTGGGGGATGAGGGGTGGACAGTGTGTAGCACCCTTGGGTTCTGTAAATACAAATGTTCCTTGATCTCAAGGAGCAGGCAGCAAAAGTGGAGCTAAAACACTAAACGGACACTTTAAAAAGTGCATAATTGCTGTTAGCAATATGTTAACTAGGATGAAACCTTGAAGCGTAAATGTTCACTGATGCCAAGTGTAATTAGAAAAGGAACACATATCTTTGTGAATAAACAATTATTTATTATTAAAATTTAAGAAAAGTCGAAGGGGACACCCGGATTTGAACCAGGGACCTCTTGATCTGCAGTTAAATGCTCTACCACTGAGCTATATCCCCGTGCTTTTAGCGAATCTTCTGATACTTTTCAGGCTGTCGATTCTGCACTGGTCAAGCATTCAACTTTAATGATCCTGGAAGAGACACGTCAGCTGGATTTTGCACTTATGTGAAGGAGAAAGGGCGAGCAGCCCTGCCTTGTCCTGGTGAAACCCCCTCCAAATCTCTTCAAAGCCACAACACCCAAGCCCTCCTTGCTGACAAGATGTTAACTAGGATGAAACCAGAACACTTTTTGATCATGCATCTTGAAGCGTAAATGTTCACTGATGCCAAGTGTAATTAGAAAAGGAACACATATCTTTGTGAATAAACAATTATTTATTATTAAAATTTAAGAAAAGTCGAAGGGGACACCTGGATTTGAACCAGGGACCTCTTGATCTGCAGTCAAATGCTCTACCACTGAGCTATATCCCCGTGCTTTTAGCGAATCTTCTGATACTTTTCAGGCTGTTGATTCTGCACTGGTCAAGCATTCAACGTTAATGATCCTGGAAGAGACACGTCAGCTGGATTTTGCACTTATGTGAAGGAGAAAGGGCGAGCAGCCCTGCCTTGTCCTGGTGACACCCCCTCCAAATCTCTTCAAAGCCACAACACCCAAGCCCTCCTTGCTGACAATCAGGCACTTTGCATAACAAAGAGCAGCTTTAGTGCTCGCTCACAGGGCCGGTGTTGTATGGGGCGGGGTATCCAAGTGAGCGTGGCTCCGGAGATTTCCAAACAATGTATCCCACAAGCTACCATGGGGATGCAGGATAGCATACAACACCGGGACAACATTTGTTAGGGCTCCTGGGGGCCAATTTCAATCTGAATGTGCCCCGCTTGCTTACAGGTGTGGGGGGTGAGGGGTGGACAGTGTGTAGCACCCTTGGGTTCTGTAAATACAAATGTTCCTTGATCTCAAGGAGCAGGCAGCAAAAGTGGAGCTAAAACACTAAACGGACACTTTAAAAAGTGCATAATTGCTGTTAGCAATATGTTAACTAGGATGAAACCAGAACACTTTTTGATCATGCATCTTGAAGGGTAAATGTTCACTGATGCCAAGTGTAATTAGAAAAGGAACACATATCTTTGTGAATAAACAATTATTTATTATTAAAATTTAAGAAAAGTAGAAGGGGACACCCGGATTTGAACCAGGGACCTCTTGATCTGCAGTCAAATGCTCTACCACTGAGCTATATCCCCGTGCTTTTAGGGAATCTTCTGATACTTTTCAGGCTGTCAATTCTGCGCTGGTCAAGCATTCAACGTTAATGATCCTGGAAGAGACACGTCAGCTGGATTTAGCACTTATGTGAAGGAGAAAGGGCGAGCAGCCCTGCCTTGTCCTGGTGACACCCCCTCCAAATCTCTTCAAAGCAGCCACAACGCCCAAGCCCTCCTTGCTGACAATCAGGCACTTTGCATAACAAAGAGCGGGTTCAGTGCTCGCACACAGGGCCGGTGTTGTATGGGGCGGGGTATCCAAGTGAGCGTGGCTCTGGAGATTTCCAAACAATGTATCCCACAAGCTACCATGGGGATGCAGGATAGCATAAAACACCGGGACAACATTGGTTAGGGCTCCTGGGGGCCAATTTCAATCTGAATGTGCCCCGCTTGCTTACAGGTGTGGGGGGTGAGGGGTGGACAGTGTGTAGCACCCTTGGGTTCTGTAAATACAAATGTTCCTTGATCTCAAGGAGCAGGCAGCAAAAGTGGAGCTAAAACACTAAACGGACACTTTAAAAAGTGCATAATTGCTGTTAGCAATATGTTAACTAGGATGAAACCAGAACACTTTTTGATCATGCATCTTGAAGGGTAAATGTTCACTGATGCCAAGTGTAATTAGAAAAGGAACACATATCTTTGTGAATAAACAATTATTTATTATTAAAATTTAAGAAAAGTAGAAGGGGACACCCGGATTTGATCCAGGGACCTCTTGATCTGCAGTCAAATGCTCTACCACTGAGCTATATCCCCGTGCTTTTAGGGAATCTTCTGATACTTTTCAGGCTGTCGATTCTGCGCTGGTCAAGCATTCAACGTTAATGATCCTGGAAGAGACACGTCAGCTGGATTTAGCACTTATGTGAAGGAGAAAGGGCGTGCAGCCCTGCCTTGTCCTGGTGACACCCCCTCCAAATCTCTTCAAAGCAGCCACAACGCCCAAGCCCTCCTTGCTGACAATCAGACACTTTGCATAACAAAGAGCAGCTTTAGTGCTCGCTCACAGGGCCGGTGTTGTATGGGGCGGGGTATCCAAGTGAGCGTGGCTCCGGAGATTTCCAAACAATGTATCCCAAAAGCTACCATGGGGATGCAGAATAGCATACAACACCGGGACAACATTTGTTAGGGCTCCTGGGGGCCAATTTCAATCTGAATGTGCCCCGCTTGCTTACAGGTGTGGGGGATGAGGGGTGGACAGTGTGTAGCACCCTTGGGTTCTGTAAATACAAATGTTCCTTGATCTCAAGGAGCAGGCAGCAAAAGTGGAGCTAAAACACTAAACTGACACTTTAAAAAGTGCATAATTGCTGTTAGCAATATGTTAACTAGGATGAAACCAGAACACTTTTTGATCATGCATCTTGAAGGGTAAATGTTCACTGATGCCAAGTGTAATTAGAAAAGGAACACATATCTTTGTGAATAAACAATTATTTATTATTAAAATTTAAGAAAAGTCGAAGGGGACACCCGGATTTGAACCAGGGACCTCTTGATCTGCAGTCAAATGCTCTACCACTGAGCTATATCCCCTTGCTTTTAGCGAATCTTCTGATACTTTTCAGCCTGTCGATTCTGCGCTGGTCAAGCATTCAACGTTAATGATCCTGGAAGAGACACGTCAGCTGGATTTTGCACTTATGTGAAGGAGAAAGGGCGAGCAGCCCTGCCTTGTCCTGGTGACACCCCCTCCAAATCTCTTCAAAGCCACAACACCCAAGCCCTCCTTGCTGACAATCAGGCACTTTGCATAACAAAGAGCAGCTTTAGTGCTCGCTCACAGGGCCGGTGTTGTATCGGGCGGGGTATCCAAGTGAGCGTGGCTCCGGAGATTTCCAAACAATGTATCCCACAAGCTACCATGGGGATGCAGGATAGCATACAACACCGGGACAACATTTGTTAGGGCTCCTGGGGGCCAATTTCAATCTGAATGTGCCCCGCTTGCTTACAGGTGTGGGGGGTGAGGGGTGGACAGTGTGTAGCACCCTTGGGTTCTGTAAATACAAATGTTCCTTGATCTCAAGGAGCAGGCAGCAAAAGTGGAGCTAAAACACTAAACGGACACTTTAAAAAGTGCATAATTGCTGTTAGCAATATGTTAACTAGGATGAAACCAGAACACTTTTTGATCATGCATCTTGAAGGGTAAATGTTCACTGATGCCAAGTGTAATTAGAAAAGGAACACATATCTTTGTGAATAAACAATTATTTATTATTAAAATTTAAGAAAAGTAGAAGGGGACACCCGGATTTGAACCAGGGACCTCTTGATCTGCAGTCAAATGCTCTACCACTGAGCTATATCCCCGTGCTTTTAGGGAATCTTCTGATACTTTTCAGGCTGTCAATTCTGCGCTGGTCAAGCATTCAACGTTAATGATCCTGGAAGAGACACGTCAGCTGGATTTAGCACTTATGTGAAGGAGAAAGGGCGAGCAGCCCTGCCTTGTCCTGGTGACACCCCCTCCAAATCTCTTCAAAGCAGCCACAACGCCCAAGCCCTCCTTGCTGACAATCAGGCACTTTGCATAACAAAGAGCGGGTTCAGTGCTCGCACACAGGGCCGGTGTTGTATGGGGCGGGGTATCCAAGTGAGCGTGGCTCCGGAGATTGCCAAACAATGTATCCCACAAGCTACCATGGGTGATGCAGGATAGCGTACAACACTGGGACAACATTTGTTAGGGCTCCTGGGGGCCAATTTCAATCTGAATGTGCCCCGCTTGCTTACAGGTGTGGGGGGTGAGGGGTGGACAGTGTGTAGCACCCTTGGGTTCTGTAAATACAAATGTTCCTTGATCTCAAGGAGCAGGCAGCAAAAGTGGAGCTAAAACACTAAACGGACACTTTAAAAAGTGCATAATTGCTGTTAGCAATATGTTAACTAGGATGAAACCAGAACACTTTTTGATCATGCATCTTGAAGGGTAAATGCTCACTGATGCCAAGTGTAATTAGAAAAGGAACACATATCTTTGTGAATAAACAATTATTTATTATTAAAATTTAAGAAAAGTCGAAGGGGACACCCGGATTTGAACCAGGGACCTCTTGATCTGCAGTCAAATGCTCTACCACTGAGCTATATCCCCTTGCTTTTAGCGAATCTTCTGATACTTTTCAGCCTGTCGATTCTGCGCTGGTCAAGCATTCAACGTTAATGATCCTGGAAGAGACACGTCAGCTGGATTTTGCACTTATGTGAAGGAGAAAGGGCGAGCAGCCCTGCCTTGTCCTGGTGAAACCCCCTCCAAATCTCTTCAAAGCCACAACACCCAAGCCCTCCTTGCTGACAAGATGTTAACTAGGATGAAACCAGAACACTTTTTGATCATGCATCTTGAAGGGTAAATGTTCACTGATGCCAAGTGTAATTAGAAAAGGAACACATATCTTTGTGAATAAACAATTATTTATTATTAAAATTTAAGAAAAGTCGAAGGGGACACCCGGATTTGAACCAGGGACCTCTTGATCTGCAGTCAAATGCTCTACCACTGAGCTATATCCCCTTGCTTTTAGCGAATCTTCTGATACTTTTCAGCCTGTCGATTCTGCGCTGGTCAAGCATTCAACGTTAATGATCCTGGAAGAGACACGTCAGCTGGATTTTGCACTTATGTGAAGGAGAAAGGGCGAGCAGCCCTGCCTTGTCCTGGTGACACCCCCTCCAAATCTCTTCAAAGCCACAACACCCAAGCCCTCCTTGCTGACAATCAGGCACTTTGCATAACAAAGAGCAGCTTTAGTGCTCGCTCACAGGGCCGGTGTTGTATGGGGCGGGGTATCCAAGTGAGCGTGGCTCCGGAGATTTCCAAACAATGTATCCCACAAGCTACCATGGGGATGCAGGATAGCATACAACACCGGGACAACATTTGTTAGGGCTCCTGGGGGCCAATTTCAATCTGAATGTGCCCCGCTTGCTTACAGGTGTGGGGGGTGAGGGGTGGACAGTGTGTAGCACCCTTGGGTTCTGTAAATACAAATGTTCCTTGATCTCAAGGAGCAGGCAGCAAAAGTGGAGCTAAAACACTAAACGGACACTTTAAAAAGTGCATAATTGCTGTTAGCAATATGTTAACTAGGATGAAACCAGAACACTTTTTGATCATGCATCTTGAAGGGTAAATGTTCACTGATGCCAAGTGTAATTAGAAAAGGAACACATATCTTTGTGAATAAACAATTATTTATTATTAAAATTTAAGAAAAGTAGAAGGGGACACCCGGATTTGAACCAGGGACCTCTTGATCTGCAGTCAAATGCTCTACCACTGAGCTATATCCCCTTGCTTTTAGGGCATCTTCTGATACTTTTCAGGCTGTCGATTCTGCGCTGGTCAAGCATTCAACGTTAATGATCCTGGAAGAGACACGTCAGCTGGATTTAGCACTTATGTGAAGGAGAAAGGGCGAGCAGCCCTGCCTTGTCCTGGTGACACCCCCTCCAAATCTCTTCAAAGCAGCCACAACGCCCAAGCCCTCCTTGCTGACAATCAGGCACTTTGTTATGCAAAGTGCCTGATTGTCCTGGTGACACCCCCTCCAAATCTCTTCAAAGCAGCCACAACGCCCAAGCCCTCCTTGCTGACAATCAGACACTTTGCATAACAAAGAGCAGCTTTAGTGCTCGCTCACAGGGCCGGTGTTGTATGGGGCGGGGTATCCAAGTGAGCGTGGCTCCGGAGATTTCCAAACAATGTATCCCACAAGCTACCATGGGGATGCAGGATAGCATACAACACCGGGACAACATTTGTTAGGGCTCCTGGGGGCCAATTTCAATCTGAATGTGCCCCGCTTGCTTACAGGTGTGGGGGATGAGGGGTGGACAGTGTGTAGCACCCTTGGGTTCTGTAAATACAAATGTTCCTTGATCTCAAGGAGCAGGCAGCAAAAGTGGAGCTAAAACACTAAACGGACACTTTAAAAAGTGCATAATTGCTGTTAGCAATATGTTAACTAGGATGAAACCAGAACACTTTTTGATCATGCATCTTGAAGGGTAAATGTTCACTGATGCCAAGTGTAATTAGAAAAGGAACACATATCTTTGTGAATAAACAATTATTTATTATTAAAATTTAAGAAAAGTCGAAGGGGACACCCGGATTTGAACCAGGGACCTCTTGATCTGCAGTCAAATGCTCTACCACTGAGCTATATCCCCTTGCTTTTAGCGAATCTTCTGATACTTTTCAGCCTGTCGATTCTGCGCTGGTCAAGCATTCAACGTTAATGATCCTGGAAGAGACACGTCAGCTGGATTTTGCACTTATGTGAAGGAGAAAGGGCGAGCAGCCCTGCCTTGTCCTGGTGAAACCCCCTCCAAATCTCTTCAAAGCCACAACACCCAAGCCCTCCTTGCTGACAAGATGTTAACTAGGATGAAACCAGAACACTTTTTGATCATGCATCTTGAAGCGTAAATGTTCACTGATGCCAAGTGTAATTAGAAAAGGAACACATATCTTTGTGAATAAACAATTATTTATTATTAAAATTTAAGAAAAGTCGAAGGGGACACCCGGATTTGAACCAGGGACCTCTTGATCTGCAGTCAAATGCTCTACCACTGAGCTATATCCCCGTGCTTTTAGCGAATCTTCTGATACTTTTCAGGCTGTCGATTCTGCGCTGGTCAAGCATTCAACGTTAATGATCCTGGAAGAGACACGTCAGCTGGATTTTGCACTTATGTGAAGGAGAAAGGGCGAGCAGCCCTGCCTTGTCCTGGTGACACCCCCTCCAAATCTCTTCAAAGCCACAACACCCAAGCCCTCCTTGCTGACAATCAGGCACTTTGCATAACAAAGAGCAGCTTTAGTGCTCGCTCACAGGGCCGGTGTTGTATGGGGCGGGGTATCCAAGTGAGCGTGGCTCCGGAGATTTCCAAACAATGTATCCCACAAGCTACCATGGGGATGCAGGATAGCATACAACACCGGGACAACATTTGTTAGGGCTCCTGGGGGCCAATTTCAATCTGAATGTGCCCCGCTTGCTTACAGGTGTGGGGGGTGAGGGGTGGACAGTGTGTAGCACCCTTGGGTTCTGTAAATACAAATGTTCCTTGATCTCAAGGAGCAGGCAGCAAAAGTGGAGCTAAAACACTAAACGGACACTTTAAAAAGTGCATAATTGCTGTTAGCAATATGTTAACTAGGATGAAACCAGAACACTTTTTGATCATGCATCTTGAAGGGTAAATGTTCACTGATGCCAAGTGTAATTAGAAAAGGAACACATATCTTTGTGAATAAACAATTATTTATTATTAGAATTTAAGAAAAGTAGAAGGGGACACCCGGATTTGAACCAGGGACCTCTTGATCTGCAGTCAAATGCTCTACCACTGAGCTATATCCCCGTGCTTTTAGGGAATCTTCTGATACTTTTCAGGCTGTCGATTCTGCGCTGGTCAAGCATTCAACATTAATGATCCTGGAAGAGACACGTCAGCTGGATTTAGCACTTATGTGAAGGAGAAAGGGCGAGCAGCCCTGCCTTGTCCTGGTGACACCCCCTCCAAATCTCTTCAAAGCAGCCACAACGCCCAAGCCCTCCTTGCTGACAATCAGGCACTTTGCATAACAAAGAGCGGGTTCAGTGCTCGCACACAGGGCCGGTGTTGTATGGGGCGGGGTATCCAAGTGAGCGTGGCTCCGGAGATTGCCAAACAATGTATCCCACAAGCTACCATGGGTGATGCAGGATAGCGTACAAAACTGGGACAACATTTGTTAGGGCTCCTGGGGGCCAATTTCAATCTGAATGTGCACCGCTTGCTTACAGGTGTGGGGGATGAGGGGTGGACAGTGTGTAGCACCCTTGGGTTCTGTAAATACAAATGTTCCTTGATCTCAAGGAGCAGGCAGCAAAAGTGGAGCTAAAACACTAAACGGACACTTTAAAAAGTGCATAATTGCTGTCCGCGAGATGTTAACTAGGATGAAACCAGAACACTTTTTGATCATGCATCTTGAAGCGTAAATGTTCACTGATGCCAAGTGTAATTAGAAAAGGAACACATATCTTTGTGAATAAACAATTATTTATTATTAAAATTTAAGAAAAGTCGAAGGGGACACCCGGATTTGAACCAGGGACCTCTTGATCTGCAGTCAAATGCTCTACCACTGAGCTATATCCCCGTGCTTTTAGCGAATCTTCTGATACTTTTCAGGCTGTCGATTCTGCGCTGGTCAAGCATTCAACGTTAATGATCCTGGAAGAGACACGTCAGCTGGATTTTGCACTTATGTGAAGGAGAAAGGGCGAGCAGCCCTGCCTTGTCCTGGTGACACCCCCTCCAAATCTCTTCAAAGCCACAACACCCAAGCCCTCCTTGCTGACAAGATGTTAACTAGGATGAAACCAGAACACTTTTTGATCATGCATCTTGAAGCGTAAATGTTCACTGATGCCAAGTGTAATTAGAAAAGGAACACATATCTTTGTGAATAAACAATTATTTATTATTAAAATTTAAGAAAAGTCGAAGGGGACACCCGGATTTGAACCAGGGACCTCTTGATCTGCAGTCAAATGCTCTACCACTGAGCTATATCCCCGTGCTTTTAGCGAATCTTCTGATACTTTTCAGGCTGTTGATTCTGCGCTGGTCAAGCATTCAACGTTAATGATCCTGGAAGAGACACGTCAGCTGGATTTTGCACTTATGTGAAGGAGAAAGGGCGAGCAGCCCTGCCTTGTCCTGGTGACACCCCCTCCAAATCTCTTCAAAGCCACAACACCCAAGCCCTCCTTGCTGACAATCAGGCACTTTGCATAACAAAGAGCAGCTTTAGTGCTCGCTCACAGGGCCGGTGTTGTATGGGGCGGGGTATCCAAGTGAGCGTGGCTCCGGAGATTTCCAAACAATGTATCCCACAAGCTACCATGGGGATGCAGGATAGCATACAACACCGGGACAACATTTGTTAGGGCTCCTGGGGGCCAATTTCAATCTGAATGTGCCCCGCTTGCTTACAGGTGTGGGGGATGAGGGGTGGACAGTGTGTAGCACCCTTGGGTTCTGTAAATACAAATGTTCCTTGATCTCAAGGAGCAGGCAGCAAAAGTGGAGCTAAAACACTAAACGGACACTTTAAAAAGTGCATAATTGCTGTTAGCAATATGTTAACTAGGATGAAACCAGAACACTTTTTGATCATGCATCTTGAAGGGTAAATGTTGACTGATGCCAAGTGTAATTAGAAAAGGAACACATATCTTTGTGAATAAACAATTATTTATTATTAAAATTTAAGAAAAGTAGAAGGGGACACCCGGATTTGAACCAGGGACCTCTTGATCTGCAGTCAAATGCTCTACCACTGAGCTATATCCCCTTGCTTTTAGTGAATCTTCTGATACTATTCAGCCTGTCGATTCTGCGCTGGTCAAGCATTCAACGTTAATGATCCTGGAAGAGACACGTCAGCTGGATTTTGCACTTATGTGAAGGAGAAAGGGCGAGCAGCCCTGCCTTGTCCTGGTGACACCCCCTCCAAATCTCTTCAAAGCCACAACACCCAAGCCCTCCTTGCTGACAATCAGGCACTTTGCATAACAAAGAGCAGCTTTAGTGCTCGCTCACAGGGCCGGTGTTGTATGGGGCGGGGTATCCAAGTGAGCGTGGCTCCGGAGATTTCCAAACAATGTATCCCACAAGCTACCATGGGGATGCAGGATAGCATACAACACCGGGACAACATTTGTTAGGGCTCCTGGGGGCCAATTTCAATCTGAATGTGCCCCGCTTGCTTACAGGTGTGGGGGGTGAGGGGTGGACAGTGTGTAGCACCCTTGGGTTCTGTAAATACAAATGTTCCTTGATCTCAAGGAGCAGGCAGCAAAAGTGGAGCTAAAACACTAAACGGACACTTTAAAAAGTGCATAATTGCTGTTAGCAATATGTTAACTAGGATGAAACCAGAACACTTTTTGATCATGCATCTTGAAGGGTAAATGTTCACTGATGCCAAGTGTAATTAGAAAAGGAACACATATCTTTGTGAATAAACAATTATTTATTATTAAAATTTAAGAAAAGTAGAAGGGGACACCCGGATTTGAACCAGGGACCTCTTGATCTGCAGTCAAATGCTCTACCACTGAGCTATATCCCCGTGCTTTTAGGGCATCTTCTGATACTTTTCAGGCTGTCGATTCTGCGCTGGTCAAGCATTCAACGTTAATGATCCTGGAAGAGACACGTCAGCTGGATTTAGCACTTATGTGAAGGAGAAAGGGCGAGCAGCCCTGCCTTGTCCTGGTGACACCCCCTCCAAATCTCTTCAAAGCAGCCACAACGCCCAAGCCCTCCTTGCTGACAATCAGGCACTTTGCATAACAAAGAGCGGGTTCAGTGCTCGCACACAGGGCCGGTGTTGTATGGGGCGGGGTATCCAAGTGAGCGTGGCTCCGGAGATTGCCAAACAATGTATCCCACAAGCTACCATGGGTGATGCAGGATAGCGTACAACACTGGGACAACATTTGTTAGGGCTCCTGGGGGCCAATTTCAATCTGAATGTGCCCCGCTTGCTTACAGGTGTGGGGGGTGAGGGGTGGACAGTGTGTAGCACCCTTGGGTTCTGTAAAAACAAATGTTCCTTGATCTCAAGGAGCAGGCAGCAAAAGTGGAGCTAAAACACTAAACGGACACTTTAAAAAGTGCATAATTGCTGTCCGCAAGATGTTGACTAGGATGAAACCAGAACACTTTTTGATCATGCATCTTGAAGGGTAAATGTTCACTGATGCCAAGTGTAATTAGAAAAGGAACACATATCTTTGTGAATAAACAATTATTTATTATTAAAATTTAAGAAAAGTAGAAGGGGACACCCGGATTTGAACCAGGGACCTCTTGATCTGCAGTCAAATGCTCTACCACTGAGCTATATCCCCGTGCTTTTGGCGAATCTTCTGATACTTTTCAGGCTGTCGATTCTGCGCTGGTCAAGCATTCAACGTTAATGATCCTGGAAGAGACACGTCAGCTGGATTTTGCACTTATGTGAAGGAGAAAGGGCGAGCAGCCCTGCCTTGTCCTGGTGAAACCCCCTCCAAATCTCTTCAAAGCCACAACACCCAAGCCCTCCTTGCTGACAAGATGTTAACTAGGATGAAACCAGAACACTTTTTGATCATGCATCTTGAAGCGTAAATGTTCACTGATGCCAAGTGTAATTAGAAAAGGAACACATATCTTTGTGAATAAACAATTATTTATTATTAAAATTTAAGAAAAGTCGAAGGGGACACCCGGATTTGAACCAGGGACCTCTTGATCTGCAGTCAAATGCTCTACCACTGAGCTATATCCCCGTGCTTTTAGCGAATCTTCTGATACTTTTCAGGCTGTCGATTCTGCGCTGGTCAAGCATTCAACGTTAATGATCCTGGAAGAGACACGTCAGCTGGATTTTGCACTTATGTGAAGGAGAAAGGGCGAGCAGCCCTGCCTTGTCCTGGTGACACCCCCTCCAAATCTCTTCAAAGCCACAACACCCAAGCCCTCCTTGCTGACAATCAGGCACTTTGCATAACAAAGAGCAGCTTTAGTGCTCGCTCACAGGGCCGGTGTTGTATGGGGCGGGGTATCCAAGTGAGCGTGGCTCCGGAGATTTCCAAACAATGTATCCCACAAGCTACCATGGGGATGCAGGATAGCATACAACACCGGGACAACATTTGTTAGGGCTCCTGGGGGCCAATTTCAATCTGAATGTGCCCCGCTTGCTTACAGGTGTGGGGGGTGAGGGGTGGACAGTGTGTAGCACCCTTGGGTTCTGTAAATACAAATGTTCCTTGATCTCAAGGAGCAGGCAGCAAAAGTGGAGCTAAAACACTAAACGGACACTTTAAAAAGTGCATAATTGCTGTTAGCAATATGTTAACTAGGATGAAACCAGAACACTTTTTGATCATGCATCTTGAAGGGTAAATGTTCACTGATGCCAAGTGTAATTAGAAAAGGAACACATATCTTTGTGAATAAACAATTATTTATTATTAAAATTTAAGAAAAGTAGAAGGGGACACCCGGATTTGAACCAGGGACCTCTTGATCCGCAGTCAAATGCTCTACCACTGAGCTATATCCCCGTGCTTTTAGGGCATCTTCTGATACTTTTCAGGCTGTCGATTCTGCGCTGGTCAAGCATTCAACGTTAATGATCCTGGAAGAGACACGTCAGCTGGATTTAGCACTTATGTGAAGGAGAAAGGGCGAGCAGCCCTGCCTTGTCCTGGTGACACCCCCTCCAAATCTCTTCAAAGCAGCCACAACGCCAAAGCCCTCCTTGCTGACAATCAGGCACTTTGCATAACAAAGAGCGGGTTCAGTGCTTGCACACAGGGCCGGTGTTGTATGGGGCGGGGTATCCAAGTGAGCGTGGCTCCGGGGATTGCCAAACAATGTATCCCACAAGCTACCATGGGTGATGCAGGATAGCGTACAACACTGGGACAACATTTGTTAGGGCTCCTGGGGGCCAATTTCAATCTGAATGTGCCCCGCTTGCTTACAGGTGTGGGGGATGAGGGGTGGGCAGTGTGTAGCACCCTTGGGTTCTGTAAATACAAATGTTCCTTGATCTCAAGGAGCAGGCAGCAAAAGTGGAGCTAAAACACTAAATGGACACTTTAAAAAGTGCATAATTGCTGTCCGCAAGATGTTAACTAGGATGAAACCAGAACACTTTTTGATCATGCATCTTGAAGCGTAAATGTTCACTGATGCCAAGTGTAATTAGAAAAGGAACACATATCTTTGTGAATAAACAATTATTTATTATTAAAATTTAAGAAAAGTAGAAGGGGACACCCGGATTTGAACCAGGGACCTCTTGATCTGCAGTCAAATGCTCTACCACTGAGCTATATCCCCGTGCTTTTAGCGAATCTTCTGATACTTTTCAGCCTGTCGATTCTGCGCTGGTCAAGCATTCAAAGTTAATGATCCTGGAATAGACACGTCAGCTGGATTTTGCACTTATGTGAAGGAGAAAGGGCGAGCAGCCCTGCCTTGTCCTGGTGACACCCCCTCCAAATCTCTTCAAAGCCACAACACCCAAGCCCTCCTTGCTGACAATCAGGCACTTTGCATAACAAAGAGCAGCTTTAGTGCTCGCTCACAGGGCCGGTGTTGTATGGGGCGGGGTATCCAAGTGAGTGTGGCTCCGGAGATTTCCAAACAATGTATCCCACAAGCTACCATGGGGATGCAGGATAGCATACAACACCGGGACAACATTTGTTAGGGCTCCTGGGGGCCAATTTCAATCTGAATGTGCCCCGCTTGCTTACAGGTGTGGGGGGTGAGGGGTGGACAGTGTGTAGCACCCTTGGGTTCTGTAAATACAAATGTTCCTTGATCACAAGGAGCAGGCAGCAAAAGTGGAGCTAAAACACTAAACGGACACTTTAAAAAGTGCATAGTTGCTGTTAGCAATATGTTAACTAGGATGAAACCAGAACACTTTTTGATCATGCATCTTGAAGGGTAAATGTTCACTGATGCCAAGTGTAATTAGAAAAGGAACACATATCTTTGTGAATAAACAATTATTTATTATTAAAATTTAAGAAAAGTAGAAGGGGACACCCGGATTTGAACCAGGGACCTCTTGATCTGCAGTCAAATGCTCTACCACTGAGCTATATCCCCGTGCTTTTAGCGAATCTTCTGATACTTTTCAGGCTGTCGATTCTGCGCTGGTCAAGCATTCAACGTTAATGATCCTGGAAGAGACACGTCAGCTGGATTTAGCACTTATGTGAAGGAGAAAGGGCGAGCAGCCCTGCCTTGTCCTGGTGACACCCCCTCCAAATCTCTTCAAAGCAGCCACAACGCCCAAGCCCTCCTTGCTGACAATCAGGCACTTTGCATAACAAAGAGCGGGTTCAGTGCTCGCACACAGGGCCGGTGTTGTATGGGGCGGGGTATCCAAGTGAGCGTGGCTCTGGAGATTTCCAAACAATGTATCCCACAAGCTACCATGGGGATGCAGGATAGCATAAAACACCGGGACAACATTTGTTAGGGCTCCTGGGGGCCAATTTCAATCTGAATGTGCCCCGCTTGCTTACAGGTGTGGGGGTGAGGGGTGGACAGTGTGTAGCACCCTTGGGTTCTGTAAATACAAATGTTCCTTGATCTCAAGGAGCAGGCAGCAAAAGTGGAGCTAAAACACTAAACGGACACTTTAAAAAGTGCATAATTGCTGTTAGCAATATGTTAACTAGGATGAAACCAGAACACTTTTTGATCATGCATCTTGAAGGGTAAATGTTCACTGATGCCAAGTGTAATTAGAAAAGGAACACATATCTTTGTGAATAAACAATTATTTATTATTAAAATTTAAGAAAAGTAGAAGGGGACACCCGGATTTGAACCAGGGACCTCTTGATCTGCAGTCAAATGCTCTACCACTGAGCTATATCCCCGTGCTTTTAGGGCATCTTCTGATACTTTTCAGGCTGTCGATTCTGCGCTGGTCAAGCATTCAACGTTAATGATCCTGGAAGAGACACGTCAGCTGGATTTTGCACTTATGTGAAGGAGAAAGGGCGAGCAGCCCTGCCTTGTCCTGGTGACACCCCCTCCAAATCTCTTCAAAGCCACAACACCCAAGCCCTCCTTGCTGACAATCAGGCACTTTGCATAACAAAGAGCAGCTTTAGTGCTCGCTCACAGGGCCGGTGTTGTATGGGGCGGGGTATCCAAGTGAGCGTGGCTCCGGAGATTTCCAAACAATGTATCCCACAAGCTACCATGGGGATGCAGGATAGCGTACAACACTGGGACAACATTTGTTAGGGCTCCTGGGGGCCAATTTCAATCTGAATGTGCCCCGCTTGCTTACAGGTGTGGGGGATGAGGGGTGGGCAGTGTGTAGCACCCTTGGGTTCTGTAAATACAAATGTTCCTTGATCTCAAGGAGCAGGCAGCAAAAGTGGAGCTAAAACACTAAACGGACACTTTAAAAAGTGCATAATTGCTGTTAGCAATATGTTAACTAGGATGAAACCAGAACACTTTTTGATCATGCATCTTGAAGCGTAAATGTTCACTGATGCCAAGTGTAATTAGAAAAGGAACACATATCTTTGTGAATAAACAATTATTTATTATTAAAATTTAAGAAAAGTAGAAGGGGACACCCGGATTTGAACCAGGGACCTCTTGATCTGCAGTCAAATGCTCTACCACTGAGCTATATCCCCGTGCTTTTAGGGAATCTTCTGATACTTTTCAGGCTGTCGATTCTGCGCTGGTCAAGCATTCAACGTTAATGATCCTGGAAGAGACACGTCAGCTGGATTTAGCACTTATGTGAAGGAGAAAGGGCGAGCAGCCCTGCCTTGTCCTGGTGACACCCCCTCCAAATCTCTTCAAAGCAGCCACAACGCCCAAGCCCTCCTTGCTGACAATCAGACACTTTGCATAACAAAGAGCAGCTTTAGTGCTCGCTCACAGGGCCGGTGTTGTATGGGGCGGGGTATCCAAGTGAGCGTGGCTCCGGAGATTTCCAAACAATGTATCCCACAAGCTACCATGGGGATGCAGGATAGCATACAACACCGGGACAACATTTGTTAGGGCTCCTGGGGGCCAATTTCAATCTGAATGTGCCCCGCTTGCTTACAGGTGTGGGGGATGAGGGGTGGACAGTGTGTAGCACCCTTGGGTTCTGTAAATACAAATGTTCCTTGATCTCAAGGAGCAGGCAGCAAAAGTGGAGCTAAAACACTAAATGGACACTTTAAAAAGTGCATAATTGCTGTCCGCAAGATGTTAACTAGGATGAAACCAGAACACTTTTTGATCATGCATCTTGAAGCGTAAATGTTCACTGATGCCAAGTGTAATTAGAAAAGGAACACATATCTTTGTGAATAAACAATTATTTATTATTAAAATTTAAGAAAAGTAGAAGGGGACACCCGGATTTGAACCAGGGACCTCTTGATCTGCAGTCAAATGCTCTACCACTGAGCTATATCCCCGTGATTTTAGCGAATCTTCTGATACTTTTCAGCCTGTCGATTCTGCGCTGGTCAAGCATTCAACGTTAATGATCCTGGAAGAGACACGTCAGCTGGATTTTGCACTTATGTGAAGGAGAAAGGGCGAGCAGCCCTGCCTTGTCCTGGTGACACCCCCTCCAAATCTCTTCAAAGCCACAACACCCAAGCCCTCCTTGCTGACAATCAGGCACTTTGCATAACAAAGAGCAGCTTTAGTGCTCGCTCACAGGGCCGGTGTTGTATGGGGCGGGGTATCCAAGTGAGCGTGGCTCCGGAGATTTCCAAACAATGTATCCCACAAGCTACCATGGGTGATGCAGGATAGCGTACAACACTGGGACAACATTTGTTAGGGCTCCTGGGGGCCAATTTCAATCTGAATGTGCCCCGCTTGCTTACAGGTGTGGGGGATGAGGGGTGGACAGTGTGTAGCACCCTTGGGTTCTGTAAATACAAATGTTCCTTGATCTCAAGGAGCAGGCAGCAAAAGTGGAGCTAAAACACTAAACGGACACTTTAAAAAGTGCATAATTGCTGTCCGCAAGATGTTAACTAGGATGAAACCGGAACACTTTTTGATCATGCATCTTGAAGCGTAAATGTTCACTGATGCCAAGTGTAATTAGAAAAGGAACACATATCTTTGTGAATAAACAATTATTTATTATTAAAATTTAAGAAAAGTCGAAGGGGACACCCGGATTTGAACCAGGGACCTCTTGATCTGCAGTCAAATGCTCTACCACTGAGCTATATCCCCGTGCTTTTAGCTAATCTTCTGATACTTTTCAGGCTGTCGATTCTGCACTGGTCAAGCATTCAACGTTAATGATCCTGGAAGAGACACGTCAGCTGGATTTTGCACTTATGTGAAGGAGAAAGGGCGAGCAGCCCTGCCTTGTCCTGGTGACACCCCCTCCAAATCTCTTCAAAGCCACAACACCCAAGCCCTCCTTGCTGACAATCAGGCACTTTGCATAACAAAGAGCAGCTTTAGTGCTCGCTCACAGGGCCGGTGTTGTATGGGGCGGGGTATCCAAGTGAGCGTGGCTCCGGAGATTTCCAAACAATGTATCCCACAAGCTACCATGGGGATGCAGGATAGCATAAAACACCGGGACAACATTTGTTAGGGCTCCTGGGGGCCAATTTCAATCTGAATGTGCCCCGCTTGCTTATAGGTGTGGGGGGTGAGGGGTGGACAGTGTGTAGCACCCTTGGGTTCTGTAAATACAAATGTTCCTTGATCTCAAGGAGCAGGCAGCAAAAGTGGAGCTAAAACACTAAACGGACACTTTAAAAAGTGCATAATTGCTGTCCGCAAGATGTTAACTAGGATGAAACCAGAACACTTTTTGATCATGCATCTTGAAGCGTAAATGTTCACTGATGCCAAGTGTAATTAGAAAAGGAACACATATCTTTGTGAATAAACAATTATTTATTATTAAAATTTAAGAAAAGTCGAAGGGGACACCCGGATTTGAACCAGGGACCTCTTGATCTGCAGTCAAATGCTCTACCACTGAGCTATATCCCCGTGCTTTTAGGGAATCTTCTGATACTTTTCAGGCTGACGATTCTGCGCTGGTCAAGCATTCAACGTTAATGATCCTGGAAGAGACACGTCAGCTGGATTTAGCACTTATGTGAAGGAGAAAGGGCGAGCAGCCCTGCCTTGTCCTGGTGACACCCCCTCCAAATCTCTTCAAAGCAGCCACAACGCCCAAGCCCTCCTTGCTGACAATCAGGCACTTTGCATAACAAAGAGCGGGTTCAGTGCTCGCACACAGGGCCGGTGTTGTATGGGGCGGGGTATCCAAGTGAGCGTGGCTCCGGAGATTGCCAAACAGTGTATCCCACAAGCTACCATGGGTGATGCAGGATAGCGTACAACACTGGGACAACATTTGTTAGGGCTCCTGGGGGCCAATTTCAATCTGAATGTGCCCCGCTTGCTTACAGGTGTGGGGGATGAGGGGTGGACAGTGTGTAGCACCCTTGGGTTCTGTAAATACAAATGTTCCTTGATCTCAAGGAGCAGGCAGCAAAAGTGGAGCTAAAACACTAAACAGACACTTTAAAAAGTGCATAATTGCTGTTAGCAATATGTTAACTAGGATGAAACCAGAACACTTTTTGATCATGCATCTTGAAGGGTAAATGTTCACTGATGCCAAGTGTAATTAGAAAAGGAACACATATCTTTGTGAATAAACAATTATTTATTATTAAAATTTAAGAAAAGTAGAAGGGGACACCCGGATTTGATCCAGGGACCTCTTGATATGCAGTCAAATGCTCTACCACTGAGCTATATCCCCGTGCTTTTAGGGAATCTTCTGATACTTTTCAGGCTGTCGATTCTGCGCTGGTCAAGCATTCAACGTTAATGATCCTGGAAGAGACACGTCAGCTGGATTTAGCACTTATGTGAAGGAGAAAGGGCGTGCAGCCCTGCCTTGTCCTGGTGACACCCCCTCCAAATCTCTTCAAAGCAGCCACAACGCCCAAGCCCTCCTTGCTGACAATCAGACACTTTGCATAACAAAGAGCAGCTTTAGTGCTCGCTCACAGGGCCGGTGTTGTATGGGGCGGGGTATCCAAGTGAGCGTGGCTCCGGAGATTTCCAAACAATGTATCCCACAAGCTACCATGGGGATGCAGGATAGCATACAACACCGGGACAACATTTGTTAGGGCTCCTGTGGGCCAATTTCAATCTGAATGTGCCCCGCTTGCTTACAGGTGTGGGGGATGAGGGGTGGACAGTGTGTAGCACCCTTGGGTTCTGTAAATACAAATGTTCCTTGATCTCAAGGAGCAGGCAGCAAAAGTGGAGCTAAAACACTAAACGGACACTTTAAAAAGTGCATAATTGCTGTTAGCAATATGTTAACTAGGATGAAACCAGAACACTTTTTGATCATGCATCTTGAAGCGTAAATGTTCACTGATGCCAAGTGTAATTAGAAAAGGAACACATATCTTTGTGAATAAACAATTATTTATTATTAAAATTTAAGAAAAGTCGAAGGGGACACCCGGATTTGAACCAGGGACCTCTTGATCTGCAGTCAAATGCTCTACCACTGAGCTATATCCCCGTGCTTTTAGCGAATCTTCTGATACTTTTCAGGCTGTCGATTCTGCGCTGGTCAAGCATTCAACGTTAATGATCCTGGAAGAGACACGTCAGCTGGATTTTGCACTTATGTGAAGGAGAAAGGGCGAGCAGCCCTGCCTTGTCCTGGTGACACCCCCTCCAAATCTCTTCAAAGCCACAACACCCAAGCCCTCCTTGCTGACAATCAGGCACTTTGCATAACAAAGAGCAGCTTTAGTGCTCGCTCACAGGGCCGGTGTTGTATGGGGCGGGGTATCCAAGTGAGCGTGGCTCCGGAGATTTCCAAACAATGTATCCCACAAGCTACCATGGGTGATGCAGGATAGCGTACAACACTGGGACAACATTTGTTAGGGCTCCTGGGGGCCAATTTCAATCTGAATGTGCCCCGCTTGCTTACAGGTGTGGGGGATGAGGGGTGGACAGTGTGTAGCACCCTTGGGTTCTGTAAATACAAATGTTCCTTGATCTCAAGGAGCAGGCAGCAAAAGTGGAGCTAAAACACTAAACGGACACTTTAAAAAGTGCATAATTGCTGTCCGCAAGATGTTAACTAGGATGAAACCGGAACACTTTTTGATCATGCATCTTGAAGCGTAAATGTTCACTGATGCCAAGTGTAATTAGAAAAGGAACACATATCTTTGTGAATAAACAATTATTTATTATTAAAATTTAAGAAAAGTCGAAGGGGACACCCGGATTTGAACCAGGGACCTCTTGATCTGCAGTCAAATGCTCTACCACTGAGCTATATCCCCGTGCTTTTAGCTAATCTTCTGATACTTTTCAGGCTGTCGATTCTGCACTGGTCAAGCATTCAACGTTAATGATCCTGGAAGAGACACGTCAGCTGGATTTTGCACTTATGTGAAGGAGAAAGGGCGAGCAGCCCTGCCTTGTCCTGGTGACACCCCCTCCAAATCTCTTCAAAGCCACAACACCCAAGCCCTCCTTGCTGACAATCAGGCACTTTGCATAACAAAGAGCAGCTTTAGTGCTCGCTCACAGGGCCGGTGTTGTATGGGGCGGGGTATCCAAGTGAGCGTGGCTCCGGAGATTTCCAAACAATGTATCCCACAAGCTACCATGGGGATGCAGGATAGCATAAAACACCGGGACAACATTTGTTAGGGCTCCTGGGGGCCAATTTCAATCTGAATGTGCCCCGCTTGCTTATAGGTGTGGGGGGTGAGGGGTGGACAGTGTGTAGCACCCTTGGGTTCTGTAAATACAAATGTTCCTTGATCTCAAGGAGCAGGCAGCAAAAGTGGAGCTAAAACACTAAACGGACACTTTAAAAAGTGCATAATTGCTGTCCGCAAGATGTTAACTAGGATGAAACCAGAACACTTTTTGATCATGCATCTTGAAGCGTAAATGTTCACTGATGCCAAGTGTAATTAGAAAAGGAACACATATCTTTGTGAATAAACAATTATTTATTATTAAAATTTAAGAAAAGTCGAAGGGGACACCCGGATTTGAACCAGGGACCTCTTGATCTGCAGTCAAATGCTCTACCACTGAGCTATATCCCCGTGCTTTTAGGGAATCTTCTGATACTTTTCAGGCTGACGATTCTGCGCTCGTCAAGCATTCAACGTTAATGATCCTGGAAGAGACACGTCAGCTGGATTTAGCACTTATGTGAAGGAGAAAGGGCGAGCAGCCCTGCCTTGTCCTGGTGACACCCCCTCCAAATCTCTTCAAAGCAGCCACAACGCCCAAGCCCTCCTTGCTGACAATCAGGCACTTTGCATAACAAAGAGCGGGTTCAGTGCTCGCACACAGGGCCGGTGTTGTATGGGGCGGGGTATCCAAGTGAGCGTGGCTCCGGAGATTGCCAAACAGTGTATCCCACAAGCTACCATGGGTGATGCAGGATAGCGTACAACACTGGGACAACATTTGTTAGGGCTCCTGGGGGCCAATTTCAATCTGAATGTGCCCCGCTTGCTTACAGGTGTGGGGGATGAGGGGTGGACAGTGTGTAGCACCCTTGGGTTCTGTAAATACAAATGTTCCTTGATCTCAAGGAGCAGGCAGCAAAAGTGGAGCTAAAACACTAAACAGACACTTTAAAAAGTGCATAATTGCTGTCCGCAAGATGTTAACTAGGATGAAACCAGAACACTTTTTGATCATGCATCTTGAAGCGTAAATGTTCACTGATGCCAAGTGTAATTAGAAAAGGAACACATATCTTTGTGAATAAACAATTATTTATTATTAAAATTTAAGAAAAGTCGAAGGGGACACCCGGATTTGAACCAGGGACCTCTTGATCTGCAGTCAAATGCTCTACCACTGAGCTATATCCCAGTGCTTTTAGGGAATCTTCTGATACTTTTCAGGCTGTCAATTCTGCGCTGGTCAAGCATTCAACGTTAATGATCCTGGAAGAGACACGTCAGCTGGATTTAGCACTTATGTGAAGGAGAAAGGGCGAGCAGCCCTGCCTTGTCCTGGTGACACCCCCTCCAAATCTCTTCAAAGCAGCCACAACGCCCAAGCCCTCCTTGCTGACAATCAGGCACTTTGCATAACAAAGAGCGGGTTCAGTGCTCGCACACAGGGCCGGTGTTGTATGGGGCGGGGTATCCAAGTGAGCGTGGCTCTGGAGATTTCCAAACAATGTATCCCACAAGCTACCATGGGGATGCAGGATAGCATAAAACACCGGGACAACATTGGTTAGGGCTCCTGGGGGCCAATTTCAATCTGAATGTGCCCCGCTTGCTTACAGGTGTGGGGGGTGAGGGGTGGACAGTGTGTAGCACCCTTGGGTTCTGTAAATACAAATGTTCCCTGATCTCAAGGAGCAGGCAGCAAAAGTGGAGCTAAAACACTAAACGGACACTTTAAAAAGTGCATAATTGCTGTTAGCAATATGTTAACTAGGATGAAACCAGAACACTTTTTGATCATGCATCTTGAAGGGTAAATGTTCACTGATGCCAAGTGTAATTAGAAAAGGAACACATATCTTTGTGAATAAACAATTATTTATTATTAAAATTTAAGAAAAGTAGAAGGGGACACCCGGATTTGATCCAGGGACCTCTTGATATGCAGTCAAATGCTCTACCACTGAGCTATATCCCCGTGCTTTTAGGGAATCTTCTGATACTTTTCAGGCTGTCGATTCTGCGCTGGTCAAGCATTCAACGTTAATGATCCTGGAAGAGACACGTCAGCTGGATTTAGCACTTATGTGAAGGAGAAAGGGCGTGCAGCCCTGCCTTGTCCTGGTGACACCCCCTCCAAATCTCTTCAAAGCAGCCACAACGCCCAAGCCCTCCTTGCTGACAATCAGACACTTTGCATAACAAAGAGCAGCTTTAGTGCTCGCTCACAGGGCCGGTGTTGTATGGGGCGGGGTATCCAAGTGAGCGTGGCTCCGGAGATTTCCAAACAATGTATCCCACAAGCTACCATGGGGATGCAGGATAGCATACAACACCGGGACAACATTTGTTAGGGCTCCTGTGGGCCAATTTCAATCTGAATGTGCCCCGCTTGCTTACAGGTGTGGGGGATGAGGGGTGGACAGTGTGTAGCACCCTTGGGTTCTGTAAATACAAATGTTCCTTGATCTCAAGGAGCAGGCAGCAAAAGTGGAGCTAAAACACTAAACGGACACTTTAAAAAGTGCATAATTGCTGTTAGCAATATGTTAACTAGGATGAAACCAGAACACTTTTTGATCATGCATCTTGAAGGGTAAATGTTGACTGATGCCAAGTGTAATTAGAAAAATAACACATATCTTTGTGAATAAACAATTATTTATTATTAAAATTTAAGAAAAGTAGAAGGGGACACCCGGATTTGAACCAGGGACCTCTTGATCTGCAGTCAAATGCTCTACCACTGAGCTATATCCCCTTGCTTTTAGCGAATCTTCTGATACTTTTCAGCCTGTCGATTCTGCGCTGGTCAAGCATTCAACGTTAATGATCCTGGAAGAGACACGTCAGCTGGATTTTGCACTTATGTGAAGGAGAAAGGGCGAGCAGCCCTGCCTTGTCCTGGTGACACCCCCTCCAAATCTCTTCAAAGCAGCCACAACGCCCAAGCCCTCCTTGCTGACAATCAGGCACTTTGCATAACAAAGAGCGGGTTCAGTGCTCGCACACAGGGCCGGTGTTGTATGGGGCGGGGTATCCAAGTGAGCGTGGCTCCGGAGATTGCCAAACAATGTATCCCACAAGCTACCATGGGTGATGCAGGATAGCGTACAATACTGGGACAACATTTGTTAGGGCTCCTGGGGGCCAATTTCAATCTGAATGTGCCCCGCTTGCTTACAGGTGTGGGGGGTGAGGGGTGGACAGTGTGTAGCACCCTTGGGTTCTGTAAATACAAATGTTCCTTGATCTCAAGGAGCAGGCAGCAAAAGTGGAGCTAAAACACTAAACGGACACTTTAAAAAGTGCATAATTGCTGTCCGCAAGATGTTGACTAGGATGAAACCAGAACACTTTTTGATCATGCATCTTGAAGGGTAAATGTTCACTGATGCCAAGTGTAATTAGAAAAGGAACACATATCTTTGTGAATAAACAATTATTTATTATTAAAATTTAAGAAAAGTAGAAGGGGACACCCGGATTTGAACCAGGGACCTCTTGATCTGCAGTCAAATGCTCTACCACTGAGCTATATCCCCGTGGTTTTAGCGAATCTTCTGATACTTTTCAGGCTGTCGATTCTGCGCTGGTCAAGCATTCAACGTTAATGATCCTGGAAGAGACACGTCAGCTGGATTTTGCACTTATGTGAAGGAGAAAGGGCGAGCAGCCCTGCCTTGTCCTGGTGAAACCCCCTCCAAATCTCTTCAAAGCCACAACACCCAAGCCCTCCTTGCTGACAAGATGTTAACTAGGATGAAACCAGAACACTTTTTGATCATGCATCTTGAAGCGTAAATGTTCACTGATGCCAAGTGTAATTAGAAAAGGAACACATATCTTTGTGAATAAACAATTATTTATTATTAAAATTTAAGAAAAGTCGAAGGGGACACCCGGATTTGAACCAGGGACCTCTTGATCTGCAGTCAAATGCTCTACCACTGAGCTATATCCCCGTGCTTTTAGCGAATCTTCTGATACTTTTCAGGCTGTCGATTCTGCGCTGGTCAAGCATTCAACGTTAATGATCCTGGAAGAGACACGTCAGCTGGATTTTGCACTTATGTGAAGGAGAAAGGGCGAGCAGCCCTGCCTTGTCCTGGTGACACCCCCTCCAAATCTCTTCAAAGCCACAACACCCAAGCCCTCCTTGCTGACAATCAGGCACTTTGCATAACAAAGAGCAGCTTTAGTGCTCGCTCACAGGGCCGGTGTTGTATGGGGCGGGGTATCCAAGTGAGCGTGGCTCCGGAGATTTCCAAACAATGTATCCCACAAGCTACCATGGGGATGCAGGATAGCATACAACACCGGGACAACATTTGTTAGGGCTCCTGGGGGCCAATTTCAATCTGAATGTGCCCCGCTTGCTTACAGGTGTGGGGGGTGAGGGGTGGACAGTGTGTAGCACCCTTGGGTTCTGTAAATACAAATGTTCCTTGATCTCAAGGAGCAGGCAGCAAAAGTGGAGCTAAAACACTAAACGGACACTTTAAAAAGTGCATAATTGCTGTTAGCAATATGTTAACTAGGATGAAACCAGAACACTTTTTGATCATGCATCTTGAAGGGTAAATGTTCACTGATGCCAAGTGTAATTAGAAAAGGAACACATATCTTTGTGAATAAACAATTATTTATTATTAAAATTTAAGAAAAGTAGAAGGGGACACCCGGATTTGAACCAGGGACCTCTTGATCTGCAGTCAAATGCTCTACCACTGAGCTATATCCCCGTGCTTTTAGGGCATCTTCTGATACTTTTCAGGCTGTCGATTCTGCGCTGGTCAAGCATTCAACGTTAATGATCCTGGAAGAGACACGTCAGCTGGATTTTGCACTTATGTGAAGGAGAAAGGGCGAGCAGCCCTGCCTTGTCCTGGTGACACCCCCTCCAAATCTCTTCAAAGCAGCCACAACGCCCAAGCCCTCCTTGCTGACAATCAGGCACTTTGCATAACAAAGAGCGGGTTCAGTGCTTGCACACAGGGCCGGTGTTGTATGGGGCGGGGTATCCAAGTGAGCGTGGCTCCGGGGATTGCCAAACAATGTATCCCACAAGCTACCATGGGGATGCAGGATAGCATACAACACCGGGACAACATTTGTTAGGGCTCCTGGGGGCCAATTTCAATCTGAATGTGCCCCGCTTGCTTACAGGTGTGGGGGATGAGGGGTGGACAGTGTGTAGCACCCTTGGGTTCTGTAAATACAAATGTTCCTTGATCTCAAGGAGCAGGCAGCAAAAGTGGAGCTAAAACACTAAACAGACACTTTAAAAAGTGCATAATTGCTGTCCGCAAGATGTTAACTAGGATGAAACCAGAACACTTTTTGATCATGCATCTTGAAGCGTAAATGTTCACTGATGCCAAGTGTAATTAGAAAAGGAACACATATCTTTGTGAATAAACAATTATTTATTATTAAAATTTAAGAAAAGTCGAAGAGGACACCCGGATTTGAACCAGGGACCTCTTGATCTGCAGTCAAATGCTCTACCACTGAGCTATATCCCCGTGCTTTTAGCGTATCTTCTGATACTTTTCAGGCTGTCGATTCTGCACTGGTCAAGCATTCAACGTTAATGATCCTGGAAGAGACACGTCAGCTGGATTTTGCACTTATGTGAAGGAGAAAGGGCGAGCAGCCCTGCCTTGTCCTGGTGACACCCCCTCCAAATCTCTTCAAAGCCACAACACCCAAGCCCTCCTTGCTGACAATCAGGCACTTTGCATAACAAAGAGCAGCTTTAGTGCTCGCTCACAGGGCCGGTGTTGTATGGGGCGGGGTATCCAAGTGAGCGTGGCTCCGGAGATTGCCAAACAATGTATCCCACAAGCTACCATGGGTGATGCAGGATAGCGTACAACACTGGGACAACATTTGTTAGGGCTCCTGGGGGCCAATTTCAATCTGAATGTGCCCCGCTTGCTTACAGGTGTGGGGGATGAGGGGTGGACAGTGTGTAGCACCCTTGGGTTCTGTAAATACAAATGTTCCTTGATCTCAAGGAGCAGGCAGCAAAAGTGGAGCTAAAACACTAAACGGACACTTTAAAAAGTGCATAATTGCTGTCCGCAAGATGTTAACTAGGATGAAACCGGAACACTTTTTGATCATGCATCTTGAAGCGTAAATGTTCACTGATGCCAAGTGTAATTAGAAAAGGAACACATATCTTTGTGAATAAACAATTATTTATTATTAAAATTTAAGAAAAGTCGAAGAGGACACCCGGATTTGAACCAGGGACCTCTTGATCTGCAGTCAAATGCTCTACCACTGAGCTATATCCCCGTGCTTTTAGCTGATCTTCTGATACTTTTCAGGCTGCCAATTCTGCACTGGTCAAGCATTCAACGTTAATGATCCTGGAAGAGACACGTCAGCTGGATTTTGCACTTATGTGAAGGAGAAAGGGCGAGCAGCCCTGCCTTGTCCTGGTGACACCCCCTCCAAATCTCTTCAAAGCCACAACACCCAAGCCCTCCTTGCTGACAATCAGGCACTTTGCATATCAAAGAGCAGCTTTAGTGCTCGCTCACAGGGCCGGTGTTGTATGGGGCGGGGTATCCAAGTGAGCGTGGCTCCGGAGATTTCCAAACAATGTATCCCACAAGCTACCATGGGGATGCAGGATAGCATAAAACACCGGGACAACATTTGTTAGGGCTCCTGGGGGCCAATTTCAATCTGAATGTGCCCCGCTTGCTTACAGGTGTGGGGGGTGAGGGGTGGACAGTGTGTAGCACCCTTGGGTTCTGTAAATACAAATGTTCCTTGATCTCAAGGAGCAGGCAGCAAAAGTGGAGCTAAAACACTAAACGGACACTTTAAAAAGTGCATAATTGCTGTCCGCAAGATGTTAACTAGGATGAAACCAGAAGACTTTTTGATCATGCATCTTGAAGCGTAAATGTTCACTGATGCCAAGTGTAATTAGAAAAGGAACACATATCTTTGTGAATAAACAATTATTTATTATTAAAATTTAAGAAAAGTCGAAGGGGACACCCGGATTTGAACCAGGGACCTCTTGATCTGCAGTCAAATGCTCTACCACTGAGCTATATCCCCGTGCTTTTAGGGAATCTTCTGATACTTTTCAGGCTGTCGATTCTGCGCTGGTCAAGCATTCAACGTTAATGATCCTGGAAGAGACACGTCAGCTGGATTTAGCACTTATGTGAAGGAGAAAGGGCGAGCAGCCCTGCCTTGTCCTGGTGACACCCCCTCCAAATCTCTTCAAAGCAGCCACAACGCCCAAGCCCTCCTTGCTGACAATCAGGCACTTTGCATAACAAAGAGCGGGTTCAGTGCTCGCACACAGGGCCGGTGTTGTATGGGGCGGGGTATCCAAGTGAGCGTGGCTCCGGAGATTGCCAAACAGTGTATCCCACAAGCTACCATGGGTGATGCAGGATAGCGTACAACACTGGGACAACATTTGTTAGGGCTCCTGGGGGCCAATTTCAATCTGAATGTGCCCCGCTTGCTTACAGGTGTGGGGGATGAGGGGTGGACAGTGTGTAGCACCCTTGGGTTCTGTAAATACAAATGTTCCTTGATCTCAAGGAGCAGGCAGCAAAAGTGGAGCTAAAACACTAAACGGACACTTTAAAAAGTGCATAATTGCTGTCCGCAAGATGTTAACTAGGATGAAACCAGAACACTTTTTGATCATGCATCTTGAAGCGTAAATGTTCACTGATGCCAAGTGTAATTAGAAAAGGAACACATATCTTTGTGAATAAACAATTATTTATTATTAAAATTTAAGAAAAGTCGAAGGGGACACCCGGATTTGAACCAGGGACCTCTTGATCTGCAGTCAAATGCTCTACCACTGAGCTATATCCCCGTGCTTTTAGCGAATCTTCTGATACTTTTCAGACTGTCGATTCTGCACTGGTCAAGCATTCAACGTTAATGATCCTGGAAGAGACACGTCAGCTGGATTTTGCACTTATGTGAAGGAGAAAGGGCGAGCAGCCCTGCCTTGTCCTGGTGACACCCCCTCCAAATCTCTTCAAAGCCACAACACCCAAGCCCTCCTTGCTGACAATCAGGCACTTTGCATAACAAAGAGCAGCTTTAGTGCTCGCTCACAGGGCCGGTGTTGTATGGGGCGGGGTATCCAAGTGAGCGTGGCTCCGGAGATTTCCAAACAATGTATCCCACAAGCTACCATGGGGATGCAGGATAGCATACAACACCGGGACAACATTTGTTAGGGCTCCTGGGGGCCAATTTCAATCTGAATGTGCCCCGCTTGCTTACAGGTGTGGGGGGTGAGGGGTGGACAGTGTGTAGCACCCTTGGGTTCTGTAAATACAAATGTTCCTTGATCTCAAGGAGCAGGCAGCAAAAGTGGAGCTAAAACACTAAACGGACACTTTAAAAAGTGCATAATTGCTGTTAGCAATATGTTAACTAGGATGAAACCAGAACACTTTTTGATCATGCATCTTGAAGGGTAAATGTTCACTGATGCCAAGTGTAATTAGAAAAGGAACACATATCTTTGTGAATAAACAATTATTTATTATTAAAATTTAAGAAAAGTCGAAGGGGACACCCGGATTTGAACCAGGGACCTCTTGATCTGCAGTCAAATGCTCTACCACTGAGCTATATCCCCGTGCTTTTAGGGAATCTTCTGATACTTTTCAGGCTGTCGATTCTGCGCTGGTCAAGCATTCAACGTTAATGATCCTGGAAGAGACACGTCAGCTGGATTTAGCACTTATGTGAAGGAGAAAGGGCGAGCAGCCCTGCCTTGTCCTGGTGACACCCCCTCCAAATCTCTTCAAAGCAGCCACAACGCCCAAGCACTCCTTGCTGACAATCAGGCACTTTGCATAACAAAGAGCGGGTTCAGTGCTCGCACACAGGGCCGGTGTTGTATGGGGCGGGGTATCCAAGTGAGCGTGGCTCCGGAGATTGCCAAACAATGTATCCCACAAGCTACCATGGGTGATGCAGGATAGCGTACAACACTGGGACAACATTTGTTAGGGCTCCTGGGGGCCAATTTCAATCTGAATGTGCCCCGCTTGCTTACAGGTGTGGGGGATGAGGGGTGGACAGTGTGTAGCACCCTTGGGTTCTGTAAATACAAATGTTCCTTGATCTCAAGGAGCAGGCAGCAAAAGTGGAGCTAAAACACTAAACGGACACTTTAAAAAGTGCATAATTGCTGTCCGCAAGATGTTAACTAGGATGAAACCAGAACACTTTTTGATCATGCATCTTGAAGCGTAAATGTTCACTGATGCCAAGTGTAATTAGAAAAGGAACACATATCTTTGTGAATAAACAATTATTTATTATTAAAATTTAAGAAAAGTCGAAGGGGACACCCGGATTTGAACCAAGGACCTCTTGATCTGCAGTCAAATGCTCTACCACTGAGCTATATCCCCGTGCTTTTAGCGAATCTTCTGATACTTTTCAGGCTGCCGATTCTGCACTGGTCAAGCATTCAACGTTAATGATCCTGGAAGAGACACGTCAGCTGGATTTTGCACTTATGTGAAGGAGAAAGGGCGAGCAGCCCTGCCTTGTCCTGGTGACGCCCCCTCCAAATCTCTTCAAAGCCACAACACCCAAGCCCTCCTTGCTGACAATCAGGCACTTTGCATAACAAAGAGCAGCTTTAGTGCTCGCTCACAGGGCCGGTGTTGTATGGGGCGGGGTATCCAAGTGAGCGTGGCTCCGGAGATTTCCAAACAATGTATCCCACAAGCTACCATGGGGATGCAGGATAGCATAAAACACCGGGACAACATTTGTTAGGGCTCCTGGGGGCCAATTTCAATCTGAATGTGCCCCGCTTGCTTACAGGTGTGGGGGATGAGGGGTGGACAGTGTGTAGCACCCTTGGGTTCTGTAAATACAAATGTTCCTTGATCTCAAGGAGCAGGCAGCAAAAGTGGAGCTAAAACACTAAACGGACACTTTAAAAAGTGCATAATTGCTGTTAGCAATATGTTAACTAGGATGAAACCAGAACACTTTTTGATCATGCATCTTGAAGGGTAAATGTTCACTGATGCCAAGTGTAATTAGAAAAGGAACACATATCTTTGTGAATAAACAATTATTTATTATTAAAATTTAAGAAAAGTAGAAGGGGACACCCGGATTAGAACCAGGGACCTCTTGATCTGCAGTCAAATGCTCTACCACTGAGCTATATCCCCGTGCTTTTAGGGAATCTTCTGATACTTTTCAGGCTGTCGATTCTGCGCTGGTCAAGCATTCAACATTAATGATCCTGGAAGAGACACGTCAGCTGGATTTAGCACTTATGTGAAGGAGAAAGGGCGAGCAGCCCTGCCTTGTCCTGGTGACACCCCCTCCAAATCTCTTCAAAGCAGCCACAACGCCCAAGCCCTCCTTGCTGACAATCAGACACTTTGCATAACAAAGAGCAGCTTTAGTGCTCGCTCACAGGGCCGGTGTTGTATGGGGCGGGGTATCCAAGTGAGCGTGGCTCCGGAGATTTCCAAACAATGTATCCCACAAGCTACCATGGGGATGCAGGATAGCATAAAACACCGGGACAACATTTGTTAGGGCTCCTGGGGGCCAATTTCAATCTGAATGTGCCCCGCTTGCTTACAGGTGTGGGGGGTGAGGGGTGGACAGTGTGTAGCACCCTTGGGTTCTGTAAATACAAATGTTCCTTGATCTCAAGGAGCAGGCAGCAAAAGTGGAGCTAAAACACTAAACGGACACTTTAAAAAGTGCATAATTGCTGTCCGCAAGATGTTAACTAGGATGAAACCAGAAGACTTTTTGATCATGCATCTTGAAGCGTAAATGTTCACTGATGCCAAGTGTAATTAGAAAAGGAACACATATCTTTGTGAATAAACAATTATTTATTATTAAAATTTAAGAAAAGTCGAAGGGGACACCCGGATTTGAACCAGGGACCTCTTGATCTGCAGTCAAATGCTCTACCACTGAGCTATATCCCCGTGCTTTTAGGGAATCTTCTGATACTTTTCAGGCTGTCGATTCTGCGCTGGTCAAGCATTCAACGTTAATGATCCTGGAAGAGACACGTCAGCTGGATTTAGCACTTATGTGAAGGAGAAAGGGCGAGCAGCCCTGCCTTGTCCTGGTGACACCCCCTCCAAATCTCTTCAAAGCAGCCACAACGCCCAAGCCCTCCTTGCTGACAATCAGGCACTTTGCATAACAAAGAGCGGGTTCAGTGCTCGCACACAGGGCCGGTGTTGTATGGGGCGGGGTATCCAAGTGAGCGTGGCTCCGGAGATTGCCAAACAGTGTATCCCACAAGCTACCATGGGTGATGCAGGATAGCGTACAACACTGGGACAACATTTGTTAGGGCTCCTGGGGGCCAATTTCAATCTGAATGTGCCCCGCTTGCTTACAGGTGTGGGGGATGAGGGGTGGACAGTGTGTAGCACCCTTGGGTTCTGTAAATACAAATGTTCCTTGATCTCAAGGAGCAGGCAGCAAAAGTGGAGCTAAAACACTAAACGGACACTTTAAAAAGTGCATAATTGCTGTCCGCAAGATGTTAACTAGGATGAAACCAGAACACTTTTTGATCATGCATCTTGAAGCGTAAATGTTCACTGATGCCAAGTGTAATTAGAAAAGGAACACATATCTTTGTGAATAAACAATTATTTATTATTAAAATTTAAGAAAAGTCGAAGGGGACACCCGGATTTGAACCAGGGACCTCTTGATCTGCAGTCAAATGCTCTACCACTGAGCTATATCCCCGTGCTTTTAGCGAATCTTCTGATACTTTTCAGACTGTCGATTCTGCACTGGTCAAGCATTCAACGTTAATGATCCTGGAAGAGACACGTCAGCTGGATTTTGCACTTATGTGAAGGAGAAAGGGCGAGCAGCCCTGCCTTGTCCTGGTGACACCCCCTCCAAATCTCTTCAAAGCCACAACACCCAAGCCCTCCTTGCTGACAATCAGGCACTTTGCATAACAAAGAGCAGCTTTAGTGCTCGCTCACAGGGCCGGTGTTGTATGGGGCGGGGTATCCAAGTGAGCGTGGCTCCGGAGATTTCCAAACAATGTATCCCACAAGCTACCATGGGGATGCAGGATAGCATACAACACCGGGACAACATTTGTTAGGGCTCCTGGGGGCCAATTTCAATCTGAATGTGCCCCGCTTGCTTCCAGGTGTGGGGGGTGAGGGGTGGACAGTGTGTAGCACCCTTGGGTTCTGTAAATACAAATGTTCCTTGATCTCAAGGAGCAGGCAGCAAAAGTGGAGCTAAAACACTAAACGGACACTTTAAAAAGTGCATAATTGCTGTTAGCAATATGTTAACTAGGATGAAACCAGAACACTTTTTGATCATGCATCTTGAAGGGTAAATGTTCACTGATGCCAAGTGTAATTAGAAAAGGAACACATATCTTTGTGAATAAACAATTATTTATTATTAAAATTTAAGAAAAGTCGAAGGGGACACCCGGATTTGAACCAGGGACCTCTTGATCTGCAGTCAAATGCTCTACCACTGAGCTATATCCCCGTGCTTTTAGGGAATCTTCTGATACTTTTCAGGCTGTCGATTCTGCGCTGGTCAAGCATTCAACGTTAATGATCCTGGAAGAGACACGTCAGCTGGATTTAGCACTTATGTGAAGGAGAAAGGGCGAGCAGCCCTGCCTTGTCCTGGTGACACCCCCTCCAAATCTCTTCAAAGCAGCCACAACGCCCAAGCACTCCTTGCTGACAATCAGGCACTTTGCATAACAAAGAGCGGGTTCAGTGCTCGCACACAGGGCCGGTGTTGTATGGGGCGGGGTATCCAAGTGAGCGTGGCTCCGGAGATTGCCAAACAATGTATCCCACAAGCTACCATGGGTGATGCAGGATAGCGTACAACACTGGGACAACATTTGTTAGGGCTCCTGGGGGCCAATTTCAATCTGAATGTGCCCCGCTTGCTTACAGGTGTGGGGGATGAGGGGTGGACAGTGTGTAGCACCCTTGGGTTCTGTAAATACAAATGTTCCTTGATCTCAAGGAGCAGGCAGCAAAAGTGGAGCTAAAACACTAAACGGACACTTTAAAAAGTGCATAATTGCTGTCCGCAAGATGTTAACTAGGATGAAACCAGAACACTTTTTGATCATGCATCTTGAAGCGTAAATGTTCACTGATGCCAAGTGTAATTAGAAAAGGAACACATATCTTTGTGAATAAACAATTATTTATTATTAAAATTTAAGAAAAGTCGAAGGGGACACCCAGATTTGAACCAAGGACCTCTTGATCTGCAGTCAAATGCTCTACCACTGAGCTATATCCCCGTGCTTTTAGCGAATCTTCTGATACTTTTCAGGCTGCCGATTCTGCACTGGTCAAGCATTCAACGTTAATGATCCTGGAAGAGACACGTCAGCTGGATTTTGCACTTATGTGAAGGAGAAAGGGCGAGCAGCCCTGCCTTGTCCTGGTGACGCCCCCTCCAAATCTCTTCAAAGCCACAACACCCAAGCCCTCCTTGCTGACAATCAGGCACTTTGCATAACAAAGAGCAGCTTTAGTGCTCGCTCACAGGGCCGGTGTTGTATGGGGCGGGGTATCCAAGTGAGCGTGGCTCCGGAGATTTCCAAACAATGTATCCCACAAGCTACCATGGGGATGCAGGATAGCATAAAACACCGGGACAACATTTGTTAGGGCTCCTGGGGGCCAATTTCAATCTGAATGTGCCCCGCTTGCTTACAGGTGTGGGGGATGAGGGGTGGACAGTGTGTAGCACCCTTGGGTTCTGTAAATACAAATGTTCCTTGATCTCAAGGAGCAGGCAGCAAAAGTGGAGCTAAAACACTAAACGGACACTTTAAAAAGTGCATAATTGCTGTTAGCAATATGTTAACTAGGATGAAACCAGAACACTTTTTGATCATGCATCTTGAAGGGTAAATGTTCACTGATGCCAAGTGTAATTAGAAAAGGAACACATATCTTTGTGAATAAACAATTATTTATTATTAAAATTTAAGAAAAGTAGAAGGGGACACTCGGATTAGAACCAGGGACCTCTTGATCTGCAGTCAAATGCTCTACCACTGAGCTATATCCCCGTGCTTTTAGGGAATCTTCTGATACTTTTCAGGCTGTCGATTCTGCGCTGGTCAAGCATTCAACATTAATGATCCTGGAAGAGACACGTCAGCTGGATTTAGCACTTATGTGAAGGAGAAAGGGCGAGCAGCCCTGCCTTGTCCTGGTGACACCCCCTCCAAATCTCTTCAAAGCAGCCACAACGCCCAAGCCCTCCTTGCTGACAATCAGACACTTTGCATAACAAAGAGCAGCTTTAGTGCTCGCTCACAGGGCCGGTGTTGTATGGGGCGGGGTATCCAAGTGAGCGTGGCTCCGGAGATTTCCAAACAATGTATCCCACAAGCTACCATGGGGATGCAGGATAGCATACAACACCGGGACAACATTTGTTAGGGCTCCTGGGGGCCAATTTCAATCTGAATGTGCCCCGCTTGCTTACAGGTGTGGGGGATGAGGGGTGGACAGTGTGTAGCACCCTTGGGTTCTGTAAATACAAATGTTCCTTGATCTCAAGGAGCAGGCAGCAAAAGTGGAGCTAAAACACTAAACGGACACTTTAAAAAGTGCATAATTGCTGTTAGCAATATGTTAACTAGGATGAAACCAGAACACTTTTTGATCATGCATCTTGAAGGGTAAATGTTCACTGATGCCAAGTGTAATTAGAAAAGGAACACATATCTTTGTGAATAAACAATTATTTATTATTAAAATTTAAGAAAAGTAGAAGGGGACACCGGGATTTGAACCAGGGACCTCTTGATCTGCAGTCAAATGCTCTACCACTGAGCTATATCCCCGTGCTTTTAGCGAATCTTCTGATACTTTTCAGCCTGTCGATTCTGCGCTGGTCAAGCATTCAACGTTAATGATCCTGGAAGAGACACGTCAGCTGGATTTTGCACTTATGTGAAGGAGAAAGGGCGAGCAGCCCTGCCTTGTCCTGGTGACACCCCCTCCAAATCTCTTCAAAGCCACAACACCCAAGCCCTCCTTGCTGACAATCAGGCACTTTGCATAACAAAGAGCAGCTTAAGTGCTCGCTCACAGGGCCGGTGTTGTATGGGGCGGGGTATCCAAGTGAGCGTGGCTCCGGAGATTTCCAAACAATGTATCCCACAAGCTACCATGGGGTTGCAGGATAGCATACAACACCGGGACAACATTTGTTAGGGCTCCTGGGGGCCAATTTCAATCTGAATGTGCCCCGCTTGCTTACAGGTGTGGGGGGTGAGGAGTGGACAGTGTGTAGCACCCTTGGGTTCTGTAAATACAAATGTTCCTTGATCTCAAGGAGCAGGCAGCAAAAGTGGAGCTAAAACACTAAACGGACACTTTAAAAAGTGCATAATTGCTGTTAGCAATATGTTAACTAGGATGAAACCAGAACACTTTTTGATCATGCATCTTGAAGGGTAAAAGTTCACTGATGCCAAGTGTAATTAGAAAAGGAACACATATCTTTGTGAATAAACAATTATTTATTATTAAAATTTAAGAAAAGTAGAAGGGGACACCCGGATTTGAACCAGGGACCTCTTGATCTGCAGTCAAATGCTCTACCACTGAGCTATATCCCCGTGCTTTTAGGGCATCTTCTGATACTTTTCAGGCTGTCAATTCTGCGCTGGTCAAGCATTCAACGTTAATGATCCTGGAAGAGACACGTCAGCTGGATTTAGCACTTATGTGAAGGAGAAAGGGCGAGCAGCCCTGCCTTGTCCTGGTGACACCCCCTCCAAATCTCTTCAAAGCAGCCACAACGCCCAAGCCCTCCTTGCTGACAATCAGGCACTTTGCATAACAAAGAGCGGGTTCAGTGCTCGCACACAGGGCTGGTGTTGTATGGGGCGGGGTATCCAAATGAGCGTGGCTCCGGAGATTGCCAAACAATGTATCCCACAAGCTACCATGGGTGATGCAGGATAGCGTACAACACTGGGACAACATTTGTTAGGGCTCCTGGGGGCCAATTTCAATCTGAATGTGCCCCGCTTGCTTACAGGTGTGGGGGATGAGGGGTGGACAGTGTGTAGCACCCTTGGGTTCTGTAAATACAAATGTTCCTTGATCTCAAGGAGCAGGCAGCAAAAGTGGAGCTAAAACACTAAACGGACACTTTAAAAAGTGCATAATTGCTGTTAGCAATATGTTAACTAGGATGAAACCAGAACACTTTTTGATCATGCATCTTGAAGGGTAAATGTTCACTGATGCCAAGTGTAATTAGAAAAGGAACACATATCTTTGTGAATAAACAATTATTTATTATTAAAATTTAAGAAAAGTAGAAGGGGACACCAGGATTTGAACCAGGGACCTCTTGATCTGCAGTCAAATGCTCTACCACTGAGCTATATCCCCGTGCTTTTAGCGAATCTTCTGATACTTTTCAGCCTGTCGATTCTGCGCTGGTCAAGCATTCAACGTTAATGATCCTGGAAGAGACACGTCAGCTGGATTTTGCACTTATGTGAAGGAGAAAGGGCGAGCAGCCCTGCCTTGTCCTGGTGACACCCCCTCCAAATCTCTTCAAAGCCACAACACCCAAGCCCTCCTTGCTGACAATCAGGCACTTTGCATAACAAAGAGCAGCTTTAGTGCTCGCTCACAGGGCCGGTGTTGTATGGGGCGGTGTATCCAAGTGAGCGTGGCTCCGGAGATTTCCAAACAATGTATCCCACAAGCTACCATGGGGATGCAGGATAGCATACAACACCGGGACAACATTTGTTAGGGCTCCTGGGGGCCAATTTCAATCTGAATGTGCCCCGCTTGCTTACAGGTGTGGGGGGTGAGGGGTGGACAGTGTGTAGCACCCTTGGGTTCTGTAAATACAAATGTTCCTTGATCTCAAGGAGCAGGCAGCAAAAGTGGAGCTAAAACACTAAACGGACACTTTAAAAAGTGCATAATTGCTGTTAGCAATATGTTAACTAGGATGAAACCAGAACACTTTTTGATCATGCATCTTGAAGGGTAAATGTTCACTGATGCCAAGTGTAATTAGAAAAGGAACACATATCTTTGTGAATAAACAATTATTTATTATTAAAATTTAAGAAAAGTAGAAGGGGACACCCGGATTTGAACCAGGGACCTCTTGATCTGCAGTCAAATGCTCTACCACTGAGCTATATCCCCGTGCTTTTAGGGCATCTTCTGATACTTTTCAGGCTGTCGATTCTGCGCTGGTCAAGCATTCAACGTTAATGATCCTGGAAGAGACACGTCAGCTGGATTTAGCACTTATGTGAAGGAGAAAGGGCGAGCAGCCCTGCCTTGTCCTGGTGACACCCCCTCCAAATCTCTTCAAAGCAGCCACAACGCCCAAGCCCTCCTTGCTGACAATCAGGCACTTTGCATAACAAAGAGCGGGTTCAGTGCTCGCACACAGGGCCGGTGTTGTATGGGGCGGGGTATCCAAGTGAGCGTGGCTCCGGAGATTGCCAAACAATGTATCCCACAAGCTACCATGGTTGATGCAGGATAGCGTACAACACTGGGACAACGTTTGTTAGGGCTCCTGGGGGCCAATTTCAATCTGAATGTGCCCCGCTTGCTTACAGGTGTGGGGGATGAGGGGTGGACAGTGTGTAGCACCCTTGGGTTCTGTAAATACAAATGTTCCTTGATCTCAAGGAGCAGGCAGCAAAAGTGGAGCTAAAACACTAAACGGACACTTTAAAAAGTGCATAATTGCTGTCCGCAATATGTTAACTAGGATGAAACCAGAACACTTTTTGATCATGCATCTTGAAGGGTAAATGTTCACTGATGCCATGTGTAATTAGAAAAGGAACACATATCTTTGTGAATAAACAATTATTTATTATTAAAATTTAAGAAAAGTCAAAGGGGACACCCGGATTTGAACCAGGGACCTCTTGATCTGCAGCTCCGGAGATTTCCAAACAATGTATCCCACAAGCTACCATGGGGATGCAGGATAGCATACAACACCGGGACAACATTTGTTAGGGCTCCTGGGGGCCAATTTCAATCTGAATGTGCCCCGCTTGCTTACAGGTGTGGGGGATGAGGGGTGGACAGTGTGTAGCACCCTTGGGTTCTGTAAATACAAATGTTCCTTGATCTCAAGGAGCAGGCAGCAAAAGTGGAGCTAAAACACTAAACGGACACTTTAAAAAGTGCATAATTGCTGTTAGCAATATGTTAACTAGGATGAAACCAGAACACTTTTTGATCATGCATCTTGAAGGGTAAATGTTCACTGATGCCAAGTGTAATTAGAAAAGGAACACATATCTTTGTGAATAAACAATTATTTATTATTAAAATTTAAGAAAAGTAGAAGGGGACACCCGGATTTGAACCAGGGACCTCTTGATCTGCAGTCAAATGCTCTACCACTGAGCTATATCCCTGTGCTTTTAGCGAATCTTCTGATACTTTTCAGCCTGTCGATTCTGCGCTGGTCAAGCATTCAACGTTAATGATCCTGGAAGAGACACGTCAGCTGGATTTTGCACTTATGTGAAGGAGAAAGGGCGAGCAGCCCTGCCTTGTCCTGGTGACACCCTCTCCAAATCTCTTCAAAGCCACAACACCCAAGCCCTCCTTGCTGACAATCAGGCACTTTGCATAACAAAGAGCAGCTTTAGTGCTCGCTCACAGGGCCGGTGTTGTATGGGGCGGGGTATCCAAGAGAGCGTGGCTCCGGAGATTTCCAAACAATGTATCCCACAAGCTACCATGGGGATGCAGGATAGCATACAACACCGGGACAACATTTGTTAGGGCTCCTGGGGGCCAATTTCAATCTGAATGTGCCCCGCTTGCTTACAGGTGTGGGGGGTGAGGGGTGGACAGTGTGTAGCACCCTTGGGTTCTGTAAATACAAATGTTCCTTGATCTCAAGGAGCAGGCAGCAAAAGTGGAGCTAAAACACTAAACGGACACTTTAAAAAGTGCATAATTGCTGTTAGCAATATGTTAACTAGGATGAAACCAGAACACTTTTTGATCATGCATCTTGAAGGGTAAATGTTCACTGATACCAAGTGTAATTAGAAAAGGAACACATATCTTTGTGAATAAACAATTATTTATTATTAAAATTTAAGAAAAGTAGAAGGGGACACCCGGATTTGAACCAGGGACCTCTTGATCTGCAGTCAAATGCTCTACCACTGAGCTATATCCCCGTGCTTTTAGCGAATCTTCTGATACTTTTCAGGCTGTCGATTCTGCACTGGTCAAGCATTCAACGTTAATGATCCTGGAAGAGACACGTCAGCTGGATTTTGCACTTATGTGAAGGAGAAAGGGCGAGCAGCCCTGCCTTGTCCTGGTGACACCCCCTCCAAATCTCTTCAAAGCCACAACACCCAAGCCCTCCTTGCTGACAATCAGGCACTTTGCATAACAAAGAGCAGCTTTAGTGCTCGCTCACAGGGCCGGTGTTGTCGGGGTATCCAAGTGAGCGTGGCTCCGGAGATTTCCAAACAATGTATCCCACAAGCTACCATGGGGATGCAGGATAGCATAAAACACCGGGACAACATTTGTTAGGGCTCCTGGGGGCCAATTTCAATCTGAATGTGCCCCGCTTGCTTACAGGTGTGGGGGGTGAGGGGTGGACAGTATGTAGCACCCTTGGGTTCTGTAAATACAAATGTTCCTTGATCTCAAGGAGCAGGCAGCAAAAGTGGAGCTAAAACACTAAACGGACACTTTAAAAAGTGCATAATTGCTGTTAGCAATATGTTAACTAGGATGAAACCAGAACACTTTTTGATCATGCATCTTGAAGGGTAAATGTTCACTGATGCCAAGTGTAATTAGAAAAGGAACACATATCTTTGTGAATAAACAATTATTTATTATTAAAATTTAAGAACAGTAGAAGGGGACACCCGGATTTGAACCAGGGACCTCTTGATCTGCAGTCAAATGCTCTACCACTGAGCTATATCCCCGTGCTTTTAGGGAATCTTCTGATACTTTTCAGGCTGACGATTCTGCGCTGGTCAAGCATTCAACTTTATTGATCCTGGAAGAGACACGTCAGCTGGATTTAGCACTTATGTGAAGGAGAAAGGGTGAGCAGCCCTGCCTTGTCCTGGTGACACCCCCTCCAAATCTCTTCAAAGCAGCCACAACGCCCAAGCCCTCCTTGCTGACAATCAGGCACTTTGCATAACAAAGAGCGGGTTCAGTGCTCGCACACAGGGCCGGTGTTGTATGGGGCGGGGTATCCAAGTGAGCGTGGCTCCGGAGATTGCCAAACAATGTATCCCACAAGCTACCATGGGTGATGCAGGATAGCGTACAACACTGGGACAACATTTGTTAGGGCTCCTGGGGGCCAATTTCAATCTGAATGTGCCCCGCTTGCTTACAGGTGTGGGGGATGAGGGGTGGACAGTGTGTAGCACCCTTGGGTTCTGTAAATACAAATGTTCCTTGATCTCAAGGAGCAGGCAGCAAAAGTGGAGCTAAAACACTAAACGGACACTTTAAAAAGTGCATAATTGCTGTCCGCAAGATGTTAACTAGGATGAAACCAGAACACTTTTTGATCATGCATCTTGAAGGGTAAATGTTCACTGATGCCAAGTGTAATTAGAAAAGGAACACATATCTTTGTGAATAAACAATTATTTATTATTAAAATTTAAGAAAAGTAGAAGGGGACACCCGGATTTGAACCAGGGACCTCTTGATCTGCAGTCAAATGCTCTACCACTGAACTATATCCCCGTGCTTTTAGCGATTCTTCTGATACTTTTCAGGCTGTCGATTCTGCACTGGTCAAGCATTCAACGTTAATGATCCTGGAAGAGACACGTCAGCTGGATTTTGCACTTATGTGAAGGAGAAAGGGCGAGCAGCCCTGCCTTGTCCTGGTGACACCCCCTCCAAATCTCTTCAAAGCAGCCACAACGCCCAAGCCCTCCTTGCTGACAATCAGGCACTTTGCATAACAAAGAGCGGGTTCAGTGCTCGCACACAGGGCCGGTGTTGTATGGGGCGGGGTATCCAAGTGAGCGTGGCTCCGGAGATTGCCAAACAATGTATCCCACAAGCTACCATGGGTGATGCAGGATAGCCTACAACACTGGGACAACATTTGTTAGGGCTCCTGGGGGCCAATTTCAATCTGAATGTGCCCCGCTTGCTTACAGGTGTGGGGGATGAGGGGTGGACAGTGTGTAGCACCCTTGGGTTCTGTAAATACAAATGTTCCTTGATCTCAAGGAGCAGGCAGCAAAAGTGGAGCTAAAACACTAAACGGACACTTTAAAAAGTGCATAATTGCTGTCCGCAAGATGTTAACTAGGATGAAACCAGAACACTTTTTGATCATGCATCTTGAAGCGTAAATGTTCACTGATGCCAAGTGTAATTAGAAAAGGAACACATATCTTTGTGAATAAACAATTATTTATTATTAAAATTTAAGAAAAGTCGAAGGGGACACCCGGATTTGAACCAGGGACCTCTTGATCTGCAGTCAAATGCTCTACCACTGAGCTATATCCCCGTGCTTTTAGCGAATCTTCTGATACTTTTCAGGCTGTCGATTCTGCGCTGGTCAAGCATTCAACGTTAATGATCCTGGAAGAGACACGTCAGCTGGATTTTGCACTTATGTGAAGGAGAAAGGGCGAGCAGCCCTGCCTTGTCCTTGTGACACCCCCTCCAAATCTCTTCAAAGCCACAACACCCAAGCCCTCCTTGCTGACAATCAGGCACTTTGCATAACAAAGAGCAGCTTTAGTGCTCGCTCACAGGGCCGGTGTTGTATGGGGCGGTGTATCCAAGTGAGCGTGGCTCCGGAGATTTCCAAACAATGTATCCCACAAGCTACCATGGGGATGCAGGATAGCATACAACACCGGGACAACATTTGTTAGGGCTCCTGGGGGCCAATTTCAATCTGAATGTGCCCCGCTTGCTTACAGGTGTGGGGGGTGAGGGGTGGACAGTGTGTAGCACCCTTGGGTTCTGTAAATACAAATGTTCCTTGATCTCAAGGAGCAGGCAGCAAAAGTGGAGCTAAAACACTAAACGGACACTTTAAAAAGTGCATAATTGCTGTTAGCAATATGTTAACTAGGATGAAACCAGAACACTTTTTGATCATGCATCTTGAAGGGTAAATGTTCACTGATGCCAAGTGTAATTAGAAAAGGAACACATATCTTTGTGAATAAACAATTATTTATTATTAAAATTTAAGAAAAGTGGAAGGGGACACCCGGATTTGAACCAGGGACCTCTTGATCTGCAGTCAAATACTCTACCACTGAGCTATATCCCCGTGCTTTTAGCGAATCTTCTGATACTTTTCAGGCTGTCGATTCTGCGCTGGTCAAGCATTCAACGTTAATGATCCTGGAAGAGACACGTCAGCTGGATTTTGCACTTATGTGAAGGAGAAAGGGCGAGCAGCCCTGCCTTGTCCTGGTGACACCCCCTCCAAATCTCTTCAAAGCAGCCACAATGCCCAAGCCCTCCTTGCTGACAATCAGGCACTTTGCATAACAAAGAGCAGCTTTAGTGCTCGCTCACAGGGCCGGTGTTGTATGGGGCGGGGTATCCAAGTGAGCGTGGCTCCGGAGATTTCCAAACAATGTATCCCACAAGCTACCATGGGGATGCAGGATAGCATAAAACACCGGGACAACATTTGTTAGGGCTCCTGGGGGCCAATTTCAATCTGAATGTGCCCCGCTTGCTTACAGGTGTGGGGGGTGAGGGGTGGACAGTGTGTAGCACCCTTGGGTTCTGTAAATACAAATGTTCCTTGATCTCAAGGAGCAGGCAGCAAAAGTGGAGCTAAAACACTAAACTGACACTTTAAAAAGTGCATAATTGCTGTCCGCAAGATGTTAACTAGGATGAAACCAGAACACTTTTTGATCATGCATCTTGAAGCGTAAATGTTCACTGATGCCAAGTGTAATTAGAAAAGGAACACATATCTTTGTGAATAAACAATTATTTATTATTAAAATTTAAGAAAAGTCGAAGGGGACACCCGGATTTGAACCAGGGACCTCTTGATCTGCAGTCAAATGCTCTACCACTGAGCTATATCCCCGTGCTTTTAGGGAATCTTCTGATACTTTTCAGGCTGTCGATTCTGCGCTGGTCAAGCATTCAACGTTAATGATCCTGGAAGAGACACGTCAGCTGGATTTAGCACTTATGTGAAGGAGAAAGGGCGAGCAGCCCTGCCTTGTCCTGGTGACACCCCCTCCAAATCTCTTCAAAGCAGCCACAACACCCAAGCCCTCCTTGCTGACAATCAGGCACTTTGCATAACAAAGAGCGGGTTCAGTGCTCGCACACAGGGCCGGTGTTGTATGGGGCGGGGTATCCAAGTGAGCGTGGCTCCGGAGATTGCCAAACAGTGTATCCCACAAGCTACCATGGGTGATGCAGGATAGCGTACAACACTGGGACAACATTTGTTAGGGCTCCTGGGGGCCAATTTCAATCTGAATGTGCCCCGCTTGCTTACAGGTGTGGGGGATGAGGGGTGGACAGTGTGTAGCACCCTTGGGTTCTGTAAATACAAATGTTCCTTGATCTCAAGGAGCAGGCAGCAAAAGTGGAGCTAAAACACTAAACGGACACTTTAAAAAGTGCATAATTGCTGTCCGCAAGATGTTAACTAGGATGGAACCAGAACACTTTTTGATCATGCATCTTGAAGCGTAAATGTTCACTGATGCCAAGTGTAATTAGAAAAGGAACACATATCTTTGTGAATAAACAATTATTTATTATTAAAATTTAAGAAAAGTCGAAGGGGACACCCGGATTTGAACCAGGGACCTCTTGATCTGCAGTCAAATGCTCTACCACTGAGCTATATCCCCGTGCTTTTAGCGAATCTTCTGATACTTTTCAGGCTGTCGATTCTGCACTGGTCAAGCATTCAACGTTAATGATCCTGGAAGAGACACGTCAGCTGGATTTTGCACTTATGTGAAGGAGAAAGGGCGAGCAGCCCTGCCTTGTCCTGGTGACACCCCCTCCAAATCTCTTCAAAGCCACAACACCCAAGCCCTCCTTGCTGACAATCAGGCACTTTGCATAACAAAGAGCAGCTTTAGTGCTCGCTCACAGGGCCGGTGTTGTATGGGGCGGGGTATCCAAGTGAGCGTGGCTCCGGAGATTTCCAAACAATGTATCCCACAAGCTACCATGGGGATGCAGGATAGCATACAACACCGGGACAACATTTGTTAGGGCTCCTGGGGGCCAATTTCAATCTGAATGTGCCCCGCTTGCTTACAGGTGTGAGGGGTGAGGGGTGGACAGTATGTAGCACCCTTGGGTTCTGTAAATACAAATGTTCCTTGATCTCAAGGAGCAGGCAGCAAAAGTGGAGCTAAAACACTAAACGGACACTTTAAAAAGTGCATAATTGCTGTTAGCAATATGTTAACTAGGATGAAACCAGAACACTTTTTGATCATGCATCTTGAAGGGTAAATGTTCACTGATGCCAAGTGTAATTAGAAAAGGAACACATATCTTTGTGAATAAACAATTATTTATTATTAAAATTTAAGAAAAGTAGAAGGGGACACCCGGATTTGAACCAGGGACCTCTTGATCTGCAGTCAAATGCTCTACCACTGGGCTATATCCCCGTGCTTTTATGGAATCTTCTGATACTTTTCAGGCTGACGATTCTGCGCTGGTCAAGCATTCAACTTTAATGATCCTGGAAGAGACACGTCAGCTGGATTTAGCACTTATGTGAAGGAGAAAGGGTGAGCAGCCCTGCCTTGTCCTGGTGACACCCCCTCCAAATCTCTTCAAAGCAGCCACAACGCCCAAGCCCTCCTTGCTGACAATCAGGCACTTTGCATAACAAAGAGCGGGTTCAGTGCTCGCACACAGGGCCGGTGTTGTATGGGGCGGGGTATCCAAGTGAGCGTGGCTCCGGAGATTGCCAAACAATGTATCCCACAAGCTACCATGGGTGATGCAGGATAGCGTACAACACTGGGACAACATTTGTTAGGGCTCCTGGGGGCCAATTTCAATCTGAATGTGCCCCGCTTGCTTACAGGTGTGGGGGATGAGGGGTGGACAGTGTGTAGCACCCTTGGGTTCTGTAAATACAAATGTTCCTTGATCTCAAGGAGCAGGCAGCAAAAGTGGAGCTAAAACACTAAACGGACACTTTAAAAAGTGCATAATTGCTGTCCGCAAGATGTTAACTAGGATGAAACCAGAACACTTTTTGATCATGCATCTTGAAGCGTAAATGTTCACTGATGCCAAGTGTAATTAGAAAAGGAACACATATCTTTGTGAATAAGCAATTATTTATTATTAAAATTTAAGAAAAGTCAGAGGGGACACCCGGATTTGAACCAGGGACCTCTTGATCTGCAGTCAAATGCTCTACCACTGAGCTATATCCCCGTGCTTTTATGGAATCTTCTGATACTTTTCAGGCTGACGATTCTGCGCTGGTCAAGCATTCAACTTTAATGATCCTGGAAGAGACACGTCAGCTGGATTTAGCACTTATGTGAAGGAGAAAGGGTGAGCAGCCCTGCCTTGTCCTGGTGACACCCCCTCCAAATCTCTTCAAAGCAGCCACAACGCCCAAGCCCTCCTTGCTGACAATCAGGCACTTTGCATAACAAAGAGCGGGTTCAGTGCTCGCACACAGGGCCGGTGTTGTATGGGGCGGGGTATCCAAGTGAGCGTGGCTCCGGAGATTGCCAAACAATGTATCCCACAAGCTACCATGGGTGATGCAGGATAGCGTACAACACTGGGACAACATTTGTTAGGGCTCCTGGGGGCCAATTTCAATCTGAATGTGCCCCGCTTGCTTACAGGTGTGGGGGATGAGGGGTGGACAGTGTGTAGCACCCTTGGGTTCTGTAAATACAAATGTTCCTTGATCTCAAGGAGCAGGCAGCAAAAGTGGAGCTAAAACACTAAACGGACACTTTAAAAAGTGCATAATTGCTGTCCGCAAGATGTTAACTAGGATGAAACCGGAACACTTTTTGATCATGCATCTTGAAGCGTAAATGTTCACTGATGCCAAGTGTAATTAGAAAAGGAACACATATCTTTGTGAATAAACAATTATTTATTATTAAAATTTAAGAAAAGTCGAAGGGGACACCCGGATTTGAACCAGGGACTTCTTGATCTGCAGTCAAATGCTCTACCACTGAGCTATATCCCCGTGCTTTTAGCTAATCTTCTGATACTTTTCAGGCTGTCGATTCTGCACTGGTCAAGCATTCAACGTTAATGATCCTGGAAGAGACACGTCAGCTGGATTTTGCACTTATGTGAAGGAGAAAGGGCGAGCAGCCCTGCCTTGTCCTGGTGACACCCCCTCCAAATCTCTTCAAAGCCACAACACCCAAGCCCTCCTTGCAGACAATCAGGCACTTTGCATAACAAAGAGCAGCTTTAGTGCTCGCTCACAGGGCCGGTGTTGTATGGGGCGGGGTATCCAAGTGAGCGTGGCTCCGGAGATTTCCAAACAATGTATCCCACAAGCTACCATGGGGATGCAGGATAGCATAAAACACCGGGACAACATTTGTTAGGGCTCCTGGGGGCCAATTTCAATCTGAATGTGCCCCGCTTGCTTACAGGTGTGGGGGGTGAGGGGTGGACAGTGTGTAGCACCCTTGGGTTCTGTAAATACAAATGTTCCTTGATCTCAAGGAGCAGGCAGCAAAAGTGGAGCTAAAACACTAAACGGACACTTTAAAAAGTGCATAATTGCTGTCCGCAAGATGTTAACTAGGATGAAACCAGAACACTTTTTGATCATGCATCTTGAAGCGTAAATGTTCACTGATGCCAAGTGTAATTAGAAAAGGAACACATATCTTTGTGAATAAACAATTATTTATTATTAAAATTTAAGAAAAGTCGAAGGGGACACCCGGATTTGAACCAGGGACCTCTTGATCTGCAGTCAAATGCTCTACCACTGAGCTATATCCCCGTGCTTTTAGGGAATCTTCTGATACTTTTCAGGCTGACGATTCTGCGCTGGTCAAGCATTCAACGTTAATGATCCTGGAAGAGACACGTCAGCTGGATTTAGCACTTATGTGAAGGAGAAAGGGCGAGCAGCCCTGCCTTGTCCTGGTGACACCCCCTCCAAATCTCTTCAAAGCAGCCACAACGCCCAAGCCCTCCTTGCTGACAATCAGGCACTTTGCATAACAAAGAGCGGGTTCAGTGCTCGCACACAGGGCCGGTGTTGTATGGGGCGGGGTATTCAAGTGAGCGTGGCTCCGGAGATTGCCAAACAGTGTATCCCACAAGCTACCATGGGTGATGCAGGATAGCGTACAACACTGGGACAACATTTGTTAGGGCTCCTGGGGGCCAATTTCAATCTGAATGTGCCCCGCTTGCTTACAGGTGTGGGGGATGAGGGGTGGACAGTGTGTAGCACCCTTGGGTTCTGTAAATACAAATGTTCCTTGATCTCAAGGAGCAGGCAGCAAAAGTGGAGCTAAAACACTAAACAGACACTTTAAAAAGTGCATAATTGCTGTCCGCAAGATGTTAACTAGGATGAAACCAGAACACTTTTTGATTATGCATCTTGAAGCGTAAATGTTCACTGATGCCAAGTGTAATTAGAAAAGGAACACATATCTTTGTGAATAAACAATTATTTATTATTAAAATTTAAGAAAAGTTGAAGGGGACACCCGGATTTGAACCAGGGACCGCTTGATCTGCAGTCAAATGCTCTACCACTGAGCTATATCCCCGTGCTTTTAGCGAATCTTCTGATACTTTTCAGGCTGTCGATTCTGCACTGGTCAAGCATTCAACGTTAATGATCCTGGAAGAGACACGTCAGCTGGATTTTGCACTTATGTGAAGGAGAAAGGGCGAGCAGCCCTGCCTTGTCCTGGTGACACCCCCTCCAAATCTCTTCAAAGCCACAACACCCAAGCCCTCCTTGCTGACAATCAGGCACTTTGCATAACAAAGAGCAGCTTTAGTGCTCGCTCACAGGGCCGGTGTTGTATGGGGCGGGGTATCCAAGTGAGCGTGGCTCCGGAGATTGCCAAACAATGTATCCCACAAGCTACCATGGGTGATGCAGGATAGCGTACAACACTGGGACAACATTTGTTAGGGCTCCTGGGGGCCAATTTCAATCTGAATGTGCCCCGCTTGCTTACAGGTGTGGGGGATGAGGGGTGGACAGTGTGTAGACCCCTTGGGTTCTGTAAATACAAATGTTCCTTGATCTCAAGGAGCAGGCAGCAAAAGTGGAGCTAAAACACTAAACGGACACTTTAAAAAGTGCATAATTGCTGTCCGCAAGATGTTAACTAGGATGAAACCGGAACACTTTTTGATCATGCATCTTGAAGCGTAAATGTTCACTGATGCCAAGTGTAATTAGAAAAGGAACACATATCTTTGTGAATAAACAATTATTTATTATTAAAATTTAAGAAAAGTCGAAGGGGACACCCGCATTTGAACCAGGGACCTCTTGATCTGCAGTCAAATGCTCTACCACTGAGCTATATCCCCGTGCTTTTAGCTGATCTTCTGATACTTTTCAGGCTGCCGATTCTGCACTGGTCAAGCATTCAACGTTAATGATCCTGGAAGAGACACGTCAGCTGGATTTTGCACTTATGTGAAGGAGAAAGGGCGAGCAGCCCTGCCTTGTCCTGGTGACACCCCCTCCAAATCTCTTCAAAGCCACAACACCCAAGCCCTCCTTGCTGACAATCAGGCACTTTGCATATCAAAGAGCAGCTTTAGTGCTCGCTCACAGGGCCGGTGTTGTATGGGGCGGGGTATCCAAGTGAGCGTGGCTCCGGAGATTTCCAAACAATGTATCCCACAAGCTACCATGGGGATGCAGGATAGCATAAAACACCGGGACAACATTTGTTAGGGCTCCTGGGGGCCAATTTCAATCTGAATGTGCCCCGCTTGCTTACAGGTGTGGGGGGTGAGGGGTGGACAGTGTGTAGCACCCTTGGGTTCTGTAAATACAAATGTTCCTTGATCTCAAGGAGCAGGCAGCAAAAGTGGAGCTAAAACACTAAACGGACACTTTAAAAAGTGCATAATTGCTGTCCGCAAGATGTTAACTAGGATGAAACCAGAACACTTTTTGATCATGCATCTTGAAGCGTAAATGTTCACTGATGCCAAGTGTAATTAGAAAAGGAACACATATCTTTGTGAATAAACAATTATTTATTATTAAAATTTAAGAAAAGTCGAAGGGGACACCCGGATTTGAACCAGGGACCTCTTGATCTGCAGTCAAATGCTCTACCACTGAGCTATATCCCCGTGCTTTTAGGGAATCTTCTGATACTTTTCAGGCTGTCGATTCTGCGCTGGTCAAGCATTCAACGTTAATGATCCTGGAAGCGACACGTCAGCTGGATTTAGCACTTATGTGAAGGAGAAAGGGCGAGCAGCCCTGCCTTGTCCTGGTGACACCCCCTCCAAATCTCTTCAAAGCAGCCACAACGCCCAAGCCCTCCTTGCTGACAATCAGGCACTTTGCATAACAAAGAGCGGGTTCAGTGCTCGCACACAGGGACGGTGTTGTATGGGGCGGGGTATCCAAGTGAGCGTGGCTCCGGAGATTGCCAAACAGTGTATCCCACAAGCTACCATGGGTGATGCAGGATAGCGTACAACACTGGGACAACATTTGTTAGGGCTCCTGGGGGCCAATTTCAATCTGAATGTGCCCCGCTTGCTTACAGGTGTGGGGGATGAGGGGTGGACAGTGTGTAGTACCCTTGGGTTCTGTAAATACAAATGTTCCTTGATCTCAAGGAGCAGGCAGCAAAAGTGGAGCTAAAACACTAAACGGACACTTTAAAAAGTGCATAATTGCTGTTAGCAATATGTTAACTAGGATGAAACCAGAACACTTTTTGATCATGCATCTTGAAGGGTAAATGTTCACTGATGCCAAGTGTATTTAGAAAAGGAACACATATCTTTGTGAATAAACAATTATTTATTATTAAAATTTAAGAAAAGTAGAAGGGGACACCGGGATTTGAACCAGGGACCTCTTGATCTGCAGTCAAATGCTCTACCACTGAGCTATATCCCCGTGCTTTTAGCGAATCTTCTGATACTTTTCAGCCTGTCGATTCTGCGCTGGTCAAGCATTCAACGTTAATGATCCTGGAAGAGACACGTCAGCTGGATTTTGCACTTATGTGAAGGAGAAAGGGCGAGCAGCCCTGCCTTGTCCTGGTGACACCCCCTCCAAATCTCTTCAAAGCCACAACACCCAAGCCCTCCTTGCTGACAATCAGGCACTTTGCATAACAAAGAGCAGCTTAAGTGCTCGCTCACAGGGCCGGTGTTGTATGGGGCGGGGTATCCAAGTGAGCGTGGCTCCGGAGATTTCCAAACAATGTATCCCACAAGCTACCATGGGGTTGCAGGATAGCATACAACACCGGGACAACATTTGTTAGGGCTCCTGGGGGCCAATTTCAATCTGAATGTGCCCCGCTTGCTTACAGGTGTGGGGGGTGAGGAGTGGACAGTGTGTAGCACCCTTGGGTTCTGTAAATACAAATGTTCCTTGATCTCAAGGAGCAGGCAGCAAAAGTGGAGCTAAAACACTAAACGGACACTTTAAAAAGTGCATAATTGCTGTTAGCAATATGTTAACTAGGATGAAACCAGAACACTTTTTGATCATGCATCTTGAAGGGTAAATGTTCACTGATGCCAAGTGTAATTAGAAAAGGAACACATATCTTTGTGAATAAACAATTATTTATTATTAAAATTTAAGAAAAGTAGAAGGGGACACCCGGATTTGAACCAGGGACCTCTTGATCTGCAGTCAAATGCTCTACCACTGAGCTATATCCCCGTGCTTTTAGGGCATCTTCTGATACTTTTCAGGCTGTCAATTCTGCGCTGGTCAAGCATTCAACGTTAATGATCCTGGAAGAGACACGTCAGCTGGATTTAGCACTTATGTGAAGGAGAAAGGGCGAGCAGCCCTGCCTTGTCCTGGTGACACCCCCTCCAAATCTCTTCAAAGCAGCCACAACGCCCAAGCCCTCCTTGCTGACAATCAGGCACTTTGCATAACAAAGAGCGGGTTCAGTGCTCGCACACAGGGCTGGTGTTGTATGGGGCGGGGTATCCAAATGAGCGTGGCTCCGGAGATTGCCAAACAATGTATCCCACAAGCTACCATGGGAGATGCAGGATAGCGTACAACACTGGGACAACATTTGTTAGGGCTCCTGGGGGCCAATTTCAATCTGAATGTGCCCCGCTTGCTTACAGGTGTGGGGGATGAGGGGTGGACAGTGTGTAGCACCCTTGGGTTCTGTAAATACAAATGTTCCTTGATCTCAAGGAGCAGGCAGCAAAAGTGGAGCTAAAACACTAAACGGACACTTTAAAAAGTGCATAATTGCTGTTAGCAATATGTTAACTAGGATGAAACCAGAACACTTTTTGATCATGCATCTTCAAGGGTAAATGTTCACTGATGCCAAGTGTAATTAGAAAAGGAACACATATCTTTGTGAATAAACAATTATTTATTATTAAAATTTAAGAAAAGTAGAAGGGGACACCAGGATTTGAACCAGGGACCTCTTGATCTGCAGTCAAATGCTCTACCACTGAGCTATATCCCCGTGCTTTTAGCGAATCTTCTGATACTTTTCAGCCTGTCGATTCTGCGCTGGTCAAGCATTCAACGTTAATGATCCTGGAAGAGACACGTCAGCTGGATTTTGCACTTATGTGAAGGAGAAAGGGCGAGCAGCCCTGCCTTGTCCTGGTGACACCCCCTCCAAATCTCTTCAAAGCCACAACACCCAAGCCCTCCTTGCTGACAATCAGGCACTTTGCATAACAAAGAGCAGCTTTAGTGCTCGCTCACAGGGCCGGTGTTGTATGGGGCGGGGTATCCAAGTGAGCGTGGCTCCGGAGATTTCCAAACAATGTATCCCACAAGCTACCATGGGGATGCAGGATAGCATACAACACCGGGACAACATTTGTTAGGGCTCCTGGGGGCCAATTTCAATCTGAATGTGCCCCGCTTGCTTACAGGTGTGGGGGGTGAGGGGTGGACAGTGTGTAGCACCCTTGGGTTCTGTAAATACAAATGTTCCTTGATCTCAAGGAGCAGGCAGCAAAAGTGGAGCTAAAACACTAAACGGACACTTTAAAAAGTGCATAATTGCTGTTAGCAATATGTTAACTAGGATGAAACCAGAACACTTTTTGATCATGCATCTTGAAGGGTAAATGTTCACTGATGCCAAGTGTAATTAGAAAAGGAACACATATCTTTGTGAATAAACAATTATTTATTATTAAAATTTAAGAAAAGTAGAAGGGGACACCCGGATTTGAACCAGGGACCTCTTGATCTGCAGTCAAATGCTCTACCACTGAGCTATATCCCCGTGCTTTTAGGGCATCTTCTGATACTTTTCAGGCTGTCGATTCTGCGCTGGTCAAGCATTCAACGTTAATGATCCTGGAAGAGACACGTCAGCTGGATTTAGCACTTATGTGAAGGAGAAAGGGCGAGCAGCCCTGCCTTGTCCTGGTGACACCCCCTCCAAATCTCTTCAAAGCAGCCACAACGCCCAAGCCCTCCTTGCTGACAATCAGGCACTTTGCATAACAAAGAGCGGGTTCAGTGCTCGCACACAGGGCCGGTGTTGTATGGGGCGGTGTATCCAAGTGAGCGTGGCTCCGGAGATTGCCAAACAATGTATCCCACAAGCTACCATGGTTGATGCAGGATAGCGTACAACACTGGGACAACGTTTGTTAGGGCTCCTGGGGGCCAATTTCAATCTGAATGTGCCCCGCTTGCTTACAGGTGTGGGGGATGAGGGGTGGACAGTGTGTAGCACCCTTGGGTTCTGTAAATACAAATGTTCCTTGATCTCAAGGAGCAGGCAGCAAAAGTGGAGCTAAAACACTAAACGGACACTTTAAAAAGTGCATAATTGCTGTCCGCAATATGTTAACTAGGATGAAACCAGAACACTTTTTGATCATGCATCTTGAAGGGTAAATGTTCACTGATGCCAAGTGTAATTAGAAAAGGAACACATATCTTTGTGAATAAACAATTATTTATTATTAAAATTTAAGAAAAGTCAAAGGGGACACCCGGATTTGAACCAGGGACCTCTTGATCTGCAGCTCCGGAGATTTCCAAACAATGTATCCCACAAGCTACCATGGGGATGCAGGATAGCATACAACACCGGGACAACATTTGTTAGGGCTCCTGGATGCCAATTTCAATCTGAATGTGCCCCGCTTGCTTACAGGTGTGGGGGATGAGGGGTGGACAGTGTGTAGCACCCTTGGGTTCTGTAAATACAAATGTTCCTTGATCTCAAGGAGCAGGCAGCAAAAGTGGAGCTAAAACACTAAACGGACACTTTAAAAAGTGCATAATTGCTGTTAGCAATATGTTAACTAGGATGAAACCAGAACACTTTTTGATCATGCATCTTGAAGGGTAAATGTTCACTGATGCCAAGTGTAATTAGAAAAGGAACACATATCTTTGTGAATAAACAATTATTTATTATTAAAATTTAAGAAAAGTAGAAGGGGACACCCGGATTTGAACCAGGGACCTCTTGATCTGCAGTCAAATGCTCTACCACTGAGCTATATCCCTGTGCTTTTAGCGAATCTTCTGATACTTTTCAGCCTGTCGATTCTGCGCTGGTCAAGCATTCAACGTTAATGATCCTGGAAGATCATTATGTTAACTAGGATGAAACCAGAACACTTTTTGATCATGCATCTTGAAGGGTAAATGTTCACTGATGCCAAGTGTAATTAGAAAAGGAACACATATCTTTGTGAATAAACAATTATTTATTATTAAAATTTAAGAAAAGTAGAAGGGGACACCCGGATTTGAACCAGGGACCTCTTGATCTGCAGTCAAATGCTCTACCACTGAGCTATATCCCTGTGCTTTTAGCGAATCTTCTGATACTTTTCAGCCTGTCGATTCTGCGCTGGTCAAGCATTCAACGTTAATGATCCTGGAAGAGACACGTCAGCTGGATTTTGCACTTATGTGAAGGAGAAAGGGCGAGCAGCCCTGCCTTGTCCTGGTGACACCCCCTCCAAATCTCTTCAAAGCCACAACACCCAAGCCCTCCTTGCTGACAATCAGGCACTTTGCATAACAAAGAGCAGCTTTAGTGCTCGCTCACAGGGCCGGTGTTGTCGGGGTATCCAAGTGAGCGTGGCTCCGGAGATTTCCAAACAATGTATCCCACAAGCTACCATGGGGATGCAGGATAGCATAAAACACCGGGACAACATTTGTTAGGGCTCCTGGGGGCCAATTTCAATCTGAATGTGCCCCGCTTGCTTACAGGTGTGGGGGGTGAGGGGTGGACAGTATGTAGCACCCTTGGGTTCTGTAAATACAAATGTTCCTTGATCTCAAGGAGCAGGCAGCAAAAGTGGAGCTAAAACACTAAACGGACACTTTAAAAAGTGCATAATTGCTGTTAGCAATATGTTAACTAGGATGAAACCAGAACACTTTTTGATCATGCATCTTGAAGGGTAAATGTTCACTGATGCCAAGTGTAATTAGAAAAGGAACACATATCTTTGTGAATAAACAATTATTTATTATTAAAATTTAAGAAAAGTAGAAGGGGACACCCGGATTTGAACCAGGGACCTCTTGATCTGCAGTCAAATGCTCTACCACTGAGCTATATCCCCGTGCTTTTAGGGAATCTTCTGATACTTTTCAGGCTGACGATTCTGCGCTGGTCAAGCATTCAACTTTAATGATCCTGGAAGAGACACGTCAGCTGGATTTAGCACTTATGTGAAGGAGAAAGGGTGAGCAGCCCTGCCTTGTCCTGGTGACACCCCCTCCAAATCTCTTCAAAGCAGCCACAACGCCCAAGCCCTCCTTGCTGACAATCAGGCACTTTGCATAACAAAGAGCGGGTTCAGTGCTCGCACACAGGGCCGGTGTTGTATGGGGCGGTGTATCCAAGTGAGCGTGGCTCCGGAGATTGCCAAACAATGTATCCCACAAGCTACCATGGTTGATGCAGGATAGCGTACAACACTGGGACAACGTTTGTTAGGGCTCCTGGGGGCCAATTTCAATCTGAATGTGCCCCGCTTGCTTACAGGTGTGGGGGATGAGGGGTGGACAGTGTGTAGCACCCTTGGGTTCTGTAAATACAAATGTTCCTTGATCTCAAGGAGCAGGCAGCAAAAGTGGAGCTAAAACACTAAACGGACACTTTAAAAAGTGCATAATTGCTGTCCGCAAGATGTTAACTAGGATGAAACCAGAACACTTTTTGATCATGCATCTTGAAGGGTAAATGTTCACTGATGCCAAGTGTAATTAGAAAAGGAACACATATCTTTGTGAATAAACAATTATTTATTATTAAAATTTAAGAAAAGTAGAAGGGGACACCGGGATTTGAACCAGGGACCTCTTGATCTGCAGTCAAATGCTCTACCACTGAGCTATATCCCCGTGCTTTTAGCGAATCTTCTGATACTTTTCAGGCTGTCGATTCTGCACTGGTCAAGCATTCAACGTTAATGATCCTGGAAGAGACACGTCAGCTGGATTTTGCACTTATGTGAAGGAGAAAGGGCGAGCAGCCCTGCCTTGTCCTGGTGACACCCCCTCCAAATCTCTTCAAAGCAGCCACAACGCCCAAGCCCTCCTTGCTGACAATCAGGCACTTTGCATAACAAAGAGCGGGTTCAGTGCTCGCACACAGGGCCGGTGTTGTATGGGGCGGGGTATCCAAGTGAGCGTGGCTCCGGAGATTGCCAAACAATGTATCCCACAAGCTACCATGGGTGATGCAGGATAGCGTACAACACTGGGACAACATTTGTTAGGGCTCCTGGGGGCCAATTTCAATCTGAATGTGCCCCGCTTGCTTACAGGTGTGGGGGATGAGGGGTGGACAGTGTGTAGCACCCTTGGGTTCTGTAAATACAAATGTTCCTTGATCTCAAGGAGCAGGCAGCAAAAGTGGAGCTAAAACACTAAACGGACACTTTAAAAAGTGCATAATTGCTGTCCGCAAGATGTTAACTAGGATGAAACCAGAACACTTTTTGATCATGCATCTTGAAGCGTAAATGTTCACTGATGCCAAGTGTAATTAGAAAAGGAACACATATCTTTGTGAATAAACAATTATTTATTATTAAAATTTAAGAAAAGTCGAAGGGGACACCCGGATTTGAACCAGGGACCTCTTGATCTGCAGTCAAATGCTCTACCACTGAGCTATATCCCCGTGCTTTTAGCGAATCTTCTGATACTTTTCAGGCTGTCGATTCTGCGCTGGTCAAGCATTCAACGTTAATGATCCTGGAAGAGACACGTCAGCTGGATTTTGCACTTATGTGAAGGAGAAAGGGCGAGCAGCCCTGCCTTGTCCTTGTGACACCCCCTCCAAATCTCTTCAAAGCCACAACACCCAAGCCCTCCTTGCTGACAATCAGGCACTTTGCATAACAAAGAGCAGCTTTAGTGCTCGCTCACAGGGCCGGTGTTGTATGGGGCGGTGTATCCAAGTGAGCGTGGCTCCGGAGATTTCCAAACAATGTATCCCACAAGCTACCATGGGGATGCAGGATAGCATACAACACCGGGACAACATTTGTTAGGGCTCCTGGGGGCCAATTTCAATCTGAATGTGCCCCGCTTGCTTACAGGTGTGGGGGGTGAGGGGTGGACAGTGTGTAGCACCCTTGGGTTCTGTAAATACAAATGTTCCTTGATCTCAAGGAGCAGGCAGCAAAAGTGGAGCTAAAACACTAAACGGACACTTTAAAAAGTGCATAATTGCTGTTAGCAATATGTTAACTAGGATGAAACCAGAACACTTTTTGATCATGCATCTTGAAGGGTAAATGTTCACTGATGCCAAGTGTAATTAGAAAAGGAACACATATCTTTGTGAATAAACAATTATTTATTATTAAAATTTAAGAAAAGTCGAAGGGGACACCCGGATTTGAACCAGGGACCTCTTGATCTGCAGTCAAATGCTCTACCACTGAGCTATATCCCCGTGCTTTTAGGGAATCTTCTGATACTTTTCAGGCTGTCGATTCTGCTCTGGTCAAGCATTCAACGTTAATGATCCTGGAAGAGACACGTCAGCTGGATTTAGCACTTATGTGAAGGAGAAAGGGCGAGCAGCCCTGCCTTGTCCTGGTGACACCCCCTCCAAATCTCTTCAAAGCAGCCACAACGCCCAAGCACTCCTTGCTGACAATCAGGCACTTTGCATAACAAAGAGCGGGTTCAGTGCTCGCACACAGGGCCGGTGTTGTATGGGGCGGGGTATCCAAGTGAGCGTGGCTCCGGAGATTGCCAAACAATGTATCCCACAAGCTACCATGGGTGATGCAGGATAGCGTACAACACTGGGACAACATTTGTTAGGGCTCCTGGGGGCCAATTTCAATCTGAATGTGCCCCGCTTGCTTACAGGTGTGGGGGATGAGGGGTGGACAGTGTGTAGCACCCTTGGGTTCTGTAAATACAAATGTTCCTTGATCTCAAGGAGCAGGCAGCAAAAGTGGAGCTAAAACACTAAACGGACACTTTAAAAAGTGCATAATTGCTGTCCGCAAGATGTTAACTAGGATGAAACCAGAACACTTTTTGATCATGCATCTTGAAGCGTAAATGTTCACTGATGCCAAGTGTAATTAGAAAAGGAACACATATCTTTGTGAATAAACAATTATTTATTATTAAAATTTAAGAAAAGTCGAAGGGGACACCCGGATTTGAACCAAGGACCTCTTGATCTGCAGTCAAATGCTCTACCACTGAGCTATATCCCCGTGCTTTTAGCGAATCTTCTGATACTTTTCAGGCTGCCGATTCTGCACTGGTCAAGCATTCAACGTTAATGATCCTGGAAGAGACACGTCAGCTGGATTTTGCACTTATGTGAAGGAGAAAGGGCGAGCAGCCCTGCCTTGTCCTGGTGACGCCCCCTCCAAATCTCTTCAAAGCCACAACACCCAAGCCCTCCTTGCTGACAATCAGGCACTTTGCATAACAAAGAGCAGCTTTAGTGCTCGCTCACAGGGCCGGTGTTGTATGGGGCGGGGTATCCAAGTGAGCGTGGCTCCGGAGATTTCCAAACAATGTATCCCACAAGCTACCATGGGGATGCAGGATAGCATAAAACACCGGGACAACATTTGTTAGGGCTCCTGGGGGCCAATTTCAATCTGAATGTGCCCCGCTTGCTTACAGGTGTGGGGGATGAGGGGTGGACAGTGTGTAGCACCCTTGGGTTCTGTAAATACAAATGTTCCTTGATCTCAAGGAGCAGGCAGCAAAAGTGGAGCTAAAACACTAAACGGACACTTTAAAAAGTGCATAATTGCTGTTAGCAATATGTTAACTAGGATGAAACCAGAACACTTTTTGATCATGCATCTTGAAGGGTAAATGTTCACTGATGCCAAGTGTAATTAGAAAAGGAACACATATCTTTGTGAATAAACAATTATTTATTATTAAAATTTAAGAAAAGTAGAAGGGGACACCCGGATTAGAACCAGGGACCTCTTGATCTGCAGTCAAATGCTCTACCACTGAGCTATATCCCCGTGCTTTTAGGGAATCTTCTGATACTTTTCAGGCTGTCGATTCTGCGCTGGTCAAGCATTCAACATTAATGATCCTGGAAGAGACACGTCAGCTGGATTTAGCACTTATGTGAAGGAGAAAGGGCGAGCAGCCCTGCCTTGTCCTGGTGACACCCCCTCCAAATCTCTTCAAAGCAGCCACAACGCCCAAGCCCTCCTTGCTGACAATCAGACACTTTGCATAACAAAGAGCAGCTTTAGTGCTCGCTCACAGGGCCGGTGTTGTATGGGGCGGGGTATCCAAGTGAGCGTGGCTCCGGAGATTTCCAAACAATGTATCCCACAAGCTACCATGGGGATGCAGGATAGCATACAACACCGGGACAACATTTGTTAGGGCTCCTGGGGGCCAATTTCAATCTGAATGTGCCCCGCTTGCTTACAGGTGTGGGGGATGAGGGGTGGACAGTGTGTAGCACCCTTGGGTTCTGTAAATACAAATGTTCCTTGATCTCAAGGAGCAGGCAGCAAAAGTGGAGCTAAAACACTAAACGGACACTTTAAAAAGTGCATAATTGCTGTTAGCAATATGTTAACTAGGATGAAACCAGAACACTTTTTGATCATGCATCTTGAAGGGTAAATGTTCACTGATGCCAAGTGTAATTAGAAAAGGAACACATATCTTTGTGAATAAACAATTATTTATTATTAAAATTTAAGAAAAGTAGAAGGGGACACCGGGATTTGAACCAGGGACCTCTTGATCTGCAGTCAAATGCTCTACCACTGAGCTATATCCCCGTGCTTTTAGCGAATCTTCTGATACTTTTCAGCCTGTCGATTCTGCGCTGGTCAAGCATTCAACGTTAATGATCCTGGAAGAGACACGTCAGCTGGATTTTGCACTTATGTGAAGGAGAAAGGGCGAGCAGCCCTGCCTTGTCCTGGTGACACCCCCTCCAAATCTCTTCAAAGCCACAACACCCAAGCCCTCCTTGCTGACAATCAGGCACTTTGCATAACAAAGAGCAGCTTAAGTGCTCGCTCACAGGGCCGGTGTTGTATGGGGCGGGGTATCCAAGTGAGCGTGGCTCCGGAGATTTCCAAACAATGTATCCCACAAGCTACCATGGGGTTGCAGGATAGGATACAACACCGGGACAACATTTGTTAGGGCTCCTGGGGGCCAATTTCAATCTGAATGTGCCCCGCTTGCTTACAGGTGTGGGGGGTGAGGAGTGGACAGTGTGTAGCACCCTTGGGTTCTGTAAATACAAATGTTCCTTGATCTCAAGGAGCAGGCAGCAAAAGTGGAGCTAAAACACTAAACGGACACTTTAAAAAGTGCATAATTGCTGTTAGCAATATGTTAACTAGGATGAAACCAGAACACTTTTTGATCATGCATCTTGAAGGGTAAAAGTTCACTGATGCCAAGTGTAATTAGAAAAGGAACACATATCTTTGTGAATAAACAATTATTTATTATTAAAATTTAAGAAAAGTAGAAGGGGACACCCGGATTTGAACCAGGGACCTCTTGATCTGCAGTCAAATGCTCTACCACTGAGCTATATCCCCGTGCTTTAGGGCATCTTCTGATACTTTTCAGGCTGTCAATTCTGCGCTGGTCAAGCATTCAACGTTAATGATCCTGGAAGAGACACGTCAGCTGGATTTAGCACTTATGTGAAGGAGAAAGGGCGAGCAGCCCTGCCTTGTCCTGGTGACACCCCCTCCAAATCTCTTCAAAGCAGCCACAACGCCCAAGCCCTCCTTGCTGACAATCAGGCACTTTGCATAACAAAGAGCGGGTTCAGTGCTCGCACACAGGGCTGGTGTTGTATGGGGCGGGGTATCCAAATGAGCGTGGCTCCGGAGATTGCCAAACAATGTATCCCACAAGCTACCATGGGTGATGCAGGATAGCGTACAACACTGGGACAACATTTGTTAGGGCTCCTGGGGGCCAATTTCAATCTGAATGTGCCCCGCTTGCTTACAGGTGTGGGGGATGAGGGGTGGACAGTGTGTAGCACCCTTGGGTTCTGTAAATACAAATGTTCCTTGATCTCAAGGAGCAGGCAGCAAAAGTGGAGCTAAAACACTAAACGGACACTTTAAAAAGTGCATAATTGCTGTTAGCAATATGTTAACTAGGATGAAACCAGAACACTTTTTGATCATGCATCTTGAAGGGTAAATGTTCACTGATGCCAAGTGTAATTAGAAAAGGAACACATATCTTTGTGAATAAACAATTATTTATTATTAAAATTTAAGAAAAGTAGAAGGGGACACCAGGATTTGAACCAGGGACCTCTTGATCTGCAGTCAAATGCTCTACCACTGAGCTATATCCCCGTGCTTTTAGCGAATCTTCTGATACTTTTCAGCCTGTCGATTCTGCGCTGGTCAAGCATTCAACGTTAATGATCCTGGAAGAGACACGTCAGCTGGATTTTGCACTTATGTGAAGGAGAAAGGGCGAGCAGCCCTGCCTTGTCCTGGTGACACCCCCTCCAAATCTCTTCAAAGCCACAACACCCAAGCCCTCCTTGCTGACAATCAGGCACTTTGCATAACAAAGAGCAGCTTTAGTGCTCGCTCACAGGGCCGGTGTTGTATGGGGCGGGGTATCCAAGTGAGCGTGGCAACGGAGATTTCCAAACAATGTATCCCACAAGCTACCATGGGGATGCAGGATAGCATACAACACCGGGACAACATTTGTTAGGGCTCCTGGGGGCCAATTTCAATCTGAATGTGCCCCGCTTGCTTACAGGTGTGGGGGGTGAGGGGTGGACAGTGTGTAGCACCCTTGGGTTCTGTAAATACAAATGTTCCTTGATCTCAAGGAGCAGGCAGCAAAAGTGGAGCTAAAACACTAAACGGACACTTTAAAAAGTGCATAATTGCTGTTAGCAATATGTTAACTAGGATGAAACCAGAACACTTTTTGATCATGCATCTTGAAGGGTAAATGTTCACTGATGCCAAGTGTAATTAGAAAAGGAACACATATCTTTGTGAATAAACAATTATTTATTATTAAAATTTAAGAAAAGTAGAAGGGGACACCCGGATTTGAACCAGGGACCTCTTGATCTGCAGTCAAATGCTCTACCACTGAGCTATATCCCCGTGCTTTTAGGGCATCTTCTGATACTTTTCAGGCTGTCGATTCTGCGCTGGTCAAGCATTCAACGTTAATGATCCTGGAAGAGACACGTCAGCTGGATTTAGCACTTATGTGAAGGAGAAAGGGCGAGCAGCCCTGCCTTGTCCTGGTGACACCCCCTCCAAATCTCTTCAAAGCAGCCACAACGCCCAAGCCCTCCTTGCTGACAATCAGGCACTTTGCATAACAAAGAGCGGGTTCAGTGCTCGCACACAGGGCCGGTGTTGTATGGGGCGGGGTATCCAAGTGAGCGTGGCTCCGGAGATTGCCAAACAATGTATCCCACAAGCTACCATGGTTGATGCAGGATAGCGTACAACACTGGGACAACGTTTGTTAGGGCTCCTGGGGGCCAATTTCAATCTGAATGTGCCCCGCTTGCTTACAGGTGTGGGGGATGAGGGGTGGACAGTGTGTAGCACCCTTGGGTTCTGTAAATACAAATGTTCCTTGATCTCAAGGAGCAGGCAGCAAAAGTGGAGCTAAAACACTAAACGGACACTTTAAAAAGTGCATAATTGCTGTCCGCAATATGTTAACTAGGATGAAACCAGAACACTTTTTGATCATGCATCTTGAAGGGTAAATGTTCACTGATGCCATGTGTAATTAGAAAAGGAACACATATCTTTGTGAATAAACAATTATTTATTATTAAAATTTAAGAAAAGTCAAAGGGGACACCCGGATTTGAACCAGGGACCTCTTGATCTGCAGCTCCGGAGATTTCCAAACAATGTATCCCACAAGCTACCATGGGGATGCAGGATAGCATACAACACCGGGACAACATTTGTTAGGGCTCCTGGGGGCCAATTTCAATCTGAATGTGCCCCGCTTGCTTACAGGTGTGGGGGATGAGGGGTGGACAGTGTGTAGCACCCTTGGGTTCTGTAAATACAAATGTTCCTTGATCTCAAGGAGCAGGCAGCAAAAGTGGAGCTAAAACACTAAACGGACACTTTAAAAAGTGCATAATTGCTGTTAGCAATATGTTAACTAGGATGAAACCAGAACACTTTTTGATCATGCATCTTGAAGGGTAAATGTTCACTGATGCCAAGTGTAATTAGAAAAGGAACACATATCTTTGTGAATAAACAATTATTTATTATTAAAATTTAAGAAAAGTAGAAGGGGACACCCGGATTTGAACCAGGGACCTCTTGATCTGCAGTCAAATGCTCTACCACTGAGCTATATCCCTGTGCTTTTAGCGAATCTTCTGATACTTTTCAGCCTGTCGATTCTGCGCTGGTCAAGCATTCAACGTTAATGATCCTGGAAGAGACACGTCAGCTGGATTTTGCACTTATGTGAAGGAGAAAGGGCGAGCAGCCCTGCCTTGTCCTGGTGACACCCTCTCCAAATCTCTTCAAAGCCACAACACCCAAGCCCTCCTTGCTGACAATCAGGCACTTTGCATAACAAAGAGCAGCTTTAGTGCTCGCTCACAGGGCCGGTGTTGTATGGGGCGGGGTATCCAAGAGAGCGTGGCTCCGGAGATTTCCAAACAATGTATCCCACAAGCTACCATGGGGATGCAGGATAGCATACAACACCGGGACAACATTTGTTAGGGCTCCTGGGGGCCAATTTCAATCTGAATGTGCCCCGCTTGCTTACAGGTGTGGGGGGTGAGGGGTGGACAGTGTGTAGCACCCTTGGGTTCTGTAAATACAAATGTTCCTTGATCTCAAGGAGCAGGCAGCAAAAGTGGAGCTAAAACACTAAACGGACACTTTAAAAAGTGCATAATTGCTGTTAGCAATATGTTAACTAGGATGAAACCAGAACACTTTTTGATCATGCATCTTGAAGGGTAAATGTTCACTGATACCAAGTGTAATTAGAAAAGGAACACATATCTTTGTGAATAAACAATTATTTATTATTAAAATTTAAGAAAAGTAGAAGGGAACACCCGGATTTGAACCAGGGACCTCTTGATCTGCAGTCAAATGCTCTATCACTGAGCTATATCCCCGTGCTTTTAGCGAATCTTCTGATACTTTTCAGGCTGTCGATTCTGCACTGGTCAAGCATTCAACGTTAATGATCCTGGAAGAGACACGTCAGCTGGATTTTGCACTTATGTGAAGGAGAAAGGGCGAGCAGCCCTGCCTTGTCCTGGTGACACCCCCTCCAAATCTCTTCAAAGCCACAACACCCAAGCCCTCCTTGCTGACAATCAGGCACTTTGCATAACAAAGAGCAGCTTTAGTGCTCGCTCACAGGGCCGGTGTTGTCGGGGTATCCAAGTGAGCGTGGCTCCGGAGATTTCCAAACAATGTATCCCACAAGCTACCATGGGGATGCAGGATAGCATAAAACACCGGGACAACATTTGTTAGGGCTCCTGGGGGCCAATTTCAATCTGAATGTGCCCCGCTTGCTTACAGGTGTGGGGGGTGAGGGGTGGACAGTATGTAGCACCCTTGGGTTCTGTAAATACAAATGTTCCTTGATCTCAAGGAGCAGGCAGCAAAAGTGGAGCTAAAACACTAAACGGACACTTTAAAAAGTGCATAATTGCTGTTAGCAATATGTTAACTAGGATGAAACCAGAACACTTTTTGATCATGCATCTTGAAGGGTAAATGTTCACTGATGCCAAGTGTAATTAGAAAAGGAACACATATCTTTGTGAATAAACAATTATTTATTATTAAAATTTAAGAAAAGTAGAAGGGGACACCCGGATTTGAACCAGGGACCTCTTGATCTGCAGTCAAATGCTCTACCACTGAGCTATATCCCCGTGCTTTTAGGGAATCTTCTGATACTTTTCAGGCTGACGATTCTGCGCTGGTCAAGCATTCAACTTTAATGATCCTGGAAGAGACACGTCAGCTGGATTTAGCACTTATGTGAAGGAGAAAGGGTGAGCAGCCCTGCCTTGTCCTGGTGACACCCCCTCCAAATCTCTTCAAAGCAGCCACAACGCCCAAGCCCTCCTTGCTGACAATCAGGCACTTTGCATAACAAAGAGCGGGTTCAGTGCTCGCACACAGGGCCGGTGTTGTATGGGGCGGGGTATCCAAGTGAGCGTGGCTCCGGAGATTGCCAAACAATGTATCCCACAAGCTACCATGGGTGATGCAGGATAGCGTACAACACTGGGACAACATTTGTTAGGGCTCCTGGGGGCCAATTTCAATCTGAATGTGCCCCGCTTGCTTACAGGTGTGGGGGATGAGGGGTGGACAGTGTGTAGCACCCTTGGGTTCTGTAAATACAAATGTTCCTTGATCTCAAGGAGCAGGCAGCAAAAGTGGAGCTAAAACACTAAACGGACACTTTAAAAAGTGCATAATTGCTGTCCGCAAGATGTTAACTAGGATGAAACCAGAACACTTTTTGATCATGCATCTTGAAGGGTAAATGTTCACTGATGCCAAGTGTAATTAGAAAAGGAACACATATCTTTGTGAATAAACAATTATTTATTATTAAAATTTAAGAAAAGTAGAAGGGGACACCCGGATTTGAACCAGGGACCTCTTGATCTGCAGTCAAATGCTCTACCACTGAACTATATCCCCGTGCTTTTAGCGATTCTTCTGATACTTTTCAGGCTGTCGATTCTGCACTGGTCAAGCATTCAACGTTAATGATCCTGGAAGAGACACGTCAGCTGGATTTTGCACTTATGTGAAGGAGAAAGGGCGAGCAGCCCTGCCTTGTCCTGGTGACACCCCCTCCAAATCTCTTCAAAGCAGCCACAACGCCCAAGCCCTCCTTGCTGACAATCAGGCACTTTGCATAACAAAGAGCGGGTTCAGTGCTCGCACACAGGGCCGGTGTTGTATGGGGCGGGGTATCCAAGTGAGCGTGGCTCCGGAGATTGCCAAACAATGTATCCCACAAGCTACCATGGGTGATGCAGGATAGCCTACAACACTGGGACAACATTTGTTAGGGCTCCTGGGGGCCAATTTCAATCTGAATGTGCCCCGCTTGCTTACAGGTGTGGGGGATGAGGGGTGGACAGTGTGTAGCACCCTTGGGTTCTGTAAATACAAATGTTCCTTGATCTCAAGGAGCAGGCAGCAAAAGTGGAGCTAAAACACTAAACGGACACTTTAAAAAGTGCATAATTGCTGTCCGCAAGATGTTAACTAGGATGAAACCAGAACACTTTTTGATCATGCATCTTGAAGCGTAAATGTTCACTGATGCCAAGTGTAATTAGAAAAGGAACACATATCTTTGTGAATAAACAATTATTTATTATTAAAATTTAAGAAAAGTCGAAGGGGACACCCGGATTTGAACCAGGGACCTCTTGATCTGCAGTCAAATGCTCTACCACTGAGCTATATCCCCGTGCTTTTAGCGAATCTTCTGATACTTTTCAGGCTGTCGATTCTGCGCTGGTCAAGCATTCAACGTTAATGATCCTGGAAGAGACACGTCAGCTGGATTTTGCACTTATGTGAAGGAGAAAGGGCGAGCAGCCCTGCCTTGTCCTTGTGACACCCCCTCCAAATCTCTTCAAAGCCACAACACCCAAGCCCTCCTTGCTGACAATCAGGCACTTTGCATAACAAAGAGCAGCTTTAGTGCTCGCTCACAGGGCCGGTGTTGTATGGGGCGGTGTATCCAAGTGAGCGTGGCTCCGGAGATTTCCAAACAATGTATCCCACAAGCTACCATGGGGATGCAGGATAGCATACAACACCGGGACAACATTTGTTAGGGCTCCTGGGGGCCAATTTCAATCTGAATGTGCCCCGCTTGCTTACAGGTGTGGGGGGTGAGGGGTGGACAGTGTGTAGCACCCTTGGGTTCTGTAAATACAAATGTTCCTTGATCTCAAGGAGCAGGCAGCAAAAGTGGAGCTAAAACACTAAACGGACACTTTAAAAAGTGCATAATTGCTGTTAGCAATATGTTAACTAGGATGAAACCAGAACACTTTTTGATCATGCATCTTGAAGGGTAAATGTTCACTGATGCCAAGTGTAATTAGAAAAGGAACACATATCTTTGTGAATAAACAATTATTTATTATTAAAATTTAAGAAAAGTGGAAGGGGACACCCGGATTTGAACCAGGGACCTCTTGATCTGCAGTCAAATGCTCTACCACTGAGCTATATCCCCGTGCTTTTAGCGAATCTTCTGATACTTTTCAGGCTGTCGATTCTGCGCTGGTCAAGCATTCAACGTTAATGATCCTGGAAGAGACACGTCAGCTGGATTTTGCACTTATGTGAAGGAGAAAGGGCGAGCAGCCCTGCCTTGTCCTGGTGACACCCCCTCCAAATCTCTTCAAAGCAGCCACAATGCCCAAGCCCTCCTTGCTGACAATCAGGCACTTTGCATAACAAAGAGCAGCTTTAGTGCTCGCTCACAGGGCCGGTGTTGTATGGGGCGGGGTATCCAAGTGAGCGTGGCTCCGGAGATTTCCAAACAATGTATCCCACAAGCTACCATGGGGATGCAGGATAGCATAAAACACCGGGACAACATTTGTTAGGGCTCCTGGGGGCCAATTTCAATCTGAATGTGCCCCGCTTGCTTACAGGTGTGGGGGGTGAGGGGTGGACAGTGTGTAGCACCCTTGGGTTCTGTAAATACAAATGTTCCTTGATCTCAAGGAGCAGGCAGCAAAAGTGGAGCTAAAACACTAAACTGACACTTTAAAAAGTGCATAATTGCTGTCCGCAAGATGTTAACTAGGATGAAACCAGAACACTTTTTGATCATGCATCTTGAAGCGTAAATGTTCACTGATGCCAAGTGTAATTAGAAAAGGAACACATATCTTTGTGAATAAACAATTATTTATTATTAAAATTTAAGAAAAGTCGAAGGGGACACCCGGATTTGAACCAGGGACCTCTTGATCTGCAGTCAAATGCTCTACCACTGAGCTATATCCCCGTGCTTTTAGGGAATCTTCTGATACTTTTCAGGCTGTCGATTCTGCGCTGGTCAAGCATTCAACGTTAATGATCCTGGAAGAGACACGTCAGCTGGATTTAGCACTTATGTGAAGGAGAAAGGGCGAGCAGCCCTGCCTTGTCCTGGTGACACCCCCTCCAAATCTCTTCAAAGCAGCCACAACACCCAAGCCCTCCTTGCTGACAATCAGGCACTTTGCATAACAAAGAGCGGGTTCAGTGCTCGCACACAGGGCCGGTGTTGTATGGGGCGGGGTATCCAAGTGAGCGTGGCTCCGGAGATTGCCAAACAGTGTATCCCACAAGCTACCATGGGTGATGCAGGATAGCGTACAACACTGGGACAACATTTGTTAGGGCTCCTGGGGGCCAATTTCAATCTGAATGTGCCCCGCTTGCTTACAGGTGTGGGGGATGAGGGGTGGACAGTGTGTAGCACCCTTGGGTTCTGTAAATACAAATGTTCCTTGATCTCAAGGAGCAGGCAGCAAAAGTGGAGCTAAAACACTAAACGGACACTTTAAAAAGTGCATAATTGCTGTCCGCAAGATGTTAACTAGGATGGAACCAGAACACTTTTTGATCATGCATCTTGAAGCGTAAATGTTCACTGATGCCAAGTGTAATTAGAAAAGGAACACATATCTTTGTGAATAAACAATTATTTATTATTAAAATTTAAGAAAAGTCGAAGGGGACACCCGGATTTGAACCAGGGACCTCTTGATCTGCAGTCAAATGCTCTACCACTGAGCTATATCCCCGTGCTTTTAGCGAATCTTCTGATACTTTTCAGGCTGTCGATTCTGCACTGGTCAAGCATTCAACGTTAATGATCCTGGAAGAGACACGTCAGCTGGATTTTGCACTTATGTGAAGGAGAAAGGGCGAGCAGCCCTGCCTTGTCCTGGTGACACCCCCTCCAAATCTCTTCAAAGCCACAACACCCAAGCCCTCCTTGCTGACAATCAGGCACTTTGCATAACAAAGAGCAGCTTTAGTGCTCGCTCACAGGGCCGGTGTTGTATGGGGCAGGGTATCCAAGTGAGCGTGGCTCCGGAGATTTCCAAACAATGTATCCCACAAGCTACCATGGGGATGCAGGATAGCATACAACACCGGGACAACATTTGTTAGGGCTCCTGGGGGCCAATTTCAATCTGAATGTGCCCCGCTTGCTTACAGGTGTGAGGGGTGAGGGGTGGACAGTATGTAGCACCCTTGGGTTCTGTAAATACAAATGTTCCTTGATCTCAAGGAGCAGGCAGCAAAAGTGGAGCTAAAACACTAAACGGACACTTTAAAAAGTGCATAATTGCTGTTAGCAATATGTTAACTAGGATGAAACCAGAACACTTTTTGATCATGCATCTTGAAGGGTAAATGTTCACTGATGCCAAGTGTAATTAGAAAAGGAACACATATCTTTGTGAATAAACAATTATTTATTATTAAAATTTAAGAAAAGTAGAAGGGGACACCCGGATTTGAACCAGGGACCTCTTGATCTGCAGTCAAATGCTCTACCACTGAGCTATATCCCCGTGCTTTTATGGAATCTTCTGATACTTTTCAGGCTGACGATTCTGCGCTGGTCAAGCATTCAACTTTAATGATCCTGGAAGAGACACGTCAGCTGGATTTAGCACTTATGTGAAGGAGAAAGGGTGAGCAGCCCTGCCTTGTCCTGGTGACACCCCCTCCAAATCTCTTCAAAGCAGCCACAACGCCCAAGCCCTCCTTGCTGACAATCAGGCACTTTGCATAACAAAGAGCGGGTTCAGTGCTCGCACACAGGGCCGGTGTTGTATGGGGCGGGGTATCCAAGTGAGCGTGGCTCCGGAGATTGCCAAACAATGTATCCCACAAGCTACCATGGGTGATGCAGGATAGCGTACAACACTGGGACAACATTTGTTAGGGCTCCTGGGGGCCAATTTCAATCTGAATGTGCCCCGCTTGCTTACAGGTGTGGGGGATGAGGGGTGGACAGTGTGTAGCACCCTTGGGTTCTGTAAATACAAATGTTCCTTGATCTCAAGGAGCAGGCAGCAAAAGTGGAGCTAAAACACTAAACGGACACTTTAAAAAGTGCATAATTGCTGTCCGCAAGATGTTAACTAGGATGAAACCAGAACACTTTTTGATCATGCATCTTGAAGCGTAAATGTTCACTGATGCCAAGTGTAATTAGAAAAGGAACACATATCTTTGTGAATAAGCAATTATTTATTATTAAAATTTAAGAAAAGTCGGAGGGGACACCCGGATTTGAACCAGGGACCTCTTGATCTGCAGTCAAATGCTCTACCACTGAGCTATATCCCCGTGCTGTCCGCAAGATGTTAACTAGGATGAAACCAGAACACTTTTTGATTATGCATCTTGAAGCGTAAATGTTCACTGATGCCAAGTGTAATTAGAAAAGGAACACATATCTTTGTGAATAAACAATTATTTATTATTAAAATTTAAGAAAAGTTGAAGGGGACACCCGGATTTGAACCAGGGACCTCTTGATCTGCAGTCAAATGCTCTACCACTGAGCTATATCCCCGTGCTTTTAGCGAATCTTCTGATACTTTTCAGGCTGTCGATTCTGCACTGGTCAAGCATTCAACGTTAATGATCCTGGAAGAGACACGTCAGCTGGATTTTGCACTTATGTGAAGGAGAAAGGGCGAGCAGCCCTGCCTTGTCCTGGTGACACCCCCTCCAAATCTCTTCAAAGCCACAACACCCAAGCCCTCCTTGCTGACAATCAGGCACTTTGCATAACAAAGAGCAGCTTTAGTGCTCGCTCACAGGGCCGGTGTTGTATGGGGCGGGGTATCCAAGTGAGCGTGGCTCCGGAGATTGCCAAACAATGTATCCCACAAGCTACCATGGGTGATGCAGGATAGCGTACAACACTGGGACAACATTTGTTAGGGCTCCTGGGGGCCAATTTCAATCTGAATGTGCCCCGCTTGCTTACAGGTGTGGGGGATGAGGGGTGGACAGTGTGTAGCACCCTTGGGTTCTGTAAATACAAATGTTCCTTGATCTCAAGGAGCAGGCAGCAAAAGTGGAGCTAAAACACTAAACGGACACTTTAAAAAGTGCATAATTGCTGTCCGCAAGATGTTAACTAGGATGAAACCGGAACACTTTTTGATCATGCATCTTGAAGCGTAAATGTTCACTGATGCCAAGTGTAATTAGAAAAGGAACACATATCTTTGTGAATAAACAATTATTTATTATTAAAATTTAAGAAAAGTCGAAGGGGACACCCGCATTTGAACCAGGGACCTCTTGATCTGCAGTCAAATGCTCTACCACTGAGCTATATCCCCGTGCTTTTAGCTGATCTTCTGATACTTTTCAGGCTGCCGATTCTGCACTGGTCAAGCATTCAACGTTAATGATCCTGGAAGAGACACGTCAGCTGGATTTTGCACTTATGTGAAGGAGAAAGGGCGAGCAGCCCTGCCTTGTCCTGGTGACACCCCCTCCAAATCTCTTCAAAGCCACAACACCCAAGCCCTCCTTGCTGACAATCAGGCACTTTGCATATCAAAGAGCAGCTTTAGTGCTCGCTCACAGGGCCGGTGTTGTATGGGGCGGGGTATCCAAGTGAGCGTGGCTCCGGAGATTTCCAAACAATGTATCCCACAAGCTACCATGGGGATGCAGGATAGCATAAAACACCGGGACAACATTTGTTAGGGCTCCTGGGGGCCAATTTCAATCTGAATGTGCCCCGCTTGCTTACAGGTGTGGGGGGTGAGGGGTGGACAGTGTGTAGCACCCTTGGGTTCTGTAAATACAAATGTTCCTTGATCTCAAGGAGCAGGCAGCAAAAGTGGAGCTAAAACACTAAACGGACACTTTAAAAAGTGCATAATTGCTGTCCGCAAGATGTTAACTAGGATGAAACCAGAACACTTTTTGATCATGCATCTTGAAGCGTAAATGTTCACTGATGCCAAGTGTAATTAGAAAAGGAACACATATCTTTGTGAATAAACAATTATTTATTATTAAAATTTAAGAAAAGTCGAAGGGGACACCCGGATTTGAACCAGGGACCTCTTGATCTGCAGTCAAATGCTCTACCACTGAGCTATATCCCCGTGCTTTTAGGGAATCTTCTGATACTTTTCAGGCTGTCGATTCTGCGCTGGTCAAGCATTCAACGTTAATGATCCTGGAAGAGACACGTCAGCTGGATTTAGCACTTATGTGAAGGAGAAAGGGCGAGCAGCCCTGCCTTGTCCTGGTGACACCCCCTCCAAATCTCTTCAAAGCAGCCACAACGCCCAAGCCCTCCTTGCTGACAATCAGGCACTTTGCATAACAAAGAGCGGGTTCAGTGCTCGCACACAGGGACGGTGTTGTATGGGGCGGGGTATCCAAGTGAGCGTGGCTCCGGAGATTGCCAAACAGTGTATCCCACAAGCTACCATGGGTGATGCAGGATAGCGTACAACACTGGGACAACATTTGTTAGGGCTCCTGGGGGCCAATTTCAATCTGAATGTGCCCCGCTTGCTTACAGGTGTGGGGGATGAGGGGTGGACAGTGTGTAGTACCCTTGGGTTCTGTAAATACAAATGTTCCTTGATCTCAAGGAGCAGGCAGCAAAAGTGGAGCTAAAACACTAAACGGACACTTTAAAAAGTGCATAATTGCTGTTAGCAATATGTTAACTAGGATGAAACCAGAACACTTTTTGATCATGCATCTTGAAGGGTAAATGTTCACTGATGCCAAGTGTATTTAGAAAAGGAACACATATCTTTGTGAATAAACAATTATTTATTATTAAAATTTAAGAAAAGTAGAAGGGGACACCGGGATTTGAACCAGGGACCTCTTGATCTGCAGTCAAATGCTCTACCACTGAGCTATATCCCCGTGCTTTTAGCGAATCTTCTGATACTTTTCAGCCTGTCGATTCTGCGCTGGTCAAGCATTCAACGTTAATGATCCTGGAAGAGACACGTCAGCTGGATTTTGCACTTATGTGAAGGAGAAAGGACGAGCAGCCCTGCCTTGTCCTGGTGACACCCCCTCCAAATCTCTTCAAAGCCACAACACCCAAGCCCTCCTTGCTGACAATCAGGCACTTTGCATAACAAAGAGCAGCTTAAGTGCTCGCTCACAGGGCCGGTGTTGTATGGGGCGGGGTATCCAAGTGAGCGTGGCTCCGGAGATTTCCAAACAATGTATCCCACAAGCTACCATGGGGTTGCAGGATAGCATACAACACCGGGACAACATTTGTTAGGGCTCCTGGGGGCCAATTTCAATCTGAATGTGCCCCGCTTGCTTACAGGTGTGGGGGGTGAGGAGTGGACAGTGTGTAGCACCCTTGGGTTCTGTAAATACAAATGTTCCTTGATCTCAAGGAGCAGGCAGCAAAAGTGGAGCTAAAACACTAAACGGACACTTTAAAAAGTGCATAATTGCTGTTAGCAATATGTTAACTAGGATGAAACCAGAACACTTTTTGATCATGCATCTTGAAGGGTAAATGTTCACTGATGCCAAGTGTAATTAGAAAAGGAACACATATCTTTGTGAATAAACAATTATTTATTATTAAAATTTAAGAAAAGTAGAAGGGGACACCCGGATTTGAACCAGGGACCTCTTGATCTGCAGTCAAATGCTCTACCACTGAGCTATATCCCCGTGCTTTTAGGGCATCTTCTGATACTTTTCAGGCTGTCAATTCTGCGCTGGTCAAGCATTCAACGTTAATGATCCTGGAAGAGACACGTCAGCTGGATTTAGCACTTATGTGAAGGAGAAAGGGCGAGCAGCCCTGCCTTGTCCTGGTGACACCCCCTCCAAATCTCTTCAAAGCAGCCACAACGCCCAAGCCCTCCTTGCTGACAATCAGGCACTTTGCATAACAAAGAGCGGGTTCAGTGCTCGCACACAGGGCTGGTGTTGTATGGGGCGGGGTATCCAAATGAGCGTGGCTCCGGAGATTGCCAAACAATGTATCCCACAAGCTACCATGGGAGATGCAGGATAGCGTACAACACTGGGACAACATTTGTTAGGGCTCCTGGGGGCCAATTTCAATCTGAATGTGCCCCGCTTGCTTACAGGTGTGGGGGATGAGGGGTGGACAGTGTGTAGCACCCTTGGGTTCTGTAAATACAAATGTTCCTTGATCTCAAGGAGCAGGCAGCAAAAGTGGAGCTAAAACACTAAACGGACACTTTAAAAAGTGCATAATTGCTGTTAGCAATATGTTAACTAGGATGAAACCAGAACACTTTTTGATCATGCATCTTCAAGGGTAAATGTTCACTGATGCCAAGTGTAATTAGAAAAGGAACACATATCTTTGTGAATAAACAATTATTTATTATTAAAATTTAAGAAAAGTAGAAGGGGACACCAGGATTTGAACCAGGGACCTCTTGATCTGCAGTCAAATGCTCTACCACTGAGCTATATCCCCGTGCTTTTAGCGAATCTTCTGATACTTTTCAGCCTGTCGATTCTGCGCTGGTCAAGCATTCAACGTTAATGATCCTGGAAGAGACACGTCAGCTGGATTTTGCACTTATGTGAAGGAGAAAGGGCGAGCAGCCCTGCCTTGTCCTGGTGACACCCCCTCCAAATCTCTTCAAAGCCACAACACCCAAGCCCTCCTTGCTGACAATCAGGCACTTTGCATAACAAAGAGCAGCTTTAGTGCTCGCTCACAGGGCCGGTGTTGTATGGGGCGGGGTATCCAAGTGAGCGTGGCTCCGGAGATTTCCAAACAATGTATCCCACAAGCTACCATGGGGATGCAGGATAGCATACAACACCGGGACAACATTTGTTAGGGCTCCTGGGGGCCAATTTCAATCTGAATGTGCCCCGCTTGCTTACAGGTGTGGGGGGTGAGGGGTGGACAGTGTGTAGCACCCTTGGGTTCTGTAAATACAAATGTTCCTTGATCTCAAGGAGCAGGCAGCAAAAGTGGAGCTAAAACACTAAACGGACACTTTAAAAAGTGCATAATTGCTGTTAGCAATATGTTAACTAGGATGAAACCAGAACACTTTTTGATCATGCATCTTGAAGGGTAAATGTTCACTGATGCCAAGTGTAATTAGAAAAGGAACACATATCTTTGTGAATAAACAATTATTTATTATTAAAATTTAAGAAAAGTAGAAGGGGACACCCGGATTTGAACCAGGGACCTCTTGATCTGCAGTCAAATGCTCTACCACTGAGCTATATCCCCGTGCTTTTAGGGCATCTTCTGATACTTTTCAGGCTGTCGATTCTGCGCTGGTCAAGCATTCAACGTTAATGATCCTGGAAGAGACACGTCAGCTGGATTTAGCACTTATGTGAAGGAGAAAGGGCGAGCAGCCCTGCCTTGTCCTGGTGACACCCCCTCCAAATCTCTTCAAAGCAGCCACAACGCCCAAGCCCTCCTTGCTGACAATCAGGCACTTTGCATAACAAAGAGCGGGTTCAGTGCTCGCACACAGGGCCGGTGTTGTATGGGGCGGTGTATCCAAGTGAGCGTGGCTCCGGAGATTGCCAAACAATGTATCCCACAAGCTACCATGGTTGATGCAGGATAGCGTACAACACTGGGACAACGTTTGTTAGGGCTCCTGGGGGCCAATTTCAATCTGAATGTGCCCCGCTTGCTTACAGGTGTGGGGGATGAGGGGTGGACAGTGTGTAGCACCCTTGGGTTCTGTAAATACAAATGTTCCTTGATCTCAAGGAGCAGGCAGCAAAAGTGGAGCTAAAACACTAAACGGACACTTTAAAAAGTGCATAATTGCTGTCCGCAATATGTTAACTAGGATGAAACCAGAACACTTTTTGATCATGCATCTTGAAGGGTAAATGTTCACTGATGCCAAGTGTAATTAGAAAAGGAACACATATCTTTGTGAATAAACAATTATTTATTATTAAAATTTAAGAAAAGTCAAAGGGGACACCCGGATTTGAACCAGGGACCTCTTGATCTGCAGCTCCGGAGATTTCCAAACAATGTATCCCACAAGCTACCATGGGGATGCAGGATAGCATACAACACCGGGACAACATTTGTTAGGGCTCCTGGATGCCAATTTCAATCTGAATGTGCCCCGCTTGCTTACAGGTGTGGGGGATGAGGGGTGGACAGTGTGTAGCACCCTTGGGTTCTGTAAATACAAATGTTCCTTGATCTCAAGGAGCAGGCAGCAAAAGTGGAGCTAAAACACTAAACGGACACTTTAAAAAGTGCATAATTGCTGTTAGCAATATGTTAACTAGGATGAAACCAGAACACTTTTTGATCATGCATCTTGAAGGGTAAATGTTCACTGATGCCAAGTGTAATTAGAAAAGGAACACATATCTTTGTGAATAAACAATTATTTATTATTAAAATTTAAGAAAAGTAGAAGGGGACACCCGGATTTGAACCAGGGACCTCTTGATCTGCAGTCAAATGCTCTACCACTGAGCTATATCCCTGTGCTTTTAGCGAATCTTCTGATACTTTTCAGCCTGTCGATTCTGCGCTGGTCAAGCATTCAACGTTAATGATCCTGGAAGATCATTATGTTAACTAGGATGAAACCAGAACACTTTTTGATCATGCATCTTGAAGGGTAAATGTTCACTGATGCCAAGTGTAATTAGAAAAGGAACACATATCTTTGTGAATAAACAATTATTTATTATTAAAATTTAAGAAAAGTAGAAGGGGACACCCGGATTTGAACCAGGGACCTCTTGATCTGCAGTCAAATGCTCTACCACTGAGCTATATCCCTGTGCTTTTAGCGAATCTTCTGATACTTTTCAGCCTGTCGATTCTGCGCTGGTCAAGCATTCAACGTTAATGATCCTGGAAGAGACACGTCAGCTGGATTTTGCACTTATGTGAAGGAGAAAGGGCGAGCAGCCCTGCCTTGTCCTGGTGACACCCCCTCCAAATCTCTTCAAAGCCACAACACCCAAGCCCTCCTTGCTGACAATCAGGCACTTTGCATAACAAAGAGCAGCTTTAGTGCTCGCTCACAGGGCCGGTGTTGTCGGGGTATCCAAGTGAGCGTGGCTCCGGAGATTTCCAAACAATGTATCCCACAAGCTACCATGGGGATGCAGGATAGCATAAAACACCGGGACAACATTTGTTAGGGCTCCTGGGGGCCAATTTCAATCTGAATGTGCCCCGCTTGCTTACAGGTGTGGGGGGTGAGGGGTGGACAGTATGTAGCACCCTTGGGTTCTGTAAATACAAATGTTCCTTGATCTCAAGGAGCAGGCAGCAAAAGTGGAGCTAAAACACTAAACGGACACTTTAAAAAGTGCATAATTGCTGTTAGCAATATGTTAACTAGGATGAAACCAGAACACTTTTTGATCATGCATCTTGAAGGGTAAATGTTCACTGATGCCAAGTGTAATTAGAAAAGGAACACATATCTTTGTGAATAAACAATTATTTATTATTAAAATTTAAGAAAAGTAGAAGGGGACACCCGGATTTGAACCAGGGACCTCTTGATCTGCAGTCAAATGCTCTACCACTGAGCTATATCCCCGTGCTTTTAGGGAATCTTCTGATACTTTTCAGGCTGACGATTCTGCGCTGGTCAAGCATTCAACTTTAATGATCCTGGAAGAGACACGTCAGCTGGATTTAGCACTTATGTGAAGGAGAAAGGGTGAGCAGCCCTGCCTTGTCCTGGTGACACCCCCTCCAAATCTCTTCAAAGCAGCCACAACGCCCAAGCCCTCCTTGCTGACAATCAGGCACTTTGCATAACAAAGAGCGGGTTCAGTGCTCGCACACAGGGCCGGTGTTGTATGGGGCGGTGTATCCAAGTGAGCGTGGCTCCGGAGATTGCCAAACAATGTATCCCACAAGCTACCATGGTTGATGCAGGATAGCGTACAACACTGGGACAACGTTTGTTAGGGCTCCTGGGGGCCAATTTCAATCTGAATGTGCCCCGCTTGCTTACAGGTGTGGGGGATGAGGGGTGGACAGTGTGTAGCACCCTTGGGTTCTGTAAATACAAATGTTCCTTGATCTCAAGGAGCAGGCAGCAAAAGTGGAGCTAAAACACTAAACGGACACTTTAAAAAGTGCATAATTGCTGTCCGCAAGATGTTAACTAGGATGAAACCAGAACACTTTTTGATCATGCATCTTGAAGGGTAAATGTTCACTGATGCCAAGTGTAATTAGAAAAGGAACACATATCTTTGTGAATAAACAATTATTTATTATTAAAATTTAAGAAAAGTAGAAGGGGACACCCGGATTTGAACCAGGGACCTCTTGATCTGCAGTCAAATGCTCTACCACTGAGCTATATCCCCGTGCTTTTAGCGAATCTTCTGATACTTTTCAGGCTGTCGATTCTGCACTGGTCAAGCATTCAACGTTAATGATCCTGGAAGAGACACGTCAGCTGGATTTTGCACTTATGTGAAGGAGAAACGGCGAGCAGCCCTGCCTTGTCCTGGTGACACCCCCTCCAAATCTCTTCAAAGCAGCCACAACGCCCAAGCCCTCCTTGCTGACAATCAGGCACTTTGCATAACAAAGAGCGGGTTCAGTGCTCGCACACAGGGCCGGTGTTGTATGGGGCGGGGTATCCAAGTGAGCGTGGCTCCGGAGATTGCCAAACAATGTATCCCACAAGCTACCATGGGTGATGCAGGATAGCGTACAACACTGGGACAACATTTGTTAGGGCTCCTGGGGGCCAATTTCAATCTGAATGTGCCCCGCTTGCTTACAGGTGTGGGGGATGAGGGGTGGACAGTGTGTAGCACCCTTGGGTTCTGTAAATACAAATGTTCCTTGATCTCAAGGAGCAGGCAGCAAAAGTGGAGCTAAAACACTAAACGGACACTTTAAAAAGTGCATAATTGCTGTCCGCAAGATGTTAACTAGGATGAAACCAGAACACTTTTTGATCATGCATCTTGAAGCGTAAATGTTCACTGATGCCAAGTGTAATTAGAAAAGGAACACATATCTTTGTGAATAAACAATTATTTATTATTAAAATTTAAGAAAAGTCGAAGGGGACACCCGGATTTGAACCAGGGACCTCTTGATCTGCAGTCAAATGCTCTACCACTGAGCTATATCCCCGTGCTTTTAGCGAATCTTCTGATACTTTTCAGGCTGTCGATTCTGCGCTGGTCAAGCATTCAACGTTAATGATCCTGGAAGAGACACGTCAGCTGGATTTTGCACTTATGTGAAGGAGAAAGGGCGAGCAGCCCTGCCTTGTCCTTGTGACACCCCCTCCAAATCTCTTCAAAGCCACAACACCCAAGCCCTCCTTGCTGACAATCAGGCACTTTGCATAACAAAGAGCAGCTTTAGTGCTCGCTCACAGGGCCGGTGTTGTATGGGGCGGTGTATCCAAGTGAGCGTGGCTCCGGAGATTTCCAAACAATGTATCCCACAAGCTACCATGGGGATGCAGGATAGCATACAACACCGGGACAACATTTGTTAGGGCTCCTGGGGGCCAATTTCAATCTGAATGTGCCCCGCTTGCTTACAGGTGTGGGGGGTGAGGGGTGGACAGTGTGTAGCACCCTTGGGTTCTGTAAATACAAATGTTCCTTGATCTCAAGGAGCAGGCAGCAAAAGTGGAGCTAAAACACTAAACGGACACTTTAAAAAGTGCATAATTGCTGTTAGCAATATGTTAACTAGGATGAAACCAGAACACTTTTTGATCATGCATCTTGAAGGGTAAATGTTCACTGATGCCAAGTGTAATTAGAAAAGGAACACATATCTTTGTGAATAAACAATTATTTATTATTAAAATTTAAGAAAAGTCGAAGGGGACACCCGGATTTGAACCAGGGACCTCTTGATCTGCAGTCAAATGCTCTACCACTGAGCTATATCCCCGTGCTTTTAGCGAATCTTCTGATACTTTTCAGGCTGTCGATTCTGCGCTGGTCAAGCATTCAACGTTAATGATCCTGGAAGAGACACGTCAGCTGGATTTTGCACTTATGTGAAGGAGAAAGGGCGAGCAGCCCTGCCTTGTCCTGGTGACACCCCCTCCAAATCTCTTCAAAGCAGCCACAATGCCCAAGCCCTCCTTGCTGACAATCAGGCACTTTGCATAACAAAGAGCAGCTTTAGTGCTCGCTCAAAGGGCCGGTGTTGTATGGGGCGGGGTATCCAAGTGAGCGTGGCTCCGGAGATTTCCAAACAATGTATCCCACAAGCTACCATGGGGATGCAGGATAGCATAAAACACCGGGACAACATTTGTTAGGGCTCCTGGGGGCCAATTTCAATCTGAATGTGCCCCGCTTGCTTACAGGTGTGGGGGGTGAGGGGTGGGCAGTGTGTAGCACCCTTGGGTTCTGTAAATACAAATGTTCCTTGATCTCAAGGAGCAGGCAGCAAAAGTGGAGCTAAAACACTAAACGGACACTTTAAAAAGTGCATAATTGCTGTCCGCAAGATGTTAACTAGGATGAAACCAGAACACTTTTTGATCATGCATCTTGAAGCGTAAATGTTCACTGATGCCAAGTGTAATTAGAAAAGGAACACATATCTTTGTGAATAAACAATTATTTATTATTAAAATTTAAGAAAAGTCGAAGGGGACACGCAGATTTGAACCAGGGACCTCTTGATCTGCAGTCAAATGCTCTACCACTGAGCTATATCCCCGTGCTTTTAGCGAATCTTCTGATACTTTTCAGGCTGTCGATTCTGCGCTGGTCAAGCATTCAACGTTAATGATCCTGGAAGAGACACGTCAGCTGGATTTTGCACTTATGTGAAGGAGAAAGGGCGAGCAGCCCTGCCTTGTCCTGGTGACACCCCCTCCAAATCTCTTCAAAGCAGCCACAACGCCCAAGCCCTCCTTGCTGACAATCAGGCACTTTGCATAACAAAGAGCGGGTTCAGTGCTCGCACACGGTGTTGTATGGGGCGGGGTATCCAAGTGAGCTTGGCTCCGGAGATTGCCAAACAGTGTATCCCACAAGCTACCATGGGTGATGCAGGATAGCGTACAACACTGGGACAACATTTGTTAGGGCTCCTGGGGGCCAATTTCAATCTGAATGTGCCCCGCTTGCTTACAGGTGTGGGGGATGAGGGGTGGACAGTGTGTAGCACCCTTGGGTTCTGTAAATACAAATGTTCCTTGATCTCAAGGAGCAGGCAGCAAAAGTGGAGCTAAAACACTAAACGGACACTTTAAAAAGTGCATAATTGCTGTCCGCAAGATGTTAACTAGGATGAAACCAGAACACTTTTTGATCATGCATCTTGAAGCGTAAATGTTCACTGATGCCAAGTGTAATTAGAAAAGGAACACATATCTTTGTGAATAAACAATTATTTATTATTAAAATTTAAGAAAAGTCGGAGGGGACACCGGGATTTGAACCAGGGACCTCTTGATCTGCAGTCAAATGCTCTACCACTGAGCTATATCCCCGTGCTTTTAGCGAATCTTCTGATACTTTTCAGGCTGTCGATTCTGCACTGGTCAAGCATTCAACGTTAATGATCCTGGAAGAGACACGTCAGCTGGATTTTGCACTTATGTGAAGGAGAAAGGGCGAGCAGCCCTGCCTTGTCCTGGTGACACCCCCTCCAAATCTCTTCAAAGCCACAACACCCAAGCCCTCCTTGCTGACAATCAGGCACTTTGCATAACAAAGAGCAGCTTTAGTGCTCGCTCACAGGGCCGGTGTTGTATGGGGCGGGGTATCCAAGTGAGCGTGGCTCCGGAGATTTCCAAACAATGTATCCCACAAGCTACCATGGGGATGCAGGATAGCATAACACACCGGGACAACATTTGTTAGGGCTCCTGGGGGCCAATTTCAATCTGAATGTGCCCCGCTTGCTTACAGGTGTGGGGGGTGAGGGGTGGACAGTGTGTAGCACCCTTGGGTTCTGTAAATACAAATGTTCCTTGATCTCAAGGAGCAGGCAGCAAAAGTGGAGCTAAAACACTAAACGGACACTTTAAAAAGTGCATAATTGCTGTCCGCAAGATGTTAACTAGGATGAAACCAGAACACTTTTTGATCATGCATCTTGAAGCGTAAATGTTCACTGATGCCAAGTGTAATTAGAAAAGGAACACATATCTTTGTGAATAAACAATTATTTATTATTAAAATTTAAGAAAAGTCGAAGGGGACACCCGGATTTGAACCAGGGACCTCTTGATCTGCAGTCAAATGCTCTACCACTGAGCTATATCACCGTGCTTTTAGGGAATCTTCTGATACTTTTCAGGCTGTCGATTCTGCGCTGGTCAAGCATTCAACGTTAATGATCCTGGAAGAGACACGTCAGCTGGATTTAGCACTTATGTGAAGGAGAAAGGGCGAGCAGCCCTGCCTTGTCCTGGTGACACCCCCTCCAAATCTCTTCAAAGCAGCCACAACGCCCAAGCCCTCCTTGCTGACAATCAGGCACTTTGCATAACAAAGAGCGGGTTCAGTGCTCGCACACAGGGCCGGTGTTGTATGGGGCGGGGTATCCAAGTGAGCGTGGCTCCGGAGATTGCCAAACAGTGTATCCCACAAGCTACCATGGGTGATGCAGGATAGCGTACAACACTGGGACAACATTTGTTAGGGCTCCTGGGGGCCAATTTCAATCTGAATGTGCCCCGCTTGCTTACAGGTGTGGGGGATGAGGGGTGGACAGTGTGTAGCACCCTTGGGTTCTGTAAATACAAATGTTCCTTGATCTCAAGGAGCAGGCAGCAAAAGTGGAGCTAAAACACTAAACGGACACTTTAAAAAGTGCATAATTGCTGTCCGCAAGATGTTAACTAGGATGAAACCAGAACACTTTTTGATCATGCATCTTGAAGCGTAAATGTTCACTGATGCCAAGTGTAATTAGAAAAGGAACACATATCTTTGTGAATAAACAATTATTTATTATTAAAATTTAAGAAAAGTCGAAGGGGACACCCGGATTTGAACCAGGGACCTCTTGATCTGCAGTCAAATGCTCTACCACTGAGCTATATCCCCGTGCTTTTAGCGAATCTTCTGATACTTTTCAGGCTGTCGATTCTGCACTGGTCAAGCATTCAACGTTAATGATCCTGGAAGAGACACGTCAGCTGGATTTTGCACTTATGTGAAGGAGAAAGGGCGAGCAGCCCTGCCTTGTCCTGGTGACACCCCCTCCAAATCTCTTCAAAGCCACAACACCCAAGCCCTCCTTGCTGACAATCAGGCACTTTGCATAACAAAGAGCAGCTTTAGTGCTCGCTCACAGGGCCGGTGTTGTATGGGGCGGGGTATCCAAGTGAGCGTGGCTCCGGAGATTTCCAAACAATGTATCCCACAAGCTACCATGGGGATGCAGGATAGCATACAACACCGGGACAACATTTGTTAGGGCTCCTGGGGGCCAATTTCAATCTGAATGTGCCCCGCTTGCTTACAGGTGTGGGGGGTGAGGGGTGGACAGTATGTAGCACCCTTGGGTTCTGTAAATACAAATGTTCCTTGATCTCAAGGAGCAGGCAGCAAAAGTGGAGCTAAAACACTAAACGGACACTTTAAAAAGTGCATAATTGCTGTTAGCAATATGTTAACTAGGATGAAACCAGAACACTTTTTGATCATGCATCTTGAAGGGTAAATGTTCACTGATGCCAAGTGTAATTAGAAAAGGAACACATATCTTTGTGAATAAACAATTATTTATTATTAAAATTTAAGAAAAGTAGAAGGGGACACCCGGATTTGAACCAGGGACCTCTTGATCTGCAGTCAAATGCTCTACCACTGAGCTATATCCCCGTGCTTTTATGGAATCTTCTGATACTTTTCAGGCTGACGATTCTGCGCTGGTCAAGCATTCAACTTTAATGATCCTGGAAGAGACACGTCAGCTGGATTTAGCACTTATGTGAAGGAGAAAGGGTGAGCAGCCCTGCCTTGTCCTGGTGACACCCCCTCCAAATCTCTTCAAAGCAGCCACAACGCCCAAGCCCTCCTTGCTGACAATCAGGCACTTTGCATAACAAAGAGCGGGTTCAGTGCTCGCACACAGGGCCGGTGTTGTATGGGGCGGGGTATCCAAGTGAGCGTGGCTCCGGAGATTGCCAAACAATGTATCCCACAAGCTACCATGGGTGATGCAGGATAGCGTACAACACTGGGACAACATTTGTTAGGGCTCCTGGGGGCCAATTTCAATCTGAATGTGCCCCGCTTGCTTACAGGTGTGGGGGATGAGGGGTGGACAGTGTGTAGCACCCTTGGGTTCTGTAAATACAAATGTTCCTTGATCTCAAGGAGCAGGCAGCAAAAGTGGAGCTAAAACACTAAACGGACACTTTAAAAAGTGCATAATTGCTGTCCGCAAGATGTTAACTAGGATGAAACCAGAACACTTTTTGATCATGCATCTTGAAGCGTAAATGTTCACTGATGCCAAGTGTAATTAGAAAAGGAACACATATCTTTGTGAATAAACAATTATTTATTATTAAAATTTAAGAAAAGTCGGAGGGGACACCCGGATTTGAACCAGGGACCTCTTGATCTGCAGTCAAATGCTCTACCACTGAGCTATATCCCCGTGCTTTTAGGGAATCTTCTGATACTTTTCAGGCTGTCGATTCTGCGCTGGTCAAGCATTCAACATTAATGATCCTGGAAGAGACACGTCAGCTGGATTTAGCACTTATGTGAAGGAGAAAGGGCGAGCAGCCCTGCCTTGTCCTGGTGACACCCCCTCCAAATCTCTTCAAAGCAGCCACAACGCCCAAGCCCTCCTTGCTGACAATCAGGCACTTTGCATAACAAAGAGCGGGTTCAGTGCTCGCACACAGGGCCGGTGTTGTATGGGGCGGGGTATCCAAGTGAGCGTGGCTCCGGAGATTGCCAAACAATGTATCCCACAAGCTACCATGGGTGATGCAGGATAGCGTACAACACTGGGACAACATTTGTTAGGGCTCCTGGGGGCCAATTTCAATCTGAATGTGCCCCGCTTGCTTACAGGTGTGGGGGATGAGGGGTGGACAGTGTGTAGCACCCTTGGGTTCTGTAAATACAAATGTTCCTTGATCTCAAGGAGCAGGCAGCAAAAGTGGAGCTAAAACACTAAACGGACACTTTAAAAAGTGCATAATTGCTGTTAGCAATATGTTAACTAGGATGAAACCGGAACACTTTTTGATCATGCATCTTGAAGCGTAAATGTTCACTGATGCCAAGTGTAATTAGAAAAGGAACACATATCTTTGTGAATAAACAATTATTTAATATTAAAATTTAAGAAAAGTCGAAGGGGACACCCGGATTTGAACCAGGGACCTCTTGATCTGCAGTCAAATGCTCTACCACTGAGCTATATCCCCGTGCTTTTAGCTAATCTTCTGATACTTTTCAGGCTGTCGATTCTGCACTGGTCAAGCATTCAACGTTAATGATCCTGGAAGAGACACGTCAGCTGGATTTTGCACTTATGTGAAGGAGAAAGGGCGAGCAGCCCTGCCTTGTCCTGGTGACACCCCCTCCAAATCTCTTCAAAGCCACAACACCCAAGCCCTCCTTGCTGACAATCAGGCACTTTGCATAACAAAGAGCAGCTTTAGTGCTCGCTCACAGGGCCGGTGTTGTATGGGGCGGGGTATCCAAGTGAGCGTGGCTCCGGAGATTTCCAAACAATGTATCCCACAAGCTACCATGGGGATGCAGGATAGCATAAAACACCGGGACAACATTTGTTAGGGCTCCTGGGGGCCAATTTCAATCTGAATGTGCCCCGCTTGCTTACAGGTGTCGGGGGTGAGGGGTGGACAGTGTGTAGCACCCTTGGGTTCTGTAAATACAAATGTTCCTTGATCTCAAGGAGCAGGCAGCAAAAGTGGAGCTAAAACACTAAACGGACACTTTAAAAAGTGCATAATTGCTGTCCGCAAGATGTTAACTAGGATGAAACCAGAACACTTTTTGATCATGCATCTTGAAGCGTAAATGTTCACTGATGCCAAGTGTAATTAGAAAAGGAACACATATCTTTGTGAATAAACAATTATTTATTATTAAAATTTAAGAAAAGTCGAAGGGGACACCCGGATTTGAACCAGGGACCTCTTGATCTGCAGTCAAATGCTCTACCACTGAGCTATATCCCCGTGCTTTTAGGGAATCTTCTGATACTTTTCAGGCTGACGATTCTGCGCTGGTCAAGCATTCAACGTTAATGATCCTGGAAGAGACACGTCAGCTGGATTTAGCACTTATGTGAAGGAGAAAGGGCGAGCAGCCCTGCCTTGTCCTGGTGACACCCCCTCCAAATCTCTTCAAAGCAGCCACAACGCCCAAGCCCTCCTTGCTGACAATCAGGCACTTTGCATAACAAAGAGCGGGTTCAGTGCTCGCACACAGGGCCGGTGTTGTATGGGGCGGGGTATCCAAGTGAGCGTGGCTCCGGAGATTGCCAAACAGTGTATCCCACAAGCTACCATGGGTGATGCAGGATAGCGTACAACACTGGGACAACATTTGTTAGGGCTCCTGGGGGCCAATTTCAATCTGAATGTGCCCCGCTTGCTTACAGGTGTGGGGGATGAGGGGTGGACAGTGTGTAGCACCCTTGGGTTCTGTAAATACAAATGTTCCTTGATCTCAAGGAGCAGGCAGCAAAAGTGGAGCTAAAACACTAAACAGACACTTTAAAAAGTGCATAATTGCTGTCCGCAAGATGTTAACTAGGATGAAACCAGAACACTTTTTGATCATGCATCTTGAAGCGTAAATGTTCACTGATGCCAAGTGTAATTAGAAAAGGAACACATATCTTTGTGAATAAACAATTATTTATTATTAAAATTTAAGAAAAGTCGAAGGGGACACCCGGATTTGAACCAGGGACCTCTTGATCTGCAGTCAAATGCTCTACCACTGAGCTATATCCCCGTGCTTTTAGCGAATCTTCTGATACTTTTCAGGCTGTCGATTCTGCACTGGTCAAGCATTCAACGTTAATGATCCTGGAAGAGACACGTCAGCTGGATTTTGCACTTATGTGAAGGAGAAAGGGCGAGCAGCCCTGCCTTGTCCTGGTGACACCCCCTCCAAATCTCTTCAAAGCCACAACACCCAAGCCCTCCTTGCTGACAATCAGGCACTTTGCATAACAAAGAGCAGCTTTAGTGCTCGCTCACAGGGCCGGTGTTGTATGGGGCGGGGTATCCAAGTGAGCGTGGCTCCGGAGATTGCCAAACAATGTATCCCACAAGCTACCATGGGTGATGCAGGATAGCGTACAACACTGGGACAACATTTGTTAGGGCTCCTGGGGGCCAATTTCAATCTGAATGTGCCCCGCTTGCTTACAGGTGTGGGGGATGAGGGGTGGGCAGTGTGTAGCACCCTTGGGTTCTGTAAATACAAATGTTCCTTGATCTCAAGGAGCAGGCAGCAAAAGTGGAGCTAAAACACTAAACGGACACTTTAAAAAGTGCATAATTGCTGTCCGCAAGATGTTAACTAGGATGAAACCGGAACACTTTTTGATCATGCATCTTGAAGCGTAAATGTTCACTGATGCCAAGTGTAATTAGAAAAGGAACACATATCTTTGTGAATAAACAATTATTTATTATTAAAATTTAAGAAAAGTCGAAGGGGACACCCGGATTTGAACCAGGGACCTCTTGATCTGCAGTCAAATGCTCTACCACTGAGCTATATCCCCGTGCTTTTAGCTGATCTTCTGATACTTTTCAGGCTTCCGATTCTGCACTGGTCAAGCATTCAACGTTAATGATCCTGGAAGAGACACGTCAGCTGGATTTTGCACTTATGTGAAGGAGAAAGGGCGAGCAGCCCTGCCTTGTCCTGGTGACACCCCCTCCAAATCTCTTCAAAGCAGCCACAACGCCCAAGCCCTCCTTGCTGACAATCAGGCACTTTGCATAACAAAGAGCGGGTTCAGTGCTCGCACACAGGGCCGGTGTTGTATGGGGCGGGGTATCCAAGTGAGCGTGGCTCCGGAGATTGCCAAACAGTGTATCCCACAAGCTACCATGGGTGATGCAGGATAGCGTACAACACTGGGACAACATTTGTTAGGGCTCCTGGGGGCCAATTTCAATCTGAATGTGCCCCGCTTGCTTACAGGTGTGGGGGATGAGGGGTGGACAGTGTGTAGCACCCTTGGGTTCTGTAAATACAAATGTTCCTTGATCTCAAGGAGCAGGCAGCAAAAGTGGAGCTAAAACACTAAACAGACACTTTAAAAAGTGCATAATTGCTGTCCGCAAGATGTTAACTAGGATGAAACCAGAACACTTTTTGATCATGCATCTTGAAGCGTAAATGTTCACTGATGCCAAGTGTAATTAGAAAAGGAACACATATCTTTGTGAATAAACAATTATTTATTATTAAAATTTAAGAAAAGTCGAAGGGGACACCCGGATTTGAACCAGGGACCTCTTGATCTGCAGTCAAATGCTCTACCACTGAGCTATATCCCCGTGCTTTTAGCGAATCTTCTGATACTTTTCAGGCTGTCGATTCTGCACTGGTCAAGCATTCAACGTTAATGATCCTGGAAGAGACACGTCAGCTGGATTTTGCACTTATGTGAAGGAGAAAGGGCGAGCAGCCCTGCCTTGTCCTGGTGACACCCCCTCCAAATCTCTTCAAAGCCACAACACCCAAGCCCTCCTTGCTGACAATCAGGCACTTTGCATAACAAAGAGCAGCTTTAGTGCTCGCTCACAGGGCCGGTGTTGTATGGGGCGGGGTATCCAAGTGAGCGTGGCTCCGGAGATTGCCAAACAATGTATCCCACAAGCTACCATGGGTGATGCAGGATAGCGTACAACACTGGGACAACATTTGTTAGGGCTCCTGGGGGCCAATTTCAATCTGAATGTGCCCCGCTTGCTTACAGGTGTGGGGGATGAGGGGTGGACAGTGTGTAGCACCCTTGGGTTCTGTAAATACAAATGTTCCTTGATCTCAAGGAGCAGGCAGCAAAAGTGGAGCTAAAACACTAAACGGACACTTTAAAAAGTGCATAATTGCTGTCCGCAAGATGTTAACTAGGATGAAACCGGAACACTTTTTGATCATGCATCTTGAAGCGTAAATGTTCACTGATGCCAAGTGTAATTAGAAAAGGAACACATATCTTTGTGAATAAACAATTATTTATTATTAAAATTTAAGAAAAGTCGAAGGGGACACCCGGATTTGAACCAGGGACCTCTTGATCTGCAGTCAAATGCTCTACCACTGAGCTATATCCCCGTGCTTTTGGGGAATCTTCTGATACTTTTCAGGCTGTCGATTCTGCGCTGGTCAAGCATTCAACGTTAATGATCCTGGAAGAGACACGTCAGCTGGATTTTGCACTTATGTGAAGGAGAAAGGGCGAGCAGCCCTGCCTTGTCCTGGTGACACCCCCTCCAAATCTCTTCAAAGCCACAACACCCAAGCCCTCCTTGCTGACAATCAGGCACTTTGCATAACAAAGAGCAGCTTTAGTGCTCGCTCACAGGGCCGGTGTTGTATGGGGCGGGGTATCCAAGTGAGCGTGGCTCCGGAGATTTCCAAACAATGTATCCCACAAGCTACCATGGGGATGCAGGATAGCATAAAACACCGGGACAACATTTGTTAGGGCTCCTGGGGGCCAATTTCAATCTGAATGTGCCCCGCTTGCTTACAGGTGTCGGGGGTGAGGGGTGGACAGTGTGTAGCACCCTTGGGTTCTGTAAATACAAATGTTCCTTGATCTCAAGGAGCAGGCAGCAAAAGTGGAGCTAAAACACTAAACGGACACTTTAAAAAGTGCATAATTGCTGTCCGCAAGATGTTAACTAGGATGAAACCAGAACACTTTTTGATCATGCATCTTGAAGCGTAAATGTTCACTGATGCCAAGTGTAATTAGAAAAGGAACACATATCTTTGTGAATAAACAATTATTTATTATTAAAATTTAAGAAAAGTCGAAGGGGACACCCGGATTTGAACCAGGGACCTCTTGATCTGCAGTCAAATGCTCTACCACTGAGCTATATCCCCGTGCTTTTAGGGAATCTTCTGATACTTTTCAGGCTGACGATTCTGCGCTGGTCAAGCATTCAACGTTAATGATCCTGGAAGAGACACGTCAGCTGGATTTAGCACTTATGTGAAGGAGAAAGGGCGAGCAGCCCTGCCTTGTCCTGGTGACACCCCCTCCAAATCTCTTCAAAGCAGCCACAACGCCCAAGCCCTCCTTGCTGACAATCAGGCACTTTGCATAACAAAGAGCGGGTTCAGTGCTCGCACACAGGGCCGGTGTTGTATGGGGCGGGGTATCCAAGTGAGCGTGGCTCCGGAGATTGCCAAACAGTGTATCCCACAAGCTACCATGGGTGATGCAGGATAGCGTACAACACTGGGACAACATTTGTTAGGGCTCCTGGGGGCCAATTTCAATCTGAATGTGCCCCGCTTGCTTACAGGTGTGGGGGATGAGGGGTGGACAGTGTGTAGCACCCTTGGGTTCTGTAAATACAAATGTTCCTTGATCTCAAGGAGCAGGCAGCAAAAGTGGAGCTAAAACACTAAACAGACACTTTAAAAAGTGCATAATTGCTGTCCGCAAGATGTTAACTAGGATGAAACCAGAACACTTTTTGATCATGCATCTTGAAGCGTAAATGTTCACTGATGCCAAGTGTAATTAGAAAAGGAACACATATCTTTGTGAATAAACAATTATTTATTATTAAAATTTAAGAAAAGTCGAAGGGGACACCCGGATTTGAACCAGGGACCTCTTGATCTGCAGTCAAATGCTCTACCACTGAGCTATATCCCCGTGCTTTTAGCGAATCTTCTGATACTTTTCAGGCTGTCGATTCTGCACTGGTCAAGCATTCAACGTTAATGATCCTGGAAGAGACACGTCAGCTGGATTTTGCACTTATGTGAAGGAGAAAGGGCGAGCAGCCCTGCCTTGTCCTGGTGACACCCCCTCCAAATCTCTTCAAAGCCACAACACCCAAGCCCTCCTTGCTGACAATCAGGCACTTTGCATAACAAAGAGCAGCTTTAGTGCTCGCTCACAGGGCCGGTGTTGTATGGGGTGGGGTATCCAAGTGAGCGTGGCTCCGGAGATTGCCAAACAATGTATCCCACAAGCTACCATGGGTGATGCAGGATAGCGTACAACACTGGGACAACATTTGTTAGGGCTCCTGGGGGCCAATTTCAATCTGAATGTGCCCCGCTTGCTTACAGGTGTGGGGGATGAGGGGTGGGCAGTGTGTAGCACCCTTGGGTTCTGTAAATACAAATGTTCCTTGATCTCAAGGAGCAGGCAGCAAAAGTGGAGCTAAAACACTAAACGGACACTTTAAAAAGTGCATAATTGCTGTCCGCAAGATGTTAACTAGGATGAAACCGGAACACTTTTTGATCATGCATCTTGAAGCGTAAATGTTCACTGATGCCAAGTGTAATTAGAAAAGGAACACATATCTTTGTGAATAAACAATTATTTATTATTAAAATTTAAGAAAAGTCGAAGGGGACACCCGGATTTGAACCAGGGACCTCTTGATCTGCAGTCAAATGCTCTACCACTGAGCTATATCCCCGTGCTTTTAGCTGATCTTCTGATACTTTTCAGGCTTCCGATTCTGCACTGGTCAAGCATTCAACGTTAATGATCCTGGAAGAGACACGTCAGCTGGATTTTGCACTTATGTGAAGGAGAAAGGGCGAGCAGCCCTGCCTTGTCCTGGTGACACCCCCTCCAAATCTCTTCAAAGCAGCCACAACGCCCAAGCCCTCCTTGCTGACAATCAGGCACTTTGCATAACAAAGAGCGGGTTCAGTGCTCGCACACAGGGCCGGTGTTGTATGGGGCGGGGTATCCAAGTGAGCGTGGCTCCGGAGATTGCCAAACAGTGTATCCCACAAGCTACCATGGGTGATGCAGGATAGCGTACAACACTGGGACAACATTTGTTAGGGCTCCTGGGGGCCAATTTCAATCTGAATGTGCCCCGCTTGCTTACAGGTGTGGGGGATGAGGGGTGGACAGTGTGTAGCACCCTTGGGTTCTGTAAATACAAATGTTCCTTGATCTCAAGGAGCAGGCAGCAAAAGTGGAGCTAAAACACTAAACAGACACTTTAAAAAGTGCATAATTGCTGTCCGCAAGATGTTAACTAGGATGAAACCAGAACACTTTTTGATCATGCATCTTGAAGCGTAAATGTTCACTGATGCCAAGTGTAATTAGAAAAGGAACACATATCTTTGTGAATAAACAATTATTTATTATTAAAATTTAAGAAAAGTCGAAGGGGACACCCGGATTTGAACCAGGGACCTCTTGATCTGCAGTCAAATGCTCTACCACTGAGCTATATCACCGTGCTTTTAGGGAATCTTCTGATACTTTTCAGGCTGTCGATTCTGCGCTGGTCAAGCATTCAACGTTAATGATCCTGGAAGAGACACGTCAGCTGGATTTAGCACTTATGTGAAGGAGAAAGGGCGAGCAGCCCTGCCTTGTCCTGGTGACACCCCCTCCAAATCTCTTCAAAGCAGCCACAACGCCCAAGCCCTCCTTGCTGACAATCAGGCACTTTGCATAACAAAGAGCGGGTTCAGTGCTCGCACACAGGGCCGGTGTTGTATGGGGCGGGGTATCCAAGTGAGCGTGGCTCCGGAGATTGCCAAACAGTGTATCCCACAAGCTACCATGGGTGATGCAGGATAGCGTACAACACTGGGACAACATTTGTTAGGGCTCCTGGGGGCCAATTTCAATCTGAATGTGCCCCGCTTGCTTACAGGTGTGGGGGATGAGGGGTGGACAGTGTGTAGCACCCTTGGGTTCTGTAAATACAAATGTTCCTTGATCTCAAGGAGCAGGCAGCAAAAGTGGAGCTAAAACACTAAACGGACACTTTAAAAAGTGCATAATTGCTGTCCGCAAGATGTTAACTAGGATGAAACCAGAACACTTTTTGATCATGCATCTTGAAGCGTAAATGTTCACTGATGCCAAGTGTAATTAGAAAAGGAACACATATCTTTGTGAATAAACAATTATTTATTATTAAAATTTAAGAAAAGTCGAAGGGGACACCCGGATTTGAACCAGGGACCTCTTGATCTGCAGTCAAATGCTCTACCACTGAGCTATATCCCCGTGCTTTTAGCGAATCTTCTGATACTTTTCAGGCTGTCGATTCTGCACTGGTCAAGCATTCAACGTTAATGATCCTGGAAGAGACACGTCAGCTGGATTTTGCACTTATGTGAAGGAGAAAGGGCGAGCAGCCCTGCCTTGTCCTGGTGACACCCCCTCCAAATCTCTTCAAAGCCACAACACCCAAGCCCTCCTTGCTGACAATCAGGCACTTTGCATAACAAAGAGCAGCTTTAGTGCTCGCTCACAGGGCCGGTGTTGTATGGGGCGGGGTATCCAAGTGAGCGTGGCTCCGGAGATTTCCAAACAATGTATCCCACAAGCTACCATGGGGATGCAGGATAGCATACAACACCGGGACAACATTTGTTAGGGCTCCTGGGGGCCAATTTCAATCTGAATGTGCCCCGCTTGCTTACAGGTGTGGGGGGTGAGGGGTGGACAGTATGTAGCACCCTTGGGTTCTGTAAATACAAATGTTCCTTGATCTCAAGGAGCAGGCAGCAAAAGTGGAGCTAAAACACTAAACGGACACTTTAAAAAGTGCATAATTGCTGTTAGCAATATGTTAACTAGGATGAAACCAGAACACTTTTTGATCATGCATCTTGAAGGGTAAATGTTCACTGATGCCAAGTGTAATTAGAAAAGGAACACATATCTTTGTGAATAAACAATTATTTATTATTAAAATTTAAGAAAAGTAGAAGGGGACACCCGGATTTGAACCAGGGACCTCTTGATCTGCAGTCAAATGCTCTACCACTGAGCTATATCCCCGTGCTTTTATGGAATCTTCTGATACTTTTCAGGCTGACGATTCTGCGCTGGTCAAGCATTCAACTTTAATGATCCTGGAAGAGACACGTCAGCTGGATTTAGCACTTATGTGAAGGAGAAAGGGTGAGCAGCCCTGCCTTGTCCTGGTGACACCCCCTCCAAATCTCTTCAAAGCAGCCACAACGCCCAAGCCCTCCTTGCTGACAATCAGGCACTTTGCATAACAAAGAGCGGGTTCAGTGCTCGCACACAGGGCCGGTGTTGTATGGGGCGGGGTATCCAAGTGAGCGTGGCTCCGGAGATTGCCAAACAATGTATCCCACAAGCTACCATGGGTGATGCAGGATAGCGTACAACACTGGGACAACATTTGTTAGGGCTCCTGGGGGCCAATTTCAATCTGAATGTGCCCCGCTTGCTTACAGGTGTGGGGGATGAGGGGTGGACAGTGTGTAGCACCCTTGGGTTCTGTAAATACAAATGTTCCTTGATCTCAAGGAGCAGGCAGCAAAAGTGGAGCTAAAACACTAAACGGACACTTTAAAAAGTGCATAATTGCTGTCCGCAAGATGTTAACTAGGATGAAACCAGAACACTTTTTGATCATGCATCTTGAAGCGTAAATGTTCACTGATGCCAAGTGTAATTAGAAAAGGAACACATATCTTTGTGAATAAACAATTATTTATTATTAAAATTTAAGAAAAGTCGGAGGGGACACCCGGATTTGAACCAGGGACCTCTTGATCTGCAGTCAAATGCTCTACCACTGAGCTATATCCCCGTGCTTTTAGGGAATCTTCTGATACTTTTCAGGCTGTCGATTCTGCGCTGGTCAAGCATTCAACATTAATGATCCTGGAAGAGACACGTCAGCTGGATTTAGCACTTATGTGAAGGAGAAAGGGCGAGCAGCCCTGCCTTGTCCTGGTGACACCCCCTCCAAATCTCTTCAAAGCAGCCACAACGCCCAAGCCCTCCTTGCTGACAATCAGGCACTTTGCATAACAAAGAGCGGGTTCAGTGCTCGCACACAGGGCCGGTGTTGTATGGGGCGGGGTATCCAAGTGAGCGTGGCTCCGGAGATTGCCAAACAATGTATCCCACAAGCTACCATGGGTGATGCAGGATAGCGTACAACACTGGGACAACATTTGTTAGGGCTCCTGGGGGCCAATTTCAATCTGAATGTGCCCCGCTTGCTTACAGGTGTGGGGGATGAGGGGTGGACAGTGTGTAGCACCCTTGGGTTCTGTAAATACAAATGTTCCTTGATCTCAAGGAGCAGGCAGCAAAAGTGGAGCTAAAACACTAAACGGACACTTTAAAAAGTGCATAATTGCTGTTAGCAATATGTTAACTAGGATGAAACCGGAACACTTTTTGATCATGCATCTTGAAGCGTAAATGTTCACTGATGCCAAGTGTAATTAGAAAAGGAACACATATCTTTGTGAATAAACAATTATTTAATATTAAAATTTAAGAAAAGTCGAAGGGGACACCCGGATTTGAACCAGGGACCTCTTGATCTGCAGTCAAATGCTCTACCACTGAGCTATATCCCCGTGCTTTTAGCTAATCTTCTGATACTTTTCAGGCTGTCGATTCTGCACTGGTCAAGCATTCAACGTTAATGATCCTGGAAGAGACACGTCAGCTGGATTTTGCACTTATGTGAAGGAGAAAGGGCGAGCAGCCCTGCCTTGTCCTGGTGACACCCCCTCCAAATCTCTTCAAAGCCACAACACCCAAGCCCTCCTTGCTGACAATCAGGCACTTTGCATAACAAAGAGCAGCTTTAGTGCTCGCTCACAGGGCCGGTGTTGTATGGGGCGGGGTATCCAAGTGAGCGTGGCTCCGGAGATTTCCAAACAATGTATCCCACAAGCTACCATGGGGATGCAGGATAGCATAAAACACCGGGACAACATTTGTTAGGGCTCCTGGGGGCCAATTTCAATCTGAATGTGCCCCGCTTGCTTACAGGTGTCGGGGGTGAGGGGTGGACAGTGTGTAGCACCCTTGGGTTCTGTAAATACAAATGTTCCTTGATCTCAAGGAGCAGGCAGCAAAAGTGGAGCTAAAACACTAAACGGACACTTTAAAAAGTGCATAATTGCTGTCCGCAAGATGTTAACTAGGATGAAACCAGAACACTTTTTGATCATGCATCTTGAAGCGTAAATGTTCACTGATGCCAAGTGTAATTAGAAAAGGAACACATATCTTTGTGAATAAACAATTATTTATTATTAAAATTTAAGAAAAGTCGAAGGGGACACCCGGATTTGAACCAGGGACCTCTTGATCTGCAGTCAAATGCTCTACCACTGAGCTATATCCCCGTGCTTTTAGGGAATCTTCTGATACTTTTCAGGCTGACGATTCTGCGCTGGTCAAGCATTCAACGTTAATGATCCTGGAAGAGACACGTCAGCTGGATTTAGCACTTATGTGAAGGAGAAAGGGCGAGCAGCCCTGCCTTGTCCTGGTGACACCCCCTCCAAATCTCTTCAAAGCAGCCACAACGCCCAAGCCCTCCTTGCTGACAATCAGGCACTTTGCATAACAAAGAGCGGGTTCAGTGCTCGCACACAGGGCCGGTGTTGTATGGGGCGGGGTATCCAAGTGAGCGTGGCTCCGGAGATTGCCAAACAGTGTATCCCACAAGCTACCATGGGTGATGCAGGATAGCGTACAACACTGGGACAACATTTGTTAGGGCTCCTGGGGGCCAATTTCAATCTGAATGTGCCCCGCTTGCTTACAGGTGTGGGGGATGAGGGGTGGACAGTGTGTAGCACCCTTGGGTTCTGTAAATACAAATGTTCCTTGATCTCAAGGAGCAGGCAGCAAAAGTGGAGCTAAAACACTAAACAGACACTTTAAAAAGTGCATAATTGCTGTCCGCAAGATGTTAACTAGGATGAAACCAGAACACTTTTTGATCATGCATCTTGAAGCGTAAATGTTCACTGATGCCAAGTGTAATTAGAAAAGGAACACATATCTTTGTGAATAAACAATTATTTATTATTAAAATTTAAGAAAAGTCGAAGGGGACACCCGGATTTGAACCAGGGACCTCTTGATCTGCAGTCAAATGCTCTACCACTGAGCTATATCCCCGTGCTTTTAGCGAATCTTCTGATACTTTTCAGGCTGTCGATTCTGCACTGGTCAAGCATTCAACGTTAATGATCCTGGAAGAGACACGTCAGCTGGATTTTGCACTTATGTGAAGGAGAAAGGGCGAGCAGCCCTGCCTTGTCCTGGTGACACCCCCTCCAAATCTCTTCAAAGCCACAACACCCAAGCCCTCCTTGCTGACAATCAGGCACTTTGCATAACAAAGAGCAGCTTTAGTGCTCGCTCACAGGGCCGGTGTTGTATGGGGCGGGGTATCCAAGTGAGCGTGGCTCCGGAGATTGCCAAACAATGTATCCCACAAGCTACCATGGGTGATGCAGGATAGCGTACAACACTGGGACAACATTTGTTAGGGCTCCTGGGGGCCAATTTCAATCTGAATGTGCCCCGCTTGCTTACAGGTGTGGGGGATGAGGGGTGGGCAGTGTGTAGCACCCTTGGGTTCTGTAAATACAAATGTTCCTTGATCTCAAGGAGCAGGCAGCAAAAGTGGAGCTAAAACACTAAACGGACACTTTAAAAAGTGCATAATTGCTGTCCGCAAGATGTTAACTAGGATGAAACCGGAACACTTTTTGATCATGCATCTTGAAGCGTAAATGTTCACTGATGCCAAGTGTAATTAGAAAAGGAACACATATCTTTGTGAATAAACAATTATTTATTATTAAAATTTAAGAAAAGTCGAAGGGGACACCCGGATTTGAACCAGGGACCTCTTGATCTGCAGTCAAATGCTCTACCACTGAGCTATATCCCCGTGCTTTTAGCTGATCTTCTGATACTTTTCAGGCTTCCGATTCTGCACTGGTCAAGCATTCAACGTTAATGATCCTGGAAGAGACACGTCAGCTGGATTTTGCACTTATGTGAAGGAGAAAGGGCGAGCAGCCCTGCCTTGTCCTGGTGACACCCCCTCCAAATCTCTTCAAAGCAGCCACAACGCCCAAGCCCTCCTTGCTGACAATCAGGCACTTTGCATAACAAAGAGCGGGTTCAGTGCTCGCACACAGGGCCGGTGTTGTATGGGGCGGGGTATCCAAGTGAGCGTGGCTCCGGAGATTGCCAAACAGTGTATCCCACAAGCTACCATGGGTGATGCAGGATAGCGTACAACACTGGGACAACATTTGTTAGGGCTCCTGGGGGCCAATTTCAATCTGAATGTGCCCCGCTTGCTTACAGGTGTGGGGGATGAGGGGTGGACAGTGTGTAGCACCCTTGGGTTCTGTAAATACAAATGTTCCTTGATCTCAAGGAGCAGGCAGCAAAAGTGGAGCTAAAACACTAAACAGACACTTTAAAAAGTGCATAATTGCTGTCCGCAAGATGTTAACTAGGATGAAACCAGAACACTTTTTGATCATGCATCTTGAAGCGTAAATGTTCACTGATGCCAAGTGTAATTAGAAAAGGAACACATATCTTTGTGAATAAACAATTATTTATTATTAAAATTTAAGAAAAGTCGAAGGGGACACCCGGATTTGAACCAGGGACCTCTTGATCTGCAGTCAAATGCTCTACCACTGAGCTATATCCCCGTGCTTTTAGCGAATCTTCTGATACTTTTCAGGCTGTCGATTCTGCACTGGTCAAGCATTCAACGTTAATGATCCTGGAAGAGACACGTCAGCTGGATTTTGCACTTATGTGAAGGAGAAAGGGCGAGCAGCCCTGCCTTGTCCTGGTGACACCCCCTCCAAATCTCTTCAAAGCCACAACACCCAAGCCCTCCTTGCTGACAATCAGGCACTTTGCATAACAAAGAGCAGCTTTAGTGCTCGCTCACAGGGCCGGTGTTGTATGGGGCGGGGTATCCAAGTGAGCGTGGCTCCGGAGATTGCCAAACAATGTATCCCACAAGCTACCATGGGTGATGCAGGATAGCGTACAACACTGGGACAACATTTGTTAGGGCTCCTGGGGGCCAATTTCAATCTGAATGTGCCCCGCTTGCTTACAGGTGTGGGGGATGAGGGGTGGACAGTGTGTAGCACCCTTGGGTTCTGTAAATACAAATGTTCCTTGATCTCAAGGAGCAGGCAGCAAAAGTGGAGCTAAAACACTAAACGGACACTTTAAAAAGTGCATAATTGCTGTCCGCAAGATGTTAACTAGGATGAAACCGGAACACTTTTTGATCATGCATCTTGAAGCGTAAATGTTCACTGATGCCAAGTGTAATTAGAAAAGGAACACATATCTTTGTGAATAAACAATTATTTATTATTAAAATTTAAGAAAAGTCGAAGGGGACACCCGGATTTGAACCAGGGACCTCTTGATCTGCAGTCAAATGCTCTACCACTGAGCTATATCCCCGTGCTTTTGGGGAATCTTCTGATACTTTTCAGGCTGTCGATTCTGCGCTGGTCAAGCATTCAACGTTAATGATCCTGGAAGAGACACGTCAGCTGGATTTTGCACTTATGTGAAGGAGAAAGGGCGAGCAGCCCTGCCTTGTCCTGGTGACACCCCCTCCAAATCTCTTCAAAGCCACAACACCCAAGCCCTCCTTGCTGACAATCAGGCACTTTGCATAACAAAGAGCAGCTTTAGTGCTCGCTCACAGGGCCGGTGTTGTATGGGGCGGGGTATCCAAGTGAGCGTGGCTCCGGAGATTTCCAAACAATGTATCCCACAAGCTACCATGGGGATGCAGGATAGCATAAAACACCGGGACAACATTTGTTAGGGCTCCTGGGGGCCAATTTCAATCTGAATGTGCCCCGCTTGCTTACAGGTGTCGGGGGTGAGGGGTGGACAGTGTGTAGCACCCTTGGGTTCTGTAAATACAAATGTTCCTTGATCTCAAGGAGCAGGCAGCAAAAGTGGAGCTAAAACACTAAACGGACACTTTAAAAAGTGCATAATTGCTGTCCGCAAGATGTTAACTAGGATGAAACCAGAACACTTTTTGATCATGCATCTTGAAGCGTAAATGTTCACTGATGCCAAGTGTAATTAGAAAAGGAACACATATCTTTGTGAATAAACAATTATTTATTATTAAAATTTAAGAAAAGTCGAAGGGGACACCCGGATTTGAACCAGGGACCTCTTGATCTGCAGTCAAATGCTCTACCACTGAGCTATATCCCCGTGCTTTTAGGGAATCTTCTGATACTTTTCAGGCTGACGATTCTGCGCTGGTCAAGCATTCAACGTTAATGATCCTGGAAGAGACACGTCAGCTGGATTTAGCACTTATGTGAAGGAGAAAGGGCGAGCAGCCCTGCCTTGTCCTGGTGACACCCCCTCCAAATCTCTTCAAAGCAGCCACAACGCCCAAGCCCTCCTTGCTGACAATCAGGCACTTTGCATAACAAAGAGCGGGTTCAGTGCTCGCACACAGGGCCGGTGTTGTATGGGGCGGGGTATCCAAGTGAGCGTGGCTCCGGAGATTGCCAAACAGTGTATCCCACAAGCTACCATGGGTGATGCAGGATAGCGTACAACACTGGGACAACATTTGTTAGGGCTCCTGGGGGCCAATTTCAATCTGAATGTGCCCCGCTTGCTTACAGGTGTGGGGGATGAGGGGTGGACAGTGTGTAGCACCCTTGGGTTCTGTAAATACAAATGTTCCTTGATCTCAAGGAGCAGGCAGCAAAAGTGGAGCTAAAACACTAAACAGACACTTTAAAAAGTGCATAATTGCTGTCCGCAAGATGTTAACTAGGATGAAACCAGAACACTTTTTGATCATGCATCTTGAAGCGTAAATGTTCACTGATGCCAAGTGTAATTAGAAAAGGAACACATATCTTTGTGAATAAACAATTATTTATTATTAAAATTTAAGAAAAGTCGAAGGGGACACCCGGATTTGAACCAGGGACCTCTTGATCTGCAGTCAAATGCTCTACCACTGAGCTATATCCCCGTGCTTTTAGCGAATCTTCTGATACTTTTCAGGCTGTCGATTCTGCACTGGTCAAGCATTCAACGTTAATGATCCTGGAAGAGACACGTCAGCTGGATTTTGCACTTATGTGAAGGAGAAAGGGCGAGCAGCCCTGCCTTGTCCTGGTGACACCCCCTCCAAATCTCTTCAAAGCCACAACACCCAAGCCCTCCTTGCTGACAATCAGGCACTTTGCATAACAAAGAGCAGCTTTAGTGCTCGCTCACAGGGCCGGTGTTGTATGGGGTGGGGTATCCAAGTGAGCGTGGCTCCGGAGATTGCCAAACAATGTATCCCACAAGCTACCATGGGTGATGCAGGATAGCGTACAACACTGGGACAACATTTGTTAGGGCTCCTGGGGGCCAATTTCAATCTGAATGTGCCCCGCTTGCTTACAGGTGTGGGGGATGAGGGGTGGGCAGTGTGTAGCACCCTTGGGTTCTGTAAATACAAATGTTCCTTGATCTCAAGGAGCAGGCAGCAAAAGTGGAGCTAAAACACTAAACGGACACTTTAAAAAGTGCATAATTGCTGTCCGCAAGATGTTAACTAGGATGAAACCGGAACACTTTTTGATCATGCATCTTGAAGCGTAAATGTTCACTGATGCCAAGTGTAATTAGAAAAGGAACACATATCTTTGTGAATAAACAATTATTTATTATTAAAATTTAAGAAAAGTCGAAGGGGACACCCGGATTTGAACCAGGGACCTCTTGATCTGCAGTCAAATGCTCTACCACTGAGCTATATCCCCGTGCTTTTAGCTGATCTTCTGATACTTTTCAGGCTTCCGATTCTGCACTGGTCAAGCATTCAACGTTAATGATCCTGGAAGAGACACGTCAGCTGGATTTTGCACTTATGTGAAGGAGAAAGGGCGAGCAGCCCTGCCTTGTCCTGGTGACACCCCCTCCAAATCTCTTCAAAGCAGCCACAACGCCCAAGCCCTCCTTGCTGACAATCAGGCACTTTGCATAACAAAGAGCGGGTTCAGTGCTCGCACACAGGGCCGGTGTTGTATGGGGCGGGGTATCCAAGTGAGCGTGGCTCCGGAGATTGCCAAACAGTGTATCCCACAAGCTACCATGGGTGATGCAGGATAGCGTACAACACTGGGACAACATTTGTTAGGGCTCCTGGGGGCCAATTTCAATCTGAATGTGCCCCGCTTGCTTACAGGTGTGGGGGATGAGGGGTGGACAGTGTGTAGCACCCTTGGGTTCTGTAAATACAAATGTTCCTTGATCTCAAGGAGCAGGCAGCAAAAGTGGAGCTAAAACACTAAACAGACACTTTAAAAAGTGCATAATTGCTGTCCGCAAGATGTTAACTAGGATGAAACCAGAACACTTTTTGATCATGCATCTTGAAGCGTAAATGTTCACTGATGCCAAGTGTAATTAGAAAAGGAACACATATCTTTGTGAATAAACAATTATTTATTATTAAAATTTAAGAAAAGTCGAAGGGGACACCCGGATTTGAACCAGGGACCTCTTGATCTGCAGTCAAATGCTCTACCACTGAGCTATATCCCCGTGCTTTTAGCGAATCTTCTGATACTTTTCAGGCTGTCGATTCTGCACTGGTCAAGCATTCAACGTTAATGATCCTGGAAGAGACACGTCAGCTGGATTTTGCACTTATGTGAAGGAGAAAGGGCGAGCAGCCCTGCCTTGTCCTGGTGACACCCCCTCCAAATCTCTTCAAAGCCACAACACCCAAGCCCTCCTTGCTGACAATCAGGCACTTTGCATAACAAAGAGCAGCTTTAGTGCTCGCTCACAGGGCCGGTGTTGTATGGGGCGGGGTATCCAAGTGAGCGTGGCTCCGGAGATTGCCAAACAATGTATCCCACAAGCTACCATGGGTGATGCAGGATAGCGTACAACACTGGGACAACATTTGTTAGGGCTCCTGGGGGCCAATTTCAATCTGAATGTGCCCCGCTTGCTTACAGGTGTGGGGGATGAGGGGTGGACAGTGTGTAGCACCCTTGGGTTCTGTAAATACAAATGTTCCTTGATCTCAAGGAGCAGGCAGCAAAAGTGGAGCTAAAACACTAAACGGACACTTTAAAAAGTGCATAATTGCTGTCCGCAAGATGTTAACTAGGATGAAACCGGAACACTTTTTGATCATGCATCTTGAAGCGTAAATGTTCACTGATGCCAAGTGTAATTAGAAAAGGAACACATATCTTTGTGAATAAACAATTATTTATTATTAAAATTTAAGAAAAGTCGAAGGGGACACCCGGATTTGAACCAGGGACCTCTTGATCTGCAGTCAAATGCTCTACCACTGAGCTATATCCCCGTGCTTTTGGGGAATCTTCTGATACTTTTCAGGCTGTCGATTCTGCGCTGGTCAAGCATTCAACGTTAATGATCCTGGAAGAGACACGTCAGCTGGATTTTGCACTTATGTGAAGGAGAAAGGGCGAGCAGCCCTGCCTTGTCCTGGTGACACCCCCTCCAAATCTCTTCAAAGCCACAACACCCAAGCCCTCCTTGCTGACAATCAGGCACTTTGCATATCAAAGAGCAGCTTTAGTGCTCGCTCACAGGGCCGGTGTTGTATGGGGCGGGGTATCCAAGTGAGCGTGGCTCCGGAGATTTCCAAACAATGTATCCCACAAGCTACCATGGGGATGCAGGATAGCATAAAACACCGGGACAACATTTGTTAGGGCTCCTGGGGGCCAATTTCAATCTGAATGTGCCCCGCTTGCTTACAGGTGTGGGGGGTGAGGGGTGGACAGTGTGTAGCACCCTTGGGTTCTGTAAATACAAATGTTCCTTGATCTCAAGGAGCAGGCAGCAAAAGTGGAGCTAAAACACTAAACGGACACTTTAAAAAGTGCATAATTGCTGTCCGCAAGATGTTAACTAGGATGAAACCAGAACACTTTTTGATCATGCATCTTGAAGCGTAAATGTTCACTGATGCCAAGTGTAATTAGAAAAGGAACACATATCTTTGTGAATAAACAATTATTTATTATTAAAATTTAAGAAAAGTCGAAGGGGACACCCGGATTTGAACCAGGGACCTCTTGATCTGCAGTCAAATGCTCTACCACTGAGCTATATCCCCGTGCTTTTAGTGAATCTTCTGATACTTTTCAGACTGTCGATTCTGCACTGGTCAAGCATTCAACGTTAATGATCCTGGAAGAGACACGTCAGCTGGATTTTGCACTTATGTGAAGGAGAAAGGGCGAGCAGCCCTGCCTTGTCCTGGTGACACCCCCTCCAAATCTCTTCAAAGCCACAACACCCAAGCCCTCCTTGCTGACAATCAGGCACTTTGCATAACAAAGAGCAGCTTTAGTGCTCGCTCACAGGGCCGGTGTTGTATGGGGCGGGGTATCCAAGTGAGCGTGGCTCCGGAGATTTCCAAACAATGTATCCCACAAGCTACCATGGGGATGCAGGATAGCATACAACACCGGGACAACATTTGTTAGGGCTCCTGGGGGCCAATTTCAATCTGAATGTGCCCCGCTTGCTTACAGGTGTGGGGGGTGAGGGGTGGACAGTGTGTAGCACCCTTGGGTTCTGTAAATACAAATGTTCCTTGATCTCAAGGAGCAGGCAGCAAAAGTGGAGCTAAAACACTAAACGGACACTTTAAAAAGTGCATAATTGCTGTTAGCAATATGTTAACTAGGATGAAACCAGAACACTTTTTGATCATGCATCTTGAAGGGTAAATGTTCACTGATGCCAAGTGTAATTAGAAAAATTAAACATATCTTTGTGAATAAACAATTATTTATTATTAAAATTTAAGAAAAGTCGAAGGGGACACCCGGATTTGAACCAGGGACCTCTTGATCTGCAGTCAAATGCTCTACCACTGAGCTATATCCCCGTGCTTTTAGGGAATCTTCTGATACTTTTCAGGCTGTCGATTCTGCGCTGGTCAAGCATTCAACGGTAATGATCCTGGAAGAGACACGTCAGCTGGATTTAGCACTTATGTGAAGGAGAAAGGGCGAGCAGCCCTGCCTTGTCCTGGTGACACCCCCTCCAAATCTCTTCAAAGCAGCCACAACGCCCAAGCACTCCTTGCTGACAATCAGGCACTTTGCATAACAAAGAGCGGGTTCAGTGCTCGCACACAGGGCCGGTGTTGTATGGGGCGGGGTATCCAAGTGAGCGTGGCTCCGGAGATTGCCAAACAATGTATCCCACAAGCTACCATGGGTGATGCAGGATAGCGTACAACACTGGGACAACATTTGTTAGGGCTCCTGGGGGCCAATTTCAATCTGAATGTGCCCCGCTTGCTTACAGGTGTGGGGGATGAGGGGTGGACAGTGTGTAGCACCCTTGGGTTCTGTAAATACAAATGTTCCTTGATCTCAAGGAGCAGGCAGCAAAAGTGGAGCTAAAACACTAAACGGACACTTTAAAAAGTGCATAATTGCTGTTAGCAATATGTTAACTAGGATGAAACCAGAACACTTTTTGATCATGCATCTTGAAGGGTAAATGTTCACTGATGCCAAGTGTAATTAGAAAAGGAACACATATCTTTGTGAATAAACAATTATTTATTATTAAAATTTAAGAAAAGTAGAAGGGGACACCCGGATTTGAACCAGGGACCTCTTGATCTGCAGTCAAATGCTCTACCACTGAGCTATATCCCCGTGCTTTTAGCGAATCTTCTGATACTTTTCAGGCTGTCGATTCTGCGCTGGTCAAGCATTCAACGTTAATTATCCTGGAAGAGACACGTCAGCTGGATTTTGCACTTATGTGAAGGAGAAAGGGCGAGCAGCCCTGCCTTGTCCTGGTGACACCCCCTCCAAATCTCTTCAAAGCCACAACACCCAAGCCCTCCTTGCTGACAATCAGGCACTTTGCATAACAAAGAGCAGCTTTAGTGCTCGCTCACAGGGCCGGTGTTGTATGGGGCGGGGTATCCAAGTGAGCGTGGCTCCGGAGATTTCCAAACAATGTATCCCACAAGCTACCATGGGGATGCAGGATAGCATACAACACCGGGACAACATTTGTTAGGGCTCCAGGGGGCCAATTTCAATCTGAATGTGCCCCGCTTGCTTACAGGTGTGGGGGGTGAGGGGTGGACAGTGTGTAGCACCCTTGGGTTCTGTAAATACAAATGTTCCTTGATCTCAAGGAGCAGGCAGCAAAAGTGGAGCTAAAACACTAAACGGACACTTTAAAAAGTGCATAATTGCTGTTAGCAATATGTTAACTAGGATGAAACCAGAACACTTTTTGATCATGCATCTTGAAGGGTAAATGTTCACTGATGCCAAGTGTAATTAGAAAAGGAACACATATCTTTGTGAATAAACAATTATTTATTATTAAAATTTAAGAAAAGTAGAAGGGGACACCCGGATTTGAACCAGGGACCTCTTGATCTGCAGTCAAATGCTCTACCACTGAGCTATATCCCCGTGCTTTTATGGAATCTTCTGATACTTTTCAGGCTGTCGATTCTGCGCTGGTCAAGCATTCAACTTTAATGATCCTGGAAGAGACACGTCAGCTGGATTTAGCACTTATGTGAAGGAGAAAGGGCGAGCAGCCCTGCCTTGTCCTGGTGACACCCCCTCCAAATCTCTTCAAAGCAGCCACAACGCCCAAGCCCTCCTTGCTGACAATCAGACACTTTGCATAACAAAGAGCTGCTTTAGTGCTCGCTCACAGGGCCGGTGTTGTATGGGGCGGGGTATCCAAGTGAGCGTGGCTCCGGAGATTTCCAAACAATGTATCCCACAAGCTACCATGGGGATGCAGGATAGCATACAACACCGGGACAACATTTGTTAGGGCTCCTGGGGGCCAATTTCAATCTGAATGTGCCCCGCTTGCTTACAGGTGTGGGGGGTGAGGGGTGGACAGTGTGTAGCACCCTTGGGTTCTGTAAATACAAATGTTCCTTGATCTCAAGGAGCAGGCAGCAAAAGTGGAGCTAAAACACTAAACGGACACTTTAAAAAGTGCATAATTGCTGTTAGCAATATGTTAACTAGGATGAAACCAGAACACTTTTTGATCATGCATCTTGAAGGGTAAATGTTCACTGATGCCAAGTGTAATTAGAAAAGGAACACATATCTTTGTGAATAAACAATTATTTATTATTAAAATTTAAGAAAAGTAGAAGGGGACACCCAGATTTGAACCAGGGACCTCTTGATCTGCAGTCAAATGCTCTACCACTGAGCTATATCCCCGTGCTTTTAGGGCATCTTCTGATACTTTTCAGGCTGTCGATTCTGCGCTGGTCAAGCATTCAACGTTAATGATCCTGGAAGAGACACGTCAGCTGGATTTAGCACTTATGTGAAGGAGAAAGGGCGAGCAGCCCTGCCTTGTCCTGGTGACACCCCCTCCAAATCTCTTCAAAGCAGCCACAACGCCCAAGCCCTCCTTGCTGACAATCAGGCACTTTGCATAACAAAGAGTGGGTTCAGTGCTCGCACACAGGGCCAGTGTTGTATGGGGCGGGGTATCCAAGTGAGCGTGGCTCCGGAGATTGCCAAACAATGTATCCCACAAGCTACCATGGGTGATGCAGGATAGCGTACAACACTGGGACAACATTTGTTAGGGCTCCTGGGGGCCAATTTCAATCTGAATGTGCCCCGCTTGCTTACAGGTGTGGGGGATGAGGGGTGGACAGTGTGTAGCACCCTTGGGTTCTGTAAATACAAATGTTCCTTGATCTCAAGGAGCAGGCAGCAAAAGTGGAGCTAAAACACTAAACGGACACTTTAAAAAGTGCATAATTGCTGTCCGCAAGATGTTAACTAGGATGAAACCAGAACACTTTTTGATCATGCATCTTGAAGCGTAAATGTTCACTGATGCCAAGTGTAATTAGAAAAGGAACACATATCTTTGTGAATAAACAATTATTTATTATTAAAATTTAAGAAAAGTCGAAGGGGACACCCGGATTTGAACCAGGGACCTCTTGATCTGCAGTCAAATGCTCTACCACTGAGCTATATCCCCGTGCTTTTAGGGAATCTTCTGATACTTTTCAGGCTGTCGATTCTGCACTGGTCAAGCTTTCAACGTTAATGATCCTGGAAGAGACACGTCAGCTGGATTTAGCACTTATGTGAAGGAGAAAGGGCGAGCAGCCCTGCCTTGTCCTGGTGACACCCCCTCCAAATCTCTTCAAAGCAGCCACAACGCCCAAGCCCTCCTTGCTGACAATCAGGCACTTTGCATAACAAAGAGCGGGTTCAGTGCTCGCACACAGGGCCGGTGTTGTATGGGGCGGGGTATCCAAGTGAGCGTGGCTCCGGAGATTGCCAAACAGTGTATCCCACAAGCTACCATGGGTGATGCAGGATAGCGTACAACACTGGGACAACATTTGTTAGGGCTCCTGGGGGCCAATTTCAATCTGAATGTGCCCCGCTTGCTTACAGGTGTGGGGGATGAGGGGTGGACAGTGTGTAGCACCCTTGGGTTCTGTAAATACAAATGTTCCTTGATCTCAAGGAGCAGGCAGCAAAAGTGGAGCTAAAACACTAAACGGACACTTTAAAAAGTGCATAATTGCTGTCCGCAAGATGTTAACTAGGATGAAACCAGAACACTTTTTGATCATGCATCTTGAAGCGTAAATGTTCACTGATGCCAAGTGTAATTAGAAAAGGAACACATATCTTTGTGAATAAACAATTATTTATTATTAAAATTTAAGAAAAGTAGAAGGGGACACCCGGATTTGAACCAGGGACTTCTTGATCTGCAGTCAAATGCTCTACCACTGAGCTATATCCCCGTGCTTTTAGCGAATCTTCTGATACTTTTCAGGCTGTCGATTCTGCACTGGTCAAGCATTCAACGTTAATGATCCTGGAAGAGACACGTCAGCTGGATTTTGCACTTATGTGAAGGAGAAAGGGCGAGCAGCCCTGCCTTGTCCTGGTGACACCCCCTCCAAATCTCTTCAAAGCCACAACACCCAAGCCCTCCTTGCTGACAATCAGGCACTTTGCATAACAAAGAGCAGCTTTAGTGCTCGCTCACAGGGCCGGTGTTGTATGGGGCGGGGTATCCAAGTGAGCGTGGCTCCGGAGATTTCCAAACAATGTATCCCACAAGCTACCATGGGGATGCAGGATAGCATACAACACCGGGACAACATTTGTTAGGGCTCCTGGGGGCCAATTTCAATCTGAATGTGCCCCGCTTGCTTACAGGTGTGGGGGGTGAGGGGTGGACAGTGTGTAGCACCCTTGGGTTCTGTAAATACAAATGTTCCTTGATCTCAAGGAGCAGGCAGCAAAAGTGGAGCTAAAACACTAAACGGACACTTTAAAAAGTGCATAATTGCTGTTAGCAATATGTTAACTAGGATGAAACCAGAACACTTTTTGATCATGCATCTTGAAGCGTAAATGTTCACTGATGCCAAGTGTAATTAGAAAAGGAACACATATCTTTGTGAATAAACAATTATTTATTATTAAAATTTAAGAAAAGTCGAAGGGGACACCCGGATTTGAACCAGGGACCTCTTGATCTGCAGTCAAATGCTCTACCACTGATCTATATCCCCGTGCTTTTAGCGAATCTTCTGATACTTTTCAGGCTGTCGATTCTGCACTGGTCAAGCATTCAACGTTAATGATCCTGGAAGAGACACGTCAGCTGGATTTTGCACTTATGTGAAGGAGAAAGGGCGAGCAGCCCTGCCTTGTCCTGGTGACACCCCCTCCAAATCTCTTCAAAGCCACAACACCCAAGCCCTCCTTGCTGACAATCAGGCACTTTGCATAACAAAGAGCAGCTTTAGTGCTCGCTCACAGGGCCGGTGTTGTATGGGGCGGGGTATCCAAGTGAGCGTGGCTCCGGAGATTTCCAAACAATGTATCCCACAAGCTACCATGGGGATGCAGGATAGCATAAAACACCGGGACAACATTTGTTAGGGCTCCTGGGGGCCAATTTCAATCTGAATGTGCCCCGCTTGCTTACAGGTGTGGGGGGTGAGGGGTGGACAGTGTGTAGCACCCTTGGGTTCTGTAAATACAAATGTTCCTTGATCTCAAGGAGCAGGCAGCAAAAGTGGAGCTAAAACACTAAACGGACACTTTAAAAAGTGCATAATTGCTGTCCGCAAGATGTTAACTAGGATGAAACCAGAACACTTTTTGATCATGCATCTTGAAGCGTAAATGTTCACTGATGCCAAGTGTAATTAGAAAAGGAACACATATCTTTGTGAATAAACAATTATTTATTATTAAAATTTAAGAAAAGTCGAAGGGGACACCCGGATTTGAACCAGGGACCTCTTGATCTGCAGTCAAATGCTCTACCACTGAGCTATATCCCCGTGCTTTTAGCGAATCTTCTGATACTTTTCAGGCTGCCGATTCTGCACTGGTCAAGCATTCAACTTTAATGATCCTGGAAGAGACACGTCAGCTGGATTTTGCACTTATGTGAAGGAGAAAGGGCGAGCAGCCCTGCCTTGTCCTGGTGACGCCCCCTCCAAATCTCTTCAAAGCCACAACACCCAAGCCCTCCTTGCTGACAATCAGGCACTTTGCATAACAAAGAGCAGCTTTAGTGCTCGCTCACAGGGCCGGTGTTGTATGGGGCGGGGTATCCAAGTGAGCGTGGCTCCGGAGATTTCCAAACAATGTATCCCACAAGCTACCATGGGGATGCAGGATAGCATAAAACACCGGGACAACATTTGTTAGGGCTCCTGGGGGCCAATTTCAATCTGAATGTGCCCCGCTTGCTTACAGGTGTGGGGGATGAGGGGTGGACAGTGTGTAGCACCCTTGGGTTCTGTAAATACAAATGTTCCTTGATCTCAAGGAGCAGGCAGCAAAAGTGGAGCTAAAACACTAAACGGACACTTTAAAAAGTGCATAATTGCTGTTAGCAATATGTTAACTAGGATGAAACCAGAACACTTTTTGATCATGCATCTTGAAGGGTAAATGTTCACTGATGCCAAGTGTAATTAGAAAAGGAACACATATCTTTGTGAATAAACAATTATTTATTATTAAAATTTAAGAAAAGTAGAAGGGGACACCCGGATTTGAACCAGGGACCTCTTGATCTGCAGTCAAATGCTCTACCACTGAGCTATATCCCCGTGCTTTTAGCGAATCTTCTGATACTTTTCAGGCTGTCGATTCTGCGCTGGTCAAGCATTCAACGTTAATGATCCTGGAAGAGACACGTCAGCTGGATTTTGCACTTATGTGAAGGAGAAAGGGCGAGCAGCCCTGCCTTGTCCTGGTGACACCCCCTCCAAATCTCTTCAAAGCCACAACACCCAAGCCCTCCTTGCTGACAATCAGGCACTTTGCATAACAAAGAGCAGCTTTAGTGCTCGCTCACAGGGCCGGTGTTGTATGGGGCGGGGTATCCAAGTGAGCGTGGCTCCGGAGATTTCCAAACAATGTATCCCACAAGCTACCATGGGGATGCAGGATAGCATACAACACCGGGACAACATTTGTTAGGGCTCCAGGGGGCCAATTTCAATCTGAATGTGCCCCGCTTGCTTACAGGTGTGGGGGGTGAGGGGTGGACAGTGTGTAGCACCCTTGGGTTCTGTAAATACAAATGTTCCTTGATCTCAAGGAGCAGGCAGCAAAAGTGGAGCTAAAACACTAAACGGACACTTTAAAAAGTGCATAATTGCTGTTAGCAATATGTTAACTAGGATGAAACCAGAACACTTTTTGATCATGCATCTTGAAGGGTAAATGTTCACTGATGCCAAGTGTAATTAGAAAAGGAACACATATCTTTGTGAATAAACAATTATTTATTATTAAAATTTAAGAAAAGTAGAAGGGGACACCCGGATTTGAACCAGGGACCTCTTGATCTGCAGTCAAATGCTCTACCACTGAGCTATATCCCCGTGCTTTTATGGAATCTTCTGATACTTTTCAGGCTGTCGATTCTGCGCTGGTCAAGCATTCAACTTTAATGATCCTGGAAGAGACACGTCAGCTGGATTTAGCACTTATGTGAAGGAGAAAGGGCGAGCAGCCCTGCCTTGTCCTGGTGACACCCCCTCCAAATCTCTTCAAAGCAGCCACAACGCCCAAGCCCTCCTTGCTGACAATCAGACACTTTGCATAACAAAGAGCTGCTTTAGTGCTCGCTCACAGGGCCGGTGTTGTATGGGGCGGGGTATCCAAGTGAGCGTGGCTCCGGAGATTTCCAAACAATGTATCCCACAAGCTACCATGGGGATGCAGGATAGCATACAACACCGGGACAACATTTGTTAGGGCTCCTGGGGGCCAATTTCAATCTGAATGTGCCCCGCTTGCTTACAGGTGTGGGGGGTGAGGGGTGGACAGTGTGTAGCACCCTTGGGTTCTGTAAATACAAATGTTCCTTGATCTCAAGGAGCAGGCAGCAAAAGTGGAGCTAAAACACTAAACGGACACTTTAAAAAGTGCATAATTGCTGTTAGCAATATGTTAACTAGGATGAAACCAGAACACTTTTTGATCATGCATCTTGAAGCGTAAATGTTCACTGATGCCAAGTGTAATTAGAAAAGGAACACATATCTTTGTGAATAAACAATTATTTATTATTAAAATTTAAGAAAAGTCGAAGGGGACACCCGGATTTGAACCAGGGACCTCTTGATCTGCAGTCAAATGCTCTACCACTGATCTATATCCCCGTGCTTTTAGCGAATCTTCTGATACTTTTCAGGCTGTCGATTCTGCACTGGTCAAGCATTCAACGTTAATGATCCTGGAAGAGACACGTCAGCTGGATTTTGCACTTATGTGAAGGAGAAAGGGCGAGCAGCCCTGCCTTGTCCTGGTGACACCCCCTCCAAATCTCTTCAAAGCCACAACACCCAAGCCCTCCTTGCTGACAATCAGGCACTTTGCATAACAAAGAGCAGCTTTAGTGCTCGCTCACAGGGCCGGTGTTGTATGGGGCGGGGTATCCAAGTGAGCGTGGCTCCGGAGATTTCCAAACAATGTATCCCACAAGCTACCATGGGGATGCAGGATAGCATAAAACACCGGGACAACATTTGTTAGGGCTCCTGGGGGCCAATTTCAATCTGAATGTGCCCCGCTTGCTTACAGGTGTGGGGGGTGAGGGGTGGACAGTGTGTAGCACCCTTGGGTTCTGTAAATACAAATGTTCCTTGATCTCAAGGAGCAGGCAGCAAAAGTGGAGCTAAAACACTAAACGGACACTTTAAAAAGTGCATAATTGCTGTCCGCAAGATGTTAACTAGGATGAAACCAGAACACTTTTTGATCATGCATCTTGAAGGGTAAATGTTCACTGATGCCAAGTGTAATTAGAAAAGGAACACATATCTTTGTGAATAAACAATTATTTATTATTAAAATTTAAGAAAAGTCGAAGGGGACACCCGGATTTGAACCAGGGACCTCTTGATCTGCAGTCAAATGCTCTACCACTGAGCTATATCCCCGTGCTTTTAGCGAATCTTCTGATACTTTTCAGGCTGTCGATTCTGCGCTGGTCAAGCATTCAACGTTAATGATCCTGGAAGAGACACGTCAGCTGGATTTTGCACTTATGTGAAGGAGAAAGGGCGAGCAGCCCTGCCTTGTCCTGGTGACACCCCCTCCAAATCTCTTCAAAGCAGCCACAATGCCCAAGCCCTCCTTGCTGACAATCAGGCACTTTGCATAACAAAGAGCAGCTTTAGTGCTCGCTCAAAGGGCCGGTGTTGTATGGGGCGGGGTATCCAAGTGAGCGTGGCTCCGGAGATTTCCAAACAATGTATCCCACAAGCTACCATGGGGATGCAGGATAGCATAAAACACCGGGACAACATTTGTTAGGGCTCCTGGGGGCCAATTTCAATCTGAATGTGCCCCGCTTGCTTACAGGTGTGGGGGGTGAGGGGTGGGCAGTGTGTAGCACCCTTGGGTTCTGTAAATACAAATGTTCCTTGATCTCAAGGAGCAGGCAGCAAAAGTGGAGCTAAAACACTAAACGGACACTTTAAAAAGTGCATAATTGCTGTCCGCAAGATGTTAACTAGGATGAAACCAGAACACTTTTTGATCATGCATCTTGAAGCGTAAATGTTCACTGATGCCAAGTGTAATTAGAAAAGGAACACATATCTTTGTGAATAAACAATTATTTATTATTAAAATTTAAGAAAAGTCGAAGGGGACACGCAGATTTGAACCAGGGACCTCTTGATCTGCAGTCAAATGCTCTACCACTGAGCTATATCCCCGTGCTTTTAGCGAATCTTCTGATACTTTTCAGGCTGTCGATTCTGCGCTGGTCAAGCATTCAACGTTAATGATCCTGGAAGAGACACGTCAGCTGGATTTTGCACTTATGTGAAGGAGAAAGGGCGAGCAGCCCTGCCTTGTCCTGGTGACACCCCCTCCAAATCTCTTCAAAGCAGCCACAACGCCCAAGCCCTCCTTGCTGACAATCAGGCACTTTGCATAACAAAGAGCGGGTTCAGTGCTCGCACACGGTGTTGTATGGGGCGGGGTATCCAAGTGAGCTTGGCTCCGGAGATTGCCAAACAGTGTATCCCACAAGCTACCATGGGTGATGCAGGATAGCGTACAACACTGGGACAACATTTGTTAGGGCTCCTGGGGGCCAATTTCAATCTGAATGTGCCCCGCTTGCTTACAGGTGTGGGGGATGAGGGGTGGACAGTGTGTAGCACCCTTGGGTTCTGTAAATACAAATGTTCCTTGATCTCAAGGAGCAGGCAGCAAAAGTGGAGCTAAAACACTAAACGGACACTTTAAAAAGTGCATAATTGCTGTCCGCAAGATGTTAACTAGGATGAAACCAGAACACTTTTTGATCATGCATCTTGAAGCGTAAATGTTCACTGATGCCAAGTGTAATTAGAAAAGGAACACATATCTTTGTGAATAAACAATTATTTATTATTAAAATTTAAGAAAAGTCGGAGGGGACACCGGGATTTGAACCAGGGACCTCTTGATCTGCAGTCAAATGCTCTACCACTGAGCTATATCCCCGTGCTTTTAGCGAATCTTCTGATACTTTTCAGGCTGTCGATTCTGCACTGGTCAAGCATTCAACGTTAATGATCCTGGAAGAGACACGTCAGCTGGATTTTGCACTTATGTGAAGGAGAAAGGGCGAGCAGCCCTGCCTTGTCCTGGTGACACCCCCTCCAAATCTCTTCAAAGCCACAACACCCAAGCCCTCCTTGCTGACAATCAGGCACTTTGCATAACAAAGAGCAGCTTTAGTGCTCGCTCACAGGGCCGGTGTTGTATGGGGCGGGGTATCCAAGTGAGCGTGGCTCCGGAGATTTCCAAACAATGTATCCCACAAGCTACCATGGGGATGCAGGATAGCATAACACACCGGGACAACATTTGTTAGGGCTCCTGGGGGCCAATTTCAATCTGAATGTGCCCCGCTTGCTTACAGGTGTGGGGGGTGAGGGGTGGACAGTGTGTAGCACCCTTGGGTTCTGTAAATACAAATGTTCCTTGATCTCAAGGAGCAGGCAGCAAAAGTGGAGCTAAAACACTAAACGGACACTTTAAAAAGTGCATAATTGCTGTCCGCAAGATGTTAACTAGGATGAAACCAGAACACTTTTTGATCATGCATCTTGAAGCGTAAATGTTCACTGATGCCAAGTGTAATTAGAAAAGGAACACATATCTTTGTGAATAAACAATTATTTATTATTAAAATTTAAGAAAAGTCGAAGGGGACACCCGGATTTGAACCAGGGACCTCTTGATCTGCAGTCAAATGCTCTACCACTGAGCTATATCACCGTGCTTTTAGGGAATCTTCTGATACTTTTCAGGCTGTCGATTCTGCGCTGGTCAAGCATTCAACGTTAATGATCCTGGAAGAGACACGTCAGCTGGATTTAGCACTTATGTGAAGGAGAAAGGGCGAGCAGCCCTGCCTTGTCCTGGTGACACCCCCTCCAAATCTCTTCAAAGCAGCCACAACGCCCAAGCCCTCCTTGCTGACAATCAGGCACTTTGCATAACAAAGAGCGGGTTCAGTGCTCGCACACAGGGCCGGTGTTGTATGGGGCGGGGTATCCAAGTGAGCGTGGCTCCGGAGATTGCCAAACAGTGTATCCCACAAGCTACCATGGGTGATGCAGGATAGCGTACAACACTGGGACAACATTTGTTAGGGCTCCTGGGGGCCAATTTCAATCTGAATGTGCCCCGCTTGCTTACAGGTGTGGGGGATGAGGGGTGGACAGTGTGTAGCACCCTTGGGTTCTGTAAATACAAATGTTCCTTGATCTCAAGGAGCAGGCAGCAAAAGTGGAGCTAAAACACTAAACGGACACTTTAAAAAGTGCATAATTGCTGTCCGCAAGATGTTAACTAGGATGAAACCAGAACACTTTTTGATCATGCATCTTGAAGCGTAAATGTTCACTGATGCCAAGTGTAATTAGAAAAGGAACACATATCTTTGTGAATAAACAATTATTTATTATTAAAATTTAAGAAAAGTCGAAGGGGACACCCGGATTTGAACCAGGGACCTCTTGATCTGCAGTCAAATGCTCTACCACTGAGCTATATCCCCGTGCTTTTAGCGAATCTTCTGATACTTTTCAGGCTGTCGATTCTGCACTGGTCAAGCATTCAACGTTAATGATCCTGGAAGAGACACGTCAGCTGGATTTTGCACTTATGTGAAGGAGAAAGGGCGAGCAGCCCTGCCTTGTCCTGGTGACACCCCCTCCAAATCTCTTCAAAGCCACAACACCCAAGCCCTCCTTGCTGACAATCAGGCACTTTGCATAACAAAGAGCAGCTTTAGTGCTCGCTCACAGGGCCGGTGTTGTATGGGGCGGGGTATCCAAGTGAGCGTGGCTCCGGAGATTTCCAAACAATGTATCCCACAAGCTACCATGGGGATGCAGGATAGCATACAACACCGGGACAACATTTGTTAGGGCTCCTGGGGGCCAATTTCAATCTGAATGTGCCCCGCTTGCTTACAGGTGTGGGGGGTGAGGGGTGGACAGTATGTAGCACCCTTGGGTTCTGTAAATACAAATGTTCCTTGATCTCAAGGAGCAGGCAGCAAAAGTGGAGCTAAAACACTAAACGGACACTTTAAAAAGTGCATAATTGCTGTTAGCAATATGTTAACTAGGATGAAACCAGAACACTTTTTGATCATGCATCTTGAAGGGTAAATGTTCACTGATGCCAAGTGTAATTAGAAAAGGAACACATATCTTTGTGAATAAACAATTATTTATTATTAAAATTTAAGAAAAGTAGAAGGGGACACCCGGATTTGAACCAGGGACCTCTTGATCTGCAGTCAAATGCTCTACCACTGAGCTATATCCCCGTGCTTTTATGGAATCTTCTGATACTTTTCAGGCTGACGATTCTGCGCTGGTCAAGCATTCAACTTTAATGATCCTGGAAGAGACACGTCAGCTGGATTTAGCACTTATGTGAAGGAGAAAGGGTGAGCAGCCCTGCCTTGTCCTGGTGACACCCCCTCCAAATCTCTTCAAAGCAGCCACAACGCCCAAGCCCTCCTTGCTGACAATCAGGCACTTTGCATAACAAAGAGCGGGTTCAGTGCTCGCACACAGGGCCGGTGTTGTATGGGGCGGGGTATCCAAGTGAGCGTGGCTCCGGAGATTGCCAAACAATGTATCCCACAAGCTACCATGGGTGATGCAGGATAGCGTACAACACTGGGACAACATTTGTTAGGGCTCCTGGGGGCCAATTTCAATCTGAATGTGCCCCGCTTGCTTACAGGTGTGGGGGATGAGGGGTGGACAGTGTGTAGCACCCTTGGGTTCTGTAAATACAAATGTTCCTTGATCTCAAGGAGCAGGCAGCAAAAGTGGAGCTAAAACACTAAACGGACACTTTAAAAAGTGCATAATTGCTGTCCGCAAGATGTTAACTAGGATGAAACCAGAACACTTTTTGATCATGCATCTTGAAGCGTAAATGTTCACTGATGCCAAGTGTAATTAGAAAAGGAACACATATCTTTGTGAATAAACAATTATTTATTATTAAAATTTAAGAAAAGTCGGAGGGGACACCCGGATTTGAACCAGGGACCTCTTGATCTGCAGTCAAATGCTCTACCACTGAGCTATATCCCCGTGCTTTTAGGGAATCTTCTGATACTTTTCAGGCTGTCGATTCTGCGCTGGTCAAGCATTCAACATTAATGATCCTGGAAGAGACACGTCAGCTGGATTTAGCACTTATGTGAAGGAGAAAGGGCGAGCAGCCCTGCCTTGTCCTGGTGACACCCCCTCCAAATCTCTTCAAAGCAGCCACAACGCCCAAGCCCTCCTTGCTGACAATCAGGCACTTTGCATAACAAAGAGCGGGTTCAGTGCTCGCACACAGGGCCGGTGTTGTATGGGGCGGGGTATCCAAGTGAGCGTGGCTCCGGAGATTGCCAAACAATGTATCCCACAAGCTACCATGGGTGATGCAGGATAGCGTACAACACTGGGACAACATTTGTTAGGGCTCCTGGGGGCCAATTTCAATCTGAATGTGCCCCGCTTGCTTACAGGTGTGGGGGATGAGGGGTGGACAGTGTGTAGCACCCTTGGGTTCTGTAAATACAAATGTTCCTTGATCTCAAGGAGCAGGCAGCAAAAGTGGAGCTAAAACACTAAACGGACACTTTAAAAAGTGCATAATTGCTGTTAGCAATATGTTAACTAGGATGAAACCGGAACACTTTTTGATCATGCATCTTGAAGCGTAAATGTTCACTGATGCCAAGTGTAATTAGAAAAGGAACACATATCTTTGTGAATAAACAATTATTTAATATTAAAATTTAAGAAAAGTCGAAGGGGACACCCGGATTTGAACCAGGGACCTCTTGATCTGCAGTCAAATGCTCTACCACTGAGCTATATCCCCGTGCTTTTAGCTAATCTTCTGATACTTTTCAGGCTGTCGATTCTGCACTGGTCAAGCATTCAACGTTAATGATCCTGGAAGAGACACGTCAGCTGGATTTTGCACTTATGTGAAGGAGAAAGGGCGAGCAGCCCTGCCTTGTCCTGGTGACACCCCCTCCAAATCTCTTCAAAGCCACAACACCCAAGCCCTCCTTGCTGACAATCAGGCACTTTGCATAACAAAGAGCAGCTTTAGTGCTCGCTCACAGGGCCGGTGTTGTATGGGGCGGGGTATCCAAGTGAGCGTGGCTCCGGAGATTTCCAAACAATGTATCCCACAAGCTACCATGGGGATGCAGGATAGCATAAAACACCGGGACAACATTTGTTAGGGCTCCTGGGGGCCAATTTCAATCTGAATGTGCCCCGCTTGCTTACAGGTGTCGGGGGTGAGGGGTGGACAGTGTGTAGCACCCTTGGGTTCTGTAAATACAAATGTTCCTTGATCTCAAGGAGCAGGCAGCAAAAGTGGAGCTAAAACACTAAACGGACACTTTAAAAAGTGCATAATTGCTGTCCGCAAGATGTTAACTAGGATGAAACCAGAACACTTTTTGATCATGCATCTTGAAGCGTAAATGTTCACTGATGCCAAGTGTAATTAGAAAAGGAACACATATCTTTGTGAATAAACAATTATTTATTATTAAAATTTAAGAAAAGTCGAAGGGGACACCCGGATTTGAACCAGGGACCTCTTGATCTGCAGTCAAATGCTCTACCACTGAGCTATATCCCCGTGCTTTTAGGGAATCTTCTGATACTTTTCAGGCTGACGATTCTGCGCTGGTCAAGCATTCAACGTTAATGATCCTGGAAGAGACACGTCAGCTGGATTTAGCACTTATGTGAAGGAGAAAGGGCGAGCAGCCCTGCCTTGTCCTGGTGACACCCCCTCCAAATCTCTTCAAAGCAGCCACAACGCCCAAGCCCTCCTTGCTGACAATCAGGCACTTTGCATAACAAAGAGCGGGTTCAGTGCTCGCACACAGGGCCGGTGTTGTATGGGGCGGGGTATCCAAGTGAGCGTGGCTCCGGAGATTGCCAAACAGTGTATCCCACAAGCTACCATGGGTGATGCAGGATAGCGTACAACACTGGGACAACATTTGTTAGGGCTCCTGGGGGCCAATTTCAATCTGAATGTGCCCCGCTTGCTTACAGGTGTGGGGGATGAGGGGTGGACAGTGTGTAGCACCCTTGGGTTCTGTAAATACAAATGTTCCTTGATCTCAAGGAGCAGGCAGCAAAAGTGGAGCTAAAACACTAAACAGACACTTTAAAAAGTGCATAATTGCTGTCCGCAAGATGTTAACTAGGATGAAACCAGAACACTTTTTGATCATGCATCTTGAAGCGTAAATGTTCACTGATGCCAAGTGTAATTAGAAAAGGAACACATATCTTTGTGAATAAACAATTATTTATTATTAAAATTTAAGAAAAGTCGAAGGGGACACCCGGATTTGAACCAGGGACCTCTTGATCTGCAGTCAAATGCTCTACCACTGAGCTATATCCCCGTGCTTTTAGCGAATCTTCTGATACTTTTCAGGCTGTCGATTCTGCACTGGTCAAGCATTCAACGTTAATGATCCTGGAAGAGACACGTCAGCTGGATTTTGCACTTATGTGAAGGAGAAAGGGCGAGCAGCCCTGCCTTGTCCTGGTGACACCCCCTCCAAATCTCTTCAAAGCCACAACACCCAAGCCCTCCTTGCTGACAATCAGGCACTTTGCATAACAAAGAGCAGCTTTAGTGCTCGCTCACAGGGCCGGTGTTGTATGGGGCGGGGTATCCAAGTGAGCGTGGCTCCGGAGATTGCCAAACAATGTATCCCACAAGCTACCATGGGTGATGCAGGATAGCGTACAACACTGGGACAACATTTGTTAGGGCTCCTGGGGGCCAATTTCAATCTGAATGTGCCCCGCTTGCTTACAGGTGTGGGGGATGAGGGGTGGGCAGTGTGTAGCACCCTTGGGTTCTGTAAATACAAATGTTCCTTGATCTCAAGGAGCAGGCAGCAAAAGTGGAGCTAAAACACTAAACGGACACTTTAAAAAGTGCATAATTGCTGTCCGCAAGATGTTAACTAGGATGAAACCGGAACACTTTTTGATCATGCATCTTGAAGCGTAAATGTTCACTGATGCCAAGTGTAATTAGAAAAGGAACACATATCTTTGTGAATAAACAATTATTTATTATTAAAATTTAAGAAAAGTCGAAGGGGACACCCGGATTTGAACCAGGGACCTCTTGATCTGCAGTCAAATGCTCTACCACTGAGCTATATCCCCGTGCTTTTAGCTGATCTTCTGATACTTTTCAGGCTTCCGATTCTGCACTGGTCAAGCATTCAACGTTAATGATCCTGGAAGAGACACGTCAGCTGGATTTTGCACTTATGTGAAGGAGAAAGGGCGAGCAGCCCTGCCTTGTCCTGGTGACACCCCCTCCAAATCTCTTCAAAGCAGCCACAACGCCCAAGCCCTCCTTGCTGACAATCAGGCACTTTGCATAACAAAGAGCGGGTTCAGTGCTCGCACACAGGGCCGGTGTTGTATGGGGCGGGGTATCCAAGTGAGCGTGGCTCCGGAGATTGCCAAACAGTGTATCCCACAAGCTACCATGGGTGATGCAGGATAGCGTACAACACTGGGACAACATTTGTTAGGGCTCCTGGGGGCCAATTTCAATCTGAATGTGCCCCGCTTGCTTACAGGTGTGGGGGATGAGGGGTGGACAGTGTGTAGCACCCTTGGGTTCTGTAAATACAAATGTTCCTTGATCTCAAGGAGCAGGCAGCAAAAGTGGAGCTAAAACACTAAACAGACACTTTAAAAAGTGCATAATTGCTGTCCGCAAGATGTTAACTAGGATGAAACCAGAACACTTTTTGATCATGCATCTTGAAGCGTAAATGTTCACTGATGCCAAGTGTAATTAGAAAAGGAACACATATCTTTGTGAATAAACAATTATTTATTATTAAAATTTAAGAAAAGTCGAAGGGGACACCCGGATTTGAACCAGGGACCTCTTGATCTGCAGTCAAATGCTCTACCACTGAGCTATATCCCCGTGCTTTTAGCGAATCTTCTGATACTTTTCAGGCTGTCGATTCTGCACTGGTCAAGCATTCAACGTTAATGATCCTGGAAGAGACACGTCAGCTGGATTTTGCACTTATGTGAAGGAGAAAGGGCGAGCAGCCCTGCCTTGTCCTGGTGACACCCCCTCCAAATCTCTTCAAAGCCACAACACCCAAGCCCTCCTTGCTGACAATCAGGCACTTTGCATAACAAAGAGCAGCTTTAGTGCTCGCTCACAGGGCCGGTGTTGTATGGGGCGGGGTATCCAAGTGAGCGTGGCTCCGGAGATTGCCAAACAATGTATCCCACAAGCTACCATGGGTGATGCAGGATAGCGTACAACACTGGGACAACATTTGTTAGGGCTCCTGGGGGCCAATTTCAATCTGAATGTGCCCCGCTTGCTTACAGGTGTGGGGGATGAGGGGTGGACAGTGTGTAGCACCCTTGGGTTCTGTAAATACAAATGTTCCTTGATCTCAAGGAGCAGGCAGCAAAAGTGGAGCTAAAACACTAAACGGACACTTTAAAAAGTGCATAATTGCTGTCCGCAAGATGTTAACTAGGATGAAACCGGAACACTTTTTGATCATGCATCTTGAAGCGTAAATGTTCACTGATGCCAAGTGTAATTAGAAAAGGAACACATATCTTTGTGAATAAACAATTATTTATTATTAAAATTTAAGAAAAGTCGAAGGGGACACCCGGATTTGAACCAGGGACCTCTTGATCTGCAGTCAAATGCTCTACCACTGAGCTATATCCCCGTGCTTTTGGGGAATCTTCTGATACTTTTCAGGCTGTCGATTCTGCGCTGGTCAAGCATTCAACGTTAATGATCCTGGAAGAGACACGTCAGCTGGATTTTGCACTTATGTGAAGGAGAAAGGGCGAGCAGCCCTGCCTTGTCCTGGTGACACCCCCTCCAAATCTCTTCAAAGCCACAACACCCAAGCCCTCCTTGCTGACAATCAGGCACTTTGCATAACAAAGAGCAGCTTTAGTGCTCGCTCACAGGGCCGGTGTTGTATGGGGCGGGGTATCCAAGTGAGCGTGGCTCCGGAGATTTCCAAACAATGTATCCCACAAGCTACCATGGGGATGCAGGATAGCATAAAACACCGGGACAACATTTGTTAGGGCTCCTGGGGGCCAATTTCAATCTGAATGTGCCCCGCTTGCTTACAGGTGTCGGGGGTGAGGGGTGGACAGTGTGTAGCACCCTTGGGTTCTGTAAATACAAATGTTCCTTGATCTCAAGGAGCAGGCAGCAAAAGTGGAGCTAAAACACTAAACGGACACTTTAAAAAGTGCATAATTGCTGTCCGCAAGATGTTAACTAGGATGAAACCAGAACACTTTTTGATCATGCATCTTGAAGCGTAAATGTTCACTGATGCCAAGTGTAATTAGAAAAGGAACACATATCTTTGTGAATAAACAATTATTTATTATTAAAATTTAAGAAAAGTCGAAGGGGACACCCGGATTTGAACCAGGGACCTCTTGATCTGCAGTCAAATGCTCTACCACTGAGCTATATCCCCGTGCTTTTAGGGAATCTTCTGATACTTTTCAGGCTGACGATTCTGCGCTGGTCAAGCATTCAACGTTAATGATCCTGGAAGAGACACGTCAGCTGGATTTAGCACTTATGTGAAGGAGAAAGGGCGAGCAGCCCTGCCTTGTCCTGGTGACACCCCCTCCAAATCTCTTCAAAGCAGCCACAACGCCCAAGCCCTCCTTGCTGACAATCAGGCACTTTGCATAACAAAGAGCGGGTTCAGTGCTCGCACACAGGGCCGGTGTTGTATGGGGCGGGGTATCCAAGTGAGCGTGGCTCCGGAGATTGCCAAACAGTGTATCCCACAAGCTACCATGGGTGATGCAGGATAGCGTACAACACTGGGACAACATTTGTTAGGGCTCCTGGGGGCCAATTTCAATCTGAATGTGCCCCGCTTGCTTACAGGTGTGGGGGATGAGGGGTGGACAGTGTGTAGCACCCTTGGGTTCTGTAAATACAAATGTTCCTTGATCTCAAGGAGCAGGCAGCAAAAGTGGAGCTAAAACACTAAACAGACACTTTAAAAAGTGCATAATTGCTGTCCGCAAGATGTTAACTAGGATGAAACCAGAACACTTTTTGATCATGCATCTTGAAGCGTAAATGTTCACTGATGCCAAGTGTAATTAGAAAAGGAACACATATCTTTGTGAATAAACAATTATTTATTATTAAAATTTAAGAAAAGTCGAAGGGGACACCCGGATTTGAACCAGGGACCTCTTGATCTGCAGTCAAATGCTCTACCACTGAGCTATATCCCCGTGCTTTTAGCGAATCTTCTGATACTTTTCAGGCTGTCGATTCTGCACTGGTCAAGCATTCAACGTTAATGATCCTGGAAGAGACACGTCAGCTGGATTTTGCACTTATGTGAAGGAGAAAGGGCGAGCAGCCCTGCCTTGTCCTGGTGACACCCCCTCCAAATCTCTTCAAAGCCACAACACCCAAGCCCTCCTTGCTGACAATCAGGCACTTTGCATAACAAAGAGCAGCTTTAGTGCTCGCTCACAGGGCCGGTGTTGTATGGGGTGGGGTATCCAAGTGAGCGTGGCTCCGGAGATTGCCAAACAATGTATCCCACAAGCTACCATGGGTGATGCAGGATAGCGTACAACACTGGGACAACATTTGTTAGGGCTCCTGGGGGCCAATTTCAATCTGAATGTGCCCCGCTTGCTTACAGGTGTGGGGGATGAGGGGTGGGCAGTGTGTAGCACCCTTGGGTTCTGTAAATACAAATGTTCCTTGATCTCAAGGAGCAGGCAGCAAAAGTGGAGCTAAAACACTAAACGGACACTTTAAAAAGTGCATAATTGCTGTCCGCAAGATGTTAACTAGGATGAAACCGGAACACTTTTTGATCATGCATCTTGAAGCGTAAATGTTCACTGATGCCAAGTGTAATTAGAAAAGGAACACATATCTTTGTGAATAAACAATTATTTATTATTAAAATTTAAGAAAAGTCGAAGGGGACACCCGGATTTGAACCAGGGACCTCTTGATCTGCAGTCAAATGCTCTACCACTGAGCTATATCCCCGTGCTTTTAGCTGATCTTCTGATACTTTTCAGGCTTCCGATTCTGCACTGGTCAAGCATTCAACGTTAATGATCCTGGAAGAGACACGTCAGCTGGATTTTGCACTTATGTGAAGGAGAAAGGGCGAGCAGCCCTGCCTTGTCCTGGTGACACCCCCTCCAAATCTCTTCAAAGCAGCCACAACGCCCAAGCCCTCCTTGCTGACAATCAGGCACTTTGCATAACAAAGAGCGGGTTCAGTGCTCGCACACAGGGCCGGTGTTGTATGGGGCGGGGTATCCAAGTGAGCGTGGCTCCGGAGATTGCCAAACAGTGTATCCCACAAGCTACCATGGGTGATGCAGGATAGCGTACAACACTGGGACAACATTTGTTAGGGCTCCTGGGGGCCAATTTCAATCTGAATGTGCCCCGCTTGCTTACAGGTGTGGGGGATGAGGGGTGGACAGTGTGTAGCACCCTTGGGTTCTGTAAATACAAATGTTCCTTGATCTCAAGGAGCAGGCAGCAAAAGTGGAGCTAAAACACTAAACAGACACTTTAAAAAGTGCATAATTGCTGTCCGCAAGATGTTAACTAGGATGAAACCAGAACACTTTTTGATCATGCATCTTGAAGCGTAAATGTTCACTGATGCCAAGTGTAATTAGAAAAGGAACACATATCTTTGTGAATAAACAATTATTTATTATTAAAATTTAAGAAAAGTCGAAGGGGACACCCGGATTTGAACCAGGGACCTCTTGATCTGCAGTCAAATGCTCTACCACTGAGCTATATCCCCGTGCTTTTAGCGAATCTTCTGATACTTTTCAGGCTGTCGATTCTGCACTGGTCAAGCATTCAACGTTAATGATCCTGGAAGAGACACGTCAGCTGGATTTTGCACTTATGTGAAGGAGAAAGGGCGAGCAGCCCTGCCTTGTCCTGGTGACACCCCCTCCAAATCTCTTCAAAGCCACAACACCCAAGCCCTCCTTGCTGACAATCAGGCACTTTGCATAACAAAGAGCAGCTTTAGTGCTCGCTCACAGGGCCGGTGTTGTATGGGGCGGGGTATCCAAGTGAGCGTGGCTCCGGAGATTGCCAAACAATGTATCCCACAAGCTACCATGGGTGATGCAGGATAGCGTACAACACTGGGACAACATTTGTTAGGGCTCCTGGGGGCCAATTTCAATCTGAATGTGCCCCGCTTGCTTACAGGTGTGGGGGATGAGGGGTGGACAGTGTGTAGCACCCTTGGGTTCTGTAAATACAAATGTTCCTTGATCTCAAGGAGCAGGCAGCAAAAGTGGAGCTAAAACACTAAACGGACACTTTAAAAAGTGCATAATTGCTGTCCGCAAGATGTTAACTAGGATGAAACCGGAACACTTTTTGATCATGCATCTTGAAGCGTAAATGTTCACTGATGCCAAGTGTAATTAGAAAAGGAACACATATCTTTGTGAATAAACAATTATTTATTATTAAAATTTAAGAAAAGTCGAAGGGGACACCCGGATTTGAACCAGGGACCTCTTGATCTGCAGTCAAATGCTCTACCACTGAGCTATATCCCCGTGCTTTTGGGGAATCTTCTGATACTTTTCAGGCTGTCGATTCTGCGCTGGTCAAGCATTCAACGTTAATGATCCTGGAAGAGACACGTCAGCTGGATTTTGCACTTATGTGAAGGAGAAAGGGCGAGCAGCCCTGCCTTGTCCTGGTGACACCCCCTCCAAATCTCTTCAAAGCCACAACACCCAAGCCCTCCTTGCTGACAATCAGGCACTTTGCATATCAAAGAGCAGCTTTAGTGCTCGCTCACAGGGCCGGTGTTGTATGGGGCGGGGTATCCAAGTGAGCGTGGCTCCGGAGATTTCCAAACAATGTATCCCACAAGCTACCATGGGGATGCAGGATAGCATAAAACACCGGGACAACATTTGTTAGGGCTCCTGGGGGCCAATTTCAATCTGAATGTGCCCCGCTTGCTTACAGGTGTGGGGGGTGAGGGGTGGACAGTGTGTAGCACCCTTGGGTTCTGTAAATACAAATGTTCCTTGATCTCAAGGAGCAGGCAGCAAAAGTGGAGCTAAAACACTAAACGGACACTTTAAAAAGTGCATAATTGCTGTCCGCAAGATGTTAACTAGGATGAAACCAGAACACTTTTTGATCATGCATCTTGAAGCGTAAATGTTCACTGATGCCAAGTGTAATTAGAAAAGGAACACATATCTTTGTGAATAAACAATTATTTATTATTAAAATTTAAGAAAAGTCGAAGGGGACACCCGGATTTGAACCAGGGACCTCTTGATCTGCAGTCAAATGCTCTACCACTGAGCTATATCCCCGTGCTTTTAGTGAATCTTCTGATACTTTTCAGACTGTCGATTCTGCACTGGTCAAGCATTCAACGTTAATGATCCTGGAAGAGACACGTCAGCTGGATTTTGCACTTATGTGAAGGAGAAAGGGCGAGCAGCCCTGCCTTGTCCTGGTGACACCCCCTCCAAATCTCTTCAAAGCCACAACACCCAAGCCCTCCTTGCTGACAATCAGGCACTTTGCATAACAAAGAGCAGCTTTAGTGCTCGCTCACAGGGCCGGTGTTGTATGGGGCGGGGTATCCAAGTGAGCGTGGCTCCGGAGATTTCCAAACAATGTATCCCACAAGCTACCATGGGGATGCAGGATAGCATACAACACCGGGACAACATTTGTTAGGGCTCCTGGGGGCCAATTTCAATCTGAATGTGCCCCGCTTGCTTACAGGTGTGGGGGGTGAGGGGTGGACAGTGTGTAGCACCCTTGGGTTCTGTAAATACAAATGTTCCTTGATCTCAAGGAGCAGGCAGCAAAAGTGGAGCTAAAACACTAAACGGACACTTTAAAAAGTGCATAATTGCTGTTAGCAATATGTTAACTAGGATGAAACCAGAACACTTTTTGATCATGCATCTTGAAGGGTAAATGTTCACTGATGCCAAGTGTAATTAGAAAAATTAAACATATCTTTGTGAATAAACAATTATTTATTATTAAAATTTAAGAAAAGTCGAAGGGGACACCCGGATTTGAACCAGGGACCTCTTGATCTGCAGTCAAATGCTCTACCACTGAGCTATATCCCCGTGCTTTTAGGGAATCTTCTGATACTTTTCAGGCTGTCGATTCTGCGCTGGTCAAGCATTCAACGGTAATGATCCTGGAAGAGACACGTCAGCTGGATTTAGCACTTATGTGAAGGAGAAAGGGCGAGCAGCCCTGCCTTGTCCTGGTGACACCCCCTCCAAATCTCTTCAAAGCAGCCACAACGCCCAAGCACTCCTTGCTGACAATCAGGCACTTTGCATAACAAAGAGCGGGTTCAGTGCTCGCACACAGGGCCGGTGTTGTATGGGGCGGGGTATCCAAGTGAGCGTGGCTCCGGAGATTGCCAAACAATGTATCCCACAAGCTACCATGGGTGATGCAGGATAGCGTACAACACTGGGACAACATTTGTTAGGGCTCCTGGGGGCCAATTTCAATCTGAATGTGCCCCGCTTGCTTACAGGTGTGGGGGATGAGGGGTGGACAGTGTGTAGCACCCTTGGGTTCTGTAAATACAAATGTTCCTTGATCTCAAGGAGCAGGCAGCAAAAGTGGAGCTAAAACACTAAACGGACACTTTAAAAAGTGCATAATTGCTGTTAGCAATATGTTAACTAGGATGAAACCAGAACACTTTTTGATCATGCATCTTGAAGGGTAAATGTTCACTGATGCCAAGTGTAATTAGAAAAGGAACACATATCTTTGTGAATAAACAATTATTTATTATTAAAATTTAAGAAAAGTAGAAGGGGACACCCGGATTTGAACCAGGGACCTCTTGATCTGCAGTCAAATGCTCTACCACTGAGCTATATCCCCGTGCTTTTAGCGAATCTTCTGATACTTTTCAGGCTGTCGATTCTGCGCTGGTCAAGCATTCAACGTTAATTATCCTGGAAGAGACACGTCAGCTGGATTTTGCACTTATGTGAAGGAGAAAGGGCGAGCAGCCCTGCCTTGTCCTGGTGACACCCCCTCCAAATCTCTTCAAAGCCACAACACCCAAGCCCTCCTTGCTGACAATCAGGCACTTTGCATAACAAAGAGCAGCTTTAGTGCTCGCTCACAGGGCCGGTGTTGTATGGGGCGGGGTATCCAAGTGAGCGTGGCTCCGGAGATTTCCAAACAATGTATCCCACAAGCTACCATGGGGATGCAGGATAGCATACAACACCGGGACAACATTTGTTAGGGCTCCAGGGGGCCAATTTCAATCTGAATGTGCCCCGCTTGCTTACAGGTGTGGGGGGTGAGGGGTGGACAGTGTGTAGCACCCTTGGGTTCTGTAAATACAAATGTTCCTTGATCTCAAGGAGCAGGCAGCAAAAGTGGAGCTAAAACACTAAACGGACACTTTAAAAAGTGCATAATTGCTGTTAGCAATATGTTAACTAGGATGAAACCAGAACACTTTTTGATCATGCATCTTGAAGGGTAAATGTTCACTGATGCCAAGTGTAATTAGAAAAGGAACACATATCTTTGTGAATAAACAATTATTTATTATTAAAATTTAAGAAAAGTAGAAGGGGACACCCGGATTTGAACCAGGGACCTCTTGATCTGCAGTCAAATGCTCTACCACTGAGCTATATCCCCGTGCTTTTATGGAATCTTCTGATACTTTTCAGGCTGTCGATTCTGCGCTGGTCAAGCATTCAACTTTAATGATCCTGGAAGAGACACGTCAGCTGGATTTAGCACTTATGTGAAGGAGAAAGGGCGAGCAGCCCTGCCTTGTCCTGGTGACACCCCCTCCAAATCTCTTCAAAGCAGCCACAACGCCCAAGCCCTCCTTGCTGACAATCAGACACTTTGCATAACAAAGAGCTGCTTTAGTGCTCGCTCACAGGGCCGGTGTTGTATGGGGCGGGGTATCCAAGTGAGCGTGGCTCCGGAGATTTCCAAACAATGTATCCCACAAGCTACCATGGGGATGCAGGATAGCATACAACACCGGGACAACATTTGTTAGGGCTCCTGGGGGCCAATTTCAATCTGAATGTGCCCCGCTTGCTTACAGGTGTGGGGGGTGAGGGGTGGACAGTGTGTAGCACCCTTGGGTTCTGTAAATACAAATGTTCCTTGATCTCAAGGAGCAGGCAGCAAAAGTGGAGCTAAAACACTAAACGGACACTTTAAAAAGTGCATAATTGCTGTTAGCAATATGTTAACTAGGATGAAACCAGAACACTTTTTGATCATGCATCTTGAAGGGTAAATGTTCACTGATGCCAAGTGTAATTAGAAAAGGAACACATATCTTTGTGAATAAACAATTATTTATTATTAAAATTTAAGAAAAGTAGAAGGGGACACCCAGATTTGAACCAGGGACCTCTTGATCTGCAGTCAAATGCTCTACCACTGAGCTATATCCCCGTGCTTTTAGGGCATCTTCTGATACTTTTCAGGCTGTCGATTCTGCGCTGGTCAAGCATTCAACGTTAATGATCCTGGAAGAGACACGTCAGCTGGATTTAGCACTTATGTGAAGGAGAAAGGGCGAGCAGCCCTGCCTTGTCCTGGTGACACCCCCTCCAAATCTCTTCAAAGCAGCCACAACGCCCAAGCCCTCCTTGCTGACAATCAGGCACTTTGCATAACAAAGAGTGGGTTCAGTGCTCGCACACAGGGCCAGTGTTGTATGGGGCGGGGTATCCAAGTGAGCGTGGCTCCGGAGATTGCCAAACAATGTATCCCACAAGCTACCATGGGTGATGCAGGATAGCGTACAACACTGGGACAACATTTGTTAGGGCTCCTGGGGGCCAATTTCAATCTGAATGTGCCCCGCTTGCTTACAGGTGTGGGGGATGAGGGGTGGACAGTGTGTAGCACCCTTGGGTTCTGTAAATACAAATGTTCCTTGATCTCAAGGAGCAGGCAGCAAAAGTGGAGCTAAAACACTAAACGGACACTTTAAAAAGTGCATAATTGCTGTCCGCAAGATGTTAACTAGGATGAAACCAGAACACTTTTTGATCATGCATCTTGAAGCGTAAATGTTCACTGATGCCAAGTGTAATTAGAAAAGGAACACATATCTTTGTGAATAAACAATTATTTATTATTAAAATTTAAGAAAAGTCGAAGGGGACACCCGGATTTGAACCAGGGACCTCTTGATCTGCAGTCAAATGCTCTACCACTGAGCTATATCCCCGTGCTTTTAGGGAATCTTCTGATACTTTTCAGGCTGTCGATTCTGCACTGGTCAAGCTTTCAACGTTAATGATCCTGGAAGAGACACGTCAGCTGGATTTAGCACTTATGTGAAGGAGAAAGGGCGAGCAGCCCTGCCTTGTCCTGGTGACACCCCCTCCAAATCTCTTCAAAGCAGCCACAACGCCCAAGCCCTCCTTGCTGACAATCAGGCACTTTGCATAACAAAGAGCGGGTTCAGTGCTCGCACACAGGGCCGGTGTTGTATGGGGCGGGGTATCCAAGTGAGCGTGGCTCCGGAGATTGCCAAACAGTGTATCCCACAAGCTACCATGGGTGATGCAGGATAGCGTACAACACTGGGACAACATTTGTTAGGGCTCCTGGGGGCCAATTTCAATCTGAATGTGCCCCGCTTGCTTACAGGTGTGGGGGATGAGGGGTGGACAGTGTGTAGCACCCTTGGGTTCTGTAAATACAAATGTTCCTTGATCTCAAGGAGCAGGCAGCAAAAGTGGAGCTAAAACACTAAACGGACACTTTAAAAAGTGCATAATTGCTGTCCGCAAGATGTTAACTAGGATGAAACCAGAACACTTTTTGATCATGCATCTTGAAGCGTAAATGTTCACTGATGCCAAGTGTAATTAGAAAAGGAACACATATCTTTGTGAATAAACAATTATTTATTATTAAAATTTAAGAAAAGTAGAAGGGGACACCCGGATTTGAACCAGGGACTTCTTGATCTGCAGTCAAATGCTCTACCACTGAGCTATATCCCCGTGCTTTTAGCGAATCTTCTGATACTTTTCAGGCTGTCGATTCTGCACTGGTCAAGCATTCAACGTTAATGATCCTGGAAGAGACACGTCAGCTGGATTTTGCACTTATGTGAAGGAGAAAGGGCGAGCAGCCCTGCCTTGTCCTGGTGACACCCCCTCCAAATCTCTTCAAAGCCACAACACCCAAGCCCTCCTTGCTGACAATCAGGCACTTTGCATAACAAAGAGCAGCTTTAGTGCTCGCTCACAGGGCCGGTGTTGTATGGGGCGGGGTATCCAAGTGAGCGTGGCTCCGGAGATTTCCAAACAATGTATCCCACAAGCTACCATGGGGATGCAGGATAGCATACAACACCGGGACAACATTTGTTAGGGCTCCTGGGGGCCAATTTCAATCTGAATGTGCCCCGCTTGCTTACAGGTGTGGGGGGTGAGGGGTGGACAGTGTGTAGCACCCTTGGGTTCTGTAAATACAAATGTTCCTTGATCTCAAGGAGCAGGCAGCAAAAGTGGAGCTAAAACACTAAACGGACACTTTAAAAAGTGCATAATTGCTGTTAGCAATATGTTAACTAGGATGAAACCAGAACACTTTTTGATCATGCATCTTGAAGCGTAAATGTTCACTGATGCCAAGTGTAATTAGAAAAGGAACACATATCTTTGTGAATAAACAATTATTTATTATTAAAATTTAAGAAAAGTCGAAGGGGACACCCGGATTTGAACCAGGGACCTCTTGATCTGCAGTCAAATGCTCTACCACTGATCTATATCCCCGTGCTTTTAGCGAATCTTCTGATACTTTTCAGGCTGTCGATTCTGCACTGGTCAAGCATTCAACGTTAATGATCCTGGAAGAGACACGTCAGCTGGATTTTGCACTTATGTGAAGGAGAAAGGGCGAGCAGCCCTGCCTTGTCCTGGTGACACCCCCTCCAAATCTCTTCAAAGCCACAACACCCAAGCCCTCCTTGCTGACAATCAGGCACTTTGCATAACAAAGAGCAGCTTTAGTGCTCGCTCACAGGGCCGGTGTTGTATGGGGCGGGGTATCCAAGTGAGCGTGGCTCCGGAGATTTCCAAACAATGTATCCCACAAGCTACCATGGGGATGCAGGATAGCATAAAACACCGGGACAACATTTGTTAGGGCTCCTGGGGGCCAATTTCAATCTGAATGTGCCCCGCTTGCTTACAGGTGTGGGGGGTGAGGGGTGGACAGTGTGTAGCACCCTTGGGTTCTGTAAATACAAATGTTCCTTGATCTCAAGGAGCAGGCAGCAAAAGTGGAGCTAAAACACTAAACGGACACTTTAAAAAGTGCATAATTGCTGTCCGCAAGATGTTAACTAGGATGAAACCAGAACACTTTTTGATCATGCATCTTGAAGCGTAAATGTTCACTGATGCCAAGTGTAATTAGAAAAGGAACACATATCTTTGTGAATAAACAATTATTTATTATTAAAATTTAAGAAAAGTCGAAGGGGACACCCGGATTTGAACCAGGGACCTCTTGATCTGCAGTCAAATGCTCTACCACTGAGCTATATCCCCGTGCTTTTAGCGAATCTTCTGATACTTTTCAGGCTGCCGATTCTGCACTGGTCAAGCATTCAACTTTAATGATCCTGGAAGAGACACGTCAGCTGGATTTTGCACTTATGTGAAGGAGAAAGGGCGAGCAGCCCTGCCTTGTCCTGGTGACGCCCCCTCCAAATCTCTTCAAAGCCACAACACCCAAGCCCTCCTTGCTGACAATCAGGCACTTTGCATAACAAAGAGCAGCTTTAGTGCTCGCTCACAGGGCCGGTGTTGTATGGGGCGGGGTATCCAAGTGAGCGTGGCTCCGGAGATTTCCAAACAATGTATCCCACAAGCTACCATGGGGATGCAGGATAGCATAAAACACCGGGACAACATTTGTTAGGGCTCCTGGGGGCCAATTTCAATCTGAATGTGCCCCGCTTGCTTACAGGTGTGGGGGATGAGGGGTGGACAGTGTGTAGCACCCTTGGGTTCTGTAAATACAAATGTTCCTTGATCTCAAGGAGCAGGCAGCAAAAGTGGAGCTAAAACACTAAACGGACACTTTAAAAAGTGCATAATTGCTGTTAGCAATATGTTAACTAGGATGAAACCAGAACACTTTTTGATCATGCATCTTGAAGGGTAAATGTTCACTGATGCCAAGTGTAATTAGAAAAGGAACACATATCTTTGTGAATAAACAATTATTTATTATTAAAATTTAAGAAAAGTAGAAGGGGACACCCGGATTTGAACCAGGGACCTCTTGATCTGCAGTCAAATGCTCTACCACTGAGCTATATCCCCGTGCTTTTAGCGAATCTTCTGATACTTTTCAGGCTGTCGATTCTGCGCTGGTCAAGCATTCAACGTTAATGATCCTGGAAGAGACACGTCAGCTGGATTTTGCACTTATGTGAAGGAGAAAGGGCGAGCAGCCCTGCCTTGTCCTGGTGACACCCCCTCCAAATCTCTTCAAAGCCACAACACCCAAGCCCTCCTTGCTGACAATCAGGCACTTTGCATAACAAAGAGCAGCTTTAGTGCTCGCTCACAGGGCCGGTGTTGTATGGGGCGGGGTATCCAAGTGAGCGTGGCTCCGGAGATTTCCAAACAATGTATCCCACAAGCTACCATGGGGATGCAGGATAGCATACAACACCGGGACAACATTTGTTAGGGCTCCAGGGGGCCAATTTCAATCTGAATGTGCCCCGCTTGCTTACAGGTGTGGGGGGTGAGGGGTGGACAGTGTGTAGCACCCTTGGGTTCTGTAAATACAAATGTTCCTTGATCTCAAGGAGCAGGCAGCAAAAGTGGAGCTAAAACACTAAACGGACACTTTAAAAAGTGCATAATTGCTGTTAGCAATATGTTAACTAGGATGAAACCAGAACACTTTTTGATCATGCATCTTGAAGGGTAAATGTTCACTGATGCCAAGTGTAATTAGAAAAGGAACACATATCTTTGTGAATAAACAATTATTTATTATTAAAATTTAAGAAAAGTAGAAGGGGACACCCGGATTTGAACCAGGGACCTCTTGATCTGCAGTCAAATGCTCTACCACTGAGCTATATCCCCGTGCTTTTATGGAATCTTCTGATACTTTTCAGGCTGTCGATTCTGCGCTGGTCAAGCATTCAACTTTAATGATCCTGGAAGAGACACGTCAGCTGGATTTAGCACTTATGTGAAGGAGAAAGGGCGAGCAGCCCTGCCTTGTCCTGGTGACACCCCCTCCAAATCTCTTCAAAGCAGCCACAACGCCCAAGCCCTCCTTGCTGACAATCAGACACTTTGCATAACAAAGAGCTGCTTTAGTGCTCGCTCACAGGGCCGGTGTTGTATGGGGCGGGGTATCCAAGTGAGCGTGGCTCCGGAGATTTCCAAACAATGTATCCCACAAGCTACCATGGGGATGCAGGATAGCATACAACACCGGGACAACATTTGTTAGGGCTCCTGGGGGCCAATTTCAATCTGAATGTGCCCCGCTTGCTTACAGGTGTGGGGGGTGAGGGGTGGACAGTGTGTAGCACCCTTGGGTTCTGTAAATACAAATGTTCCTTGATCTCAAGGAGCAGGCAGCAAAAGTGGAGCTAAAACACTAAACGGACACTTTAAAAAGTGCATAATTGCTGTTAGCAATATGTTAACTAGGATGAAACCAGAACACTTTTTGATCATGCATCTTGAAGGGTAAATGTTCACTGATGCCAAGTGTAATTAGAAAAGGAACACATATCTTTGTGAATAAACAATTATTTATTATTAAAATTTAAGAAAAGTAGAAGGGGACACCCAGATTTGAACCAGGGACCTCTTGATCTGCAGTCAAATGCTCTACCACTGAGCTATATCCCCGTGCTTTTAGGGCATCTTCTGATACTTTTCAGGCTGTCGATTCTGCGCTGGTCAAGCATTCAACGTTAATGATCCTGGAAGAGACACGTCAGCTGGATTTAGCACTTATGTGAAGGAGAAAGGGCGAGCAGCCCTGCCTTGTCCTGGTGACACCCCCTCCAAATCTCTTCAAAGCAGCCACAACGCCCAAGCCCTCCTTGCTGACAATCAGGCACTTTGCATAACAAAGAGTGGGTTCAGTGCTCGCACACAGGGCCAGTGTTGTATGGGGCGGGGTATCCAAGTGAGCGTGGCTCCGGAGATTGCCAAACAATGTATCCCACAAGCTACCATGGGTGATGCAGGATAGCGTACAACACTGGGACAACATTTGTTAGGGCTCCTGGGGGCCAATTTCAATCTGAATGTGCCCCGCTTGCTTACAGGTGTGGGGGATGAGGGGTGGACAGTGTGTAGCACCCTTGGGTTCTGTAAATACAAATGTTCCTTGATCTCAAGGAGCAGGCAGCAAAAGTGGAGCTAAAACACTAAACGGACACTTTAAAAAGTGCATAATTGCTGTCCGCAAGATGTTAACTAGGATGAAACCAGAACACTTTTTGATCATGCATCTTGAAGCGTAAATGTTCACTGATGCCAAGTGTAATTAGAAAAGGAACACATATCTTTGTGAATAAACAATTATTTATTATTAAAATTTAAGAAAAGTCGAAGGGGACACCCGGATTTGAACCAGGGACCTCTTGATCTGCAGTCAAATGCTCTACCACTGAGCTATATCCCCGTGCTTTTAGGGAATCTTCTGATACTTTTCAGGCTGTCGATTCTGCACTGGTCAAGCTTTCAACGTTAATGATCCTGGAAGAGACACGTCAGCTGGATTTAGCACTTATGTGAAGGAGAAAGGGCGAGCAGCCCTGCCTTGTCCTGGTGACACCCCCTCCAAATCTCTTCAAAGCAGCCACAACGCCCAAGCCCTCCTTGCTGACAATCAGGCACTTTGCATAACAAAGAGCGGGTTCAGTGCTCGCACACAGGGCCGGTGTTGTATGGGGCGGGGTATCCAAGTGAGCGTGGCTCCGGAGATTGCCAAACAGTGTATCCCACAAGCTACCATGGGTGATGCAGGATAGCGTACAACACTGGGACAACATTTGTTAGGGCTCCTGGGGGCCAATTTCAATCTGAATGTGCCCCGCTTGCTTACAGGTGTGGGGGATGAGGGGTGGACAGTGTGTAGCACCCTTGGGTTCTGTAAATACAAATGTTCCTTGATCTCAAGGAGCAGGCAGCAAAAGTGGAGCTAAAACACTAAACGGACACTTTAAAAAGTGCATAATTGCTGTCCGCAAGATGTTAACTAGGATGAAACCAGAACACTTTTTGATCATGCATCTTGAAGCGTAAATGTTCACTGATGCCAAGTGTAATTAGAAAAGGAACACATATCTTTGTGAATAAACAATTATTTATTATTAAAATTTAAGAAAAGTAGAAGGGGACACCCGGATTTGAACCAGGGACTTCTTGATCTGCAGTCAAATGCTCTACCACTGAGCTATATCCCCGTGCTTTTAGCGAATCTTCTGATACTTTTCAGGCTGTCGATTCTGCACTGGTCAAGCATTCAACGTTAATGATCCTGGAAGAGACACGTCAGCTGGATTTTGCACTTATGTGAAGGAGAAAGGGCGAGCAGCCCTGCCTTGTCCTGGTGACACCCCCTCCAAATCTCTTCAAAGCCACAACACCCAAGCCCTCCTTGCTGACAATCAGGCACTTTGCATAACAAAGAGCAGCTTTAGTGCTCGCTCACAGGGCCGGTGTTGTATGGGGCGGGGTATCCAAGTGAGCGTGGCTCCGGAGATTTCCAAACAATGTATCCCACAAGCTACCATGGGGATGCAGGATAGCATACAACACCGGGACAACATTTGTTAGGGCTCCTGGGGGCCAATTTCAATCTGAATGTGCCCCGCTTGCTTACAGGTGTGGGGGGTGAGGGGTGGACAGTGTGTAGCACCCTTGGGTTCTGTAAATACAAATGTTCCTTGATCTCAAGGAGCAGGCAGCAAAAGTGGAGCTAAAACACTAAACGGACACTTTAAAAAGTGCATAATTGCTGTTAGCAATATGTTAACTAGGATGAAACCAGAACACTTTTTGATCATGCATCTTGAAGCGTAAATGTTCACTGATGCCAAGTGTAATTAGAAAAGGAACACATATCTTTGTGAATAAACAATTATTTATTATTAAAATTTAAGAAAAGTCGAAGGGGACACCCGGATTTGAACCAGGGACCTCTTGATCTGCAGTCAAATGCTCTACCACTGATCTATATCCCCGTGCTTTTAGCGAATCTTCTGATACTTTTCAGGCTGTCGATTCTGCACTGGTCAAGCATTCAACGTTAATGATCCTGGAAGAGACACGTCAGCTGGATTTTGCACTTATGTGAAGGAGAAAGGGCGAGCAGCCCTGCCTTGTCCTGGTGACACCCCCTCCAAATCTCTTCAAAGCCACAACACCCAAGCCCTCCTTGCTGACAATCAGGCACTTTGCATAACAAAGAGCAGCTTTAGTGCTCGCTCACAGGGCCGGTGTTGTATGGGGCGGGGTATCCAAGTGAGCGTGGCTCCGGAGATTTCCAAACAATGTATCCCACAAGCTACCATGGGGATGCAGGATAGCATAAAACACCGGGACAACATTTGTTAGGGCTCCTGGGGGCCAATTTCAATCTGAATGTGCCCCGCTTGCTTACAGGTGTGGGGGGTGAGGGGTGGACAGTGTGTAGCACCCTTGGGTTCTGTAAATACAAATGTTCCTTGATCTCAAGGAGCAGGCAGCAAAAGTGGAGCTAAAACACTAAACGGACACTTTAAAAAGTGCATAATTGCTGTCCGCAAGATGTTAACTAGGATGAAACCAGAACACTTTTTGATCATGCATCTTGAAGCGTAAATGTTCACTGATGCCAAGTGTAATTAGAAAAGGAACACATATCTTTGTGAATAAACAATTATTTATTATTAAAATTTAAGAAAAGTCGAAGGGGACACCCGGATTTGAACCAGGGACCTCTTGATCTGCAGTCAAATGCTCTACCACTGAGCTATATCCCCGTGCTTTTAGGGAATCTTCTGATACTTTTCAGGCTGTCGATTCTGCGCTGGTCAAGCATTCAACGTTAATGATCCTGGAAGAGACACGTCAGCTGGATTTAGCACTTATGTGAAGGAGAAAGGGCGAGCAGCCCTGCCTTGTCCTGGTGACACCCCCTCCAAATCTCTTCAAAGCAGCCACAACGCCCAAGCCCTCCTTGCTGACAATCAGGCACTTTGCATAACAAAGAGCGGGTTCAGTGCTCGCACACAGGGCCGGTGTTGTATGGGGCGGGGTATCCAAGTGAGCGTGGCTCCGGAGATTGCCAAACAGTGTATCCCACAAGCTACCATGGGTGATGCAGGATAGCGTACAACACTGGGACAACATTTGTTAGGGCTCCTGGGGGCCAATTTCAATCTGAATGTGCCCCGCTTGCTTACAGGTGTGGGGGATGAGGGGTGGACAGTGTGTAGCACCCTTGGGTTCTGTAAATACAAATGTTCCTTGATCTCAAGGAGCAGGCAGCAAAAGTGGAGCTAAAACACTAAACGGACACTTTAAAAAGTGCATAATTGCTGTCCGCAAGATGTTAACTAGGATGAAACCAGAACACTTTTTGATCATGCATCTTGAAGCGTAAATGTTCACTGATGCCAAGTGTAATTAGAAAAGGAACACATATCTTTGTGAATAAACAATTATTTATTATTAAAATTTAAGAAAAGTAGAAGGGGATACCCGGATTTGAACCAGGGACCTCTTGATCTGCAGTCAAATGCTCTACCACTGAGCTATATCCCCGTGCTTTTAGCAAATCTTCTGATACTTTTCAGGCTGTCGAATCTGGACTGGTCAAGCATTCAACGTTAATGATCCTGGAAGAGACACGTCAGCTGGATTTTGCACTTATGTGAAGGAGAAAGGGCAAGCAGCCCTGCCTTGTCCTGGTGACACCCCCTCCAAATCTCTTCAAAGCCACAACACCCAAGCCCTCCTTGCTGACAATCAGGCACTTTGCATAACAAAGAGCAGCTTTAGTGCTCGCTCACAGGGCCGGTGTTGTATGGGGCGGGGTATCCAAGTGAGCGTGGCTCCGGAGATTTCCAAACAATGTATCCCACAAGCTACCATGGGGATGCAGGATAGCATACAACACCGGGACAACATTTGTTAGGGCTCCTGGGGGCCAATTTCAATCTGAATGTGCCCCGCTTGCTTACAGGTGTGGGGGGTGAGGGGTGGACAGTGTGTAGCACCCTTGGGTTCTGTAAATACAAATGTTCCTTGATCTCAAGGAGCAGGCAGCAAAAGTGGAGCTAAAACACTAAACGGACACTTTAAAAAGTGCATAATTGCTGTTAGCAATATGTTAACTAGGATGAAACCAGAACACTTTTTGATCATGCATCTTGAAGGGTAAATGTTCACTGATGCCAAGTGTAATTAGAAAAGGAACACATATCTTTGTGAATAAACAATTATTTATTATTAAAATTTAAGAAAAGTAGAAGGGGACACCCGGATTTGAACCAGGGACCTCTTGATCTGCAGTCAAATGCTCTACCACTGAGCTATATCCCCGTGCTTTTATGGAATCTTCTGATACTTTTCAGGCTGTCGATTCTGCGCTGGTCAAGCATTCAACTTTAATGATCCTGGAAGAGACACGTCAGCTGGATTTAGCACTTATGTGAAGGAGAAAGGACGAGCAGCCCTGCCTTGTCCTGGTGACACCCCCTCCAAATCTCTTCAAAGCAGCCACAACGCCCAAGCCCTCCTGCTCGCCCTTTCTCCTTCACATAAGTGCTAAATCCAGCTGACGTGTCTCTCCTTGCTGACAATCAGGCACTTTGCATAACAAAGAGCGGGTTCAGTGCTCGCACACAGGGCCGGTGTTGTATGGGGCGGGGTATCCAAGTGAGCGTGGCTCCGGAGATTGCCAAACAATGTATCCCACAAGCTACCATGGGTGATGCAGGATAGCGTACAACACTGGGACAACATTTGTTAGGGCTCCTGGGGGCCAATTTCAATCTGAATGTGCCCCGCTTGCTTACAGGTGTGGGGGATGAGGGGTGGACAGTGTGTAGCACCCTTGGGTTCTGTAAATACAAATGTTCCTTGATCTCAAGGAGCAGGCAGCAAAAGTGGAGCTAAAACACTAAACGGACACTTTAAAAAGTGCATAATTGCTGTTAGCAATATGTTAACTAGGATGAAACCAGAACACTTTTTGATCATGCATCTTGAAGGGTAAATGTTCACTGATGCCAAGTGTAATTAGAAAAGGAACACATATCTTTGTGAATAAACAATTATTTATTATTAAAATTTAAGAAAAGTAGAAGGGGACACCCAGATTTGAACCAGGGACCTCTTGATCTGCAGTCAAATGCTCTACCACTGAGCTATATCCCCGTGCTTTTAGGGCATCTTCTGATACTTTTCAGGCTGTCGATTCTGCGCTGGTCAAGCATTCAACGTTAATGATCCTGGAAGAGACACGTCAGCTGGATTTAGCACTTATGTGAAGGAGAAAGGGCGAGCAGCCCTGCCTTGTCCTGGTGACACCCCCTCCAAATCTCTTCAAAGCAGCCACAACGCCCAAGCCCTCCTTGCTGACAATCAGGCACTTTGCATAACAAAGAGTGGGTTCAGTGCTCGCACACAGGGCCAGTGTTGTATGGGGCGGGGTATCCAAGTGAGCGTGGCTCCGGAGATTGCCAAACAATGTATCCCACAAGCTACCATGGGTGATGCAGGATAGCGTACAACACTGGGACAACATTTGTTAGGGCTCCTGGGGGCCAATTTCAATCTGAATGTGCCCCGCTTGCTTACAGGTGTGGGGGATGAGGGGTGGACAGTGTGTAGCACCCTTGGGTTCTGTAAATACAAATGTTCCTTGATCTCAAGGAGCAGGCAGCAAAAGTGGAGCTAAAACACTAAACGGACACTTTAAAAAGTGCATAATTGCTGTCCGCAAGATGTTAACTAGGATGAAACCAGAACACTTTTTGATCATGCATCTTGAAGCGTAAATGTTCACTGATGCCAAGTGTAATTAGAAAAGGAACACATATCTTTGTGAATAAACAATTATTTATTATTAAAATTTAAGAAAAGTCGAAGGGGACACCCGGATTTGAACCAGGGACCTCTTGATCTGCAGTCAAATGCTCTACCACTGAGCTATATCCCCGTGCTTTTAGGGAATCTTCTGATACTTTTCAGGCTGTCGATTCTGCACTGGTCAAGCTTTCAACGTTAATGATCCTGGAAGAGACACGTCAGCTGGATTTAGCACTTATGTGAAGGAGAAAGGGCGAGCAGCCCTGCCTTGTCCTGGTGACACCCCCTCCAAATCTCTTCAAAGCAGCCACAACGCCCAAGCCCTCCTTGCTGACAATCAGGCACTTTGCATAACAAAGAGCGGGTTCAGTGCTCGCACACAGGGCCGGTGTTGTATGGGGCGGGGTATCCAAGTGAGCGTGGCTCCGGAGATTGCCAAACAGTGTATCCCACAAGCTACCATGGGTGATGCAGGATAGCGTACAACACTGGGACAACATTTGTTAGGGCTCCTGGGGGCCAATTTCAATCTGAATGTGCCCCGCTTGCTTACAGGTGTGGGGGATGAGGGGTGGACAGTGTGTAGCACCCTTGGGTTCTGTAAATACAAATGTTCCTTGATCTCAAGGAGCAGGCAGCAAAAGTGGAGCTAAAACACTAAACGGACACTTTAAAAAGTGCATAATTGCTGTCCGCAAGATGTTAACTAGGATGAAACCAGAACACTTTTTGATCATGCATCTTGAAGCGTAAATGTTCACTGATGCCAAGTGTAATTAGAAAAGGAACACATATCTTTGTGAATAAACAATTATTTATTATTAAAATTTAAGAAAAGTCGAAGGGGACACCCGGATTTGAACCAGGGACCTCTTGATCTGCAGTCAAATGCTCTACCACTGAGCTATATCCCCGTGCTTTTAGGGAATCTTCTGATACTTTTCAGGCTGTCGATTCTGCGCTGGTCAAGCATTCAACGTTAATGATCCTGGAAGAGACACGTCAGCTGGATTTAGCACTTATGTGAAGGAGAAAGGGCGAGCAGCCCTGCCTTGTCCTGGTGACACCCCCTCCAAATCTCTTCAAAGCAGCCACAACGCCCAAGCCCTCCTTGCTGACAATCAGGCACTTTGCATAACAAAGAGCGGGTTCAGTGCTCGCACACAGGGCCGGTGTTGTATGGGGCGGGGTATCCAAGTGAGCGTGGCTCCGGAGATTGCCAAACAGTGTATCCCACAAGCTACCATGGGTGATGCAGGATAGCGTACAACACTGGGACAACATTTGTTAGGGCTCCTGGGGGCCAATTTCAATCTGAATGTGCCCCGCTTGCTTACAGGTGTGGGGGATGAGGGGTGGACAGTGTGTAGCACCCTTGGGTTCTGTAAATACAAATGTTCCTTGATCTCAAGGAGCAGGCAGCAAAAGTGGAGCTAAAACACTAAACGGACACTTTAAAAAGTGCATAATTGCTGTCCGCAAGATGTTAACTAGGATGAAACCAGAACACTTTTTGATCATGCATCTTGAAGCGTAAATGTTCACTGATGCCAAGTGTAATTAGAAAAGGAACACATATCTTTGTGAATAAACAATTATTTATTATTAAAATTTAAGAAAAGTAGAAGGGGACACCCGGATTTGAACCAGGGACTTCTTGATCTGCAGTCAAATGCTCTACCACTGAGCTATATCCCCGTGCTTTTAGCGAATCTTCTGATACTTTTCAGGCTGTCGATTCTGCACTGGTCAAGCATTCAACGTTAATGATCCTGGAAGAGACACGTCAGCTGGATTTTGCACTTATGTGAAGGAGAAAGGGCGAGCAGCCCTGCCTTGTCCTGGTGACACCCCCTCCAAATCTCTTCAAAGCCACAACACCCAAGCCCTCCTTGCTGACAATCAGGCACTTTGCATAACAAAGAGCAGCTTTAGTGCTCGCTCACAGGGCCGGTGTTGTATGGGGCGGGGTATCCAAGTGAGCGTGGCTCCGGAGATTTCCAAACAATGTATCCCACAAGCTACCATGGGGATGCAGGATAGCATACAACACCGGGACAACATTTGTTAGGGCTCCTGGGGGCCAATTTCAATCTGAATGTGCCCCGCTTGCTTACAGGTGTGGGGGGTGAGGGGTGGACAGTGTGTAGCACCCTTGGGTTCTGTAAATACAAATGTTCCTTGATCTCAAGGAGCAGGCAGCAAAAGTGGAGCTAAAACACTAAACGGACACTTTAAAAAGTGCATAATTGCTGTTAGCAATATGTTAACTAGGATGAAACCAGAACACTTTTTGATCATGCATCTTGAAGGGTAAATGTTCACTGATGCCAAGTGTAATTAGAAAAGGAACACATATCTTTGTGAATAAACAATTATTTATTATTAAAATTTAAGAAAAGTAGAAGGGGACACCCGGATTTGAACCAGGGACCTCTTGATCTGCAGTCAAATGCTCTACCACTGAGCTATATCCCGGTGCTTTTAGGGAATATTCTGATACTTTTCAGGCTGACGATTCTGCGCTGGTCAAGCATTCAACTTTAATGATCCTGGAAGAGACACGTCAGCTGGATTTAGCACTTATGTGAAGGAGAAAGGGTGAGCAGCCTTGCCTTGTCCTGGTGACACCCCCTCCAAATCTCTTCAAAGCAGCCACAACGCCCAAGCCCTCCTTGCTGACAATCAGGCACTTTGCATAACAAAGAGCGGGTTCAGTGCTCGCACACAGGGCCGGTGTTGTATGGGGCGGGGTATCCAAGTGAGCGTGGCTCCGGAGATTGCCAAACAATGTATCCCACAAGCTACCATGGGTGATGCAGGATAGCGTACAACACTGGGACAACATTTGTTAGGGCTCCTGGGGGCCAATTTCAATCTGAATGTGCCCCGCTTGCTTACAGGTGTGGGGGATGAGGGGTGGACAGTGTGTAGCACCCTTGGGTTCTGTAAATACAAATGTTCCTTGATCTCAAGGAGCAGGCAGCAAAAGTGGAGCTAAAACACTAAACGGACACTTTAAAAAGTGCATAATTGCTGTCCGCAAGATGTTAACTAGGATGAAACCAGAACACTTTTTGATCATGCATCTTGAAGCGTAAATGTTCACTGATGCCAAGTGTAATTAGAAAAGGAACACATATCTTTGTGAATAAACAATTATTTATTATTAAAATTTAAGAAAAGTCGGAGGGGACACCGGGATTTGAACCAGGGACCTCTTGATCTGCAGTCAAATGCTCTACCACTGAGCTATATCCCCGTGATTTTAGGGAATCTTCTGATACTTTTCAGGCTGTCGATTCTGCGCTGGTCAAGCATTCAACGTTAATGATCCTGGAAGAGACACGTCAGCTGGATTTAGCACTTATGTGAAGGAGAAAGGGCGAGCAGCCCTGCCTTGTCCTGGTGACACCCCCTCCAAATCTCTTCAAAGCAGCCACAACGCCCAAGCCCTCCTTGCTGACAATCAGGCACTTTGCATAACAAAGAGCGGGTTCAGTGCTCGCACACAGGGCCGGTGTTGTATGGGGCGGGGTATCCAAGTGAGCGTGGCTCCGGAGATTGCCAAACAATGTATCCCACAAGCTACCATGGGTGATGCAGGATAGCGTACAACACTGGGACAACATTTGTTAGGGCTCCTGGGGGCCAATTTCAATCTGAATGTGCCCCGCTTGCTTACAGGTGTGGGGGATGAGGGGTGGACAGTGTGTAGCACCCTTGGGTTCTGTAAATACAAATGTTCCTTGATCTCAAGGAGCAGGCAGCAAAAGTGGAGCTAAAACACTAAACGGACACTTTAAAAAGTGCATAATTGCTGTCCGCAAGATGTTAACTAGGATGAAACCAGAACACTTTTTGATCATGCATCTTGAAGCGTAAATGTTCACTGATGCCAAGTGTAATTAGAAAAGGAACACATATCTTTGTGAATAAACAATTATTTATTATTAAAATTTAAGAAAAGTCGAAGGGGACACCCGGATTTGAACCAGGGACCTCTTGATCTGCAGTCAAATGCTCTACCACTGAGCTATATCCCCGTGCTTTTAGCGAATCTTCTGATACTTTTCAGGCTGTCGATTCTGCACTGGTCAAGCATTCAACGTTAATGATCCTGGAAGAGACACGTCAGCTGGATTTTGCACTTATGTGAAGGAGAAAGGGCGAGCAGCCCTGCCTTGTCCTGGTGACACCCCCTCCAAATCTCTTCAAAGCCACAACACCCAAGCCCTCCTTGCTGACAATCAGGCACTTTGCATAACAAAGAGCAGCTTTAGTGCTCGCTCACAGGGCCGGTGTTGTATGGGGCGGGGTATCCAAGTGAGCGTGGCTCCGGAGATTTCCAAACAATGTATCCCACAAGCTACCATGGGGATGCAGGATAGCATAAAACACCGGGACAACATTTGTTAGGGCTCCTGGGGGCCAATTTCAATCTGAATGTGCCCCGCTTGCTTACAGGTGTGGGGGGTGAGGGGTGGACAGTGTGTAGCACCCTTGGGTTCTGTAAATACAAATGTTCCTTGATCTCAAGGAGCAGGCAGCAAAAGTGGAGCTAAAACACTAAACGGACACTTTAAAAAGTGCATAATTGCTGTCCGCAAGATGTTAACTAGGATGAAACCAGAACACTTTTTGATCATGCATCTTGAAGCGTAAATGTTCACTGATGCCAAGTGTAATTAGAAAAGGAACACATATCTTTGTGAATAAACAATTATTTATTATTAAAATTTAAGAAAAGTCGAAGGGGACACCCGGATTTGAACCAGGGACCTCTTGATCTGCAGTCAAATGCTCTACCACTGAGCTATATCCCCGTGCTTTTAGGGAATCTTCTGATACTTTTCAGGCTGTCGATTCTGCGCTGGTCAAGCATTCAACGTTAATGATCCTGGAAGAGACACGTCAGCTGGATTTAGCACTTATGTGAAGGAGAAAGGGCGAGCAGCCCTGCCTTGTCCTGGTGACACCCCCTCCAAATCTCTTCAAAGCAGCCACAACGCCCAAGCCCTCCTTGCTGACAATCAGGCACTTTGCATAACAAAGAGCGGGTTCAGTGCTCGCACACAGGGCCGGTGTTGTATGGGGCGGGGTATCCAAGTGAGCGTGGCTCCGGAGATTGCCAAACAGTGTATCCCACAAGCTACCATGGGTGATGCAGGATAGCGTACAACACTGGGACAACATTTGTTAGGGCTCCTGGGGGCCAATTTCAATCTGAATGTGCCCCGCTTGCTTACAGGTGTGGGGGATGAGGGGTGGACAGTGTGTAGCACCCTTGGGTTCTGTAAATACAAATGTTCCTTGATCTCAAGGAGCAGGCAGCAAAAGTGGAGCTAAAACACTAAACGGACACTTTAAAAAGTGCATAATTGCTGTCCGCAAGATGTTAACTAGGATGAAACCATAACACTTTTTGATCATGCATCTTGAAGCGTAAATGTTCACTGATGCCAAGTGTAATTAGAAAAGGAACACATATCTTTGTGAATAAACAATTATTTATTATTAAAATTTAAGAAAAGTAGAAGGGGACACCCGGATTTGAACCAGGGACCTCTTGATCTGCAGTCAAATGCTCTACCACTGAGCTATATCCCCGTGCTTTTAGCAAATCTTCTGATACTTTTCAGGCTGTCGAATCTGGACTGGTCAAGCATTCAACGTTAATGATCCTGGAAGAGACACGTCAGCTGGATTTTGCACTTATGTGAAGGAGAAAGGGCGAGCAGCCCTGCCTTGTCCTGGTGACACCCCCTCCAAATCTCTTCAAAGCCACAACACCCAAGCCCTCCTTGCTGACAATCAGGCACTTTGCATAACAAAGAGCAGCTTTAGTGCTCGCTCACAGGGCCGGTGTTGTATGGGGCGGGGTATCCAAGTGAGCGTGGCTCCGGAGATTTCCAAACAATGTATCCCACAAGCTACCATGGGGATGCAGGATAGCATACAACACCGGGACAACATTTGTTAGGGCTCCTGGGGGCCAATTTCAATCTGAATGTGCCCCGCTTGCTTACAGGTGTGGGGGGTGAGGGGTGGACAGTGTGTAGCACCCTTGGGTTCTGTAAATACAAATGTTCCTTGATCTCAAGGAGCAGGCAGCAAAAGTGGAGCTAAAACACTAAACGGACACTTTAAAAAGTGCATAATTGCTGTTAGCAATATGTTAACTAGGATGAAACCAGAACACTTTTTGATCATGCATCTTGAAGGGTAAATGTTCACTGATGCCAAGTGTAATTAGAAAAGGAACACATATCTTTGTGAATAAACAATTATTTATTATTAAAATTTAAGAAAAGTAGAAGGGGACACCCGGATTTGAACCAGGGACCTCTTGATCTGCAGTCAAATGCTCTACCACTGAGCTATATCCCCGTGCTTTTAGGGCATCTTCTGATACTTTTCAGGCTGTCGATTCTGCGCTGGTCAAGCATTCAACGTTAATGATCCTGGAAGAGACACGTCAGCTGGATTTAGCACTTATGTGAAGGAGAAAGGGCGAGCAGCCCTGCCTTGTCCTGGTGACACCCCCTCCAAATCTCTTCAAAGCAGCCACAACGCCCAAGCCCTCCTTGCTGACAATCAGGCACTTTGCATAACAAAGAGCGGGTTCAGTGCTCGCACACAGGGCCGGTGTTGTATGGGGCGGGGTATCCAAGTGAGCGTGGCTCCGGAGATTGCCAAACAATGTATCCCACAAGCTACCATGGGTGATGCAGGATAGCGTACAACACTGGGACACCATTTGTTAGGGCTCCTGGGGGCCAATTTCAATCTGAATGTGCCCCGCTTGCTTACAGGTGTGGGGGATGAGGGGTGGACAGTGTGTAGCACCCTTGGGTTCTGTAAATACAAATGTTCCTTGATCTCAAGGAGCAGGCAGCAAAAGTGGAGCTAAAACACTAAACGGACACTTTAAAAAGTGCATAATTGCTGTCCGCAAGATGTTAACTAGGATGAAACCAGAACACTTTTTGATCATGCATCTTGAAGCGTAAATGTTCACTGATGCCAAGTGTAATTAGAAAAGGAACACATATCTTTGTGAATAAACAATTATTTATTATTAAAATTTAAGAAAAGTCGAAGGGGACACCCGGATTTGAACCAGGGACCTCTTGATCTGCAGTCAAATGCTCTACCACTGAGCTATATCCCCGTGCTTTTAGGGCATCTTCTGATACTTTTCAGGCTGTCGATTCTGCGCTGGTCAAGCATTCAACGTTAATGATCCTGGAAGAGACACGTCAGCTGGATTTAGCACTTATGTGAAGGAGAAAGGGCGAGCAGCCCTGCCTTGTCCTGGTGACACCCCCTCCAAATCTCTTCAAAGCAGCCACAACGCCCAAGCCCTCCTTGCTGACAATCAGGCACTTTGCATAACAAAGAGCGGGTTCAGTGCTCGCACACAGGGCCGGTGTTGTATGGGGCGGGGTATCCAAGTGAGCGTGGCTCCGGAGATTGCCAAACAATGTATCCCACAAGCTACCATGGGTGATGCAGGATAGCGTACAACACTGGGACACCATTTGTTAGGGCTCCTGGGGGCCAATTTCAATCTGAATGTGCCCCGCTTGCTTACAGGTGTGGGGGATGAGGGGTGGACAGTGTGTAGCACCCTTGGGTTCTGTAAATACAAATGTTCCTTGATCTCAAGGAGCAGGCAGCAAAAGTGGAGCTAAAACACTAAACGGACACTTTAAAAAGTGCATAATTGCTGTCCGCAAGATGTTAACTAGGATGAAACCAGATCACTTTTTGATCATGCATCTTGAAGCGTAAATGTTCACTGATGCCAAGTGTAATTAGAAAAGGAACACATATCTTTGTGAATAAACAATTATTTATTATTAAAATTTAAGAAAAGTCGAAGGGGACACCCGGATTTGAACCAGGGACCTCTTGATCTGCAGTCAAATGCTCTACCACTGATCTATATCCCCGTGCTTTTAGCGAATCTTCTGATACTTTTCAGGCTGTCGATTCTGCACTGGTCAAGCATTCAACGTTAATGATCCTGGAAGAGACACGTCAGCTGGATTTTGCACTTATGTGAAGGAGAAAGGGCGAGCAGCCCTGCCTTGTCCTGGTGACACCCCCTCCAAATCTCTTCAAAGCCACAACACCCAAGCCCTCCTTGCTGACAATCAGGCACTTTGCATAACAAAGAGCAGCTTTAGTGCTCGCTCACAGGGCCGGTGTTGTATGGGGCGGGGTATCCAAGTGAGCGTGGCTCCGGAGATTTCCAAACAATGTATCCCACAAGCTACCATGGGGATGCAGGATAGCATAAAACACCGGGACAACATTTGTTAGGGCTCCTGGGGGCCAATTTCAATCTGAATGTGCCCCGCTTGCTTACAGGTGTGGGGGGTGAGGGGTGGACAGTGTGTAGCACCCTTGGGTTCTGTAAATACAAATGTTCCTTGATCTCAAGGAGCAGGCAGCAAAAGTGGAGCTAAAACACTAAACGGACACTTTAAAAAGTGCATAATTGCTGTCCGCAAGATGTTAACTAGGATGAAACCAGAACACTTTTTGATCATGCATCTTGAAGCGTAAATGTTCACTGATGCCAAGTGTAATTAGAAAAGGAACACATATCTTTGTGAATAAACAATTATTTATTATTAAAATTTAAGAAAAGTAGAAGGGGACACCCGGATTTGAACCAGGGACCTCTTGATCTGCAGTCAAATGCTCTACCACTGAGCTATATCCCCGTGCTTTTAGCAAATCTTCTGATACTTTTCAGGCTGTCGAATCTGGACTGGTCAAGCATTCAACGTTAATGATCCTGGAAGAGACACGTCAGCTGGATTTTGCACTTATGTGAAGGAGAAAGGGCGAGCAGCCCTGCCTTGTCCTGGTGACACCCCCTCCAAATCTCTTCAAAGCCACAACACCCAAGCCCTCCTTGCTGACAATCAGGCACTTTGCATAACAAAGAGCAGCTTTAGTGCTCGCTCACAGGGCCGGTGTTGTATGGGGCGGGGTATCCAAGTGAGCGTGGCTCCGGAGATTTCCAAACAATGTATCCCACAAGCTACCATGGGGATGCAGGATAGCATACAACACCGGGACAACATTTGTTAGGGCTCCTGGGGGCCAATTTCAATCTGAATGTGCCCCGCTTGCTTACAGGTGTGGGGGGTGAGGGGTGGACAGTGTGTAGCACCCTTGGGTTCTGTAAATACAAATGTTCCTTGATCTCAAGGAGCAGGCAGCAAAAGTGGAGCTAAAACACTAAACGGACACTTTAAAAAGTGCATAATTGCTGTTAGCAATATGTTAACTAGGATGAAACCAGAACACTTTTTGATCATGCATCTTGAAGGGTAAATGTTCACTGATGCCAAGTGTAATTAGAAAAGGAACACATATCTTTGTGAATAAACAATTATTTATTATTAAAATTTAAGAAAAGTAGAAGGGGACACCCGGATTTGAACCAGGGACCTCTTGATCTGCAGTCAAATGCTCTACCACTGAGCTATATCCCCGTGCTTTTAGGGCATCTTCTGATACTTTTCAGGCTGTCGATTCTGCGCTGGTCAAGCATTCAACGTTAATGATCCTGGAAGAGACACGTCAGCTGGATTTAGCACTTATGTGAAGGAGAAAGGGCGAGCAGCCCTGCCTTGTCCTGGTGACACCCCCTCCAAATCTCTTCAAAGCAGCCACAACGCCCAAGCCCTCCTTGCTGACAATCAGGCACTTTGCATAACAAAGAGCGGGTTCAGTGCTCGCACACAGGGCCGGTGTTGTATGGGGCGGGGTATCCAAGTGAGCGTGGCTCCGGAGATTGCCAAACAATGTATCCCACAAGCTACCATGGGTGATGCAGGATAGCGTACAACACTGGGACACCATTTGTTAGGGCTCCTGGGGGCCAATTTCAATCTGAATGTGCCCCGCTTGCTTACAGGTGTGGGGGATGAGGGGTGGACAGTGTGTAGCACCCTTGGGTTCTGTAAATACAAATGTTCCTTGATCTCAAGGAGCAGGCAGCAAAAGTGGAGCTAAAACACTAAACGGACACTTTAAAAAGTGCATAATTGCTGTCCGCAAGATGTTAACTAGGATGAAACCAGAACACTTTTTGATCATGCATCTTGAAGCGTAAATGTTCACTGATGCCAAGTGTAATTAGAAAAGGAACACATATCTTTGTGAATAAACAATTATTTATTATTAAAATTTAAGAAAAGTCGAAGGGGACACCCGGATTTGAACCAGGGACCTCTTGATCTGCAGTCAAATGCTCTACCACTGAGCTATATCCCCGTGCTTTTAGGGCATCTTCTGATACTTTTCAGGCTGTCGATTCTGCGCTGGTCAAGCATTCAACGTTAATGATCCTGGAAGAGACACGTCAGCTGGATTTAGCACTTATGTGAAGGAGAAAGGGCGAGCAGCCCTGCCTTGTCCTGGTGACACCCCCTCCAAATCTCTTCAAAGCAGCCACAACGCCCAAGCCCTCCTTGCTGACAATCAGGCACTTTGCATAACAAAGAGCGGGTTCAGTGCTCGCACACAGGGCCGGTGTTGTATGGGGCGGGGTATCCAAGTGAGCGTGGCTCCGGAGATTGCCAAACAATGTATCCCACAAGCTACCATGGGTGATGCAGGATAGCGTACAACACTGGGACACCATTTGTTAGGGCTCCTGGGGGCCAATTTCAATCTGAATGTGCCCCGCTTGCTTACAGGTGTGGGGGATGAGGGGTGGACAGTGTGTAGCACCCTTGGGTTCTGTAAATACAAATGTTCCTTGATCTCAAGGAGCAGGCAGCAAAAGTGGAGCTAAAACACTAAACGGACACTTTAAAAAGTGCATAATTGCTGTCCGCAAGATGTTAACTAGGATGAAACCAGAACACTTTTTGATCATGCATCTTGAAGCGTAAATGTTCACTGATGCCAAGTGTAATTAGAAAAGGAACACATATCTTTGTGAATAAACAATTATTTATTATTAAAATTTAAGAAAAGTCGAAGGGGACACCCGGATTTGAACCAGGGACCTCTTGATCTGCAGTGAAATGCTCTACCACTGATCTATATCCCCGTGCTTTTAGCGAATCTTCTGATACTTTTCAGGCTGTCGATTCTGCACTGGTCAAGCATTCAACGTTAATGATCCTGGAAGAGACACGTCAGCTGGATTTTGCACTTATGTGAAGGAGAAAGGGCGAGCAGCCCTGCCTTGTCCTGGTGACACCCCCTCCAAATCTCTTCAAAGCCACAACACCCAAGCCCTCCTTGCTGACAATCAGGCACTTTGCATAACAAAGAGCAGCTTTAGTGCTCGCTCACAGGGCCGGTGTTGTATGGGGCGGGGTATCCAAGTGAGCGTGGCTCCGGAGATTTCCAAACAATGTATCCCACAAGCTACCATGGGGATGCAGGATAGCATAAAACACCGGGACAACATTTGTTAGGGCTCCTGGGGGCCAATTTCAATCTGAATGTGCCCCGCTTGCTTACAGGTGTGGGGGGTGAGGGGTGGACAGTGTGTAGCACCCTTGGGTTCTGTAAATACAAATGTTCCTTGATCTCAAGGAGCAGGCAGCAAAAGTGGAGCTAAAACACTAAACGGACACTTTAAAAAGTGCATAATTGCTGTCCGCAAGATGTTAACTAGGATGAAACCAGAACACTTTTTGATCATGCATCTTGAAGCGTAAATGTTCACTGATGCCAAGTGTAATTAGAAAAGGAACACATATCTTTGTGAATAAACAATTATTTATTATTAAAATTTAAGAAAAGTCGAAGGGGACACCCGGATTTGAACCAGGGACCTCTTGATCTGCAGTCAAATGCTCTACCACTGAGCTATATCCCCGTGCTTTTAGGGAATCTTCTGATACTTTTCAGGCTGTCGATTCTGCGCTGGTCAAGCATTCAACGTTAATGATCCTGGAAGAGACACGTCAGCTGGATTTAGCACTTATGTGAAGGAGAAAGGGCGAGCAGCCCTGCCTTGTCCTGGTGACACCCCCTCCAAATCTCTTCAAAGCAGCCACAACGCCCAAGCCCTCCTTGCTGACAATCAGGCACTTTGCATAACAAAGAGCGGGTTCAGTGCTCGCACACAGGGCCGGTGTTGTATGGGGCGGGGTATCCAAGTGAGCGTGGCTCCGGAGATTGCCAAACAGTGTATCCCACAAGCTACCATGGGTGATGCAGGATAGCGTACAACACTGGGACAACATTTGTTAGGGCTCCTGGGGGCCAATTTCAATCTGAATGTGCCCCGCTTGCTTACAGGTGTGGGGGATGAGGGGTGGACAGTGTGTAGCACCCTTGGGTTCTGTAAATACAAATGTTCCTTGATCTCAAGGAGCAGGCAGCAAAAGTGGAGCTAAAACACTAAACGGACACTTTAAAAAGTGCATAATTGCTGTCCGCAAGATGTTAACTAGGATGAAACCAGAACACTTTTTGATCATGCATCTTGAAGCGTAAATGTTCACTGATGCCAAGTGTAATTAGAAAAGGAACACATATCTTTGTGAATAAACAATTATTTATTATTAAAATTTAAGAAAAGTAGAAGGGGATACCCGGATTTGAACCAGGGACCTCTTGATCTGCAGTCAAATGCTCTACCACTGAGCTATATCCCCGTGCTTTTAGCAAATCTTCTGATACTTTTCAGGCTGTCGAATCTGGACTGGTCAAGCATTCAACGTTAATGATCCTGGAAGAGACACGTCAGCTGGATTTTGCACTTATGTGAAGGAGAAAGGGCGAGCAGCCCTGCCTTGTCCTGGTGACACCCCCTCCAAATCTCTTCAAAGCCACAACACCCAAGCCCTCCTTGCTGACAATCAGGCACTTTGCATAACAAAGAGCAGCTTTAGTGCTCGCTCACAGGGCCGGTGTTGTATGGGGCGGGGTATCCAAGTGAGCGTGGCTCCGGAGATTTCCAAACAATGTATCCCACAAGCTACCATGGGGATGCAGGATAGCATACAACACCGGGACAACATTTGTTAGGGCTCCTGGGGGCCAATTTCAATCTGAATGTGCCCCGCTTGCTTACAGGTGTGGGGGGTGAGGGGTGGACAGTGTGTAGCACCCTTGGGTTCTGTAAATACAAATGTTCCTTGATCTCAAGGAGCAGGCAGCAAAAGTGGAGCTAAAACACTAAACGGACACTTTAAAAAGTGCATAATTGCTGTTAGCAATATGTTAACTAGGATGAAACCAGAACACTTTTTGATCATGCATCTTGAAGGGTAAATGTTCACTGATGCCAAGTGTAATTAGAAAAGGAACACATATCTTTGTGAATAAACAATTATTTATTATTAAAATTTAAGAAAAGTAGAAGGGGACACCCGGATTTGAACCAGGGACCTCTTGATCTGCAGTCAAATGCTCTACCACTGAGCTATATCCCCGTGCTTTTAGGGCATCTTCTGATACTTTTCAGGCTGTCGATTCTGCTCTGGTCAAGCATTCAACGTTAATGATCCTGGAAGAGACACGTCAGCTGGATTTAGCACTTATGTGAAGGAGAAAGGGCGAGCAGCCCTGCCTTGTCCTGGTGACACCCCCTCCAAATCTCTTCAAAGCAGCCACAACGCCCAAGCCCTCCTGCTCGCCCTTTCTCCTTCACATAAGTGCTAAATCCAGCTGACGTGTCTCTCCTTGCTGACAATCAGGCACTTTGCATAACAAAGAGCGGGTTCAGTGCTCGCACACAGGGCCGGTGTTGTATGGGGCGGGGTATCCAAGTGAGCGTGGCTCCGGAGATTGCCAAACAATGTATCCCACAAGCTACCATGGGTGATGCAGGATAGCGTACAACACTGGGACAACATTTGTTAGGGCTCCTGGGGGCCAATTTCAATCTGAATGTGCCCCGCTTGCTTACAGGTGTGGGGGATGAGGGGTGGACAGTGTGTAGCACCCTTGGGTTCTGTAAATACAAATGTTCCTTGATCTCAAGGAGCAGGCAGCAAAAGTGGAGCTAAAACACTAAACGGACACTTTAAAAAGTGCATAATTGCTGTCCGCAAGATGTTAACTAGGATGAAACCAGAACACTTTTTGATCATGCATCTTGAAGCGTAAATGTTCACTGATGCCAAGTGTAATTAGAAAAGGAACACATATCTTTGTGAATAAACAATTATTTATTATTAAAATTTAAGAAAAGTCGAAGGGGACACCCGGATTTGAACCAGGGACCTCTTGATCTGCAGTCAAATGCTCTACCACTGATCTATATCCCCGTGCTTTTAGCGAATCTTCTGATACTTTTCAGGCTGTCGATTCTGCACTGGTCAAGCATTCAACGTTAATGATCCTGGAAGAGACACGTCAGCTGGATTTTGCACTTATGTGAAGGAGAAAGGGCGAGCAGCCCTGCCTTGTCCTGGTGACACCCCCTCCAAATCTCTTCAAAGCCACAACACCCAAGCCCTCCTTGCTGACAATCAGGCACTTTGCATAACAAAGAGCAGCTTTAGTGCTCGCTCACAGGGCCGGTGTTGTATGGGGCGGGGTATCCAAGTGAGCGTGGCTCCGGAGATTTCCAAACAATGTATCCCACAAGCTACCATGGGGATGCAGGATAGCATAAAACACCGGGACAACATTTGTTAGGGCTCCTGGGGGCCAATTTCAATCTGAATGTGCCCCGCTTGCTTACAGGTGTGGGGGGTGAGGGGTGGACAGTGTGTAGCACCCTTGGGTTCTGTAAATACAAATGTTCCTTGATCTCAAGGAGCAGGCAGCAAAAGTGGAGCTAAAACACTAAACGGACACTTTAAAAAGTGCATAATTGCTGTCCGCAAGATGTTAACTAGGATGAAACCAGAACACTTTTTGATCATGCATCTTGAAGCGTAAATGTTCACTGATGCCAAGTGTAATTAGAAAAGGAACACATATCTTTGTGAATAAACAATTATTTATTATTAAAATTTAAGAAAAGTCGAAGGGGACACCCGGATTTGAACCAGGGACCTCTTGATCTGCAGTCAAATGCTCTACCACTGAGCTATATCCCCGTGCTTTTAGGGAATCTTCTGATACTTTTCAGGCTGTCGATTCTGCGCTGGTCAAGCATTCAACGTTAATGATCCTGGAAGAGACACGTCAGCTGGATTTAGCACTTATGTGAAGGAGAAAGGGCGAGCAGCCCTGCCTTGTCCTGGTGACACCCCCTCCAAATCTCTTCAAAGCAGCCACAACGCCCAAGCCCTCCTTGCTGACAATCAGGCACTTTGCATAACAAAGAGCGGGTTCAGTGCTCGCACACAGGGCCGGTGTTGTATGGGGCGGGGTATCCAAGTGAGCGTGGCTCCGGAGATTGCCAAACAGTGTATCCCACAAGCTACCATGGGTGATGCAGGATAGCGTACAACACTGGGACAACATTTGTTAGGGCTCCTGGGGGCCAATTTCAATCTGAATGTGCCCCGCTTGCTTACAGGTGTGGGGGATGAGGGGTGGACAGTGTGTAGCACCCTTGGGTTCTGTAAATACAAATGTTCCTTGATCTCAAGGAGCAGGCAGCAAAAGTGGAGCTAAAACACTAAACGGACACTTTAAAAAGTGCATAATTGCTGTCCGCAAGATGTTAACTAGGATGAAACCAGAACACTTTTTGATCATGCATCTTGAAGCGTAAATGTTCACTGATGCCAAGTGTAATTAGAAAAGGAACACATATCTTTGTGAATAAACAATTATTTATTATTAAAATTTAAGAAAAGTAGAAGGGGATACCCGGATTTGAACCAGGGACCTCTTGATCTGCAGTCAAATGCTCTACCACTGAGCTATATCCCCGTGCTTTTAGCAAATCTTCTGATACTTTTCAGGCTGTCGAATCTGGACTGGTCAAGCATTCAACGTTAATGATCCTGGAAGAGACACGTCAGCTGGATTTTGCACTTATGTGAAGGAGAAAGGGCGAGCAGCCCTGCCTTGTCCTGGTGACACCCCCTCCAAATCTCTTCAAAGCCACAACACCCAAGCCCTCCTTGCTGACAATCAGGCACTTTGCATAACAAAGAGCAGCTTTAGTGCTCGCTCACAGGGCCGGTGTTGTATGGGGCGGGGTATCCAAGTGAGCGTGGCTCCGGAGATTTCCAAACAATGTATCCCACAAGCTACCATGGGGATGCAGGATAGCATACAACACCGGGACAACATTTGTTAGGGCTCCTGGGGGCCAATTTCAATCTGAATGTGCCCCGCTTGCTTACAGGTGTGGGGGGTGAGGGGTGGACAGTGTGTAGCACCCTTGGGTTCTGTAAATACAAATGTTCCTTGATCTCAAGGAGCAGGCAGCAAAAGTGGAGCTAAAACACTAAACGGACACTTTAAAAAGTGCATAATTGCTGTTAGCAATATGTTAACTAGGATGAAACCAGAACACTTTTTGATCATGCATCTTGAAGGGTAAATGTTCACTGATGCCAAGTGTAATTAGAAAAGGAACACATATCTTTGTGAATAAACAATTATTTATTATTAAAATTTAAGAAAAGTAGAAGGGGACACCCGGATTTGAACCAGGGACCTCTTGATCTGCAGTCAAATGCTCTACCACTGAGCTATATCCCCGTGCTTTTAGGGCATCTTCTGATACTTTTCAGGCTGTCGATTCTGCGCTGGTCAAGCATTCAACGTTAATGATCCTGGAAGAGACACGTCAGCTGGATTTAGCACTTATGTGAAGGAGAAAGGGCGAGCAGCCCTGCCTTGTCCTGGTGACACCCCCTCCAAATCTCTTCAAAGCAGCCACAACGCCCAAGCCCTCCTGCTCGCCCTTTCTCCTTCACATAAGTGCTAAATCCAGCTGACGTGTCTCTCCTTGCTGACAATCAGGCACTTTGCATAACAAAGAGCGGGTTCAGTGCTCGCACACAGGGCCGGTGTTGTATGGGGCGGGGTATCCAAGTGAGCGTGGCTCCGGAGATTGCCAAACAATGTATCCCACAAGCTACCATGGGTGATGCAGGATAGCGTACAACACTGGGACAACATTTGTTAGGGCTCCTGGGGGCCAATTTCAATCTGAATGTGCCCCGCTTGCTTACAGGTGTGGGGGATGAGGGGTGGACAGTGTGTAGCACCCTTGGGTTCTGTAAATACAAATGTTCCTTGATCTCAAGGAGCAGGCAGCAAAAGTGGAGCTAAAACACTAAACGGACACTTTAAAAAGTGCATAATTGCTGTCCGCAAGATGTTAACTAGGATGAAACCAGAACACTTTTTGATCATGCATCTTGAAGCGTAAATGTTCACTGATGCCAAGTGTAATTAGAAAAGGAACACATATCTTTGTGAATAAACAATTATTTATTATTAAAATTTAAGAAAAGTCGAAGGGGACACCCGGATTTGAACCAGGGACCTCTTGATCTGCAGTCAAATGCTCTACCACTGATCTATATCCCCGTGCTTTTAGCGAATCTTCTGATACTTTTCAGGCTGTCGATTCTGCACTGGTCAAGCATTCAACGTTAATGATCCTGGAAGAGACACGTCAGCTGGATTTTGCACTTATGTGAAGGAGAAAGGGCGAGCAGCCCTGCCTTGTCCTGGTGACACCCCCTCCAAATCTCTTCAAAGCCACAACACCCAAGCCCTCCTTGCTGACAATCAGGCACTTTGCATAACAAAGAGCAGCTTTAGTGCTCGCTCACAGGGCCGGTGTTGTATGGGGCGGGGTATCCAAGTGAGCGTGGCTCCGGAGATTTCCAAACAATGTATCCCACAAGCTACCATGGGGATGCAGGATAGCATAAAACACCGGGACAACATTTGTTAGGGCTCCTGGGGGCCAATTTCAATCTGAATGTGCCCCGCTTGCTTACAGGTGTGGGGGGTGAGGGGTGGACAGTGTGTAGCACCCTTGGGTTCTGTAAATACAAATGTTCCTTGATCTCAAGGAGCAGGCAGCAAAAGTGGAGCTAAAACACTAAACGGACACTTTAAAAAGTGCATAATTGCTGTCCGCAAGATGTTAACTAGGATGAAACCAGAACACTTTTTGATCATGCATCTTGAAGCGTAAATGTTCACTGATGCCAAGTGTAATTAGAAAAGGAACACATATCTTTGTGAATAAACAATTATTTATTATTAAAATTTAAGAAAAGTCGAAGGGGACACCCGGATTTGAACCAGGGACCTCTTGATCTGCAGTCAAATGCTCTACCACTGAGCTATATCCCCGTGCTTTTAGGGAATCTTCTGATACTTTTCAGGCTGTCGATTCTGCGCTGGTCAAGCATTCAACGTTAATGATCCTGGAAGAGACACGTCAGCTGGATTTAGCACTTATGTGAAGGAGAAAGGGCGAGCAGCCCTGCCTTGTCCTGGTGACACCCCCTCCAAATCTCTTCAAAGCAGCCACAACGCCCAAGCCCTCCTTGCTGACAATCAGGCACTTTGCATAACAAAGAGCGGGTTCAGTGCTCGCACACAGGGCCGGTGTTGTATGGGGCGGGGTATCCAAGTGAGCGTGGCTCCGGAGATTGCCAAACAGTGTATCCCACAAGCTACCATGGGTGATGCAGGATAGCGTACAACACTGGGACAACATTTGTTAGGGCTCCTGGGGGCCAATTTCAATCTGAATGTGCCCCGCTTGCTTACAGGTGTGGGGGATGAGGGGTGGACAGTGTGTAGCACCCTTGGGTTCTGTAAATACAAATGTTCCTTGATCTCAAGGAGCAGGCAGCAAAAGTGGAGCTAAAACACTAAACGGACACTTTAAAAAGTGCATAATTGCTGTCCGCAAGATGTTAACTAGGATGAAACCAGAACACTTTTTGATCATGCATCTTGAAGCGTAAATGTTCACTGATGCCAAGTGTAATTAGAAAAGGAACACATATCTTTGTGAATAAACAATTATTTATTATTAAAATTTAAGAAAAGTCGAAGGGGACACCCGGATTTGAACCAGGGACCTCTTGATCTGCAGTCAAATGCTCTACCACTGAGCTATATCCCCGTGCTTTTAGCGAATCTTCTGATACTTTTCAGGCTGTCGATTCTGCACTGGTCAAGCATTCAACGTTAATGATCCTGGAAGAGACACGTCAGCTGGATTTTGCACTTATGTGAAGGAGAAAGGGCGAGCAGCCCTGCCTTGTCCTGGTGACACCCCCTCCAAATCTCTTCAAAGCCACAACACCCAAGCCCTCCTTGCTGACAATCAGGCACTTTGCATAACAAAGAGCAGCTTTAGTGCTCGCTCACAGGGCCGGTGTTGTATGGGGCGGGGTATCCAAGTGAGCGTGGCTCCGGAGATTTCCAAACAATGTATCCCACAAGCTACCATGGGGATGCAGGATAGCATACAACACCGGGACAACATTTGTTAGGGCTCCTGGGGGCCAATTTCAATCTGAATGTGCCCCGCTTGCTTACAGGTGTGGGGGGTGAGGGGTGGACAGTATGTAGCACCCTTGGGTTCTGTAAATACAAATGTTCCTTGATCTCAAGGAGCAGGCAGCAAAAGTGGAGCTAAAACACTAAACGGACACTTTAAAAAGTGCATAATTGCTGTTAGCAATATGTTAACTAGGATGAAACCGGAACACTTTTTGATCATGCATCTTGAAGCGTAAATGTTCACTGATGCCAAGTGTAATTAGAAAAGGAACACATATCTTTGTGAATAAACAATTATTTATTATTAAAATTTAAGAAAAGTAGAAGGGGACACCCGGATTTGAACCAGGGACCTCTTGAACTGCAGTCAAATGCTCTACCACTGAGCTATATCCCCGTGCTTTTATGGAATCTTCTGATACTTTTCAGGCTGACGATTCTGCGCTGGTCAAGCATTCAACTTTAATGATCCTGGAAGAGACACGTCAGCTGGATTTAGCACTTATGTGAAGGAGAAAGGGTGAGCAGCCCTGCCTTGTCCTGGTGACACCCCCTCCAAATCTCTTCAAAGCAGCCACAACGCCCAAGCCCTCCTTGCTGACAATCAGGCACTTTGCATAACAAAGAGCGGGTTCAGTGCTCGCACACAGGGCCGGTGTTGTATGGGGCGGGGTATCCAAGTGAGCGTGGCTCCCGAGATTGCCAAACAATGTATCCCACAAGCTACCATGGGTGATGCAGGATAGCGTACAACACTGGGACAACATTTGTTAGGGCTCCTGGGGGCCAATTTCAATCTGAATGTGCCCCGCTTGCTTACAGGTGTGGGGGATGAGGGGTGGACAGTGTGTAGCACCCTTGGGTTCTGTAAATACAAATGTTCCTTGATCTCAAGGAGCAGGCAGCAAAAGTGGAGCTAAAACACTAAACGGACACTTTAAAAAGTGCATAATTGCTGTCCGCAAGATGTTAACTAGGATGAAACCAGAACACTTTTTGATCATGCATCTTGAAGCGTAAATGTTCACTGATGCCAAGTGTAATTAGAAAAGGAACACATATCTTTGTGAATAAACAATTATTTATTATTAAAATTTAAGAAAAGTCTGAGGGGACACCGGGATTTGAACCAGGGACCTCTTGATCTGCAGTCAAATGCTCTACCACTGAGCTATATCCCCGTGCTTTTGGGGAATCTTCTGATACTTTTCAGGCTGTCGATTCTGCGCTGGTCAAGCATTCAACGTTAATGATCCTGGAAGAGACACATCAGCTGGATTTAGCACTTATGTGAAGGAGAAAGGGCGAGCAGCCCTGCCTTGTCCTGGTGACACCCCCTCCAAATCTCTTCAAAGCAGCCACAACGCCCAAGCCCTCCTTGCTGACAATCAGGCACTTTGCATAACAAAGAGCGGGTTCAGTGCTCGCACACAGGGCCGGTGTTGTATGGGGCGGGGTATCCAAGTGAGCGTGGCTCCGGAGATTGCCAAACAATGTATCCCACAAGCTACCATGGGTGATGCAGGATAGCGTACAACACTGGGACAACATTTGTTAGGGCTCCTGGGGGCCAATTTCAATCTGAATGTGCCCCGCTTGCTTACAGGTGTGGGGGATGAGGGGTGGACAGTGTGTAGCACCCTTGGGTTCTGTAAATACAAATGTTCCTTGATCTCAAGGAGCAGGCAGCAAAAGTGGAGCTAAAACACTAAACGGACACTTTAAAAAGTGCATAATTGCTGTCCGCAAGATGTTAACTAGGATGAAACCAGAACACTTTTTGATCATGCATCTTGAAGCGTAAATGTTCACTGATGCCAAGTGTAATTAGAAAAGGAACACATATCTTTGTGAATAAACAATTATTTATTATTAAAATTTAAGAAAAGTCGAAGGGGACGCCCGGATTTGAACCAGGGACCTCTTGATCTGCAGTCAAATGCTCTACCACTGAGCTATATCCCCGTGCTTTTAGCGAATCTTCTGATACTTTTCAGGCTGTCGATTCTGCACTGGTCAAGCATTCAACGTTAATGATCCTGGAAGAGACACGTCAGCTGGATTTTGCACTTATGTGAAGGAGAAAGGGCGAGCAGCCCTGCCTTGTCCTGGTGACACCCCCTCCAAATCTCTTCAAAGCCACAACACCCAAGCCCTCCTTGCTGACAATCAGGCACTTTGCATAACAAAGAGCAGCTTTCGTGCTCGCTCACAGGGCCGGTGTTGTATGGGGCGGGGTATCCAAGTGAGCGTGGCTCCGGAGATTTCCAAACAATGTATCCCACAAGCTACCATGGGGATGCAGGATAGCATAAAACACCGGGACAACATTTGTTAGGGCTCCTGGGGGCCAATTTCAATCTGAATGTGCCCCGCTTGCTTACAGGTGTGGGGGGTGAGGGGTGGACAGTGTGTAGCACCCTTGGGTTCTGTAAATACAAATGTTCCTTGATCTCAAGGAGCAGGCAGCAAAAGTGGAGCTAAAACACTAAACGGACACTTTAAAAAGTGCATAATTGCTGTCCGCAAGATGTTAACTAGGATGAAACCAGAACACTTTTTGATCATGCATCTTGAAGCGTAAATGTTCACTGATGCCAAGTGTAATTAGAAAAGGAACATATATCTTTGTGAATAAACAATTATTTATTATTAAAATTTAAGAAAAGTCGAAGGGGACACCCGGATTTGAACCAGGGACCTCTTGATCTGCAGTCAAATGCTCTACCACTGAGCTATATTCCCGTGCTTTTAGCGAATCTTCTGATACTTTTCAGGCTGTCGATTCTGCACTGGTCAAGCATTCAACGTTAATGATCCTGGAAGAGACACGTCAGCTGGATTTTGCACTTATGTGAAGGAGAAAGGGCGAGCAGCCCTGCCTTGTCCTGGTGACACCCCCTCCAAATCTCTTCAAAGCCACAACACCCAAGCCCTCCTTGCTGACAATCAGGCACTTTGCATAACAAAGAGCAGCTTTAGTGCTCGCTCACAGGGCCGGTGTTGTATGGGGCGGGGTATCCAAGTGAGCGTGGCTCCGGAGATTGCCAAACAGTGTATCCCACAAGCTACCATGGGTGATGCAGGATAGCGTACAACACTGGGACAACATTTGTTAGGGCTCCTGGGGGCCAATTTCAATCTGAATGTGCCCCGCTTGCTTACAGGTGTGGGGGATGAGGGGTGGACAGTGTGTAGCACCCTTGGGTTCTGTAAATACAAATGTTCCTTGATCTCAAGGAGCAGGCAGCAAAAGTGGAGCTAAAACACTAAACGGACACTTTAAAAAGTGCATAATTGCTGTCCGCAAGATGTTAACTAGGATGAAACCAGAACACTTTTTGATCATGCATCTTGAAGCGTAAATGTTCACTGATGCCAAGTGTAATTAGAAAAGGAACACATATCTTTGTGAATAAACAATTATTTATTATTAAAATTTAAGAAAAGTCGAAGGGGACACCCGGATTTGAACCAGGGACCTCTTGATCTGCAGTCAAATGCTCTACCACTGAGCTATATCCCCGTGCTTTTAGCGAATCTTCTGATACTTTTCAGGCTGTCGATTATGCACTGGTCAAGCATTCAACTTTAATGATCCTGGAAGAGACACGTCAGCTGGATTTTGCACTTATGTGAAGGAGAAAGGGCGAGCAGCCCTGCCTTGTCCTGGTGACACCCCCTCCAAATCTCTTCAAAGCCACAACACCCAAGCCCTCCTTGCTGACAATCAGGCACTTTGCATAACAAAGAGCAGCTTTAGTGCTCGCTCACAGGGCCGGTGTTGTATGGGGCGGGGTATCCAAGTGAGCGTGGCTCCGGAGATTTCCAAACAATGTATCCCACAAGCTACCATGGGGATGCAGGATAGCATACAACACCGGGACAACATTTGTTAGGGCTCCTGGGGGCCAATTTCAATCTGAATGTGCCCCGCTTGCTTACAGGTGTGGGGGGTGAGGGGTGGACAGTATGTAGCACCCTTGGGTTCTGTAAATACAAATGTTCCTTGATCTCAAGGAGCAGGCAGCAAAAGTGGAGCTAAAACACTAAACGGACACTTTAAAAAGTGCATAATTGCTGTTAGCAATATGTTAACTAGGATGAAACCAGAACACTTTTTGATCATGCATCTTGAAGCGTAAATGTTCACTGATGCCAAGTGTAATTAGAAAAGGAACACATATCTTTGTGAATAAACAATTATTTATTATTAAAATTTAAGAAAAGTCGGAGGGGACACCCGGATTTGAACCAGGGACCTCTTGATCTGCAGTCAAATGCTCTACCACTGAGCTATATCCCCGTGCTTTTATGGAATCTTCTGATACTTTTCAGGCTGTCGATTCTGCGCTGGTCAAGCATTCAACATTAATGATCCTGGAAGAGACACGTCAGCTGGATTTAGCACTTATGTGAAGGAGAAAGGGCGAGCAGCCCTGCCTTGTCCTGGTGACACCCCCTCCAAATCTCTTCAAAGCAGCCACAACGCCCAAGCCCTCCTTGCTGACAATCAGGCACTTTGCATAACAAAGAGCGGGTTCAGTGCTCGCACACAGGGCCGGTGTTGTATGGGGCGGGGTATCCAAGTGAGCGTGGCTCCGGAGATTGCCAAACAATGTATCCCACAAGCTACCATGGGTGATGCAGGATAGCGTACAACACTGGGACAACATTTGTTAGGGCTCCTGGGGGCCAATTTCAATCTGAATGTGCCCCGCTTGCTTACAGGTGTGGGGGGTGAGGGGTGGACAGTGTGTAGCACCCTTGGGTTCTGTAAATACAAATGTTCCTTGATCTCAAGGAGCAGGCAGCAAAAGTGGAGCTAAAACACTAAACGGACACTTTAAAAAGTGCATAATTGCTGTCCGCAAGATGTTAACTAGGATGAAACCGGAACACTTTTTGATCATGCATCTTGAAGCGTAAATGTTCACTGATGCCAAGTGTAATTAGAAAAGGAACACATATCTTTGTGAATAAACAATTATTTATTATTAAAATTTAAGAAAAGTCGAAGGGGACACCCGGATTTGAACCAGGGACCTCTTGATCTGCAGTCAAATGCTCTACCACTGAGCTATATCCCCGTGCTTTTAGCTAATCTTCTGATACTTTTCAGGCTGTCGATTCTGCACTGGTCAAGCATTCAACGTTAATGATCCTGGAAGAGACACGTCAGCTGGATTTTGCACTTATGTGAAGGAGAAAGGGCGAGCAGCCCTGCCTTGTCCTGGTGACACCCCCTCCAAATCTCTTCAAAGCCACAACACCCAAGCCCTCCTTGCTGACAATCAGGCACTTTGCATAACAAAGAGCAGCTTTAGTGCTCGCTCACAGGGCCGGTGTTGTATGGGGCGGGGTATCCAAGTGAGCGTGGCTCCGGAGATTTCCAAACAATGTATCCCACAAGCTACCATGGGGATGCAGGATAGCATAAAACACCGGGACAACATTTGTTAGGGCTCCTGGGGGCCAATTTCAATCTGAATGTGCCCCGCTTGCTTACAGGTGTGGGGGGTGAGGGGTGGACAGTGTGTAGCACCCTTGGGTTCTGTAAATACAAATGTTCCTTGATCTCAAGGAGCAGGCAGCAAAAGTGGAGCTAAAACACTAAACGGACACTTTAAAAAGTGCATAATTGCTGTCCGCAAGATGTTAACTAGGATGAAACCAGAACACTTTTTGATCATGCATCTTGAAGCGTAAATGTTCACTGATGCCAAGTGTAATTAGAAAAGGAACACATATCTTTGTGAATAAACAATTATTTATTATTAAAATTTAAGAAAAGTCGAAGGGGACACCCGGATTTGAACCAGGGACCTCTTGATCTGCAGTCAAATGCTCTACCACTGAGCTATATCCCCGTGCTTTTAAGGAATCTTCTGATACTTTTCAGGCTGACGATTCTGCGCTGGTCAAGCATTCAACGTTAATGATCCTGGAAGAGACACGTCAGCTGGATTTAGCACTTATGTGAAGGAGAAAGGGCGAGCAGCCCTGCCTTGTCCTGGTGACACCCCCTCCAAATCTCTTCAAAGCAGCCACAACGCCCAAGCCCTCCTTGCTGACAATCAGGCACTTTGCATAACAAAGAGCGGGTTCAGTGCTCGCACACAGGGCCGGTGTTGTATGGGGCGGGGTATCCAAGTGAGCGTGGCTCCGGAGATTGCCAAACAGTGTATCCCACAAGCTACCATGGGTGATGCAGGATAGCGTACAACACTGGGACAACATTTGTTAGGGCTCCTGGGGGCCAATTTCAATCTGAATGTGCCCCGCTTGCTTACAGGTGTGGGGGATGAGGGGTGGACAGTGTGTAGCACCCTTGGGTTCTGTAAATACAAATGTTCCTTGATCTCAAGGAGCAGGCAGCAAAAGTGGAGCTAAAACACTAAACAGACACTTTAAAAAGTGCATAATTGCTGTCCGCAAGATGTTAACTAGGATGAAACCAGAACACTTTTTGATCATGCATCTTGAAGCGTAAATGTTCACTGATGCCAAGTGTAATTAGAAAAGGAACACATATCTTTGTGAATAAACAATTATTTATTATTAAAATTTAAGAAAAGTCGAAGGGGACACCCGGATTTGAACCAGGGACCTCTTGATCTGCAGTCAAATGCTCTACCACTGAGCTATATCCCCGTGCTTTTAGCGAATCTTCTGATACTTTTCAGGCTGTCGATTCTGCACTGGTCAAGCATTCAACGTTAATGATCCTGGAAGAGACACGTCAGCTGGATTTTGCACTTATGTGAAGGAGAAAGGGCGAGCAGCCCTGCCTTGTCCTGGTGACACCCCCTCCAAATCTCTTCAAAGCCACAACACCCAAGCCCTCCTTGCTGACAATCAGGCACTTTGCATAACAAAGAGCAGCTTTAGTGCTCGCTCACAGGGCCGGTGTTGTATGGGGCGGGGTATCCAAGTGAGCGTGGCTCCGGAGATTGCCAAACAATGTATCCCACAAGCTACCATGGGTGATGCAGGATAGCGTACAACACTGGGACAACATTTGTTAGGGCTCCTGGGGGCCAATTTCAATCTGAATGTGCCCCGCTTGCTTACAGGTGTGGGGGATGAGGGGTGGACAGTGTGTAGCACCCTTGGGTTCTGTAAATACAAATGTTCCTTGATCTCAAGGAGCAGGCAGCAAAAGTGGAGCTAAAACACTAAACGGACACTTTAAAAAGTGCATAATTGCTGTCCGCAAGATGTTAACTAGGATGAAACCGGAACACTTTTTGATCATGCATCTTGAAGCGTAAATGTTCACTGATGCCAAGTGTAATTAGAAAAGGAACACATATCTTTGTGAATAAACAATTATTTATTATTAAAATTTAAGAAAAGTCGAAGGGGACACCCGGATTTGAACCAGGGACCTCTTGATCTGCAGTCAAATGCTCTACCACTGAGCTATATCCCCGTGCTTTTAGCTGATCTTCTGATACTTTTCAGGCTGCCGATTCTGCACTGGTCAAGCATTCAACGTTAATGATCCTGGAAGAGACACGTCAGCTGGATTTTGCACTTATGTGAAGGAGAAAGGGCGAGCAGCCCTGCCTTGTCCTGGTGACACCCCCTCCAAATCTCTTCAAAGCCACAACACCCAAGCCCTCCTTGCTGACAATCAGGCACTTTGCATAACAAAGAGCGGGTTCAGTGCTCGCACACAGGGCCGGTGTTGTATGGGGCGGGGTATCCAAGTGAGCGTGGCTCCGGAGATTGCCAAACAGTGTATCCCACAAGCTACCATGGGTGATGCAGGATAGCGTACAACACTGGGACAACATTTGTTAGGGCTCCTGGGGGCCAATTTCAATCTGAATGTGCCCCGCTTGCTTACAGGTGTGGGGGATGAGGGGTGGACAGTGTGTAGCACCCTTGGGTTCTGTAAATACAAATGTTCCTTGATCTCAAGGAGCAGGCAGCAAAAGTGGAGCTAAAACACTAAACGGACACTTTAAAAAGTGCATAATTGCTGTCCGCAAGATGTTAACTAGGATGAAACCAGAACACTTTTTGATCATGCATCTTGAAGCGTAAATGTTCACTGATGCCAAGTGTAATTAGAAAAGGAACACATATCTTTGTGAATAAACAATTATTTATTATTAAAATTTAAGAAAAGTTGAAGGGGACACCCGGATTTGAACCAGGGACCTCTTGATCTGCAGTCAAATGCTCTACCACTGAGCTATATCCCCGTGCTTTTAGCGAATCTTCTGATACTTTTCAGACTGTCGATTCTGCACTGGTCAAGCATTCAACGTTAATGATCCTGGAAGAGACACGTCAGCTGGATTTTGCACTTATGTGAAGGAGAAAGGGCGAGCAGCCCTGCCTTGTCCTGGTGACACCCCCTCCAAATCTCTTCAAAGCCACAACACCCAAGCCCTCCTTGCTGACAATCAGGCACTTTGCATAACAAAGAGCAGCTTTAGTGCTCGCTCACAGGGCCGGTGTTGTATGGGGCGGGGTATCCAAGTGAGCGTGGCTCCGGAGATTTCCAAACAATGTATCCCACAAGCTACCATGGGGATGCAGGATAGCATACAACACCGGGACAACATTTGTTAGGGCTCCTGGGGGCCAATTTCAATCTGAATGTGCCCCGCTTGCTTACAGGTGTGGGGGGTGAGGGGTGGACAGTGTGTAGCACCCTTGGGTTCTGTAAATACAAATGTTCCTTGATCTCAAGGAGCAGGCAGCAAAAGTGGAGCTAAAACACTAAACGGACACTTTAAAAAGTGCATAATTGCTGTTAGCAATATGTTAACTAGGATGAAACCAGAACACTTTTTGATCATGCATCTTGAAGGGTAAATGTTCACTGATGCCAAGTGTAATTAGAAAAGGAACACATATCTTTGTGAATAAACAATTATTTCTTATTAAAATTTAAGAAAAGTCGAAGGGGACACCCGGATTTGAACCAGGGACCTCTTGATCTGCAGTCAAATGCTCTACCACTGAGCTATATCCCCGTGCTTTTAGGGAATCTTCTGATACTTTTCAGGCTGTCGATTCTGCGCTGGTCAAGCATTCAACGTTAATGATCCTGGAAGAGACACGTCAGCTGGATTTAGCACTTATGTGAAGGAGAAAGGGCGAGCAGCCCTGCCTTGTCCTGGTGACACCCCCTCCAAATCTCTTCAAAGCAGCCACAACGCCCAAGCACTCCTTGCTGACAATCAGGCACTTTGCATAACAAAGAGCGGGTTCAGTGCTCGCACACAGGGCCGGTGTTGTATGGGGCGGGGTATCCAAGTGAGCGTGGCTCCGGAGATTGCCAAACAGTGTATCCCACAAGCTACCATGGGTGATGCAGGATAGCGTACAACACTGGGACAACATTTGTTAGGGCTCCTGGGGGCCAATTTCAATCTGAATGTGCCCCGCTTGCTTACAGGTGTGGGGGATGAGGGGTGGACAGTGTGTAGCACCCTTGGGTTCTGTAAATACAAATGTTCCTTGATCTCAAGGAGCAGGCAGCAAAAGTGGAGCTAAAACACTAAACGGACACTTTAAAAAGTGCATAATTGCTGTTAGCAATATGTTAACTAGGATGAAACCAGAACACTTTTTGATCATGCATCTTGAAGGGTAAATGTTCACTGATGCCAAGTGTAATTAGAAAAGGAACACATATCTTTGTGAATAAACAATTATTTATTATTAAAATTTAAGAAAAGTAGAAGGGGACACCCGGATTTGAACCAGGGACTTCTTGATCTGCAGTCAAATGCTCTACCACTGAGCTATATCCCCGTGCTTTTAGCGAATCTTCTGATACTTTTCAGGCTGTCGATTCTGCACTGGTCAAGCATTCAACGTTAATGATCCTGGAAGAGACACGTCAGCTGGATTTTGCACTTATGTGAAGGAGAAAGGGCGAGCAGCCCTGCCTTGTCCTGGTGACACCCCCTCCAAATCTCTTCAAAGCCACAACACCCAAGCCCTCCTTGCTGACAATCAGGCACTTTGCATAACAAAGAGCAGCTTTAGTGCTCGCTCACAGGGCCGGTGTTGTATGGGGCGGGGTATCCAAGTGAGCGTGGCTCCGGAGATTTCCAAACAATGTATCCCACAAGCTACCATGGGGATGCAGGATAGCATACAACACCGGGACAACATTTGTTAGGGCTCCTGGGGGCCAATTTCAATCTGAATGTGCCCCGCTTGCTTACAGGTGTGGGGGGTGAGGGGTGGACAGTGTGTAGCACCCTTGGGTTCTGTAAATACAAATGTTCCTTGATCTCAAGGAGCAGGCAGCAAAAGTGGAGCTAAAACACTAAACAGACACTTTAAAAAGTGCATAATTGCTGTTAGCAATATGTTAACTAGGATGAAACCAGAACACTTTTTGATCATGCATCTTGAAGGGTAAATGTTCACTGATGCCAAGTGTAATTAGAAAAGGAACACATATCTTTGTGAATAAACAATTATTTATTATTAAAATTTAAGAAAAGTAGAAGGGGACACCCGGATTTGAACCAGGGACCTCTTGATCTGCAGTCAAATGCTCTACCACTGAGCTATATCCCGGTGCTTTTAGGGAATATTCTGATACTTTTCAGGCTGACGATTCTGCGCTGGTCAAGCATTCAACTTTAATGATCCTGGAAGAGACACGTCAGCTGGATTTAGCACTTATGTGAAGGAGAAAGGGTGAGCAGCCTTGCCTTGTCCTGGTGACACCCCCTCCAAATCTCTTCAAAGCAGCCACAACGCCCAAGCCCTCCTTGCTGACAATCAGGCACTTTGCATAACAAAGAGCGGGTTCAGTGCTCGCACACAGGGCCGGTGTTGTATGGGGCGGGGTATCCAAGTGAGCGTGGCTCCGGAGATTGCCAAACAATGTATCCCACAAGCTACCATGGGTGATGCAGGATAGCGTACAACACTGGGACAACATTTGTTAGGGCTCCTGGGGGCCAATTTCAATCTGAATGTGCCCCGCTTGCTTACAGGTGTGGGGGATGAGGGGTGGACAGTGTGTAGCACCCTTGGGTTCTGTAAATACAAATGTTCCTTGATCTCAAGGAGCAGGCAGCAAAAGTGGAGCTAAAACACTAAACGGACACTTTAAAAAGTGCATAATTGCTGTCCGCAAGATGTTAACTAGGATGAAACCAGAACACTTTTTGATCATGCATCTTGAAGCGTAAATGTTCACTGATGCCAAGTGTAATTAGAAAAGGAACACATATCTTTGTGAATAAACAATTATTTATTATTAAAATTTAAGAAAAGTCAGAGGGGACACCGGGATTTGAACCAGGGACCTCTTGATCTGCAGTCAAATGCTCTACCACTGAGCTATATCCCCGTGCTTTTAGCGAATCTTCTGATACTTTTCAGGCTGTCGATTCTGCACTGGTCAAGCATTCAACGTTAATGATCCTGGAAGAGACACGTCAGCTGGATTTTGCACTTATGTGAAGGAGAAAGGGCGAGCAGCCCTGCCTTGTCCTGGTGACACCCCCTCCAAATCTCTTCAAAGCCACAACACCCAAGCCCTCCTTGCTGACAATCAGGCACTTTGCATAACAAAGAGCAGCTTTAGTGCTCGCTCACAGGGCCGGTGTTGTATGGGGCGGGGTATCCAAGTGAGCGTGGCTCCGGAGATTTCCAAACAATGTATCCCACAAGCTACCATGGGGATGCAGGATAGCATAAAACACCGGGACAACATTTGTTAGGGCTCCTGGGGGCCAATTTCAATCTGAATGTGCCCCGCTTGCTTACAGGTGTGGGGGGTGAGGGGTGGACAGTGTGTAGCACCCTTGGGTTCTGTAAATACAAATGTTCCTTGATCTCAAGGAGCAGGCAGCAAAAGTGGAGCTAAAACACTAAACGGACACTTTAAAAAGTGCATAATTGCTGTCCGCAAGATGTTAACTAGGATGAAACCAGAACACTTTTTGATCATGCATCTTGAAGCGTAAATGTTCACTGATGCCAAGTGTAATTAGAAAAGGAACACATATCTTTGTGAATAAACAATTATTTATTATTAAAATTTAAGAAAAGTAGAAGGGGACACCCGGATTTGAACCAGGGACCTCTTGATCTGCAGTCAAATGCTCTACCACTGAGCTATATCCCCCTGCTTTTAGCAAATCTTCTGATACTTTTCAGGCTGTCGAATCTGGACTGGTCAAGCATTCAACGTTAATGATCCTGGAAGACACACGTCAGCTGGATTTTGCACTTATGTGAAGGAGAAAGGGCGAGCAGCCCTGCCTTGTCCTGGTGACACCCCCTCCAAATCTCTTCAAAGCCACAACACCCAAGCCCTCCTTGCTGACAATCAGGCACTTTGCATAACAAAGAGCAGCTTTAGTGCTCGCTCACAGGGCCGGTGTTGTATGGGGCGGGGTATCCAAGTGAGCGTGGCTCCGGAGATTTCCAAACAATGTATCCCACAAGCTACCATGGGGATGCAGGATAGCATACAACACCGGGACAACATTTGTTAGGGCTCCTGGGGGCCAATTTCAATCTGAATGTGCCCTGCTTGCTTACAGGTGTGGGGGGTGAGGGGTGGACAGTGTGTAGCACCCTTGGGTTCTGTAAATACAAATGTTCCTTGATCTCAAGGAGCAGGCAGCAAAAGTGGAGCTAAAACACTAAACGGACACTTTAAAAAGTGCATAATTGCTGTTAGCAATATGTTAACTAGGATGAAACCAGAACACTTTTTGATCATGCATCTTGAAGGGTAAATGTTCACTGATGCCAAGTGTAATTAGAAAAGGAACACATATCTTTGTGAATAAACAATTATTTATTATTAAAATTTAAGAAAAGTAGAAGGGGACACCCGGATTTGAACCAGGGACCTCTTGATCTGCAGTCAAATGCTCTACCACTGAGCTATATCCCCGTGCTTTTAGGGCATCTTCTGATACTTTTCAGGCTGTCGATTCTGCGCTGGTCAAGCATTCAACGTTAATGATCCTGGAAGAGACACGTCAGCTGGATTTAGCACTTATGTGAAGGAGAAAGGGCGAGCAGCCCTGCCTTGTCCTGGTGACACCCCCTCCAAATCTCTTCAAAGCAGCCACAACGCCCAAGCCCTCCTTGCTGACAATCAGGCACTTTGCATAACAAAGAGCGGGTTCAGTGCTCGCACACAGGGCCGGTGTTGTATGGGGCGGGGTATCCAAGTGAGCGTGGCTCCGGAGATTGCCAAACAATGTATCCCACAAGCTACCATGGGTGATGCAGGATAGCGTACAACACTGGGACAACATTTGTTAGGGCTCCTGGGGGCCAATTTCAATCTGAATGTGCCCCGCTTGCTTACAGGTGTGGGGGATGAGGGGTGGACAGTGTGTAGCACCCTTGGGTTCTGTAAATACAAATGTTCCTTGATCTCAAGGAGCAGGCAGCAAAAGTGGAGCTAAAACACTAAACGGACACTTTAAAAAGTGCATAATTGCTGTCCGCAAGATGTTAACTAGGATGAAACCAGAACACTTTTTGATCATGCATCTTGAAGCGTAAATGTTCACTGATGCCAAGTGTAATTAGAAAAGGAACACATATCTTTGTGAATAAACAATTATTTATTATTAAAATTTAAGAAAAGTCGAAGGGGACACCCGGATTTGAACCAGGGACCTCTTGATCTGCAGTCAAATGCTCTACCACTGAGCTATATCCCCGTGCTTTTAGGGCATCTTCTGATACTTTTCAGGCTGTCGATTCTGCGCTGGTCAAGCATTCAACGTTAATGATCCTGGAAGAGACACGTCAGCTGGATTTAGCACTTATGTGAAGGAGAAAGGGCGAGCAGCCCTGCCTTGTCCTGGTGACACCCCCTCCAAATCTCTTCAAAGCAGCCACAACGCCCAAGCCCTCCTTGCTGACAATCAGGCACTTTGCATAACAAAGAGCGGGTTCAGTGCTCGCACACAGGGCCGGTGTTGTATGGGGCGGGGTATCCAAGTGAGCGTGGCTCCGGAGATTGCCAAACAATGTATCCCACAAGCTACCATGGGTGATGCAGGATAGCGTACAACACTGGGACAACATTTGTTAGGGCTCCTGGGGGCCAATTTCAATCTGAATGTGCCCCGCTTGCTTACAGGTGTGGGGGATGTGGGGTGGACAGTGTGTAGCACCCTTGGGTTCTGTAAATACAAATGTTCCTTGATCTCAAGGAGCAGGCAGCAAAAGTGGAGCTAAAACACTAAACGGACACTTTAAAAAGTGCATAATTGCTGTCCGCAAGATGTTAACTAGGATGAAACCAGAACACTTTTTGATCATGCATCTTGAAGCGTAAATGTTCACTGATGCCAAGTGTAATTAGAAAAGGAACACATATCTTTGTGAATAAACAATTATTTATTATTAAAATTTAAGAAAAGTCGAAGGGGACACCCGGATTTGAACCAGGGACCTCTTGATCTGCAGTCAAATGCTCTACCACTGATCTATATCCCCGTGCTTTTAGCGAATCTTCTGATACTTTTCAGGCTGTCGATTCTGCACTGGTCAAGCATTCAACGTTAATGATCCTGGAAGAGACACGTCAGCTGGATTTTGCACTTATGTGAAGGAGAAAGGGCGAGCAGCCCTGCCTTGTCCTGGTGACACCCCCTCCAAATCTCTTCAAAGCCACAACACCCAAGCCCTCCTTGCTGACAATCAGGCACTTTGCATAACAAAGAGCAGCTTTAGTGCTCGCTCACAGGGCCGGTGTTGTATGGGGCGGGGTATCCAAGTGAGCGTGGCTCCGGAGATTTCCAAACAATGTATCCCACAAGCTACCATGGGGATGCAGGATAGCATAAAACACCGGGACAACATTTGTTAGGGCTCCTGGGGGCCAATTTCAATCTGAATGTGCCCCGCTTGCTTACAGGTGTGGGGGGTGAGGGGTGGACAGTGTGTAGCACCCTTGGGTTCTGTAAATACAAATGTTCCTTGATCTCAAGGAGCAGGCAGCAAAAGTGGAGCTAAAACACTAAACGGACACTTTAAAAAGTGCATAATTGCTGTCCGCAAGATGTTAACTAGGATGAAACCAGAACACTTTTTGATCATGCATCTTGAAGCGTAAATGTTCACTGATGCCAAGTGTAATTAGAAAAGGAACACATATCTTTGTGAATAAACAATTATTTATTATTAAAATTTAAGAAAAGTCGAAGGGGACACCCGGATTTGAACCAGGGACCTCTTGATCTGCAGTCAAATGCTCTACCACTGAGCTATATCCCCGTGCTTTTAGCGAATCTTCTGATACTTTTCAGGCTGTCGATTCTGCACTGGTCAAGCATTCAACGTTAATGATCCTGGAAGAGACACGTCAGCTGGATTTTGCACTTATGTGAAGGAGAAAGGGCGAGCAGCCCTGCCTTGTCCTGGTGACACCCCCTCCAAATCTCTTCAAAGCCACAACACCCAAGCCCTCCTTGCTGACAATCAGGCACTTTGCATAACAAAGAGCAGCTTTAGTGCTCGCTCACAGGGCCGGTGTTGTATGGGGCGGGGTATCCAAGTGAGCGTGGCTCCGGAGATTTCCAAACAATGTATCCCACAAGCTACCATGGGGATGCAGGATAGCATACAACACCGGGACAACATTTGTTAGGGCTCCTGGGGGCCAATTTCAATCTGAATGTGCCCCGCTTGCTTACAGGTGTGGGGGGTGAGGGGTGGACAGTATGTAGCACCCTTGGGTTCTGTAAATACAAATGTTCCTTGATCTCAAGGAGCAGGCAGCAAAAGTGGAGCTAAAACACTAAACGGACACTTTAAAAAGTGCATAATTGCTGTCCGCAAGATGTTAACTAGGATGAAACCAGAACACTTTTTGATCATGCATCTTGAAGCGTAAATGTTCACTGATGCCAAGTGTAATTAGAAAAGGAACACATATCTTTGTGAATAAACAATTATTTATTATTAAAATTTAAGAAAAGTCGAAGGGGACACCCGGATTTGAACCAGGGACCTCTTGATCTGCAGTCAAATGCTCTACCACTGAGCTATATCCCCGTGCTTTTAGCGAATCTTCTGATACTTTTCAGGCTGTCGATTCTGCACTGGTCAAGCATTCAACGTTAATGATCCTGGAAGAGACACGTCAGCTGGATTTTGCACTTATGTGAAGGAGAAAGGGCGAGCAGCCCTGCCTTGTCCTGGTGACACCCCCTCCAAATCTCTTCAAAGCCACAACACCCAAGCCCTCCTTGCTGACAATCAGGCACTTTGCATAACAAAGAGCAGCTTTAGTGCTCGCTCACAGGGCCGGTGTTGTATGGGGCGGGGTATCCAAGTGAGCGTGGCTCCGGAGATTTCCAAACAATGTATCCCACAAGCTACCATGGGGATGCAGGATAGCATACAACACCGGGACAACATTTGTTAGGGCTCCTGGGGGCCAATTTCAATCTGAATGTGCCCCGCTTGCTTACAGGTGTGGGGGGTGAGGGGTGGACAGTATGTAGCACCCTTGGGTTCTGTAAATACAAATGTTCCTTGATCTCAAGGAGCAGGCAGCAAAAGTGGAGCTAAAACACTAAACGGACACTTTAAAAAGTGCATAATTGCTGTTAGCAATATGTTAACTAGGATGAAACCGGAACACTTTTTGATCATGCATCTTGAAGCGTAAATGTTCACTGATGCCAAGTGTAATTAGAAAAGGAACACATATCTTTGTGAATAAACAATTATTTATTATTAAAATTTAAGAAAAGTAGAAGGGGACACCCGGATTTGAACCAGGGACCTCTTGAACTGCAGTCAAATGCTCTACCACTGAGCTATATCCCCGTGCTTTTATGGAATCTTCTGATACTTTTCAGGCTGACGATTCTGCGCTGGTCAAGCATTCAACTTTAATGATCCTGGAAGAGACACGTCAGCTGGATTTAGCACTTATGTGAAGGAGAAAGGGTGAGCAGCCCTGCCTTGTCCTGGTGACACCCCCTCCAAATCTCTTCAAAGCAGCCACAACGCCCAAGCCCTCCTTGCTGACAATCAGGCACTTTGCATAACAAAGAGCGGGTTCAGTGCTCGCACACAGGGCCGGTGTTGTATGGGGCGGGGTATCCAAGTGAGCGTGGCTCCCGAGATTGCCAAACAATGTATCCCACAAGCTACCATGGGTGATGCAGGATAGCGTACAACACTGGGACAACATTTGTTAGGGCTCCTGGGGGCCAATTTCAATCTGAATGTGCCCCGCTTGCTTACAGGTGTGGGGGATGAGGGGTGGACAGTGTGTAGCACCCTTGGGTTCTGTAAATACAAATGTTCCTTGATCTCAAGGAGCAGGCAGCAAAAGTGGAGCTAAAACACTAAACGGACACTTTAAAAAGTGCATAATTGCTGTCCGCAAGATGTTAACTAGGATGAAACCAGAACACTTTTTGATCATGCATCTTGAAGCGTAAATGTTCACTGATGCCAAGTGTAATTAGAAAAGGAACACATATCTTTGTGAATAAACAATTATTTATTATTAAAATTTAAGAAAAGTCGGAGGGGACACCCGGATTTGAACCAGGGACCTCTTGATCTGCAGTCAAATGCTCTACCACTGAGCTATATCCCCGTGCTTTTAGGGAATCTTCTGATACTTTTCAGGCTGTCGATTCTGCGCTGGTCAAGCATTCAACATTAATGATCCTGGAAGAGACACGTCAGCTGGATTTAGCACTTATGTGAAGGAGAAAGGGCGAGCAGCCCTGCCTTGTCCTGGTGACACCCCCTCCAAATCTCTTCAAAGCAGCCACAACGCCCAAGCCCTCCTTGCTGACAATCAGGCACTTTGCATAACAAAGAGCGGGTTCAGTGCTCGCACACAGGGCCGGTGTTGTATGGGGCGGGGTATCCAAGTGAGCGTGGCTCCGGAGATTTCCAAACAATGTATCCCACAAGCTACCATGGGGATGCAGGATAGCATAAAACACCGGGACAACATTTGTTAGGGCTCCTGGGGGCCAATTTCAATCTGAATGTGCCCCGCTTGCTTACAGGTGTGGGGGGTGAGGGGTGGACAGTGTGTAGCACCCTTGGGTTCTGTAAATACAAATGTTCCTTGATCTCAAGGAGCAGGCAGCAAAAGTGGAGCTAAAACACTAAACGGACACTTTAAAAAGTGCATAATTGCTGTCCGCAAGATGTTAACTAGGATGAAACCACAACACTTTTTGATCATGCATCTTGAAGCGTAAATGTTCACTGATGCCAAGTGTAATTAGAAAAGGAACACATATCTTTGTGAATAAACAATTATTTATTATTAAAATTTAAGAAAAGTCGAAGGGGACACCCGGATTTGAACCAGGGACCTCTTGATCTGCAGTCAAATGCTCTACCACTGAGCTATATCCCCGTGCTTTTAGGGAATCTTCTGATACTTTTCAGGCTGTCGATTCTGCGCTGGTCAAGCATTCAACGTTAATGATCCTGGAAGAGACACGGCAGCTGGATTTAGCACTTATGTGAAGGAGAAAGGGCGAGCAGCCCTGCCTTGTCCTGGTGACACCCCCTCCAAATCTCTTCAAAGCAGCCACAACGCCCAAGCCCTCCTTGCTGACAATCAGGCACTTTGCATAACAAAGAGCGGGTTCAGTGCTCGCACACAGGGCCGGTGTTGTATGGGGCGGGGTATCCAAGTGAGCGTGGCTCCGGAGATTGCCAAACAGTGTATCCCACAAGCTACCATGGGTGATGCAGGATAGCGTACAACACTGGGACAACATTTGTTAGGGCTCCTGGGGGCCAATTTCAATCTGAATGTGCCCCGCTTGCTTACAGGTGTGGGGGATGAGGGGTGGACAGTGTGTAGCACCCTTGGGTTCTGTAAATACAAATGTTCCTTGATCTCAAGGAGCAGGCAGCAAAAGTGGAGCTAAAACACTAAACGGACACTTTAAAAAGTGCATAATTGCTGTCCGCAAGATGTTAACTAGGATGAAACCAGAACACTTTTTGATCATGCATCTTGAAGCGTAAATGTTCACTGATGCCAAGTGTAATTAGAAAAGGAACACATATCTTTGTGAATAAACAATTATTTATTATTAAAATTTAAGAAAAGTTGAAGGGGACACCCGGATTTGAACCAGGGACCTCTTGATCTGCAGTCAAATGCTCTACCACTGAGCTATATCCCCGTGCTTTTAGCGAATCTTCTGATACTTTTCAGGCTGTCGATTCTGCACTGGTCAAGCATTCAACGTTAATGATCCTGGAAGAGACACGTCAGCTGGATTTTGCACTTATGTGAAGGAGAAAGGGCGAGCAGCCCTGCCTTGTCCTGGTGACACCCCCTCCAAATCTCTTCAAAGCCACAACACCCAAGCCCTCCTTGCTGACAATCAGGCACTTTGCATAACAAAGAGCAGCTTTAGTGCTCGCTCACAGGGCCGGTGTTGTATGGGGCGGGGTATCCAAGTGAGCGTGGCTCCGGAGATTTCCAAACAATGTATCCCACAAGCTACCATGGGGATGCAGGATAGCATACAACACCGGGACAACATTTGTTAGGGCTCCTGGGGGCCAATTTCAATCTGAATGTGCCCCGCTTGCTTACAGGTGTGGGGGGTGAGGGGTGGACAGTATGTAGCACCCTTGGGTTCTGTAAATACAAATGTTCCTTGATCTCAAGGAGCAGGCAGCAAAAGTGGAGCTAAAACACTAAACGGACACTTTAAAAAGTGCATAATTGCTGTTAGCAATATGTTAACTAGGATGAAACCGGAACACTTTTTGATCATGCATCTTGAAGCGTAAATGTTCACTGATGCCAAGTGTAATTAGAAAAGGAACACATATCTTTGTGAATAAACAATTATTTATTATTAAAATTTAAGAAAAGTAGAAGGGGACACCCGGATTTGAACCAGGGACCTCTTGATCTGCAGTCAAATGCTCTACCACTGAGCTATATCCCCGTGCTTTTAGCGAATCTTCTGATACTTTTCAGGCTGTCGATTCTGCACTGGTCAAGCATTCAACATTAATGATCCTGGAAGAGACACGTCAGCTGGATTTTGCACTTATGTGAAGGAGAAAGGGCGAGCAGCCCTGCCTTGTCCTGGTGACACCCCCTCCAAATCTCTTCAAAGCCACAACACCCAAGCCCTCCTTGCTGACAATCAGGCACTTTGCATAACAAAGAGCAGCTTTAGTGCTCGCTCACAGGGCCGGTGTTGTATGGGGCGGGGTATCCAAGTGAGCGTGGCTCCGGAGATTTCCAAACAATGTATCCCACAAGCTACCATGGGGATGCAGGATAGCATAAAACACCGGGACAACATTTGTTAGGGCTCCTGGGGGCCAATTTCAATCTGAATGTGCCCCGCTTGCTTACAGGTGTGGGGGGTGAGGGGTGGACAGTGTGTAGCACCCTTGGGTTCTGTAAATACAAATGTTCCTTGATCTCAAGGAGCAGGCAGCAAAAGTGGAGCTAAAACACTAAACGGACACTTTAAAAAGTGCATAATTGCTGTCCGCAAGATGTTAACTAGGATGAAACCAGAACACTTTTTGATCATGCATCTTGAAGCGTAAATGTTCACTGATGCCAAGTGTAATTAGAAAAGGAACACATATCTTTGTGAATAAACAATTATTTATTATTAAAATTTAAGAAAAGTCGAAGGGGACACCCGGATTTGAACCAGGGACCTCTTGATCTGCAGTCAAATGCTCTACCACTGAGCTATATCCCCGTGCTTTTAGGGAATCTTCTGATACTTTTCAGGCTGTCGATTCTGCGCTGGTCAAGCATTCAACGTTAATGATCCTGGAAGAGACACGTCAGCTGGATTTAGCACTTATGTGAAGGAGAAATGGCGAGCAGCCCTGCCTTGTCCTGGTGACACCCCCTCCAAATCTCTTCAAAGCAGCCACAACGCCCAAGCCCTCCTTGCTGACAATCAGGCACTTTGCATAACAAAGAGCGGGTTCAGTGCTCGCACACAGGGCCGGTGTTGTATGGGGCGGGGTATCCAAGTGAGCGTGGCTCCGGAGATTGCCAAACAGTGTATCCCACAAGCTACCATGGGTGATGCAGGATAGCGTACAACACTGGGACAACATTTGTTAGGGCTCCTGGGGGCCAATTTCAATCTGAATGTGCCCCGCTTGCTTACAGGTGTGGGGGATGAGGGGTGGACAGTGTGTAGCACCCTTGGGTTCTGTAAATACAAATGTTCCTTGATCTCAAGGAGCAGGCAGCAAAAGTGGAGCTAAAACACTAAACGGACACTTTAAAAAGTGCATAATAGCTGTCCGCAAGATGTTAACTAGGATGAAACCAGAACACTTTTTGATCATGCATCTTGAAGCGTAAATGTTCACTGATGCCAAGTGTAATTAGAAAAGGAACACATATCTTTGTGAATAAACAATTATTTATTATTAAAATTTAAGAAAAGTCGAAGGGGACACCCGGATTTGAACCAGGGACCTCTTGATCTGCAGTCAAATGCTCTACCACTGAGCTATATCCCCGTGCTTTTAGCGAATCTTCTGATACTTTTCAGGCTGTCGATTCTGCACTGGTCAAGCATTCAACATTAATGATCCTGGAAGAGACACGTCAGCTGGATTTTGCGCTTATGTGAAGGAGAAAGGGCGAGCAGCCCTGCCTTGTCCTGGTGACACCCCCTCCAAATCTCTTCAAAGCCACAACACCCAAGCCCTCCTTGCTGACAATCAGGCACTTTGCATAACAAAGAGCAGCTTTAGTGCTCGCTCACAGGGCCGGTGTTGTATGGGGCGGGGTATCCAAGTGAGCGTGGCTCCGGAGATTTCCAAACAATGTATCCCACAAGCTACCATGGGGATGCAGGATAGCATACAACACCGGGACAACATTTGTTAGGGCTCCTGGGGGCCAATTTCAATCTGAATGTGCCCCGCTTGCTTACAGGTGTGGGGGGTGAGGGGTGGACAGTATGTAGCACCCTTGGGTTCTGTAAATACAAATGTTCCTTGATCTCAAGGAGCAGGCAGCAAAAGTGGAGCTAAAACACTAAACGGACACTTTAAAAAGTGCATAATTGCTGTTAGCAATATGTTAACTAGGATGAAACCAGAACACTTTTTGATCATGCATCTTGAAGGATAAATGTTCACTGATGCCAAGTGTAATTAGAAAAGGAACACATATCTTTGTGAATAAACAATTATTTATTATTAAAATTTAAGAAAGTAGAAGGGGACACCCGGATTTGAACCAGGGACCTCTTGATCTGCAGTCAAATGCTCTACCACTGAGCTATATCCCCGTGCTTTTATGGAATCTTCTGATACTTTTCAGGCTGACGATTCTGCGCTGGTCAAGCATTCAACTTTAATGATCCTGGAAGAGACACGTCAGCTGGATTTAGCACTTATGTGAAGGAGAAAGGGTGAGCAGCCCTGCCTTGTCCTGGTGACACCCCCTCCAAATCTCTTCAAAGCAGCCACAACGCCCAAGCCCTCCTTGCTGACAATCAGGCACTTTGCATAACAAAGAGCGGGTTCAGTGCTCGCACACAGGGCCGGTGTTGTATGGGGCGGGGTATCCAAGTGAGCGTGGCTCCCGAGATTGCCAAACAATGTATCCCACAAGCTACCATGGGTGATGCAGGATAGCGTACAACACTGGGACAACATTTGTTAGGGCTCCTGGGGGCCAATTTCAATCTGAATGTGCCCCGCTTGCTTACAGGTGTGGGGGATGAGGGGTGGACAGTGTGTAGCACCCTTGGGTTCTGTAAATACAAATGTTCCTTGATCTCAAGGAGCAGGCAGCAAAAGTGGAGCTAAAACACTAAACGGACACTTTAAAAAGTGCATAATTGCTGTCCGCAAGATGTTAACTAGGATGAAACCAGAACACTTTTTGATCATGCATCTTGAAGCGTAAATGTTCACTGATGCCAAGTGTAATTAGAAAAGGAACACATATCTTTGTGAATAAACAATTATTTATTATTAAAATTTAAGAAAAGTCGGAGGGGACACCCGGATTTGAACCAGGGACCTCTTGATCTGCAGTCAAATGCTCTACCACTGAGCTATATCCCCGTGCTTTTAGGGAATCTTCTGATACTTTTCAGGCTGTCGATTCTGCGCTGGTCAAGCATTCAACATTAATGATCCTGGAAGAGACACGTCAGCTGGATTTAGCACTTATGTGAAGGAGAAAGGGCGAGCAGCCCTGCCTTGTCCTGGTGACACCCCCTCCAAATCTCTTCAAAGCAGCCACAACGCCCAAGCCCTCCTTGCTGACAATCAGGCACTTTGCATAACAAAGAGCGGGTTCAGTGCTCGCACACAGGGCCGGTGTTGTATGGGGCGGGGTATCCAAGTGAGCGTGGCTCCGGAGATTGCCAAACAATGTATCCCACAAGCTACCATGGGTGATGCAGGATAGCGTACAACACTGGGACAACATTTGTTAGGGCTCCTGGGGGCCAATTTCAATCTGAATGTGCCCCGCTTGCTTACAGGTGTGGGGGATGAGGGGTGGACAGTGTGTAGCACCCTTGGGTTCTGTAAATACAAATGTTCCTTGATCTCAAGGTGCAGGCAGCAAAAGTGGAGCTAAAACACTAAACGGACACTTTAAAAAGTGCATAATTGCTGTCCGCAAGATGTTAACTAGGATGAAACCGGAACACTTTTTGATCATGCATCTTGAAGCGTAAATGTTCACTGATGCCAAGTGTAATTAGAAAAGGAACACATATCTTTGTGAATAAACAATTATTTATTATTAAAATTTAAGAAAAGTCGAAGGGGACACCCGGATTTGAACCAGGGACCTCTTGATCTGCAGTCAAATGCTCTACCACTGAGCTATACCCCCGTGCTTTTAGCTAATCTTCTGATACTTTTCAGGCTGTCGATTCTGCACTGGTCAAGCATTCAACGTTAATGATCCTGGAAGAGACACGTCAGCTGGATTTTGCACTTATGTGAAGGAGAAAGGGCGAGCAGCCCTGCCTTGTCCTGGTGACACCCCCTCCAAATCTCTTCAAAGCCACAACACCCAAGCCCTCCTTGCTGACAATCAGGCACTTTGCATAACAAAGAGCAGCTTTAGTGCTCGCTCACAGGGCCGGTGTTGTATGGGGCGGGGTATCCAAGTGAGCGTGGCTCCGGAGATTTCCAAACAATGTATCCCACAAGCTACCATGGGGATGCAGGATAGCATAAAACACCGGGACAACATTTGTTAGGGCTCCTGGGGGCCAATTTCAATCTGAATGTGCCCCGCTTGCTTACAGGTGTGGGGGGTGAGGGGTGGACAGTGTGTAGCACCCTTGGGTTCTGTAAATACAAATGTTCCTTGATCTCAAGGAGCAGGCAGCAAAAGTGGAGCTAAAACACTAAACGGACACTTTAAAAAGTGCATAATTGCTGTCCGCAAGATGTTAACTAGGATGAAACCAGAACACTTTTTGATCATGCATCTTGAAGCGTAAATGTTCATTGATGCCAAGTGTAATTAGAAAAGGAACACATATCTTTGTGAATAAACAATTATTTATTATTAAAATTTAAGAAAAGTCAAAGGGGACACCCGGATTTGAACCAGGGACCTCTTGATCTGCAGTCAAATGCTCTACCACTGAGCTATATCCCCGTGCTTTTAGGGAATCTTCTGATACTTTTCAGGCTGTCGATTCTGCGCTGGTCAAGCATTCAACGTTAATGATCCTGGAAGAGACACGTCAGCTGGATTTAGCACTTATGTGAAGGAGAAAGGGCGAGCAGCCCTGCCTTGTCCTGGTGACACCCCCTCCAAATCTCTTCAAAGCAGCCACAACGCCCAAGCCCTCCTTGCTGACAATCAGGCACTTTGCATAACAAAGAGCGGGTTCAGTGCTCGCACACAGGGCCGGTGATGTATGGGGCGGGGTATCCAAGTGAGCGTGGCTCCGGAGATTGCCAAACAGTGTATCCCACAAGCTACCATGGGTGATGCAGGATAGCGTACAACACTGGGACAACATTTGTTAGGGCTCCTGGGGGCCAATTTCAATCTGAATGTGCCCCGCTTGCTTACAGGTGTGGGGGATGAGGGGTGGACAGTGTGTAGCACCCTTGGGTTCTGTAAATACAAATGTTCCTTGATCTCAAGGAGCAGGCAGCAAAAGTGGAGCTAAAACACTAAACGGACACTTTAAAAAGTGCATAATTGCTGTCCGCAAGATGTTAACTAGGATGAAACCAGAACACTTTTTGATCATGCATCTTGAAGCGTAAATGTTCACTGATGCCAAGTGTAATTAGAAAAGGAACACATATCTTTGTGAATAAACAATTATTTATTATTAAAATTTAAGAAAAGTCGAAGGGGACACCCGGATTTGAACCAGGGACCTCTTGATCTGCAGTCAAATGCTCTACCACTGAGCTATATCCCCGTGCTTTTAGCGAATCTTCTGATACTTTTCAGGCTGTCGATTCTGCACTGGTCAAGCATTCAACGTTAATGATCCTGGAAGAGACACGTCAGCTGGATTTTGCACTTATGTGAAGGAGAAAGGGCGAGCAGCCCTGCCTTGTCCTGGTGACACCCCCTCCAAATCTCTTCAAAGCCACAACACCCAAGCCCTCCTTGCTGACAATCAGGCACTTTGCATAACAAAGAGCAGCTTTAGTGCTCGCTCACAGGGCCGGTGTTGTATGGGGCGGGGTATCCAAGTGAGCGTGGCTCCGGAGATTTCCAAACAATGTATCCCACAAGCTACCATGGGGATGCAGGATAGCATACAACACCGGGACATTATTTGTTAGGGCTCCTGGGGGCCAATTTCAATCTGAATGTGCCCCGCTTGCTTACAGGTGTGGGGGGTGAGGGGTGGACAGTGTGTAGCACCCTTGGGTTCTGTAAATACAAATGTTCCTTGATCTCAAGGAGCAGGCAGCAAAAGTGGAGCTAAAACACTAAACGGACACTTTAAAAAGTGCATAATTGCTGTCCGCAAGATGTTAACTAGGATGAAACCAGAACACTTTTTGATCATGCATCTTGAAGCGTAAATGTTCACTGATGCCAAGTGTAATTAGAAAAGGAACACATATCTTTGTGAATAAACAATTATTTATTATTAAAATTTAAGAAAAGTCGGAGGGGACACCCGGATTTGAACCAGGGACCTCTTGATCTGCAGTCAAATGCTCTACCACTGAGCTATATCCCCGTGCTTTTAGGGAATCTTCTGATACTTTTCAGGCTGTCGATTCTGCACTGGTCAAGCATTCAACATTAATGATCCTGGAAGAGACACGTCAGCTGGATTTAGAACTTATGTGAAGGAGAAAGGGCGAGCAGCCCTGCCTTGTCCTGGTGACACCCCCTCCAAATCTCTTCAAAGCAGCCACAACGCCCAAGCCCTCCTTGCTGACAATCAGGCACTTTGCATAACAAAGAGCGGGTTCAGTGCTCGCACACAGGGCCGGTGTTGTATGGGGCGGGGTATCCAAGTGAGCGTGGCTCCGGAGATTGCCAAACAATGTATCCCACAAGCTACCATGGGTGATGCAGGATAGCGTACAACACTGGGACAACATTTGTTAGGGCTCCTGGGGGCCAATTTCAATCTGAATGTGCCCCGCTTGCTTACAGGTGTGGGGGATGAGGGGTGGACAGTGTGTAGCACCCTTGGGTTCTGTAAATACAAATGTTCCTTGATCTCAAGGAGCAGGCAGCAAAAGTGGAGCTAAAACACTAAACGGACACTTTAAAAAGTGCATAATTGCTGTCCGCAAGATGTTAACTAGGATGAAACCGGAACACTTTTTGATCATGCATCTTGAAGCGTAAATGTTCACTGATGCCAAGTGTAATTAGAAAAGGAACACATATCTTTGTGAATAAACAATTATTTATTATTAAAATTTAAGAAAAGTCGAAGGGGACACCCGGATTTGAACCAGGGACTTCTTGATCTGCAGTCAAATGCTCTACCACTGAGCTATATCCCGTGCTTTTAGCTAATCTTCTGATACTTTTCAGGCTGTCGATTCTGCACTGGTCAAGCATTCAACGTTAATGATCCTGGAAGAGACACGTCAGCTGGATTTTGCACTTATGTGAAGGAGAAAGGGCGAGCAGCCCTGCCTTGTCCTGGTGACACCCCCTCCAAATCTCTTCAAAGCCACAACACCCAAGCCCTCCTTGCTGACAATCAGGCACTTTGCATAACAAAGAGCAGCTTTAGTGCTCGCTCACAGGGCCGGTGTTGTATGGGGCGGGGTATCCAAGTGAGCGTGGCTCCGGAGATTTCCAAACAATGTATCCCACAAGCTACCATGGAGATGCAGGATAGCATAAAACACCGGGACAACATTTGTTAGGGCTCCTGGGGGCCAATTTCAATCTGAATGTGCCCCGCTTGCTTACAGGTGTGGGGGGTGAGGGGTGGACAGTGTGTAGCACCCTTGGGTTCTGTAAATACAAATGTTCCTTGATCTCAAGGAGCAGGCAGCAAAAGTGGAGCTAAAACACTAAACGGACACTTTAAAAAGTGCATAATTGCTGTCCGCAAGATGTTAACTAGGATGAAACCAGAACACTTTTTGATCATGCATCTTGAAGCGTAAATGTTCACTGATGCCAAGTGTAATTAGAAAAGGAACACATATCTTTGTGAATAAACAATTATTTATTATTAAAATTTAAGAAAAGTCGAAGGGGACACCCGGATTTGAACGAGGGACCTCTTGATCTGCAGTCAAATGCTCTACCACTGAGCTATATCCCCGTGCTTTTAGGGAATCTTCTGATACTTTTCAGGCTAACGATTCTGCGCTGGTCAAGCATTCAACGTTAATGATCCTGGAAGAGACACGTCAGCTGGATTTAGCACTTATGTGAAGGAGAAAGGGCGAGCAGCCCTGCCTTGTCCTGGTGACACCCCCTCCAAATCTCTTCAAAGCAGCCACAACGCCCAAGCCCTCCTTGCTGACAATCAGGCACTTTGCATAACAAAGAGCGGGTTCAGTGCTCGCACACAGGGCCGGTGTTGTATGGGGCGGGGTATCCAAGTGAGCGTGGCTCCGGAGATTGCCAAACAGTGTATCCCACAAGCTACCATGGGTGATGCAGGATAGCGTACAACACTGGGACAACATTTGTTAGGGCTCCTGGGGGCCAATTTCAATCTGAATGTGCCCCGCTTGCTTACAGGTGTGGGGGATGAGGGGTGGACAGTGTGTAGCACCCTTGGGTTCTGTAAATACAAATGTTCCTTGATCTCAAGGAGCAGGCAGCAAAAGTGGAGCTAAAACACTAAACGGACACTTTAAAAAGTGCATAATTGCTGTCCGCAAGATGTTAACTAGGATGAAACCAGAACACTTTTTGATCATGCATCTTGAAGCGTAAATGTTCACTGATGCCAAGTGTAATTAGAAAAGGAACACATATCTTTGTGAATAAACAATTATTTATTATTAAAATTTAAGAAAAGTCGAAGGGGACACCCGGATTTGAACCAGGGACCTCTTGATCTGCAGTCAAATGCTCCACCACTGAGCTATATCCCCGTGCTTTTAGCGAATCTTCTGATACTTTTCAGGCTGTCGATTCTGCACTGGTCAAGCATTCAACGTTAATGATCCTGGAAGAGACACGTCAGCTGGATTTTGCACTTATGTGAAGGAGAAAGGGCGAGCAGCCCTGCCTTGTCCTGGTGACACCCCCTCCAAATCTCTTCAAAGCCACAACACCCAAGCCCTCCTTGCTGACAATCAGGCACTTTGCATAACAAAGAGCAGCTTTAGTGCTCGCTCACAGGGCCGGTGTTGTATGGGGCGGGGTATCCAAGTGAGCGTGGCTCCGGAGATTGCCAAACAATGTATCCCACAAGCTACCATGGGTGATGCAGGATAGCATAAAACACCGGGACAACATTTGTTAGGGCTCCTGGGGGCCAATTTCAATCTGAATGTGCCCCGCTTGCTTACAGGTGTGGGGGGTGAGGGGTGGACAGTGTGTAGCACCCTTGGGTTCTGTAAATACAAATGTTCCTTGATCTCAAGGAGCAGGCAGCAAAAGTGGAGCTAAAACACTAAACGGACACTTTAAAAAGTGCATAATTGCTGTCCGCAAGATGTTAACTAGGATGAAACCAGAACACTTTTTGATCATGCATCTTGAAGCGTAAATGTTCACTGATGCCAAGTGTAATTAGAAAAGGAACACATATCTTTGTGAATAAACAATTATTTATTATTAAAATTTAAGAAAAGTCGAAGGGGACACCCGGATTTGAACGAGGGACCTCTTGATCTGCAGTCAAATGCTCTACCACTGAGCTATATCCCCGTGCTTTTAGGGAATCTTCTGATACTTTTCAGGCTAACGATTCTGCGCTGGTCAAGCATTCAACGTTAATGATCCTGGAAGAGACACGTCAGCTGGATTTAGCACTTATGTGAAGGAGAAAGGGCGAGCAGCCCTGCCTTGTCCTGGTGACACCCCCTCCAAATCTCTTCAAAGCAGCCACAACGCCCAAGCCCTCCTTGCTGACAATCAGGCACTTTGCATAACAAAGAGCGGGTTCAGTGCTCGCACACAGGGCCGGTGTTGTATGGGGCGGGGTATCCAAGTGAGCGTGGCTCCGGAGATTGCCAAACAGTGTATCCCACAAGCTACCATGGGTGATGCAGGATAGCGTACAACACTGGGACAACATTTGTTAGGGCTCCTGGGGGCCAATTTCAATCTGAATGTGCCCCGCTTGCTTACAGGTGTGGGGGATGAGGGGTGGACAGTGTGTAGCACCCTTGGGTTCTGTAAATACAAATGTTCCTTGATCTCAAGGAGCAGGCAGCAAAAGTGGAGCTAAAACACTAAACGGACACTTTAAAAAGTGCATAATTGCTGTCCGCAAGATGTTAACTAGGATGAAACCAGAACACTTTTTGATCATGCATCTTGAAGCGTAAATGTTCACTGATGCCAAGTGTAATTAGAAAAGGAACACATATCTTTGTGAATAAACAATTATTTATTATTAAAATTTAAGAAAAGTCGAAGGGGACACCCGGATTTGAACCAGGGACCTCTTGATCTGCAGTCAAATGCTCCACCACTGAGCTATATCCCCGTGCTTTTAGCGAATCTTCTGATACTTTTCAGGCTGTCGATTCTGCACTGGTCAAGCATTCAACGTTAATGATCCTGGAAGAGACACGTCAGCTGGATTTTGCACTTATGTGAAGGAGAAAGGGCGAGCAGCCCTGCCTTGTCCTGGTGACACCCCCTCCAAATCTCTTCAAAGCCACAACACCCAAGCCCTCCTTGCTGACAATCAGGCACTTTGCATAACAAAGAGCAGCTTTAGTGCTCGCTCACAGGGCCGGTGTTGTATGGGGCGGGGTATCCAAGTGAGCGTGGCTCCGGAGATTGCCAAACAATGTATCCCACAAGCTACCATGGGTGATGCAGGATAGCGTACAACACTGGGACAACATTTGTTAGGGCTCCTGGGGGCCAATTTCAATCTGAATGTGCCCCGCTTGCTTACAGGTGTGGGGGATGAGGGGTGGACAGTGTGTAGCACCCTTGGGTTCTGTAAATACAAATGTTCCTTGATCTCAAGGAGCAGGCAGCAAAAGTGGAGCTAAAACACTAAACGGACACTTTAAAAAGTGCATAATTGCTGTCCGCAAGATGTTAACTAGGATGAAACCGGAACACTTTTTGATCATGCATCTTGAAGCGTAAATGTTCACTGATGCCAAGTGTAATTAGAAAAGGAACACATATCTTTGTGAATAAACAATTATTTATTATTAAAATTTAAGAAAAGTCGAAGGGGACACCCGGATTTGAACCAGGGACCTCTTGATCTGCAGTCAAATGCTCTACCACTGAGCTATATCCCCGTGCTTTTAGCTAATCTTCTGATACTTTTCAGGCTGTCGATTCTGCACTGGTCAAGCATTCAACGTTAATGATCCTGGAAGAGACACGTCAGCTGGATTTTGCACTTATGTGAAGGAGAAAGGGCGAGCAGCCCTGCCTTGTCCTGGTGACACCCCCTCCAAATCTCTTCAAAGCCACAACACCCAAGCCCTCCTTGCTGACAATCAGGCACTTTGCATAACAAAGAGCAGCTTTAGTGCTCGCTCACAGGGCCGGTGTTGTATGGGGCGGGGTATCCAAGTGAGCGTGGCTCCGGAGATTTCCAAACAATGTATCCCACAAGCTACCATGGGGATGCAGGATAGCATAAAACACCGGGACAACATTTGTTATGGCTCCTGGGGGCCAATTTCAATCTGAATGTGCCCCGCTTGCTTACAGGTGTGGGGGGGTGAGGGGTGGACAGTGTGTAGCACCCTTGGGTTCTGTAAATACAAATGTTCCTTGATCTCAAGGAGCAGGCAGCAAAAGTGGAGCTAAAACACTAAACGGACACTTTAAAAAGTGCATAATTGCTGTCCGCAAGATGTTAACTAGGATGAAACCAGAACACTTTTTGATCATGCATCTTGAAGCGTAAATGTTCACTGATGCCAAGTGTAATTAGAAAAGGAACACATATCTTTGTGAATAAACAATTATTTATTATTAAAATTTAAGAAAAGTCGAAGGGGACACCCGGATTTGAACCAGGGACCTCTTGATCTGCAGTCAAATGCTCTACCACTGAGCTATATCCCCGTGCTTTTAGGGAATCTTCTGATACTTTTCAGGCTGTCGATTCTGCGCTGGTCAAGCATTCAACGTTAATGATCCTGGAAGAGACACGTCAGCTGGATTTAGCACTTATGTGAAGGAGAAAGGGCGAGCAGCCCTGCCTTGTCCTGGTGACACCCCCTCCAAATCTCTTCAAAGCAGCCACAACGCCCAAGCCCTCCTTGCTGACAATCAGGCACTTTGCATAACAAAGAGCGGGTTCAGTGCTCGCACACAGGGCCGGTGTTGTATGGGGCGGGGTATCCAAGTGAGCGTGGCTCCGGAGATTGCCAAACAGTGTATCCCACAAGCTACCATGGGTGATGCAGGATAGCGTACAACACTGGGACAACATTTGTTAGGGCTCCTGGGGGCCAATTTCAATCTGAATGTGCCCCGCTTGCTTACAGGTGTGGGGGATGAGGGGTGGACAGTGTGTAGCACCCTTGGGTTCTGTAAATACAAATGTTCCTTGATCTCAAGGAGCAGGCAGCAAAAGTGGAGCTAAAACACTAAACGGACACTTTAAAAAGTGCATAATTGCTGTCCGCAAGATGTTAACTAGGATGAAACCAGAACACTTTTTGATCATGCATCTTGAAGCGTAAATGTTCACTGATGCCAAGTGTAATTAGAAAAGGAACACATATCTTTGTGAATAAACAATTATTTATTATTAAAATTTAAGAAAAGTCGAAGGGGACACCCGGATTTGAACCAGGGACCTCTTGATCTGCAGTCAAATGCTCTACCACTGAGCTATATCCCCGTGCTTTTAGCTAATCTTCTGATACTTTTCAGGCTGTCGATTCTGCACTGGTCAAGCATTCAACGTTAATGATCCTGGAAGAGACACGTCAGCTGGATTTTGCACTTATGTGAAGGAGAAAGGGCGAGCAGCCCTGCCTTGTCCTGGTGACACCCCCTCCAAATCTCTTCAAAGCCACAACACCCAAGCCCTCCTTGCTGACAATCAGGCACTTTGCATAACAAAGAGCAGCTTTAGTGCTCGCTCACAGGGCCGGTGTTGTATGGGGCGGGGTATCCAAGTGAGCGTGGCTCCGGAGATTTCCAAACAATGTATCCCACAAGCTACCATGGGGATGCAGGATAGCATACAACACCGGGACAACATTTGTTAGTGTGTAGCACCCTTGGGTTCATTGGACAGTGTGTAGCACCCTTGGGTTCTGTAAATACAAATGTTCCTTGATCTCAAGGAGCAGGCAGCAAAAGTGGAGCTAAAACACTAAACGGACACTTTAAAAAGTGCATAATTGCTGTTAGCAATATGTTAACTAGGATGAAACCAGAACACTTTTTGATCATGCATCTTGAAGGGTAAATGTTCACTGATGCCAAGTGTAATTAGAAAAGGAACACATATCTTTGTGAATAAACAATTATTTATTATTAAAATTTAAGAAAAGTCGAAGGGGACACCCGGATTTGAACCAGGGACCTCTTGATCTGCAGTCAAATGCTCTACCACTGAGCTATATCCCCGTGCTTTTAGGGAATCTTCTGATACTTTTCAGGCTGTCGATTCTGCACTGGTCAAGCATTCAACGTTAATGATCCTGGAAGAGACACGTCAGCTGGATTTTGCACTTATGTGAAGGAGAAAGGGCGAGCAGCCCTGCCTTGTCCTGGTGACACCCCCTCCAAATCTCTTCAAAGCCACAACACCCAAGCCCTCCTTGCTGACAATCAGGCACTTTGCATAACAAAGAGCAGCTTTAGTGCTCGCTCACAGGGCCGGTGTTGTATGGGGCGGGGTATCCAAGTGAGCGTGGCTCCGGAGATTTCCAAACAATGTATCCCACAAGCTACCATGGGTGATGCAGGATAGCGTACAACACTGGGACAACATTTGTTAGGGCTCCTGGGGGCCAATTTCAATCTGAATGTGCCCCGCTTGCTTACAGGTGTGGGGGATGAGGGGTGGACAGTGTGTAGCACCCTTGGGTTCTGTAAATACAAATGTTCCTTGATCTCAAGGAGCAGGCAGCAAAAGTGGAGCTAAAACACTAAACGGACACTTTAAAAAGTGCATAATTGCTGTCCGCAAGATGTTAACTAGGATGAAACCAGAACACTTTTTGATCATGCATCTTGAAGCGTAAATGTTCACTGATGCCAAGTGTAATTAGAAAAGGAACACATATCTTTGTGAATAAACAATTATTTATTATTAAAATTTAAGAAAAGTCGAAGGGGACACCCGGATTTGAACCAGGGACCTCTTGATCTGCAGTCAAATGCTCTACCACTGAGCTATATCCCCGTGCTTTTAGCGAATCTTCTGATACTTTTCAGGCTGTCGATTCTGCACTGGTCAAGCATTCAACGTTAATGATCCTGGAAGAGACACGTCAGCTGGATTTTGCACTTATGTGAAGGAGAAAGGGCGAGCAGCCCTGCCTTGTCCTGGTGACACCCCCTCCAAATCTCTTCAAAGCCACAACACCCAAGCCCTCCTTGCTGACAATCAGGCACTTTGCATAACAAAGAGCAGCTTTAGTGCTCGCTCACAGGGCCGGTGTTGTATGGGGCGGGGTATCCAAGTGAGCGTGGCTCCGGAGATTTCCAAACAATGTATCCCACAAGCTACCATGGGGATGCAGGATAGCATACAACACCGGGACAACATTTGTTAGGGCTCCTGGGGGCCAATTTCAATCTGAATGTGCCCCGCTTGCTTACAGGTGTGGGGGGTGAGGGGTGGACAGTGTGTAGCACCCTTGGGTTCTGTAAATACAAATGTTCCTTGATCTCAAGGAGCAGGCAGCAAAAGTGGAGCTAAAACACTAAACGGACACTTTAAAAAGTGCATAATTGCTGTTAGCAATATGTTAACTAGGATGAAACCAGAACACTTTTTGATCATGCATCTTGAAGGGTAAATGTTCACTGATGCCAAGTGTAATTAGAAAAGGAACACATATCTTTGTGAATAAACAATTATTTATTATTAAAATTTAAGAAAAGTCGAAGGGGACACCCGGATTTGAACCAGGGACCTCTTGATCTGCAGTCAAATGCTCTACCACTGAGCTATATCCCCGCGCTTTTAGGGAATCTTCTGATACTTTTCAGGCTGTCGATTCTGCGCTGGTCAAGCATTCAACGTTAATGATCCTGGAAGAGACACGTCAGCTGGATTTAGCACTTATGTGAAGGAGAAAGGGCGAGCAGCCCTGCCTTGTCCTGGTGACACCCCCTCCAAATCTCTTCAAAGCAGCCACAACGCCCAAGCACTCCTTGCTGACAATCAGGCACTTTGCATAACAAAGAGCGGGTTCAGTGCTCGCACACAGGGCCGGTGTTGTATGGGGCGGGGTATCCAAGTGAGCGTGGCTCCGGAGATTGCCAAACAATGTATCCCACAAGCTACCATGGGTGATGCAGGATAGCGTACAACACTGGGACAACATTTGTTAGGGCTCCTGGGGGCCAATTTCAATCTGAATGTGCCCCGCTTGCTTACAGGTGTGGGGGATGAGGGGTGGACAGTGTGTAGCACCCTTGGGTTCTGTAAATACAAATGTTCCTTGATCTCAAGGAGCAGGCAGCAAAAGTGGAGCTAAAACACTAAACGGACACTTTAAAAAGTGCATAATTGCTGTCCGCAAGATGTTAACTAGGATGAAACCAGAACACTTTTTGATCATGCATCTTGAAGCGTAAATGTTCACTGATGCCAAGTGTAATTAGAAAAGGAACACATATCTTTGTGAATAAACAATTATTTATTATTAAAATTTAAGAAAAGTTGAAGGGGACACCCGGATTTGAACCAGGGACCTCTTGATCTGCAGTCAAATGCTCTACCACTGTGCTATATCCCCGTGCTTTTAGCGAATCTTCTGATACTTTTCAGGCTGCCGATTCTGCACTGGTCAAGCATTCAACGTTAATGATCCTGGAAGAGACACGTCAGCTGGATTTTGCACTTATGTGAAGGAGAAAGGGCGAGCAGCCCTGCCTTGTCCTGGTGACACCCCCTCCAAATCTCTTCAAAGCAGCCACAACGCCCAAGCCCTCCTTGCTGACAATCAGACACTTTGCATAACAAAGAGCTGCTTTAGTGCTCGCTCACAGGGCCGGTGTTGTATGGGGCGGGGTATCCAAGTGAGCGTGGCTCCGGGGATTTCCAAACAATGTATCCCACAAGCTACCATGGGGATGCAGGATAGCATACAACACCGGGACAACATTTGTTAGGGCTCCTGGGGGCCAATTTCAATCTGAATGTGCCCCGCTTGCTTACAGGTGTGGGGGATGAGGGGTGGACAGTGTGTAGCACCCTTGGGTTCTGTAAATACAAATGTTCCTTGATCTCAAGGAGCAGGCAGCAAAAATGGAGCTAAAACACTAAACGGACACTTTAAAAAGTGCATAATTGCTGTTAGCAATATGTTAACTAGGATGAAACCAGAACACTTTTTGATCATGCATCTTGAAGGGTAAATGTTCACTGATGCCAAGTGTAATTAGAAAAGGAACACATATCTTTGTGAATAAACAATTATTTATTATTAAAATTTAAGAAAAGTCGAAGGGGACACCCGGATTTGAACCAGGGACCTCTTGATCTGCAGTCAAATGCTCTACCACTGAGCTATATCCCCGTGCTTTTAGCGAATCTTCTGATACTTTTCAGGCTGTCGATTCTGCACTGGTCAAGCATTCAACGTTAATGATCCTGGAAGAGACACGTCAGCTGGATTTTGCACTTATGTGAAGGAGAAAGGGCGAGCAGCCCTGCCTTGTCCTGGTGACACCCCCTCCAAATCTCTTCAAAGCCACAACACCCAAGCCCTCCTTGCTGACAATCAGGCACTTTGCATAACAAAGAGCAGCTTTAGTGCTCGCTCACAGGGCCGGTGTTGTATGGGGCGGGGTATCCAAGTGAGCGTGGCTCCGGAGATTTCCAAACAATGTATCCCACAAGCTACCATGGGGATGCAGGATAGCATACAACACCGGGACAACATTTATTAGGGCTCCTGGGGGCCAATTTCAATCTGAATGTGCCCCGCTTGCTTACAGGTGTGGGGGGTGAGGGGTGGACAGTGTGTAGCACCCTTGGGTTCTGTAAATACAAATGTTCCTTGATCTCAAGGAGCAGGCAGCAAAAGTGGAGCTAAAACACTAAACGGACACTTTAAAAAGTGCATAATTGCTGTTAGCAATATGTTAACTAGGATGAAACCAGAACACTTTTTGATCATGCATCTTGAAGGGTAAATGTTCACTGATGCCAAGTGTAATTAGAAAAGGAACACATATCTTTGTGAATAAACAATTATTTATTATTAAAATTTAAGAGAAGTCGAAGGGGACACACGGATTTGAACCAGGGACCTCTTGATCTGCAGTCAAATGCTCTACCACAGAGCTATATCCCTGTGCATTTATGGAATCTTCTGATACTTTTCAGGCTGTCGATTCTGCGCTGGTCAAGCATTCAACGTTAATGATCCTGGAAGAGACACGTCAGCTGGATTTAGCACTTATGTGAAGGAGAAAGGGCGAGCAGCCCTGCCTTGTCCTGGTGACACCCCCTCCAAATCTCTTCAAAGCAGCCACAACGCCCAAGCCCTCCTTGCTGACAATCAGACACTTTGCATAACAAAGAGCTGCTTTAGTGCTCGCTCACAGGGCCGGTGTTGTATGGGGCGGGGTATCCAAGTGAGCGTGGCTCCGGAGATTTCCAAACAATGTATCCCACAAGCTACCATGGGGATGCAGGATAGCATACAACACCGGGACAACATTTGTTAGGGCTCCTGGGGGCCAATTTCAATCTGAATGTGCCCCGCTTGCTTACAGGTGTGGGGGATGAGGGGTGGACAGTGTGTAGCACCCTTGGGTTCTGTAAATACAAATGTTCCTTGATCTCAAGGAGCAGGCAGCAAAAGTGGAGCTAAAACACTAAACGGACACTTTAAAAAGTGCATAATTGCTGTCCGCAAGATGTTAACTAGGATGAAACCAGAACACTTTTTGATCATGCATCTTGAAGCGTAAATGTTCACTGATGCCAAGTGTAATTAGAAAAGGAACACATATCTTTGTGAATAAACAATTATTTATTATTAAAATTTAAGAAAAGTTGAAGGGGACACCCGGATTTGAACCAGGGACCTCTTGATCTGCAGTCAAATGCTCTACCACTGTGCTATATCCCCGTGCTTTTAGCGAATCTTCTGATACTTTTCAGGCTGCCGATTCTGCACTGGTCAAGCATTCAACGTTAATGATCCTGGAAGAGACACGTCAGCTGGATTTTGCACTTATGTGAAGGAGAAAGGGCGAGCAGCCCTGCCTTGTCCTGGTGACACCCCCTCCAAATCTCTTCAAAGCAGCCACAACGCCCAAGCCCTCCTTGCTGACAATCAGACACTTTGCATAACAAAGAGCTGCTTTAGTGCTCGCTCACAGGGCCGGTGTTGTATGGGGCGGGGTATCCAAGTGAGCGTGGCTCCGGGGATTTCCAAACAATGTATCCCACAAGCTACCATGGGGATGCAGGATAGCATACAACACCGGGACAACATTTGTTAGGGCTCCTGGGGGCCAATTTCAATCTGAATGTGCCCCGCTTGCTTACAGGTGTGGGGGATGAGGGGTGGACAGTGTGTAGCACCCTTGGGTTCTGTAAATACAAATGTTCCTTGATCTCAAGGAGCAGGCAGCAAAAATGGAGCTAAAACACTAAACGGACACTTTAAAAAGTGCATAATTGCTGTTAGCAATATGTTAACTAGGATGAAACCAGAACACTTTTTGATCATGCATCTTGAAGGGTAAATGTTCACTGATGCCAAGTGTAATTAGAAAAGGAACACATATCTTTGTGAATAAACAATTATTTATTATTAAAATTTAAGAAAAGTCGAAGGGGACACCCGGATTTGAACCAGGGACCTCTTGATCTGCAGTCAAATGCTCTACCACTGAGCTATATCCCCGTGCTTTTAGCGAATCTTCTGATACTTTTCAGGCTGTCGATTCTGCACTGGTCAAGCATTCAACGTTAATGATCCTGGAAGAGACACGTCAGCTGGATTTTGCACTTATGTGAAGGAGAAAGGGCGAGCAGCCCTGCCTTGTCCTGGTGACACCCCCTCCAAATCTCTTCAAAGCCACAACACCCAAGCCCTCCTTGCTGACAATCAGGCACTTTGCATAACAAAGAGCAGCTTTAGTGCTCGCTCACAGGGCCGGTGTTGTATGGGGCGGGGTATCCAAGTGAGCGTGGCTCCGGAGATTTCCAAACAATGTATCCCACAAGCTACCATGGGGATGCAGGATAGCATACAACACCGGGACAACATTTATTAGGGCTCCTGGGGGCCAATTTCAATCTGAATGTGCCCCGCTTGCTTACAGGTGTGGGGGGTGAGGGGTGGACAGTGTGTAGCACCCTTGGGTTCTGTAAATACAAATGTTCCTTGATCTCAAGGAGCAGGCAGCAAAAGTGGAGCTAAAACACTAAACGGACACTTTAAAAAGTGCATAATTGCTGTTAGCAATATGTTAACTAGGATGAAACCAGAACACTTTTTGATCATGCATCTTGAAGGGTAAATGTTCACTGATGCCAAGTGTAATTAGAAAAGGAACACATATCTTTGTGAATAAACAATTATTTATTATTAAAATTTAAGAGAAGTCGAAGGGGACACCCGGATTTGAACCAGGGACCTCTTGATCTGCAGTCAAATGCTCTACCACAGAGCTATATCCCTGTGCATTTATGGAATCTTCTGATACTTTTCAGGCTGTCGATTCTGCGCTGGTCAAGCATTCAACGTTAATGATCCTGGAAGAGACACGTCAGCTGGATTTAGCACTTATGTGAAGGAGAAAGGGCGAGCAGCCCTGCCTTGTCCTGGTGACACCCCCTCCAAATCTCTTCAAAGCAGCCACAACGCCCAAGCCCTCCTTGCTGACAATCAGACACTTTGCATAACAAAGAGCTGCTTTAGTGCTCGCTCACAGGGCCGGTGTTGTATGGGGCGGGGTATCCAAGTGAGCGTGGCTCCGGAGATTTCCAAACAATGTATCCCACAAGCTACCATGGGGATGCAGGATAGCATACAACACCGGGACAACATTTGTTAGGGCTCCTGGGGGCCAATTTCAATCTGAATGTGCCCCGCTTGCTTACAGGTGTGGGGGATGAGGGGTGGACAGTGTGTAGCACCCTTGGGTTCTGTAAATACAAATGTTCCTTGATCTCAAGGAGCAGGCAGCAAAAGTGGAGCTAAAACACTAAACGGACACTTTAAAAAGTGCATAATTGCTGTTAGCAATATGTTAACTAGGATGAAACCAGAACACTTTTTGATCATGCATCTTGAAGGGTAAATGTTCACTGATGCCAAGTGTAATTAGAAAAGGAACACATATCTTTGTGAATAAACAATTATTTATTATTAAAATTTAAGAAAAGTCGAAGGGGACACCCGGATTTGAACCAGGGACCTCTTGATCTGCAGTCAAATGCTCTACCACTGAGCTATATCCCCGTGCTTTTAGGGAATCTTCTGATACTTTTCAGGCTGACGATTCTGCGCTGGTCAAGCATTCAACGTTAATGATCCTGGAAGAGACACGTCAGCTGGATTTAGCACTTATGTGAAGGAGAAAGGGCGAGCAGCCCTGCCTTGTCCTGGTGACACCCCCTCCAAATCTCTTCAAAGCAGCCACAACGCCCAAGCCCTCCTTGCTGACAATCAGGCACTTTGCATAACAAAGAGCGGGTTCAGTGCTCGCACACAGGGCCGGTGTTGTATGGGGCGGGGTATCCAAGTGAGCGTGGCTCCGGAGATTGCCAAACAATGTATCCCACAAGCTACCATGGGTGATGCAGGATAGCGTACAACACTGGGACAACATTTGTTAGGGCTCCTGGGGGCCAATTTCAATCTGAATGTGCCCCGCTTGCTTACAGGTGTGGGGGATGAGGGGTGGACAGTGTGTAGCACCCTTGGGTTCTGTAAATACAAATGTTCCTTGATCTCAAGGAGCAGGCAGCAAAAGTGGAGCTAAAACACTAAACGGACACTTTAAAAAGTGCATAATTGCTGTCCGCAAGATGTTAACTAGGATGAAACCAGAACACTTTTTGATCATGCATCTTGAAGCGTAAATGTTCACTGATGCCAAGTGTAATTAGAAAAGGAACACATATCTTTGTGAATAAACAATTATTTATTATTAAAATTTAAGAAAAGTCGAAGGGGACACCCGGATTTGAACCAGGGACCTCTTGATCTGCAGTCAAATGCTCTACCACTGAGCTATATCCCCGTGCTTTTAGGGAATCTTCTGATACTTTTCAGGCTGTCGATTCTGCGCTGGTCAAGCATTCAACGTTAATGATCCTGGAAGAGACACGTCAGCTGGATTTAGCACTTATGTGAAGGAGAAAGGGCGAGCAGCCCTGCCTTGTACTGGTGACACCCCCTCCAAATCTCTTCAAAGCAGCCACAACGCCCAAACCCTCCTTGCTGACAATCAGGCACTTTGCATAACAAAGAGCGGGTTCAGTGCTCGCACACAGGGCCGGTGTTGTATGGGGCGGGGTATCCAAGTGAGCGTGGCTCCGGAGATTGCCAAACAGTGTATCCCACAAGCTACCATGGGTGATGCAGGATAGCGTACAACACTGGGACAACATTTGTTAGGGCTCCTGGGGGCCAATTTCAATCTGAATGTGCCCCACTTGCTTACAGGTGTGGGGGATGAGGGGTGGACAGTGTGTAGCACCCTTGGGTTCTGTAAATACAAATGTTCCTTGATCTCAAGGAGCAGGCAGCAAAAGTGGAGCTAAAACACTAAACGGACACTTTAAAAAGTGCATAATTGCTGTCCGCAAGATGTTAACTAGGATGAAACCAGAACACTTTTTGATCATGCATCTTGAAGCGTAAATGTTCACTGATGCCAAGTGTAATTAGAAAAGGAACACATATCTTTGTGAATAAACAATTATTTATTATTAAAATTTAAGAAAAGTAGAAGGGGACACCCGGATTTGAACCAGGGACCTCTTGATCTGCAGTCAAATGCTCTACCACTGAGCTATATCCCCGTGCTTTTAGCGAATCTTCTGATACTTTTCAGGCTGTCGATTCTGCACTGGTCAAGCATTCAACGTTAATGATCCTGGAAGAGACACGTCAGCTGGATTTTGCACTTATGTGAAGGAGAAAGGGCGAGCAGCCCTGCCTTGTCCTGGTGACACCCCCTCCAAATCTCTTCAAAGCCACAACACCCAAGCCCTCCTTGCTGACAATCAGGCACTTTGCATAACAAAGAGCAGCTTTAGTGCTCGCTCACAGGGCCGGTGTTGTATGGGGCGGGGTATCCAAGTGAGCGTGGCTCCGGAGATTTCCAAACAATGTATCCCACAAGCTACCATGGGGATGCAGGATAGCATACAACACCGGGACAAAATTTATTAGGGCTCCTGGGGGCCAATTTCAATCTGAATGTGCCCCGCTTGCTTACAGGTGTGGGGGGTGAGGGGTGGACAGTGTGTAGCACCCTTGGGTTCTGTAAATACAAATGTTCCTTGATCTCAAGGAGCAGGCAGCAAAAGTGGAGCTAAAACACTAAACGGACACTTTAAAAAGTGCATAATTGCTGTTAGCAATATGTTAACTAGGATGAAACCAGAACACTTTTTGATCATGCATCTTGAAGGGTAAATGTTCACTGATGCCAAGTGTAATTAGAAAAGGAACACATATCTTTGTGAATAAACAATTATTTATTATTAAAATTTAAGAGAAGTAGAAGGGGACACCCGGATTTGAACCAGGGACCTCTTGATCTGCAGTCAAATGCTCTACCACAGAGCTATATCCCTGTGCATTTATGGAATCTTCTGATACTTTTCAGGCTGTCGATTCTGCGCTGGTCAAGCATTCAACGTTAATGAACCTGGAAGAGACACGTCAGCTGGATTTAGCACTTATGTGAAGGAGAAAGGGCGAGCAGCCCTGCCTTGTCCTGGTGACACCCCCTCCAAATCTCTTCAAAGCAGCCACAACGCCCAAGCCCTCCTTGCTGACAATCAGACACTTTGCATAACAAAGAGCTGCTTTAGTGCTCGCTCACAGGGCCGGTGTTGTATGGGGCGGGGTATCCAAGTGAGCGTGGCTCCGGAGATTTCCAAACAATGTATCCCACAAGCTACCATGGGGATGCAGGATAGCATACAACACCGGGACAACATTTGTTAGGGCTCCTGGGGGCCAATTTCAATCTGAATGTGCCCCGCTTGCTTACAGGTGTGGGGGATGAGGGGTGGACAGTGTGTAGCACCCTTGGGTTCTGTAAATACAAATGTTCCTTGATCTCAAGGAGCAGGCAGCAAAAGTGGAGCTAAAACACTAAACGGACACTTTAAAAAGTGCATAATTGCTGTTAGCAATATGTTAACTAGGATGAAACCAGAACACTTTTTGATCATGCATCTTGAAGGGTAAATGTTCACTGATGCCAAGTGTAATTAGAAAAGGAACACATATCTTTGTGAATAAACAATTATTTATTATTAAAATTTAAGAAAAGTCGAAGGGGACACCCGGATTTGAACCAGGGACCTCTTGATCTGCAGTCAAATGCTCTACCACTGAGCTATATCCCCGTGCTTTTAGGGAATCTTCTGATACTTTTCAGGCTGACGATTCTGCGCTGGTCAAGCATTCAACGTTAATGATCCTGGAAGAGACACGTCAGCTGGATTTAGCACTTATGTGAAGGAGAAAGGGCGAGCAGCCCTGCCTTGTCCTGGTGACACCCCCTCCAAATCTCTTCAAAGCAGCCACAACGCCCAAGCCCTCCTTGCTGACAATCAGGCACTTTGCATAACAAAGAGCGGGTTCAGTGCTCGCACACAGGGCCGGTGTTGTATGGGGCGGGGTATCCAAGTGAGCGTGGCTCCGGAGATTGCCAAACAGTGTATCCCACAAGCTACCTTGGGTGATGCAGGATAGCGTACAACACTGGGACAACATTTGTTAGGGCTCCTGGGGGCCAATTTCAATCTGAATGTGCCCCGCTTGCTTACAGGTGTGGGGGATGAGGGGTGGACAGTGTGTAGCATCCTTGGGTTCTGTAAATACAAATGTTCCTTGATCTCAAGGAGCAGGCAGCAAAAGTGGAGCTAAAACACTAAACGGACACTTTAAAAAGTGCATAATTGCTGTCCGCAAGATGTTAACTAGGATGAAACCAGAACACTTTTTGATCATGCATCTTGAAGCGTAAATGTTCACTGATGCCAAGTGTAATTAGAAAAGGAACACATATCTTTGTGAATAAACAATTATTTATTATTAAAATTTAAGAAAAGTCGAAGGGGACACCCGGATTTGAACCAGGGACCTCTTGATCTGCAGTCAAATGCTCTACCACTGAGCTATATCCCCGTGCTTTTAGCGAATCTTCTGATACTTTTCAGGCTGTCGATTCTGCACTGGTCAAGCATTCAACGTTAATGATCCTGGAAGAGACACGTCAGCTGGATTTTGCACTTATGTGAAGGAGAAAGGGCGAGCAGCCCTGCCTTGTCCTGGTGACACCCCCTCCAAATCTCTTCAAAGCAGCCACAACGCCCAAGCCCTCCTTGCTGACAATCAGGCACTTTGCATAACAAAGAGCGGGTTCAGTGCTCGCACACAGGGCCGGTGTTGTATGGGGCGGGGTATCCAAGTGAGCGTGGCTCCGGAGATTGCCAAACAGTGTATCCCACAAGCTACCATGGGTGATGCAGGATAGCGTACAACACTGGGACAACATTTGTTAGGGCTCCTGGGGGCCAATTTCAATCTGAATGTGCCCCGCTTGCTTACAGGTGTGGGGGATGAGGGGTGGACAGTGTGTAGCACCCTTGGGTTCTGTAAATACAAATGTTCCTTGATCTCAAGGTGCAGGCAGCAAAAGTGGAGCTAAAACACTAAACGGACACTTTAAAAAGTGCATAATTGCTGTCCGCAAGATGTTAACTAGGATGAAACCGGAACACTTTTTGATCATGCATCTTGAAGCGTAAATGTTCACTGATGCCAAGTGTAATTAGAAAAGGAACACATATCTTTGTGAATAAACAATTATTTATTATTAAAATTTAAGAAAAGTCGAAGGGGACACCCGGATTTGAACCAGGGACCTCTTGATCTGCAGTCAAATGCTCTACCACTGAGCTATATCCCCTTGCTTTTAGCTAATCTTCTGATACTTTTCAGGCTGTCGATTCTGCACTGGTCAAGCATTCAACGTTAATGATCCTGGAAGAGACACGTCAGCTGGATTTTGCACTTATGTGAAGGAGAAAGGGCGAGCAGCCCTGCCTTGTCCTGGTGACACCCCCTCCAAATCTCTTCAAAGCCACAACACCCAAGCCCTCCTTGCTGACAATCAGGCACTTTGCATAACAAAGAGCAGCTTTAGTGCTCGCTCACAGGGCCGGTGTTGTATGGGGCGGGGTATCCAAGTGAGCGTGGCTCCGGAGATTTCCAAACAATGTATCCCACAAGCTACCATGGGGATGCAGGATAGCATAAAAGACCGGGACAACATTTGTTAGGGCTCCTGGGGGCCAATTTCAATCTGAATGTGCCCCGCTTGCTTACAGGTGTGGGGGGTGAGGGGTGGACAGTGTGTAGCACCCTAGGGTTCTGTAAATACAATTGTTCCTTGATCTCAAGGAGCAGGCAGCAAAAGTGGAGCTAAAACACTAAACGGACACTTTAAAAAGTGCATAATTGCTGTTAGCAATATGTTAACTAGGATGAAACCAGAACACTTTTTGATCATGCATCTTGAAGGGTAAATGTTCACTGATGCCAAGTGTAATTAGAAAAGGAACACATATCTTTGTGAATAAACAATTATTTATTATTAAAATTTAAGAAAAGTCGAAGGGGACACCCGGATTTGAACCAGGGACCTCTTGATCTGCAGTCAAATGCTCTACCACTGAGCTATATCCCCGTGCTTTTAGGGAATCTTCTGATACTTTTCACGCTGTCGATTCTGCGCTGGTCAAGCATTCAACGTTAATGATCCTGGAAGAGACACGTCAGCTGGTTTTAGCACTTATGTGAAGGAGAAAGGGCGAGCAGCCCTGCCTTGTCCTGGTGACACCCCCTCCAAATCTCTTCAAAGCAGCCACAACGCCCAAGCACTCCTTGCTGACAATCAGGCACTTTGCATAACAAAGAGCGGGTTCAGTGCTCGCACACAGGGCCGGTGTTGTATGGGGCGGGGTATCCAAGTGAGCGTGGCTCCGGAGATTGCCAAACAATGTATCCCACAAGCTACCATGGGTGATGCAGGATAGCGTACAACACTGGGACAACATTTGTTAGGGCTCCTGGGGGCCAATTTCAATCTGAATGTGCCCCGCTTGCTTACAGGTGTGGGGGATGAGGGGTGGACAGTGTGTAGCACCATTGGGTTCTGTAAATACAAATGTTCCTTGATCTCAAGGAGCAGGCAGCAAAAGTGGAGCTAAAACACTAAACGGACACTTTAAAAAGTGCATAATTGCTGTCCGCAAGATGTTAACTAGGATGAAACCAGAACACTTTTTGATCATGCATCTTGAAGCGTAAATGTTCACTGATGCCAAGTGTAATTAGAAAAGGAACACATATCTTTGTGAATAAACAATTATTTATTATTAAAATTTAAGAAAAGTCGAAGGGGACACCCGGATTTGAACCAGGGACCTCTTGATCTGCAGTCAAATGCTCTACCACTGAGCTATATCCCCGTGCTTTTAGCGAATCTTCTGATACTTTTCAGGCTGTCGATTCTGCACTGGTCAAGCATTCAACGTTAATGATCCTGGAAGAGACACGTCAGCTGGATTTTGCACTTATGTGAAGGAGAAAGGGCGAGCAGCCCTGCCTTGTCCTGGTGACACCCCCTCCAAATCTCTTCAAAGCCACAACACCCAAGCCCTCCTTGCTGACAATCAGGCACTTTGCATAACAAAGAGCAGCTTTAGTGCTCGCTCACAGGGCCGGTGTTGTATGGGGCGGGGTATCCAAGTGAGCGTGGCTCCGGAGATTTCCAATCAATGTATCCCACAAGCTACCATGGGGATGCAGGATAGCATAAAACACCGGGACAACATTTGTTAGGGCTCCTGGGGGCCAATTTCAATCTGAATGTGCCCCGCTTGCTTACAGGTGTGGGGGGTGAGGGGTGGACAGTGTGTAGCACCCTTGGATTCTGTAAATACAAATGTTCCTTGATCTCAAGGAGCAGGCAGCAAAAGTGGAGCTAAAACACTAAACGGACACTTTAAAAAGTGCATAATTGCTGTTAGCAATATGTTAACTAGGATGAAACCAGAACACTTTTTGATCATGCATCTTGAAGGGTAAATGTTCACTGATGCCAAGTGTAATTAGAAAAGGAACACATATCTTTGTGAATAAACAATTATTTATTATTAAAATTTAAGAAAAGTAGAAGGGGACACCCGGATTTGAACCAGGGACCTCTTGATCTGCAGTCAAATGCTCTACCACTGAGCTATATCCCCGTGCTTTTAGGGAATCTTCTGATACTTTTCAGGCTGACGATTCTGCGCTGGTCAAGCATTCAACGTTAATGATCCTGGAAGAGACACGTCAGCTGGATTTTGCACTTATGTGAAGGAGAAAGGGTGAGCAGCCCTGCCTTGTCCTGGTGACACCCCCTCCAAATCTCTTCAAAGCAGCCACAACGCCCAAGCCCTCCTTGCTGACAATCAGGCACTTTGCATAACAAAGAGCGGGTTCAGTGCTCGCACACAGGGCCGGTGTTGTATGGGGCGGGGTATCCAAGTGAGCGTGGCTCCGGAGATTGCCAAACAATGTATCCCACAAGCTACCATGGGTGATGCAGGATAGCGTACAACACTGGGACAACATTTGTTAGGGCTCCTGGGGGCCAATTTCAATCTGAATGTGCCCCGCTTGCTTACAGGTGTGGGGGATGAGGGGTGGACAGCACCCTTGGGTTCTGTAAATACAAATGTTCCTTGATCTCAAGGAGCAGGCAGCAAAAGTGGAGCTAAAACACTAAACGGACACTTTAAAAAGTGCATAATTGCTGTCCGCAAGATGTTAACTAGGATGAAACCAGAACACTTTTTGATCATGCATCTTGAAGCGTAAATGTTCACTGATGCCAAGTGTAATTAGAAAAGGAACACATATCTTTGTGAATAAACAATTATTTATTATTAAAATTTAAGAAAAGTCGAAGGGGACACCCGGATTTGAACCAGGGACCTCTTGATCTGCAGTCAAATGCTCTACCACTGAGCTATATCCCCGTGCTTTTAGCGAATCTTCTGATACTTTTCAGGCTGTCGATTCTGCACTGGTCAAGCATTCAACGTTAATGATCCTGGAAGAGACACGTCAGCTGGATTTTGCACTTATGTGAAGGAGAAAGGGCGAGCAGCCCTGCCTTGTCCTGGTGACACCCCCTCCAAATCTCTTCAAAGCAGCCACAACGCCCAAGCCCTCCTTGCTGACAATCAGGCACTTTGCATAACAAAGAGCGGGTTCAGTGCTCGCACACAGGGCCGGTGTTGTATGGGGCGGGGTATCCAAGTGAGCGTGGCTCCGGAGATTGCCAAACAATGTATCCCACAAGCTACCATGGGTGATGCAGGATAGCGTACAACACTGGGACAACATTTGTTAGGGCTCCTGGGGGCCAATTTCAATCTGAATGTGCCCCGCTTGCTTACAGGTGTGGGGGATGAGGGGTGGACAGTGTGTAGCACCCTTGGGTTCTGTAAATACAAATGTTCCTTGATCTCAAGGAGCAGGCAGCAAAAGTGGAGCTAAAACACTAAACGGACACTTTAAAAAGTGCATAATTGCTGTCCGCAAGATGTTAACTAGGATGAAACCAGTACACTTTTTGATCATGCATCTTGAAGCGTAAATGTTCACTGATGCCAAGTGTAATTAGAAAAGGAACACATATCTTTGTGAATAAACAATTATTTATTATTAAAATTTAAGAAAAGTGGAAGGGGACACCCGGATTTGAACCAGGGACGTCTTGATCTGCAGTCAAATGCTCTACCACTGAGCTATATCCCCGTCCTTTTAGCGAATCTTCTGATACTTTTCAGGCTGTCGATTCTGCGCTGGTCAAGCATTCAACGTTAATGATCCTGGAAGAGACACGTCAGCTGGATTTTGCACTTATGTGAAGGAGAAAGGGCGAGCAGCCCTGCCTTGTCCTGGTGACACCCCCTCCAAATCTCTTCAAAGCCACAACACCCAAGCCCTCCTTGCTGACAATCAGGCACTTTGCATAACAAAGAGCAGCTTTAGTGCTCGCTCACAGGGCCGGTGTTGTATGGGGCGGGGTATCCAAGTGAGCGTGGCTCCGGAGATTTCCAAACAATGTATCCCACAAGCTACCATGGGGATGCAGGATAGCATACAACACCGGGACAACATTTGTTAGGGCTCCTGGGGGCCAATTTCAATCTGAATGTGCCCCGCTTGCTTACAGGTGTGGGGGGTGATGGGTGGACAGTGTGTAGCACCCTTGGGTTCTGTAAATACAAATGTTCCTTGATCTCAAGGAGCAGCCAGCAAAAGTGGAGCTAAAACACTAAACGGACACTTTAAAAAGTGCATAATTGCTGTTAGCAATATGTTAACTAGGATGAAACCAGAACACTTTTTGATCATGCATCTTGAAGGGTAAATGTTCACTGATGCCAAGTGTAATTAGAAAAGGAACACATATCTTTGTGAATAAACAATTATTTATTATTAAAATTTAAGAAAAGTAGAAGGGGACACCCGGATTTGAACCAGGGACCTCTTGATCTGCAGTCAAATGCTCTACTACTGAGCTATAACCCCGTGCTTTTAGGGAATCTTCTGATACTTTTCAGGCTGTCGATTCTGCGCTGGTCAAGCATTCAACGTTAATGATCCTGGAAGAGACACGTCAGCTGGATTTAGCACTTATGTGAAGGAGAAAGGGCGAGCAGCCCTGCCTTGTCCTGGTGACACCCCCTCCAAATCTCTTCAAAGCAGCCACAACGCCCAAGCCCTCCTTGCTGACAATCAGGCACTTTGCATAACAAAGAGCGGGTTCAGTGCTCGCACACAGGGCCGGTGTTGTATGGGGCGGGGTATCCAAGTGAGCGTGGCTCCGGAGATTGCCAAACAATGTATCCCACAAGCTACCATGGGTGATGCAGGATAGCGTACAACACTGGGACAACATTTGTTAGGGCTCCTGGGGGCCAATTTCAATCTGAATGTGCCCCGCTTGCTTACAGGTGTGGGGGATGAGGGGTGGACAGTGTGTAGCACCCTTGGGTTCTGTAAATACAAATGTTCCTTGATCTCAAGGAGCAGGCAGCAAAAGTGGAGCTAAAACACTAAACGGACACTTTAAAAAGTGCATAATTGCTGTTAGCAATATGTTAACTAGGATGAAACCAGAATACTTTTTGATCATGCATCTTGAAGCGTAAATGTTCACTGATGCCAAGTGTAATTAGAAAAGGAACACATATCTTTGTGAATAAACAATTATTTATTATTAAAATTTAAGAAAAGTCGAAGGGGACACCCGGATTTGAACCAGGGACCTCTTGATCTGCAGTCAAATGCTCTACCACTGAGCTATATCCCCGTGCTTTTAGCGAATCTTCTGATACTTTTCAGCCTGTCGATTCTGCGCTGGTCAAGCATTCAACGTTAATGATCCTGGAAGAGACACGTCAGCTGGATTTTGCACTTATGTGAAGGAGAAAGGGCGAGCAGCCCTGCCTTGTCCTGGTGACACCCCCTCCAAATCTCTTCAAAGCCACAACACCCAAGCCCTCCTTGCTGACAATCAGGCACTTTGCATAACAAAGAGCAGCTTTAGTGCTTGCTCACAGGGCCGGTGTTGTATGGGGCGGGGTATCCAAGTGAGCGTGGCTCCGGAGATTTCCAAACAATGTATCCCACAAGCTACCATGGGGATGCAGGATAGCATACAACACCGGGACAACATTTGTTAGGGCTCCTGGGGGCCAATTTCAATCTGAATGTGCCCCGCTTGCTTACAGGTGTGGGGGGTGAGGGGTGGACAGTGTGTAGCACCCTTGGGTTCTGTAAATACAAATGTTCCTTGATCTCAAGGAGCAGGCAGCAAAAGTGGAGCTAAAACACTAAACGGACACTTTAAAAAGTGCATAATTGCTGTTAGCAATATGTTAACTAGGATGAAACCAGAACACTTTTTGATCATGCATCTTGAAGGGTAAATGTTCACTGATGCCAAGTGTAATTAGAAAAGGAACACATATCTTTGTGAATAAACAATTATTTATTATTAAAATTTAAGAAAAGTAGAAGGGGACACCCAGATTTGAACCAGGGACCTCTTGATCTGCAGTCAAATGCTCTACCACTGAGCTATATCCCCGTGCTTTTAGGGCATCTTCTGATACTTTTCAGGCTGTCGATTCTGCGCTGGTCAAGCATTCAACGTTAATGATCCTGGAAGAGACACGTCAGCTGGATTTAGCACTTATGTGAAGGAGAAAGGGCGAGCAGCCCTGCCTTGTCCTGGTGACACCCCCTCCAAATCTCTTCAAAGCAGCCACAACGCCCAAGCCCTCCTTGCTGACAATCAGGCACTTTGCATAACAAAGAGCGGGTTCAGTGCTCGCACACAGGGCCGGTGTTGTATGGGGCGGGGTATCCAAGTGAGCGTGGCTCCGGAGATTGCCAAACAATGTATCCCACAAGCTACCATGGGTGATGCAGGATAGCGTACAACACTGGGACAACATTTGTTAGGGCTCCTGGGGGCCAATTTCAATCTGAATGTGCCCCGCTTGCTTACAGGTGTGGGGGATGAGGGGTGGACAGTGTGTAGCACCCTTGGGTTCTGTAAATACAAATGTTCCTTGATCTCAAGGAGCAGGCAGCAAAAGTGGAGCTAAAACACTAAACGGACACTTTAAAAAGTGCATAATTGCTGTCCGCAAGATGTTAACTAGGATGAAACCAGAACACTTTTTGATCATGCATCTTGAAGCGTAAATGTTCACTGATGCCAAGTGTAATTAGAAAAGGAACACATATCTTTGTGAATAAACAATTATTTATTATTAAAATTTAAGAAAAGTCGAAGGGGACACCCGGATTTGAACCAGGGACCTCTTGATCTGCAGTCAAATGCTCTACCACTGAGCTATATCCCCGTGCTTTTAGCGAATCTTCTGATACTTTTCAGGCTGTCGATTCTGCACTGGTCAAGCATTCAACGTTAATGATCCTGGAAGAGACACGTCAGCTGGATTTTGCACTTATGTGAAGGAGAAAGGGCGAGCAGCCCTGCCTTGTCCTGGTGACACCCCCTCCAAATCTCTTCAAAGCCACAACACCCAAGCCCTCCTTGCTGACAATCAGGCACTTTGCATAACAAAGAGCAGCTTTAGTGCTCGCTCACAGGGCCGGTGTTGTATGGGGCGGGGTATCCAAGTGAGCGTGGCTCCGGAGATTTCCAAACAATGTATCCCACAAGCTACCATGGGGATGCAGGATAGCATACAACACCGGGACAACATTTGTTAGGGCTCCTGGGGGCCAATTTCAATCTGAATGTGCCCCGCTTGCTTACAGGTGTGGGGGGTGAGGGGTGGACAGTGTGTAGCACCCTAGGGTTCTGTAAATACAAATGTTCCTTGATCTCAAGGAGCAGGCAGCAAAAGTGGAGCTAAAACACTAAACGGACACTTTAAAAAGTGCATAATTGCTGTTAGCAATATGTTAACTAGGATGAAACCAGAACACTTTTTGATCATGCATCTTGAAGGGTAAATGTTCACTGATGCCAAGTGTAATTAGAAAAGGAACACATATCTTTGTGAATAAACAATTATTTATTATTAAAATTTAAGAAAAGTCGAAGGGGACACCCGGATTTGAACCAGGGACCTCTTGATCTGCAGTCAAATGCTCTACCACTGAGCTATATCCCCGTGCTTTTAGGGAATCTTCTGATACTTTTCAGGCTGTCGATTCTGCGCTGGTCAAGCATTCAACGTTAATGATCCTGGAAGAGACACGTCAGCTGGTTTTAGCACTTATGTGAAGGAGAAAGGGCGAGCAGCCCTGCCTTGTCCTGGTGACACCCCCTCCAAATCTCTTCAAAGCAGCCACAACGCCCAAGCACTCCTTGCTGACAATCAGGCACTTTGCATAACAAAGAGCGGGTTCAGTGCTCGCACACAGGGCCGGTGTTGTATGGGGCGGGGTATCCAAGTGAGCGTGGCTCCGGAGATTGCCAAACAATGTATCCCACAAGCTACCATGGGTGATGCAGGATAGCGTACAACACTGGGACAACATTTGTTAGGGCTCCTGGGGGCCAATTTCAATCTGAATGTGCCCCGCTTGCTTACAGGTGTGGGGGATGAGGGGTGGACAGTGTGTAGCACCATTGGGTTCTGTAAATACAAATGTTCCTTGATCTCAAGGAGCAGGCAGCAAAAGTGGAGCTAAAACACTAAACGGACACTTTAAAAAGTGCATAATTGCTGTCCGCAAGATGTTAACTAGGATGAAACCAGAACACTTTTTGATCATGCATCTTGAAGCGTAAATGTTCACTGATGCCAAGTGTAATTAGAAAAGGAACACATATCTTTGTGAATAAACAATTATTTATTATTAAAATTTAAGAAAAGTCGAAGGGGACACCCGGATTTGAACCAGGGACCTCTTGATCTGCAGTCAAATGCTCTACCACTGAGCTATATCCCCGTGCTTTTAGCGAATCTTCTGATACTTTTCAGGCTGTCGATTCTGCACTGGTCAAGCATTCAACGTTAATGATCCTGGAAGAGACACGTCAGCTGGATTTTGCACTTATGTGAAGGAGAAAGGGCGAGCAGCCCTGCCTTGTCCTGGTGACACCCCCTCCAAATCTCTTCAAAGCCACAACACCCAAGCCCTCCTTGCTGACAATCAGGCACTTTGCATAACAAAGAGCAGCTTTAGTGCTCGCTCACAGGGCCGGTGTTGTATGGGGCGGGGTATCCAAGTGAGCGTGGCTCCGGAGATTTCCAATCAATGTATCCCACAAGCTACCATGGGGATGCAGGATAGCATAAAACACCGGGACAACATTTGTTAGGGCTCCTGGGGGCCAATTTCAATCTGAATGTGCCCCGCTTGCTTACAGGTGTGGGGGGTGAGGGGTGGACAGTGTGTAGCACCCTTGGATTCTGTAAATACAAATGTTCCTTGATCTCAAGGAGCAGGCAGCAAAAGTGGAGCTAAAACACTAAACGGACACTTTAAAAAGTGCATAATTGCTGTTAGCAATATGTTAACTAGGATGAAACCAGAACACTTTTTGATCATGCATCTTGAAGGGTAAATGTTCACTGATGCCAAGTGTAATTAGAAAAGGAACACATATCTTTGTGAATAAACAATTATTTATTATTAAAATTTAAGAAAAGTAGAAGGGGACACCCGGATTTGAACCAGGGACCTCTTGATCTGCAGTCAAATGCTCTACCACTGAGCTATATCCCCGTGCTTTTAGGGAATCTTCTGATACTTTTCAGGCTGACGATTCTGCGCTGGTCAAGCATTCAACGTTAATGATCCTGGAAGAGACACGTCAGCTGGATTTTGCACTTATGTGAAGGAGAAAGGGTGAGCAGCCCTGCCTTGTCCTGGTGACACCCCCTCCAAATCTCTTCAAAGCAGCCACAACGCCCAAGCCCTCCTTGCTGACAATCAGGCACTTTGCATAACAAAGAGCGGGTTCAGTGCTCGCACACAGGGCCGGTGTTGTATGGGGCGGGGTATCCAAGTGAGCGTGGCTCCGGAGATTGCCAAACAATGTATCCCACAAGCTACCATGGGTGATGCAGGATAGCGTACAACACTGGGACAACATTTGTTAGGGCTCCTGGGGGCCAATTTCAATCTGAATGTGCCCCGCTTGCTTACAGGTGTGGGGGATGAGGGGTGGACAGCACCCTTGGGTTCTGTAAATACAAATGTTCCTTGATCTCAAGGAGCAGGCAGCAAAAGTGGAGCTAAAACACTAAACGGACACTTTAAAAAGTGCATAATTGCTGTCCGCAAGATGTTAACTAGGATGAAACCAGAACACTTTTTGATCATGCATCTTGAAGCGTAAATGTTCACTGATGCCAAGTGTAATTAGAAAAGGAACACATATCTTTGTGAATAAACAATTATTTATTATTAAAATTTAAGAAAAGTCGAAGGGGACACCCGGATTTGAACCAGGGACCTCTTGATCTGCAGTCAAATGCTCTACCACTGAGCTATAACCCCGTGCTTTTAGGGAATCTTCTGATACTTTTCAGGCTGTCGATTCTGCGCTGGTCAAGCATTCAACGTTAATGATCCTGGAAGAGACACGTCAGCTGGATTTAGCACTTATGTGAAGGAGAAAGGGCGAGCAGCCCTGCCTTGTCCTGGTGACACCCCCTCCAAATCTCTTCAAAGCAGCCACAACGCCCAAGCCCTCCTTGCTGACAATCAGGCACTTTGCATAACAAAGAGCGGGTTCAGTGCTCGCACACAGGGCCGGTGTTGTATGGGGCGGGGTATCCAAGTGAGCGTGGCTCCGGAGATTGCCAAACAATGTATCCCACAAGCTACCATGGGTGATGCAGGATAGCGTACAACACTGGGACAACATTTGTTAGGGCTCCTGGGGGCCAATTTCAATCTGAATGTGCCCCGCTTGCTTACAGGTGTGGGGGATGAGGGGTGGACAGTGTGTAGCACCCTTGGGTTCTGTAAATACAAATGTTCCTTGATCTCAAGGAGCAGGCAGCAAAAGTGGAGCTAAAACACTAAACGGACACTTTAAAAAGTGCATAATTGCTGTTAGCAATATGTTAACTAGGATGAAACCAGAATACTTTTTGATCATGCATCTTGAAGCGTAAATGTTCACTGATGCCAAGTGTAATTAGAAAAGGAACACATATCTTTGTGAATAAACAATTATTTATTATTAAAATTTAAGAAAAGTCGAAGGGGACACCCGGATTTGAACCAGGGACCTCTTGATCTGCAGTCAAATGCTCTACCACTGAGCTATATCCCCGTGCTTTTAGCGAATCTTCTGATACTTTTCAGCCTGTCGATTCTGCGCTGGTCAAGCATTCAACGTTAATGATCCTGGAAGAGACACGTCAGCTGGATTTTGCACTTATGTGAAGGAGAAAGGGCGAGCAGCCCTGCCTTGTCCTGGTGACACCCCCTCCAAATCTCTTCAAAGCCACAACACCCAAGCCCTCCTTGCTGACAATCAGGCACTTTGCATAACAAAGAGCAGCTTTAGTGCTTGCTCACAGGGCCGGTGTTGTATGGGGCGGGGTATCCAAGTGAGCGTGGCTCCGGAGATTTCCAAACAATGTATCCCACAAGCTACCATGGGGATGCAGGATAGCATACAACACCGGGACAACATTTGTTAGGGCTCCTGGGGGCCAATTTCAATCTGAATGTGCCCCGCTTGCTTACAGGTGTGGGGGGTGAGGGGTGGACAGTGTGTAGCACCCTTGGGTTCTGTAAATACAAATGTTCCTTGATCTCAAGGAGCAGGCAGCAAAAGTGGAGCTAAAACACTAAACGGACACTTTAAAAAGTGCATAATTGCTGTTAGCAATATGTTAACTAGGATGAAACCAGAACACTTTTTGATCATGCATCTTGAAGGGTAAATGTTCACTGATGCCAAGTGTAATTAGAAAAGGAACACATATCTTTGTGAATAAACAATTATTTATTATTAAAATTTAAGAAAAGTAGAAGGGGACACCCAGATTTGAACCAGGGACCTCTTGATCTGCAGTCAAATGCTCTACCACTGAGCTATATCCCCGTGCTTTTAGGGCATCTTCTGATACTTTTCAGGCTGTCGATTCTGCGCTGGTCAAGCATTCAACGTTAATGATCCTGGAAGAGACACGTCAGCTGGATTTAGCACTTATGTGAAGGAGAAAGGGCGAGCAGCCCTGCCTTGTCCTGGTGACACCCCCTCCAAATCTCTTCAAAGCAGCCACAACGCCCAAGCCCTCCTTGCTGACAATCAGGCACTTTGCATAACAAAGAGCGGGTTCAGTGCTCGCACACAGGGCCGGTGTTGTATGGGGCGGGGTATCCAAGTGAGCGTGGCTCCGGAGATTGCCAAACAATGTATCCCACAAGCTACCATGGGTGATGCAGGATAGCGTACAACACTGGGACAACATTTGTTAGGGCTCCTGGGGGCCAATTTCAATCTGAATGTGCCCCGCTTGCTTACAGGTGTGGGGGATGAGGGGTGGACAGTGTGTAGCACCCTTGGGTTCTGTAAATACAAATGTTCCTTGATCTCAAGGAGCAGGCAGCAAAAGTGGAGCTAAAACACTAAACGGACACTTTAAAAAGTGCATAATTGCTGTCCGCAAGATGTTAACTAGGATGAAACCAGAACACTTTTTGATCATGCATCTTGAAGCGTAAATGTTCACTGATGCCAAGTGTAATTAGAAAAGGAACACATATCTTTGTGAATAAACAATTATTTATTATTAAAATTTAAGAAAAGTCGAAGGGGACACCCGGATTTGAACCAGGGACCTCTTGATCTGCAGTCAAATGCTCTACCACTGAGCTATATCCCCGTGCTTTTAGGGAATCTTCTGATACTTTTCAGGCTGTCGATTCTGCGCTGGTCAAGCATTCAACGTTAATGATCCTGGAAGAGACACGTCAGCTGGATTTAGCACTTATGTGAAGGAGAAAGGGCGAGCAGGCCTGCCTTGTACTGGTGACACCCCCTCCAAATCTCTTCAAAGCAGCCACAACGCCCAAACCCTCCTTGCTGACAATCAGGCACTTTGCATAACAAAGAGCGGGTTCAGTGCTCGCACACAGGGCCGGTGTTGTATGGGGCGGGGTATCCAAGTGAGCGTGGCTCCGGAGATTGCCAAACAGTGTATCCCACAAGCTACCATGGGTGATGCAGGATAGCGTACAACACTGGGACAACATTTGTTAGGGCTCCTGGGGGCCAATTTCAATCTGAATGTGCCCCGCTTGCTTACAGGTGTGGGGGATGAGGGGTGGACAGTGTGTAGCACCCTTGGGTTCTGTAAATACAAATGTTCCTTGATCTCAAGGAGCAGGCAGCAAAAGTGGAGCTAAAACACTAAACGGACACTTTAAAAAGTGCATAATTGCTGTCCGCAAGATGTTAACTAGGATGAAACCAGAACACTTTTTGATCATGCATCTTGAAGCGTAAATGTTCACTGATGCCAAGTGTAATTAGAAAAGGAACACATATCTTTGTGAATAAACAATTATTTATTATTAAAATTTAAGAAAAGTAGAAGGGGACACCCGGATTTGAACCAGGGACCTCTTGATCTGCAGTCAAATGCTCTACCACAGAGCTATATCCCCGTGCTTTTATGGAATCTTCTGATACTTTTCAGGCTGTCGATTCTGCGCTGGTCAAGCATTCAACGTTAATGATCCTGGAAGAGACACGTCAGCTGGATTTAGCACTTATGTGAAGGAGAAAGGGCGAGCAGCCCTGCCTTGTCCTGTTGACAACCCCTCCAAATCTCTTCAAAGCAGCCACAACGCCCAAGCCCTCCTTGCTGACAATCAGACACTTTGCATAACAAAGAGCTGCTTTAGTGCTCGTTCACAGGGCCGGTGTTGTATGGGGCGGGGTATCCAAGTGAGCGTGGCTCCGGAGATTTCCAAACAATGTATCCCACAAGCTACCATGGGGATGCAGGATAGCATACAACACCGGGACAACATTTGTTAGGGCTCCTGGGGGCCAATTTCAATCTGAATGTGCCCCGCTTGCTTACAGGTGTGGGGGATGAGGGGTGGACAGTGTGTAGCACCCTTGGGTTCTGTAAATACAAATGTTCCTTGATCTCAAGGAGCAGGCAGCAAAAGTGGAGCTAAAACACTAAACGGACACTTTAAAAAGTGCATAATTGCTGTTAGCAATATGTTAACTAGGATGAAACCAGAACACTTTTTGATCATGCATCTTGAAGGGTAAATGTTCACTGATGCCAAGTGTAATTAGAAAAGGAACACATATCTTTGTGAATAAACAATTATTTATTATTAAAATTTAAGAAAAGTAGAAGGGGACACCCAGATTTGAACCAGGGACCTCTTGATCTGCAGTCAAATGCTCTACCACTGAGCTATATCCCCGTGGTTTTAGGGCATCTTCTGATACTTTTCAGGCTGTCGATTCTGCGCTGGTCAAGCATTCAACGTTAATGATCCTGGAAGAGACACGTCAGCTGGATTTAGCACTTATGTGAAGGAGAAAGGGCGAGCAGCCCTGCCTTGTCCTGGTGACACCCCCTCCAAATCTCTTCAAAGCCACAACACCCAAGCCCTCCTTGCTGACAATCAGGCACTTTGCATAACAAAGAGCAGCTTTAGTGCTTGCTCACAGGGCCGGTGTTGTATGGGGCGGGGTATCCAAGTGAGCGTGGCTCCGGAGATTTCCAAACAATGTATCCCACAAGCTACCATGGGGATGCAGGATAGCATACAACACCGGGACAACATTTGTTAGGGCTCCTGGGGGCCAATTTCAATCTGAATGTGCCCCGCTTGCTTACAGGTGTGGGGGGTGAGGGGTGGACAGTGTGTAGCACCCTTGGGTTCTGTAAATACAAATGTTCCTTGATCTCAAGGAGCAGGCAGCAAAAGTGGAGCTAAAACACTAAACGGACACTTTAAAAAGTGCATAATTGCTGTTAGCAATATGTTAACTAGGATGAAACCAGAACACTTTTTGATCATGCATCTTGAAGGGTAAATGTTCACTGATGCCAAGTGTAATTAGAAAAGGAACACATATCTTTGTGAATAAACAATTATTTATTATTAAAATTTAAGAAAAGTCGAAGGGGACACCCGGATTTGAACCAGGGACCTCTTGATCTGCAGTCAAATGCTCTACCACTGAGCTATATCCCCGTGCTTTTAGTGAATCTTCTGATACTTTTCAGCCTGTCGATTCTGCGCTGGTCAATCATTCAACGTTAATGATCCTGGAAGAGACACGTCAGCTGGATTTTGCACTTATGTGAAGGAGAAAGGGCGAGCAGCCCTGCCTTGTCCTGGTGACACCCCCTCCAAATCTCTTCAAAGCCACAACACCCAAGCCCTCCTTGCTGACAATCAGGCACTTTGCATAACAAAGAGCAGCTTTAGTGCTCGCTCACAGGGCCGGTGTTGTATGGGGCGGGGTATCCAAGTGAGCGTGGCTCCGGAGATTTCCAAACAATGTATCCCACAAGCTACCATGGGGATGCAGGATAGCATACAACACCGGGACAACATTTGTTAGGGCTCCTGGGGGCCAATTTCAATCTGAATGTGCCCCGCTTGCTTACAGGTGTGGGGGGTGAGGGGTGGACAGTGTGTAGCACCCTTGGGTTCTGTAAATACAAATGTTCCTTGATCTCAAGGAGCAGGCAGCAAAAGTGGAGCTAAAACACTAAACGGACACTTTAAAAAGTGCATAATTGCTGTTAGCAATATGTTAACTAGGATGAAACCAGAACACTTTTTGATCATGCATCTTGAAGGGTAAATGTTCACTGATGCCAAGTGTAATTAGAAAAGGAACACATATCTTTGTGAATAAACAATTATTTATTATTAAAATTTAAGAAAAGTAGAAGGGGACACCCGGATTTGAACCAGGGACCTCTTGATCTGCAGTCAAATGCTCTACCACAGAGCTATATCCCCGTGCTTTTATGGAATCTTCTGATACTTTTCAGGCTGTCGATTCTGCGCTGGTCAAGCATTCAACGTTAATGATCCTGGAAGAGACACGTCAGCTGGATTTAGCACTTATGTGAAGGAGAAAGGGCGAGCAGCCCTGCCTTGTCCTGGTGACACCCCCTCCAAATCTCTTCAAAGCAGCCACAACGCCCAAGCCCTCCTTGCTGACAATTAGACACTTTGCATAACAAAGAGCTGCTTTAGTGCTCGCTCACAGGGCCGGTGTTGTATGGGGCGGGGTATCCAAGTGAGCGTGGCTCCGGAGATTTCCAAACAATGTATCCCACAAGCTACCATGGGGATGCAGGATAGCATACAACACCGGGACAACATTTGTTAGGGCTCCTGGGGGCCAATTTCAATCTGAATGTGCCCCGCTTGCTTACAGGTGTGGGGGATGAGGGGTGGACAGTGTGTAGCACCCTTGGGTTCTGTAAATACAAATGTTCCTTGATCTCAAGGAGCAGGCAGCAAAAGTGGAGCTAAAACACTAAACGGACACTTTAAAAAGTGCATAATTGCTGTTAGCAATATGTTAACTAGGATGAAACCAGAACACTTTTTGATCATGCATCTTGAAGGGTAAATGTTCACTGATGCCAAGTGTAATTAGAAAAGGAACACATATCTTTGTGAATAAACAATTATTTATTATTAAAATTTAAGAAAAGTAGAAGGGGACACCCGGATTTGAACCAGGGACCTCTTGATCTGCAGTCAAATGCTCTACCACTGAGCTATATCCCCGTGCTTTTAGCGAATCTTCTGATACTTTTCAGCCTGTCGATTCTGCTCTGGTCAAGCATTCAACGTTAATGATCCTGGAAGAGACACGTCAGCTGGATTTTGCACTTATGTGAAGGAGAAAGGGCGAGCAGCCCTGCCTTGTCCTGGTGACACCCCCTCCAAATCTCTTCAAAGCCACAACACCCAAGCCCTCCTTGCTGACAATCAGGCACTTTGCATAACAAAGAGCAGCTTTAGTGCTTGCTCACAGGGCCGGTGTTGTATGGGGCGGGGTATCCAAGTGAGCGTGGCTCCGGAGATTTCCAAACAATGTATCCCACAAGCTACCATGGGGATGCAGGATAGCATACAACACCGGGACAACATTTGTTAGGGCTCCTGGGGGCCAATTTCAATCTGAATGTGCCCCGCTTGCTTACAGGTGTGGGGGGTGAGGGGTGGACAGTGTGTAGCACCCTTGGGTTCTGTAAATACAAATGTTCCTTGATCTCAAGGAGCAGGCAGCAAAAGTGGAGCTAAAACACTAAACGGACACTTTAAAAAGTGCATAATTGCTGTTAGCAATATGTTAACTAGGATGAAACCAGAACACTTTTTGATCATGCATCTTGAAGGGTAAATGTTCACTGATGCCAAGTGTAATTAGAAAAGGAACACATATCTTTGTGAATAAACAATTATTTATTATTAAAATTTAAGAAAAGTAGAAGGGGACACCCAGATTTGAACCAGGGACCTCTTGATCTGCAGTCAAATGCTCTACCACTGAGCTATATCCCCGTGCTTTTAGGGCATCTTCTGATACTTTTCAGGCTGTCGATTCTGCGCTGGTCAAGCATTCAACGTTAATGATCCTGGAAGAGACACGTCAGCTGGATTTAGCACTTATGTGAAGGAGAAAGGGCAAGCAGCCCTGCCTTGTCCTGGTGACACCCCCTCCAAATCTCTTCAAAGCAGCCACAACGCCCAAGCCCTCCTTGCTGACAATCAGGCACTTTGCATAACAAAGAGCGGGTTCAGTGCTCGCACACAGGGCCGGTGTTGTATGGGGCGGGGTATCCAAGTGAGCGTGGCTCCGGAGATTGCCAAACAATGTATCCCACAAGCTACCATGGGTGATGCAGGATAGCGTACAACACTGGGACAACATTTGTTAGGGCTCCTGGGGGCCAATTTCAATCTGAATGTGCCCCGCTTGCTTACAGGTGTGGGGGATGAGGGGTGGACAGTGTGTAGCACCCTTGGGTTCTGTAAATACAAATGTTCCTTGATCTCAAGGAGCAGGCAGCAAAAGTGGAGCTAAAACACTAAACGGACACTTTAAAAAGTGCATAATTGCTGTCCGCAAGATGTTAACTAGGATGAAACCAGAACACTTTTTGATCATGCATCTTGAAGCGTAAATGTTCACTGATGCCAAGTGTAATTAGAAAAGGAACACATATCTTTCTGAATAAACAATTATTTATTATTAAAATTTAAGAAAAGTAGAAGGGGACACCCGGATTTGAACCAGGGACCTCTTGATCTGCAGTCAAATGCTCTACCACTGAGCTATATCCCCGTGCTTTTAGCGAATCTTCTGATACTTTTCAGGCTGTCGATTCTGCACTGGTCAAGCATTCAACGTTAATGATCCTGGAAGAGACACGTCAGCTGGATTTTGCACTTATGTGAAGGAGAAAGGGCGAGCAGCCCTGCCTTGTCCTGGTGACACCACCTCCAAATCTCTTCAAAGCCACAACACCCAAGCCCTCCTTGCTGACAATCAGGCACTTTGCATAACAAAGAGCAGCTTTAGTGCTCGCTCACAGGGCCGGTGTTGTATGGGGCGGGGTATCCAAGTGAGCGTGGCTCCGGAGATTTCCAAACAATGTATCCCACAAGCTACCATGGGGATGCAGGATAGCATACAACACCGGGACAACATTTGTTAGGGCTCCTGGGGGCCAATTTCAATCTGAATGTGCCCCGCTTGCTTACAGGTGTGGGGGGTGAGGGGTGGACAGTGTGTAGCACCCTTGGGTTCTGTAAATACAAATGTTCCTTGATCTCAAGGAGCAGGCAGCAAAAGTGGAGCTAAAACACTAAACGGACACTTTAAAAAGTGCATAATTGCTGTTAGCAATATGTTAACTAGGATGAAACCAGAACACTTTTTGATCATGCATCTTGAAGGGTAAATGTTCACTGATGCCAAGTGTAATTAGAAAAGGAACACATATCTTTGTGAATAAACAATTATTTATTATTAAAATTTAAGAAAAGTAGAAGGGGACACCCAGATTTGAACCAGGGACCTCTTGATCTGCAGTCAAATGCTCTACCACTGAGCTATATCCCCGTGCTTTTAGGGCATCTTCTGATACTTTTCAGGCTGTCGATTCTGCGCTGGTCAAGCATTCAACGTTAATGATCCTGGAAGAGACACGTCAGCTGGATTTAGCACTTATGTGAAGGAGAAAGGGCGAGCAGCCCTGCCTTGTCCTGGTGACACCCCCTCCAAATCTCTTCAAAGCCACAACACCCAAGCCCTCCTTGCTGACAATCAGGCACTTTGCATAACAAAGAGCAGCTTTAGTGCTCGCTCACAGGGCCGGTGTTGTATGGGGCGGGGTATCCAAGTGAGCGTGGCTCCGGAGATTTCCAAACAATGTATCCCACAAGCTACCATGGGGATGCAGGATAGCATACAACACCGGGACAACATTTGTTAGGGCTCCTGGGGGCCAATTTCAATCTGAATGTGCCCCGCTTGCTTACAGGTGTGGGGGGTGAGGGGTGGACAGTGTGTAGCACCCTTGGGTTCTGTAAATACAAATGTTCCTTGATCTCAAGGAGCAGGCAGCAAAAGTGGAGCTAAAACACTAAACGGACACTTTAAAAAGTGCATAATTGCTGTTAGCAATATGTTAACTAGGATGAAACCAGAACACTTTTTGATCATGCATCTTGAAGGGTAAATGTTCACTGATGCCAAGTGTAATTAGAAAAGGAACACATATCTTTGTGAATAAACAATTATTTATTATTAAAATTTAAGAAAAGTAGAAGGGGACACCCAGATTTGAACCAGGGACCTCTTGATCTGCAGTCAAATGCTCTACCACTGAGCTATATCCCCGTGCTTTTAGGGCATCTTCTGATACTTTTCAGGCTGTCGATTCTGCGCTGGTCAAGCATTCAACGTTAATGATCCTGGAAGAGACACGTCAGCTGGATTTAGCACTTATGTGAAGGAGAAAGGGCAAGCAGCCCTGCCTTGTCCTGGTGACACCCCCTCCAAATCTCTTCAAAGCAGCCACAACGCCCAAGCCCTCCTTGCTGACAATCAGGCACTTTGCATAACAAAGAGCGGGTTCAGTGCTCGCACACAGGGCCGGTGTTGTATGGGGCGGGGTATCCAAGTGAGCGTGGCTCCGGAGATTGCCAAACAATGTATCCCACAAGCTACCATGGGTGATGCAGGATAGCGTACAACACTGGGACAACATTTGTCAGGGCTCCTGGGGGCCAATTTCAATCTGAATGTGCCCCGCTTGCTTACAGGTGTGGGGGATGAGGGGTGGACAGTGTGTAGCACCCTTGGGTTCTGTAAATACAAATGTTCCTTGATCTCAAGGAGCAGGCAGCAAAAGTGGAGCTAAAACACTAAACGGACACTTTAAAAAGTGCATAATTGCTGTCCGCAAGATGTTAACTAGGATGAAACCAGAACACTTTTTGATCATGCATCTTGAAGCGTAAATGTTCACTGATGCCAAGTGTAATTAGAAAAGGAACACATATCTTTGTGAATAAACAATTATTTATTATTAAAATTTAAGAAAAGTCGAAGGGGACACCCGGATTTGAACCAGGGACCTCTTGATCTGCAGTCAAATGCTCTACCACTGAGCTATATCCCCGTGCTTTTAGGGAATCTTCTGATACTTTTCAGGCTGTCGATTCTGCGCTGGTCAAGCATTCAACGTTAATGATCCTGGAAGAGACACGTCAGCTGGATTTAGCACTTATGTGAAGGAGAAAGGGCGAGCAGCCCTGCCTTGTACTGGTGACACCCCCTCCAAATCTCTTCAAAGCAGCCACAACGCCCAAACCCTCCTTGCTGACAATCAGGCACTTTGCATAACAAAGAGCAGCTTTAGTGCTCGCTCACAGGGCCGGTGTTGTATGGGGCGGGGTATCCAAGTGAGCGTGGCTCCGGAGATTTCCAAACAATGTATCCCACAAGCTACCATGGGGATGCAGGATAGCATACAACACCGGGACAACATTTGTTAGGGCTCCTGGGGGCCAATTTCAATCTGAATGTGCCCCGCTTGCTTACAGGTGTGGGGGGTGAGGGGTGGACAGTGTGTAGCACCCTTGCGTTCTGTAAATACAAATGTTCCTTGATCTCAAGGAGCAGGCAGCAAAAGTGGAGCTAAAACACTAAACGGACACTTTAAAAAGTGCATAATTGCTGTTAGCAATATGTTAACTAGGATGAAACCAGAACACTTTTTGATCATGCATCTTGAAGGGTAAATGTTCACTGATGCCAAGTGTAATTAGAAAAGGAACACATATCTTTGTGAATAAACAATTATTTATTATTAAAATTTAAGAAAAGTAGAAGGGGACACCCAGATTTGAACCAGGGACCTCTTGATCTGCAGTCAAATGCTCTACCACTGAGCTATATCCCCGTGCTTTTAGGGCATCTTCTGATACTTTTCAGGCTGTCGATTCTGCACTGGTCAAGCATTCAACGTTAATGATCCTGGAAGAGACACGTCAGCTGGATTTAGCACTTATGTGAAGGAGAAAGGGCGAGCAGCCCTGCCTTGTCCTGGTGACACCCCCTCCAAATCTCTTCAAAGCAGCCACAACGCCCAAGCCCTCCTTGCTGACAATCAGGCACTTTGCATAACAAAGAGCGGGTTCAGTGCTCGCACACAGGGCCGGTGTTGTATGGGGCGGGGTATCCAAGTGAGCGTGGCTCCGGAGATTGCCAAACAATGTATCCCACAAGCTACCATGGGTGATGCAGGATAGCGTACAACACTGGGACAACATTTGTTAGGGCTCCTGGGGGCCAATTTCAATCTGAATGTGCCCCGCTTGCTTACAGGTGTAGGGGATGAGGGGTGGACAGTGTGTAGCACCCTTGGGTTCTGTAAATACAAATGTTCCTTGATCTCAAGGAGCAGGCAGCAAAAGTGGAGCTAAAACACTAAACGGACACTTTAAAAAGTGCATAATTGCTGTCCGCAAGATGTTAACTAGGATGAAACCAGAACACTTTTTGATCATGCATCTTGAAGCGTAAATGTTCACTGATGCCAAGTGTAATTAGAAAAGGAACACATATCTTTGTGAATAAACAATTATTTATTATTAAAATTTAAGAAAAGTCGAAGGGGACACCCGGATTTGAACCAGGGACCTCTTGATCTGCAGTCAAATGCTCTACCACTGAGCTATATCCCCGTGCTTTTAGAGAATCTTCTGATACTTTTCAGGCTGTCGATTCTGCGCTGGTCAAGCATTCAACGTTAATGATCCTGGAAGAGACACGTCAGCTGGATTTAGCACTTATGTGAAGGAGAAAGGGCGAGCAGCCCTGCCTTGTCCTGGTGACACCCCCTCCAAATCTCTTCAAAGCAGCCACAACGCCCAAGCCCTCCTTGATGACAATCAGGCACTTTGCATAACAAAGAGCGGGTTCAGTGCTCGCACACGGCCGGTGTTGTATGGGGCGGGGTATCCAAGTGAGCGTGGCTCCGGAGATTGCCAAACAGTGTATCCCACAAGCTACCATGGGTGATGCAGGATAGCGTACAACACTGGGACAACATTTGTTAGGGCTCCTGGGGGCCAATTTCAATCTGAATGTGCCCCGCTTGCTTACAGGTGTGGGGGATGAGGGGTGGACAGTGTGTAGCACCCTTGGGTTCTGTAAATACAAATGTTCCTTGATCTCAAGGAGCAGGCAGCAAAAGTGGAGCTAAAACACTAAACGGACACTTTAAAAAGTGCATAATTGCTGTCCGCAAGATGTTAACTAGGATGAAACCAGAACACTTTTTGATCATGCATCTTGAAGCGTAAATGTTCACTGATGCCAAGTGTAATTAGAAAAGGAACACATATCTTTGTGAATAAACAATTATTTATTATTAAAATTTAAGAAAAGTAGAAGGGGACACCCGGATTTGAACCAGGGACCTCTTGATCTGCAGTCAAATGCTCTACCACTGAGCTATATCCCCCTGCTTTTAGCGAATCTTCTGATACTTTTCAGGCTGTCGATTCTGCACTGGTCAAGCATTCAACGTTAATGATCCTGGAAGAGACACGTCAGCTGGATTTTGCACTTATGTGAAGGAGAAAGGGCGAGCAGCCCTGCCTTGTCCTGGTGACACCCCCTCCAAATCTCTTCAAAGCCACAACACCCAAGCCCTCCTTGCTGACAATCAGGCACTTTGCATAACAAAGAGCAGCTTTAGTGCTCGCTCACAGGGCCGGTGTTGTATGGGGCGGGGTATCCAAGTGAGCGTGGCTCCGGAGATTTCCAAACAATGTATCCCACAAGCTACCATGGGGATGCAGGATAGCATACAACACCGGGACAACATTTGTTAGGGCTCCTGGGGGCCAATTTCAATCTGAATGTGCCCCGCTTGCTTACAGGTGTGGGGGGTGAGGGGTGGACAGTGTGTAGCACCCTTGGGTTCTGTAAATACAAATGTTCCTTGATCTCAAGGAGCAGGCAGCAAAAGTGGAGCTAAAACACTAAACGGACACTTTAAAAAGTGCATAATTGCTGTTAGCAATATGTTAACTAGGATGAAACCAGAACACTTTTTGATCATGCATCTTGAAGGGTAAATGTTCACTGATGCCAAGTGTAATTAGAAAAGGAACACATATCTTTGTGAATAAACAATTATTTATTATTAAAATTTAAGAAAAGTCGAAGGGGACACCCGGATTTGAACCAGGGACCTCTTGATCTGCAGTCAAATGCTCTACCACTGAGCTATATCCCCGTGCTTTTAGTGAATCTTCTGATACTTTTCAGCCTGTCGATTCTGCGCTGGTCAAGCATTCAACGTTAATGATCCTGGAAGAGACACGTCAGCTGGATTTTGCACTTATGTGAAGGAGAAAGGGCGAGCAGCCCTGCCTTGTCCTGGTGACACCCCCTCCAAATCTCTTCAAAGCCACAACACCCAAGCCCTCCTTGCTGACAATCAGGCACTTTGCATAACAAAGAGCAGCTTTAGTGCTCGCTCACAGGGCCGGTGTTGTATGGGGCGGGGTATCCAAGTGAGCGTGGCTCCGGAGATTTCCAAACAATGTATCCCACAAGCTACCATGGGGATGCAGGATAGCATACAACACCGGGACAACATTTGTTAGGGCTCCTGGGGGCCAATTTCAATCTGAATGTGCCCCGCTTGCTTACAGGTGTGGGGGGTGAGGGGTGGACAGTGTGTAGCACCCTTGGGTTCTGTAAATACAAATGTTCCTTGATCTCAAGGAGCAGGCAGCAAAAGTGGAGCTAAAACACTAAACGGACACTTTAAAAAGTGCATAATTGCTGTTAGCAATATGTTAACTAGGATGAAACCAGAACACTTTTTGATCATGCATCTTGAAGGGTAAATGTTCACTGATGCCAAGTGTAATTAGAAAAGGAACACATATCTTTGTGAATAAACAATTATTTATTATTAAAATTTAAGAAAAGTAGAAGGGGACACCCGGATTTGAACCAGGGACCTCTTGATCTGCAGTCAAATGCTCTACCACAGAGCTATATCCCCGTGCTTTTATGGAATCTTCTGATACTTTTCAGGCTGTCGATTCTGCGCTGGTCAAGCATTCAACGTTAATGATCCTGGAAGAGACACGTCAGCTGGATTTAGCACTTATGTGAAGGAGAAAGGGCGAGCAGCCCTGCCTTGTCCTGGTGACACCCCCTCCAAATCTCTTCAAAGCAGCCACAACGCCCAAGCCCTCCTTGCTGACAATTAGACACTTTGCATAACAAAGAGCTGCTTTAGTGCTCGCTCACAGGGCCGGTGTTGTATGGGGCGGGGTATCCAAGTGAGCGTGGCTCCGGAGATTTCCAAACAATGTATCCCACAAGCTACCATGGGGATGCAGGATAGCATACAACACCGGGACAACATTTGTTAGGGCTCCTGGGGGCCAATTTCAATCTGAATGTGCCCCGCTTGCTTACAGGTGTGGGGGATGAGGGGTGGACAGTGTGTAGCACCCTTGGGTTCTGTAAATACAAATGTTCCTTGATCTCAAGGAGCAGGCAGCAAAAGTGGAGCTAAAACACTAAACGGACACTTTAAAAAGTGCATAATTGCTGTTAGCAATATGTTAACTAGGATGAAACCAGAACACTTTTTGATCATGCATCTTGAAGGGTAAATGTTCACTGATGCCAAGTGTAATTAGAAAAGGAACACATATCTTTGTGAATAAACAATTATTTATTATTAAAATTTAAGAAAAGTAGAAGGGGACACCCGGATTTGAACCAGGGACCTCTTGATCTGCAGTCAAATGCTCTACCACTGAGCTATATCCCCGTGCTTTTAGCGAATCTTCTGATACTTTTCAGCCTGTCGATTCTGCGCTGGTCAAGCATTCAACGTTAATGATCCTGGAAGAGACACGTCAGCTGGATTTTGCACTTATGTGAAGGAGAAAGGGCGAGCAGCCCTGCCTTGTCCTGGTGACACCCCCTCCAAATCTCTTCAAAGCCACAACACCCAAGCCCTCCTTGCTGACAATCAGGCACTTTGCATAACAAAGAGCAGCTTTAGTGCTTGCTCACAGGGCCGGTGTTGTATGGGGCGGGGTATCCAAGTGAGCGTGGCTCCGGAGATTTCCAAACAATGTATCCCACAAGCTACCATGGGGATGCAGGATAGCATACAACACCGGGACAACATTTGTTAGGGCTCCTGGGGGCCAATTTCAATCTGAATGTGCCCCGCTTGCTTACAGGTGTGGGGGGTGAGGGGTGGACAGTGTGTAGCACCCTTGGGTTCTGTAAATACAAATGTTCCTTGATCTCAAGGAGCAGGCAGCAAAAGTGGAGCTAAAACACTAAACGGACACTTTAAAAAGTGCATAATTGCTGTTAGCAATATGTTAACTAGGATGAAACCAGAACACTTTTTGATCATGCATCTTGAAGGGTAAATGTTCACTGATGCCAAGTGTAATTAGAAAAGGAACACATATCTTTGTGAATAAACAATTATTTATTATTAAAATTTAAGAAAAGTAGAAGGGGACACCCAGATTTGAACCAGGGACCTCTTGATCTGCAGTCAAATGCTCTACCACTGAGCTATATCCCCGTGCTTTTAGGGCATCTTCTGATACTTTTCAGGCTGTCGATTCTGCGCTGGTCAAGCATTCAACGTTAATGATCCTGGAAGAGACACGTCAGCTGGATTTAGCACTTATGTGAAGGAGAAAGGGCAAGCAGCCCTGCCTTGTCCTGGTGACACCCCCTCCAAATCTCTTCAAAGCAGCCACAACGCCCAAGCCCTCCTTGCTGACAATCAGGCACTTTGCATAACAAAGAGCGGGTTCAGTGCTCGCACACAGGGCCGGTGTTGTATGGGGCGGGGTATCCAAGTGAGCGTGGCTCCGGAGATTGCCAAACAATGTATCCCACAAGCTACCATGGGTGATGCAGGATAGCGTACAACACTGGGACAACATTTGTTAGGGCTCCTGGGGGCCAATTTCAATCTGAATGTGCCCCGCTTGCTTACAGGTGTGGGGGATGAGGGGTGGACAGTGTGTAGCACCCTTGGGTTCTGTAAATACAAATGTTCCTTGATCTCAAGGAGCAGGCAGCAAAAGTGGAGCTAAAACACTAAACGGACACTTTAAAAAGTGCATAATTGCTGTCCGCAAGATGTTAACTAGGATGAAACCAGAACACTTTTTGATCATGCATCTTGAAGCGTAAATGTTCACTGATGCCAAGTGTAATTAGAAAAGGAACACATATCTTTGTGAATAAACAATTATTTATTATTAAAATTTAAGAAAAGTCGAAGGGGACACCCGGATTTGAACCAGGGACCTCTTGATCTGCAGTCAAATGCTCTACCACTGAGCTATATCCCCGTGCTTTTAGCGAATCTTCTGATACTTTTCAGGCTGTCGATTCTGCACTGGTCAAGCATTCAACGTTAATGATCCTGGAAGAGACACGTCAGCTGGATTTTGCACTTATGTGAAGGAGAAAGGGCGAGCAGCCCTGCCTTGTCCTGGTGACACCACCTCCAAATCTCTTCAAAGCCACAACACCCAAGCCCTCCTTGCTGACAATCAGGCACTTTGCATAACAAAGAGCAGCTTTAGTGCTCGCTCACAGGGCCGGTGTTGTATGGGGCGGGGTATCCAAGTGAGCGTGGCTCCGGAGATTTCCAAACAATGTATCCCACAAGCTACCATGGGGATGCAGGATAGCATACAACACCGGGACAACATTTGTTAGGGCTCCTGGGGGCCAATTTCAATCTGAATGTGCCCCGCTTGCTTACAGGTGTGGGGGGTGAGGGGTGGACAGTGTGTAGCACCCTTGCGTTCTGTAAATACAAATGTTCCTTGATCTCAAGGAGCAGGCAGCAAAAGTGGAGCTAAAACACTAAACGGACACTTTAAAAAGTGCATAATTGCTGTTAGCAATATGTTAACTAGGATGAAACCAGAACACTTTTTGATCATGCATCTTGAAGGGTAAATGTTCACTGATGCCAAGTGTAATTAGAAAAGGAACACATATCTTTGTGAATAAACAATTATTTATTATTAAAATTTAAGAAAAGTAGAAGGGGACACCCAGATTTGAACCAGGGACCTCTTGATCTGCAGTCAAATGCTCTACCACTGAGCTATATCCCCGTGCTTTTAGGGCATCTTCTGATACTTTTCAGGCTGTCGATTCTGCACTGGTCAAGCATTCAACGTTAATGATCCTGGAAGAGACACGTCAGCTGGATTTAGCACTTATGTGAAGGAGAAAGGGCGAGCAGCCCTGCCTTGTCCTGGTGACACCCCCTCCAAATCTCTTCAAAGCAGCCACAACGCCCAAGCCCTCCTTGCTGACAATCAGGCACTTTGCATAACAAAGAGCGGGTTCAGTGCTCGCACACAGGGCCGGTGTTGTATGGGGCGGGGTATCCAAGTGAGCGTGGCTCCGGAGATTGCCAAACAATGTATCCCACAAGCTACCATGGGTGATGCAGGATAGCGTACAACACTGGGACAACATTTGTTAGGGCTCCTGGGGGCCAATTTCAATCTGAATGTGCCCCGCTTGCTTACAGGTGTAGGGGATGAGGGGTGGACAGTGTGTAGCACCCTTGGGTTCTGTAAATACAAATGTTCCTTGATCTCAAGGAGCAGGCAGCAAAAGTGGAGCTAAAACACTAAACGGACACTTTAAAAAGTGCATAATTGCTGTCCGCAAGATGTTAACTAGGATGAAACCAGAACACTTTTTGATCATGCATCTTGAAGCGTAAATGTTCACTGATGCCAAGTGTAATTAGAAAAGGAACACATATCTTTGTGAATAAACAATTATTTATTATTAAAATTTAAGAAAAGTCGAAGGGGACACCCGGATTTGAACCAGGGACCTCTTGATCTGCAGTCAAATGCTCTACCACTGAGCTATATCCCCGTGCTTTTAGAGAATCTTCTGATACTTTTCAGGCTGTCGATTCTGCGCTGGTCAAGCATTCAACGTTAATGATCCTGGAAGAGACACGTCAGCTGGATTTAGCACTTATGTGAAGGAGAAAGGGCGAGCAGCCCTGCCTTGTCCTGGTGACACCCCCTCCAAATCTCTTCAAAGCAGCCACAACGCCCAAGCCCTCCTTGATGACAATCAGGCACTTTGCATAACAAAGAGCGGGTTCAGTGCTCGCACACGGCCGGTGTTGTATGGGGCGGGGTATCCAAGTGAGCGTGGCTCCGGAGATTGCCAAACAGTGTATCCCACAAGCTACCATGGGTGATGCAGGATAGCGTACAACACTCGGACAACATTTGTTAGGGCTCCTGGGGGCCAATTTCAATCTGAATGTGCCCCGCTTGCTTACAGGTGTGGGGGATGAGGGGTGGACAGTGTGTAGCACCCTTGGGTTCTGTAAATACAAATGTTCCTTGATCTCAAGGAGCAGGCAGCAAAAGTGGAGCTAAAACACTAAACGGACACTTTAAAAAGTGCATAATTGCTGTCCGCAAGATGTTAACTAGGATGAAACCAGAACACTTTTTGATCATGCATCTTGAAGCGTAAATGTTCACTGATGCCAAGTGTAATTAGAAAAGGAACACATATCTTTGTGAATAAACAATTATTTATTATTAAAATTTAAGAAAAGTAGAAGGGGACACCCGGATTTGAACCAGGGACCTCTTGATCTGCAGTCAAATGCTCTACCACTGAGCTATATCCCCGTGCTTTTAGCGAATCTTCTGATACTTTTCAGGCTGTCGATTCTGCACTGGTCAAGCATTCAACGTTAATGATCCTGGAAGAGACACGTCAGCTGGATTTTGCACTTATGTGAAGGAGAAAGGGCGAGCAGCCCTGCCTTGTCCTGGTGACACCCCCTCCAAATCTCTTCAAAGCCACAACACCCAAGCCCTCCTTGCTGACAATCAGGCACTTTGCATAACAAAGAGCAGCTTTAGTGCTCGCTCACAGGGCCGGTGTTGTATGGGGCGGGGTATCCAAGTGAGCGTGGCTCCGGAGATTTCCAAACAATGTATCCCACAAGCTACCATGGGGATGCAGGATAGCATACAACACCGGGACAACATTTGTTAGGGCTCCTGGGGGCCAATTTCAATCTGAATGTGCCCCGCTTGCTTACAGGTGTGGGGGGTGAGGGGTGGACAGTGTGTAGCACCCTAGGGTTCTGTAAATACAAATGTTCCTTGATCTCAAGGAGCAGGCAGCAAAAGTGGAGCTAAAACACTAAACGGACACTTTGAAAAGTGCATAATTGCTGTTAGCAATATGTTAACTAGGATGAAACCAGAACACTTTTTGATCATGCATCTTGAAGGGTAAATGTTCACTGATGCCAAGTGTAATTAGAAAAGGAACACATATCTTTGTGAATAAACAATTATTTATTATTAAAATTTAAGAAAAGTCGAAGGGGACACCCGGATTTGAACCAGGGACCTCTTGATCTGCAGTCAAATGCTCTACCACTGAGCTATATCCCCGTGCTTTTAGGGAATCTTCTGATACTTTTCAGGCTGTCGATTCTGCGCTGGTCAAGCATTCAACGTTAATGATCCTGGAAGAGACACGTCAGCTGGATTTAGCACTTATGTGAAGGAGAAAGGGCGAGCAGCCCTGCCTTGTCCTGGTGACACCCCCTCCAAATCTCTTCAAAGCAGCCACAACGCCCAAGCCCTCCTTGCTGACAATCAGGCACTTTGCATAACAAAGAGTGGGTTCAGTGCTCGCACACAGGGCCGGTGTTGTATGGGGCGGGGTATCCAAGTGAGCGTGGCTCCGGAGATTGCCAAACAATGAATCCCACAAGCTACCATGGGTGATGCAGGATAGCGTACAACACTGGGACAACATTTGTTAGGGCTCCTGGGGGCCAATTTCAATCTGAATGTGCCCCGCTTGCTTACAGGTGTGGGGGATGAGGGGTGGACAGTGTGTAGCACCCTTGGGTTCTGTAAATACAAATGTTCCTTGATCTCAAGGAGCAGGCAGCAAAAGTGGAGCTAAAACACTAAACGGACACTTTAAAAAGTGCATAATTGCTGTCCGCAAGATGTTAACTAGGATGAAACCAGAACACTTTTTGATCATGCATCTTGAAGCGTAAATGTTCACTGATGCCAAGTGTAATTAGAAAAGGAACACATATCTTTGTGAATAAACAATTATTTATTATTAAAATTTAAGAAAAGTCGAAGGGGACACCCGGATTTGAACCAGGGACCTCTTGATCTGCAGTCAAATGCTCTACCACTGAGCTATATCCCCGTGCTTTTAGGGAATCTTCTGATACTTTTCAGGCTGTCGATTCTGCGCTGGTCAAGCATTCAACGTTAATGATCCTGGAAGAGACACGTCAGCTGGATTTAGCACTTATGTGAAGGAGAAAGGGCGAGCAGCCCTGCCTTGTACTGGTGACACCCCCTCCAAATCTCTTCAAAGCAGCCACAACGCCCAAACCCTCCTTGCTGACAATCAGGCACTTTGCATAACAAAGAGCGGGTTCAGTGCTCGCACACAGGGCCGGTGTTGTATGGGGCGGGGTATCCAAGTGAGCGTGGCTCCGGAGATTGCCAAACAGTGTATCCCACAAGCTACCATGGGTGATGCAGGATAGCGTACAACACTGGGACAACATTTGTTAGGGCTCCTGGGGGCCAATTTCAATCTGAATGTGCCCCGCTTGCTTACAGGTGTGGGGGATGAGGGGTGGACAGTGTGTAGCACCCTTGGGTTCTGTAAATACAAATGTTCCTTGATCTCAAGGAGCAGGCAGCAAAAGTGGAGCTAAAACACTAAACGGACACTTTAAAAAGTGCATAATTGCTGTCCGCAAGATGTTAACTAGGATGAAACCAGAACACTTTTTGATCATGCATCTTGAAGCGTAAATGTTCACTGATGCCAAGTGTAATTAGAAAAGGAACACATATCTTTGTGAATAAACAATTATTTATTATTAAAATTTAAGAAAAGTAGAAGGGGACACCCGGATTTGAACCAGGGACCTCTTGATCTGCAGTCAAATGCTCTACCACTGAGCTATATCCCCCTGCTTTTAGCGAATCTTCTGATACTTTTCAGGCTGTCGATTCTGCACTGGTCAAGCATTCAACGTTAATGATCCTGGAAGAGACACGTCAGCTGGATTTTGCACTTATGTGAAGGAGAAAGGGCGAGCAGCCCTGCCTTGTCCTGGTGACACCCCCTCCAAATCTCTTCAAAGCCACAACACCCAAGCCCTCCTTGCTGACAATCAGGCACTTTGCATAACAAAGAGCAGCTTTAGTGCTCGCTCACAGGGCCGGTGTTGTATGGGGCGGGGTATCCAAGTGAGCGTGGCTCCGGAGATTTCCAAACAATGTATCCCACAAGCTACCATGGGGATGCAGGATAGCATACAACACCGGGACAACATTTGTTAGGGCTCCTGGGGGCCAATTTCAATCTGAATGTGCCCCGCTTGCTTACAGGTGTGGGGGGTGAGGGGTGGACAGTGTGTAGCACCCTTGGGTTCTGTAAATACAAATGTTCCTTGATCTCAAGGAGCAGGCAGCAAAAGTGGAGCTAAAACACTAAACGGACACTTTAAAAAGTGCATAATTGCTGTTAGCAATATGTTAACTAGGATGAAACCAGAACACTTTTTGATCATGCATCTTGAAGGGTAAATGTTCACTGATGCCAAGTGTAATTAGAAAAGGAACACATATCTTTGTGAATAAACAATTATTTATTATTAAAATTTAAGAAAAGTAGAAGGGGACACCCGGATTTGAACCAGGGACCTCTTGATCTGCAGTCAAATGCTCTACCACAGAGCTATATCCCCGTGCTTTTATGGAATCTTCTGATACTTTTCAGGCTGTCGATTCTGCGCTGGTCAAGCATTCAACGTTAATGATCCTGGAAGAGACACGTCAGCTGGATTTAGCACTTATGTGAAGGAGAAAGGGCGAGCAGCCCTGCCTTGTCCTGGTGACACCCCCTCCAAATCTCTTCAAAGCAGCCACAACGCCCAAGCCCTCCTTGCTGACAATCAGACACTTTGCATAACAAAGAGCTGCTTTAGTGCTCGCTCACAGGGCCGGTGTTGTATGGGGCGGGGTATCCAAGTGAGCGTGGCTCCGGAGATTTCCAAACAATGTATCCCACAAGCTACCATGGGGATGCAGGATAGCATACAACACCGGGACAACATTTGTTAGGGCTCCTGGGGGCCAATTTCAATCTGAATGTGCCCCGCTTGCTTACAGGTGTGGGGGATGAGGGGTGGACAGTGTGTAGCACCCTTGGGTTCTGTAAATACAAATGTTCCTTGATCTCAAGGAGCAGGCAGCAAAAGTGGAGCTAAAACACTAAACGGACACTTTAAAAAGTGCATAATTGCTGTTAGCAATATGTTAACTAGGATGAAACCAGAACACTTTTTGATCATGCATCTTGAAGGGTAAATGTTCACTGATGCCAAGTGTAATTAGAAAAGGAACACATATCTTTGTGAATAAACAATTATTTATTATTAAAATTTAAGAAAAGTAGAAGGGGACACCCGGATTTGAACCAGGGACCTCTTGATCTGCAGTCAAATGCTCTACCACAGAGCTATATCCCCGTGCTTTTATGGAATCTTCTGATACTTTTCAGGCTGTCGATTCTGCGCTGGTCAAGCATTCAACGTTAATGATCCTGGAAGAGACACGTCAGCTGGATTTAGCACTTATGTGAAGGAGAAAGGGCGAGCAGCCCTGCCTTGTCCTGTTGACAACCCCTCCAAATCTCTTCAAAGCAGCCACAACGCCCAAGCCCTCCTTGCTGACAATCAGACACTTTGCATAACAAAGAGCTGCTTTAGTGCTCGTTCACAGGGCCGGTGTTGTATGGGGCGGGGTATCCAAGTGAGCGTGGCTCCGGAGATTTCCAAACAATGTATCCCACAAGCTACCATGGGGATGCAGGATAGCATACAACACCGGGACAACATTTGTTAGGGCTCCTGGGGGCCAATTTCAATCTGAATGTGCCCCGCTTGCTTACAGGTGTGGGGGATGAGGGGTGGACAGTGTGTAGCACCCTTGGGTTCTGTAAATACAAATGTTCCTTGATCTCAAGGAGCAGGCAGCAAAAGTGGAGCTAAAACACTAAACGGACACTTTAAAAAGTGCATAATTGCTGTTAGCAATATGTTAACTAGGATGAAACCAGAACACTTTTTGATCATGCATCTTGAAGGGTAAATGTTCACTGATGCCAAGTGTAATTAGAAAAGGAACACATATCTTTGTGAATAAACAATTATTTATTATTAAAATTTAAGAAAAGTAGAAGGGGACACCCAGATTTGAACCAGGGACCTCTTGATCTGCAGTCAAATGCTCTACCACTGAGCTATATCCCCGTGCTTTTAGGGCATCTTCTGATACTTTTCAGGCTGTCGATTCTGCGCTGGTCAAGCATTCAACGTTAATGATCCTGGAAGAGACACGTCAGCTGGATTTAGCACTTATGTGAAGGAGAAAGGGCGAGCAGCCCTGCCTTGTCCTGGTGACACCCCCTCCAAATCTCTTCAAAGCCACAACACCCAAGCCCTCCTTGCTGACAATCAGGCACTTTGCATAACAAAGAGCAGCTTTAGTGCTTGCTCACAGGGCCGGTGTTGTATGGGGCGGGGTATCCAAGTGAGCGTGGCTCCGGAGATTTCCAAACAATGTATCCCACAAGCTACCATGGGGATGCAGGATAGCATACAACACCGGGACAACATTTGTTAGGGCTCCTGGGGGCCAATTTCAATCTGAATGTGCCCCGCTTGCTTACAGGTGTGGGGGGTGAGGGGTGGACAGTGTGTAGCACCCTTGGGTTCTGTAAATACAAATGTTCCTTGATCTCAAGGAGCAGGCAGCAAAAGTGGAGCTAAAACACTAAACGGACACTTTAAAAAGTGCATAATTGCTGTTAGCAATATGTTAACTAGGATGAAACCAGAACACTTTTTGATCATGCATCTTGAAGGGTAAATGTTCACTGATGCCAAGTGTAATTAGAAAAGGAACACATATCTTTGTGAATAAACAATTATTTATTATTAAAATTTAAGAAAAGTAGAAGGGGACACCCAGATTTGAACCAGGGACCTCTTGATCTGCAGTCAAATGCTCTACCACTGAGCTATATCCCCGTGCTTTTAGGGCATCTTCTGATACTTTTCAGGCTGTCGATTCTGCGCTGGTCAAGCATTCAACGTTAATGATCCTGGAAGAGACACGTCAGCTGGATTTAGCACTTATGTGAAGGAGAAAGGGCAAGCAGCCCTGCCTTGTCCTGGTGACACCCCCTCCAAATCTCTTCAAAGCAGCCACAACGCCCAAGCCCTCCTTGCTGACAATCAGGCACTTTGCATAACAAAGAGCGGGTTCAGTGCTCGCACACAGGGCCGGTGTTGTATGGGGCGGGGTATCCAAGTGAGCGTGGCTCCGGAGATTGCCAAACAATGTATCCCACAAGCTACCATGGGTGATGCAGGATAGCGTACAACACTGGGACAACATTTGTTAGGGCTCCTGGGGGCCAATTTCAATCTGAATGTGCCCCGCTTGCTTACAGGTGTGGGGGATGAGGGGTGGACAGTGTGTAGCACCCTTGGGTTCTGTAAATACAAATGTTCCTTGATCTCAAGGAGCAGGCAGCAAAAGTGGAGCTAAAACACTAAACGGACACTTTAAAAAGTGCATAATTGCTGTCCGCAAGATGTTAACTAGGATGAAACCAGAACACTTTTTGATCATGCATCTTGAAGCGTAAATGTTCACTGATGCCAAGTGTAATTAGAAAAGGAACACATATCTTTGTGAATAAACAATTATTTATTATTAAAATTTAAGAAAAGTAGAAGGGGACACCCGGATTTGAACCAGGGACCTCTTGATCTGCAGTCAAATGCTCTACCACTGAGCTATATCCCCGTGCTTTTAGCGAATCTTCTGATACTTTTCAGGCTGTCGATTCTGCGCTGGTCAAGCATTCAACGTTAATGATCCTGGAAGAGACACGTCAGCTGGATTTTGCACTTATGTGAAGGAGAAAGGGCGAGCAGCCCTGCCTTGTCCTGGTGACACCACCTCCAAATCTCTTCAAAGCCACAACACCCAAGCCCTCCTTGCTGACAATCAGGCACTTTGCATAACAAAGAGCAGCTTTAGTGCTCGCTCACAGGGCCGGTGTTGTATGGGGCGGGGTATCCAAGTGAGCGTGGCTCCGGAGATTTCCAAACAATGTATCCCACAAGCTACCATGGGGATGCAGGATAGCATACAACACCGGGACAACATTTGTTAGGGCTCCTGGGGGCCAATTTCAATCTGAATGTGCCCCGCTTGCTTACAGGTGTGGGGGGTGAGGGGTGGACAGTGTGTAGCACCCTTGGGTTCTGTAAATACAAATGTTCCTTGATCTCAAGGAGCAGGCAGCAAAAGTGGAGCTAAAACACTAAACGGACACTTTAAAAAGTGCATAATTGCTGTTAGCAATATGTTAACTAGGATGAAACCAGAACACTTTTTGATCATGCATCTTGAAGGGTAAATGTTCACTGATGCCAAGTGTAATTAGAAAAGGAACACATATCTTTGTGAATAAACAATTATTTATTATTAAAATTTAAGAAAAGTAGAAGGGGACACCCAGATTTGAACCAGGGACCTCTTGATCTGCAGTCAAATGCTCTACCACTGAGCTATATCCCCGTGCTTTTAGGGCATCTTCTGATACTTTTCAGGCTGTCGATTCTGCGCTGGTCAAGCATTCAACGTTAATGATCCTGGAAGAGACACGTCAGCTGGATTTAGCACTTATGTGAAGGAGAAAGGGCGAGCAGCCCTGCCTTGTCCTGGTGACACCCCCTCCAAATCTCTTCAAAGCAGCCACAACGCCCAAGCCCTCCTTGCTGACAATCAGGCACTTTGCATAACAAAGAGCGGGTTCAGTGCTCGCACACAGGGCCGGTGTTGTATGGGGCGGGGTATCCAAGTGAGCGTGGCTCCGGAGATTGCCAAACAATGTATCCCACAAGCTACCATGGGTGATGCAGGATAGCGTACAACACTGGGACAACATTTGTCAGGGCTCCTGGGGGCCAATTTCAATCTGAATGTGCCCCGCTTGCTTACAGGTGTGGGGGATGAGGGGTGGACAGTGTGTAGCACCCTTGGGTTCTGTAAATACAAATGTTCCTTGATCTCAAGGAGCAGGCAGCAAAAGTGGAGCTAAAACACTAAACGGACACTTTAAAAAGTGCATAATTGCTGTCCGCAAGATGTTAACTAGGATGAAACCAGAACACTTTTTGATCATGCATCTTGAAGCGTAAATGTTCACTGATGCCAAGTGTAATTAGAAAAGGAACACATATCTTTGTGAATAAACAATTATTTATTATTAAAATTTAAGAAAAGTCGAAGGGGACACCCGGATTTGAACCAGGGACCTCTTGATCTGCAGTCAAATGCTCTACCACTGAGCTATATCCCCGTGCTTTTAGGGAATCTTCTGATACTTTTCAGGCTGTCGATTCTGCGCTGGTCAAGCATTCAACGTTAATGATCCTGGAAGAGACACGTCAGCTGGATTTAGCACTTATGTGAAGGAGAAAGGGCGAGCAGCCCTGCCTTGTACTGGTGACACCCCCTCCAAATCTCTTCAAAGCAGCCACAACGCCCAAACCCTCCTTGCTGACAATCAGGCACTTTGCATAACAAAGAGCAGCTTTAGTGCTCGCTCACAGGGCCGGTGTTGTATGGGGCGGGGTATCCAAGTGAGCGTGGCTCCGGAGATTTCCAAACAATGTATCCCACAAGCTACCATGGGGATGCAGGATAGCATACAACACCGGGACAACATTTGTTAGGGCTCCTGGGGGCCAATTTCAATCTGAATGTGCCCCGCTTGCTTACAGGTGTGGGGGGTGAGGGGTGGACAGTGTGTAGCACCCTTGCGTTCTGTAAATACAAATGTTCCTTGATCTCAAGGAGCAGGCAGCAAAAGTGGAGCTAAAACACTAAACGGACACTTTAAAAAGTGCATAATTGCTGTTAGCAATATGTTAACTAGGATGAAACCAGAACACTTTTTGATCATGCATCTTGAAGGGTAAATGTTCACTGATGCCAAGTGTAATTAGAAAAGGAACACATATCTTTGTGAATAAACAATTATTTATTATTAAAATTTAAGAAAAGTAGAAGGGGACACCCAGATTTGAACCAGGGACCTCTTGATCTGCAGTCAAATGCTCTACCACTGAGCTATATCCCCGTGCTTTTAGGGCATCTTCTGATACTTTTCAGGCTGTCGATTCTGCACTGGTCAAGCATTCAACGTTAATGATCCTGGAAGAGACACGTCAGCTGGATTTAGCACTTATGTGAAGGAGAAAGGGCGAGCAGCCCTGCCTTGTCCTGGTGACACCCCCTCCAAATCTCTTCAAAGCAGCCACAACGCCCAAGCCCTCCTTGCTGACAATCAGGCACTTTGCATAACAAAGAGCGGGTTCAGTGCTCGCACACAGGGCCGGTGTTGTATGGGGCGGGGTATCCAAGTGAGCGTGGCTCCGGAGATTGCCAAACAATGTATCCCACAAGCTACCATGGGTGATGCAGGATAGCGTACAACACTGGGACAACATTTGTTAGGGCTCCTGGGGGCCAATTTCAATCTGAATGTGCCCCGCTTGCTTACAGGTGTAGGGGATGAGGGGTGGACAGTGTGTAGCACCCTTGGGTTCTGTAAATACAAATGTTCCTTGATCTCAAGGAGCAGGCAGCAAAAGTGGAGCTAAAACACTAAACGGACACTTTAAAAAGTGCATAATTGCTGTTAGCAATATGTTAACCAGGATGAAACCAGAACACTTTTTGATCATGCATCTTGAAGGGTAAATGTTCACTGATGCCAAGTGTAATTAGAAAAGGAACACATATCTTTGTGAATAAACAATTATTTATTATTAAAATTTAAGAAAAGTAGAAGGGGACACCCGGATTTGAACCAGGGACCTCTTGATCTGCAGTCAAATGCTCTACCACTGAGCTATATCCCCGTGCTTTTAGCGAATCTTCTGATACTTTTCAGCCTGTCGATTCTGCGCTGGTCAAGCATTCAACGTTAATGATCCTGGAAGAGACACGTCAGCTGGATTTTGCACTTATGTGAAGGAGAAAGGGCGAGCAGCCCTGCCTTGTCCTGGTGACACCCCCTCCAAATCTCTTCAAAGCCACAACACCCAAGCCCTCCTTGCTGACAATCAGGCACTTTGCATAACAAAGAGCAGCTTTAGTGCTTGCTCACAGGGCCGGTGTTGTATGGGGCGGGGTATCCAAGTGAGCGTGGCTCCGGAGATTTCCAAACAATGTATCCCACAAGCTACCATGGGGATGCAGGATAGCATACAACACCGGGACAACATTTGTTAGGGCTCCTGGGGGCCAATTTCAATCTGAATGTGCCCCGCTTGCTTACAGGTGTGGGGGGTGAGGGGTGGACAGTGTGTAGCACCCTTGGGTTCTGTAAATACAAATGTTCCTTGATCTCAAGGAGCAGGCAGCAAAAGTGGAGCTAAAACACTAAACGGACACTTTAAAAAGTGCATAATTGCTGTTAGCAATATGTTAACTAGGATGAAACCAGAACACTTTTTGATCATGCATCTTGAAGGGTAAATGTTCACTGATGCCAAGTGTAATTAGAAAAGGAACACATATCTTTGTGAATAAACAATTATTTATTATTAAAATTTAAGAAAAGTAGAAGGGGACACCCAGATTTGAACCAGGGACCTCTTGATCTGCAGTCAAATGCTCTACCACTGAGCTATATCCCCGTGCTTTTAGGGCATCTTCTGATACTTTTCAGGCTGTCGATTCTGCGCTGGTCAAGCATTCAACGTTAATGATCCTGGAAGAGACACGTCAGCTGGATTTAGCACTTATGTGAAGGAGAAAGGGCAAGCAGCCCTGCCTTGTCCTGGTGACACCCCCTCCAAATCTCTTCAAAGCAGCCACAACGCCCAAGCCCTCCTTGCTGACAATCAGGCACTTTGCATAACAAAGAGCGGGTTCAGTGCTCGCACACAGGGCCGGTGTTGTATGGGGCGGGGTATCCAAGTGAGCGTGGCTCCGGAGATTGCCAAACAATGTATCCCACAAGCTACCATGGGTGATGCAGGATAGCGTAGAACACTGGGACAACATTTGTTAGGGCTCCTGGGGGCCAATTTCAATCTGAATGTGCCCCGCTTGCTTACAGGTGTGGGGGATGAGGGGTGGACAGTGTGTAGCACCCTTGGGTTCTGTAAATACAAATGTTCCTTGATCTCAAGGAGCAGGCAGCAAAAGTGGAGCTAAAACACTAAACGGACACTTTAAAAAGTGCATAATTGCTGTCCGCAAGATGTTAACTAGGATGAAACCAGAACACTTTTTGATCATGCATCTTGAAGCGTAAATGTTCACTGATGCCAAGTGTAATTAGAAAAGGAACACATATCTTTGTGAATAAACAATTATTTATTATTAAAATTTAAGAAAAGTCGAAGGGGACACCCGGATTTGAACCAGGGACCTCTTGATCTGCAGTCAAATGCTCTACCACTGAGCTATATCCCCGTGCTTTTAGGGAATCTTCTGATACTTTTCAGGCTGTCGATTCTGCGCTGGTCAAGCATTCAACGTTAATGATCCTGGAAGAGACACGTCAGCTGGATTTTGCACTTATGTGAAGGAGAAAGGGCGAGCAGCCCTGCCTTGTCCTGGTGACACCCCCTCCAAATCTCTTCAAAGCCACAACACCCAAGCCCTCCTTGCTGACAATCAGGCACTTTGCATAACAAAGAGCAGCTTTAGTGCTCGCTCACAGGGCCGGTGTTGTATGGGGCGGGGTATCCAAGTGAGCGTGGCTCCGGAGATTTCCAAACAATGTATCCCACAAGCTACCATGGGGATGCAGGATAGCATACAACACCGGGACAACATTTGTTAGGGCTCCTGGGGGCCAATTTCAATCTGAATGTGCCCCGATTGCTTACAGGTGTGGGGGGTGAGGGGTGGACAGTGTGTAGCACCCTTGGGTTCTGTAAATACAAATGTTCCTTGATCTCAAGGAGCAGGCAGCAAAAGTGGAGCTAAAACACTAAACGGACACTTTAAAAAGTGCATAATTGCTGTTAGCAATATGTTAACTAGGATGAAACCAGAACACTTTTTGATCATGCATCTTGAAGGGTAAATGTTCACTGATGCCAAGTGTAATTAGAAAAGGAACACATATCTTTGTGAATAAACAATTATTTATTATTAAAATTTAAGAAAAGTAGAAGGGGACACCCAGATTTGAACCAGGGACCTCTTGATCTGCAGTCAAATGCTCTACCACTGAGCTATATCCCCGTGCTTTTAGGGCATCTTCTGATACTTTTCAGGCTGTCGATTCTGCGCTGGTCAAGCATTCAACGTTAATGATCCTGGAAGAGACACGTCAGCTGGATTTAGCACTTATGTGAAGGAGAAAGGGCAAGCAGCCCTGCCTTGTCCTGGTGACACCCCCTCCAAATCTCTTCAAAGCAGCCACAACGCCCAAGCCCTCCTTGCTGACAATCAGGCACTTTGCATAACAAAGAGCGGGTTCAGTGCTCGCACACAGGGCCGGTGTTGTATGGGGCGGGGTATCCAAGTGAGCGTGGCTCCGGAGATTGCCAAACAATGTATCCCACAAGCTACCATGGGTGATGCAGGATAGCGTACAACACTGGGACAACATTTGTTAGGGCTCCTGGGGGCCAATTTCAATCTGAATGTGCCCCGCTTGCTTACAGGTGTGGGGGATGAGGGGTGGACAGTGTGTAGCACCCTTGGGTTCTGTAAATACAAATGTTCCTTGATCTCAAGGAGCAGGCAGCAAAAGTGGAGCTAAAACACTAAACGGACACTTTAAAAAGTGCATAATTGCTGTCCGCAAGATGTTAACTAGGATGAAACCAGAACACTTTTTGATCATGCATCTTGAAGCGTAAATGTTCACTGATGCCAAGTGTAATTAGAAAAAGAACACATATCTTTGTGAATAAACAATTATTTATTATTAAAATTTAAGAAAAGTCGAAGGGGACACCCGGATTTGAACCAGGGACCTCTTGATCTGCAGTCAAATGCTCTACCACTGAGCTATATCCCCGTGCTTTTAGGGAATCTTCTGATACTTTTCAGGCTGTCGATTCTGCGCTGGTCAAGCATTCAACGTTAATGATCCTGGAAGAGACACGTCAGCTGGATTTTGCACTTATGTGAAGGAGAAAGGGCGAGCAGCCCTGCCTTGTCCTGGTGACACCCCCTCCAAATCTCTTCAAAGCCACAACACCCAAGCCCTCCTTGCTGACAATCAGGCACTTTGCATAACAAAGAGCAGCTTTAGTGCTCGCTCACAGGGCCGGTGTTGTATGGGGCGGGGTATCCAAGTGAGCGTGGCTCCGGAGATTTCCAAACAATGTATCCCACAAGCTACCATGGGGATGCAGGATAGCATACAACACCGGGACAACATTTGTTAGGGCTCCTGGGGGCCAATTTCAATCTGAATGTGCCCCGCTTGCTTACAGGTGTGGGGGGTGAGGGGTGGACAGTGTGTAGCACCCTTGGGTTCTGTAAATACAAATGTTCCTTGATCTCAAGGAGCAGGCAGCAAAAGTGGAGCTAAAACACTAAACGGACACTTTAAAAAGTGCATAATTGCTGTTAGCAATATGTTAACTAGGATGAAACCAGAACACTTTTTGATCATGCATCTTGAAGGGTAAATGTTCACTGATGCCAAGTGTAATTAGAAAAGGAACACGTATCTTTGTGAATAAACAATTATTTATTATTAAAATTTAAGAAAAGTAGAAGGGGACACCCAGATTTGAACCAGGGACCTCTTGATCTGCAGTCAAATGCTCTACCACTGAGCTATATCCCCGTGCTTTTAGGGCATCTTCTGATACTTTTCAGGCTGTCGATTCTGCGCTGGTCAAGCATTCAACGTTAATGATCCTGGAAGAGACACGTCAGCTGGATTTAGCACTTATGTGAAGGAGAAAGGGCGAGCAGCCCTGCCTTGTCCTGGTGACACCCCCTCCAAATCTCTTCAAAGCAGCCACAACGCCCAAGCCCTCCTTGCTGACAATCAGGCACTTTGCATAACAAAGAGCGGGTTCAGTGCTCGCACACAGGGCCGGTGTTGTATGGGGCGGGGTATCCAAGTGAGCGTGGCTCCGGAGATTGCCAAACAATGTATCCCACAAGCTACCATGGGTGATGCAGGATAGCGTACAACACTGGGACAACATTTGTCAGGGCTCCTGGGGGCCAATTTCAATCTGAATGTGCCCCGCTTGCTTACAGGTGTGGGGGATGAGGGGTGGACAGTGTGTAGCACCCTTGGGTTCTGTAAATACAAATGTTCCTTGATCTCAAGGAGCAGGCAGCAAAAGTGGAGCTAAAACACTAAACGGACACTTTAAAAAGTGCATAATTGCTGTCCGCAAGATGTTAACTAGGATGAAACCAGAACACTTTTTGATCATGCATCTTGAAGCGTAAATGTTCACTGATGCCAAGTGTAATTAGAAAAGGAACACATATCTTTGTGAATAAACAATTATTTATTATTAAAATTTAAGAAAAGTCGAAGGGGACACCCGGATTTGAACCAGGGACCTCTTGATCTGCAGTCAAATGCTCCACCACTGAGCTATATCCCCGTGCTTTTAGCGAATCTTCTGATACTTTTCAGGCTGTCGATTCTGCACTGGTCAAGCATTCAACGTTAATGATCCTGGAAGAGACACGTCAGCTGGATTTTGCACTTATGTGAAGGAGAAAGGGCGAGCAGCCCTGCCTTGTCCTGGTGACACCCCCTCCAAATCTCTTCAAAGCCACAACACCCAAGCCCTCCTTGCTGACAATCAGGCACTTTGCATAACAAAGAGCAGCTTTAGTGCTCGCTCACAGGGCCGGTGTTGTATGGGGCGGGGTATCCAAGTGAGCGTGGCTCCGGAGATTGCCAAACAGTGTATCCCACAAGCTACCATGGGTGATGCAGGATAGCGTACAACACTGGGACAACATTTGTTAGGGCTCCTGGGGGCCAATTTCAATCTGAATGTGCCCCGCTTGCTTACAGGTGTGGGGGATGAGGGGTGGACAGTGTGTAGCACCCTTGGGTTCTGTAAATACAAATGTTCCTTGATCTCAAGGAGCAGGCAGCAAAAGTGGAGCTAAAACACTAAACGGACACTTTAAAAAGTGCATAATTGCTGTCCGCAAGATGTTAACTAGGATGAAACCAGAACACTTTTTGATCATGCATCTTGAAGCGTAAATGTTCACTGATGCCAAGTGTAATTAGAAAAGGAACACATATCTTTGTGAATAAACAATTATTTATTATTAAAATTTAAGAAAAGTAGAAGGGGACACCCGGATTTGAACCAGGGACCTCTTGATCTGCAGTCAAATGCTCTACCACTGAGCTATATCCCCCTGCTTTTAGCGAATCTTCTGATACTTTTCAGGCTGTCGATTCTGCACTGGTCAAGCATTCAACGTTAATGATCCTGGAAGAGACACGTCAGCTGGATTTTGCACTTATGTGAAGGAGAAAGGGCGAGCAGCCCTGCCTTGTCCTGGTGACACCCCCTCCAAATCTCTTCAAAGCCACAACACCCAAGCCCTCCTTGCTGACAATCAGGCACTTTGCATAACAAAGAGCAGCTTTAGTGCTCGCTCACAGGGCCGGTGTTGTATGGGGCGGGGTATCCAAGTGAGCGTGGCTCCGGAGATTTCCAAACAATGTATCCCACAAGCTACCATGGGGATGCAGGATAGCATACAACACCGGGACAACATTTGTTAGGGCTCCTGGGGGCCAATTTCAATCTGAATGTGCCCCGCTTGCTTACAGGTGTGGGGGGTGAGGGGTGGACAGTGTGTAGCACCCTTGGGTTCTGTAAATACAAATGTTCCTTGATCTCAAGGAGCAGGCAGCAAAAGTGGAGCTAAAACACTAAACGGACACTTTAAAAAGTGCATAATTGCTGTTAGCAATATGTTAACTAGGATGAAACCAGAACACTTTTTGATCATGCATCTTGAAGGGTAAATGTTCACTGATGCCAAGTGTAATTAGAAAAGGAACACATATCTTTGTGAATAAACAATTATTTATTATTAAAATTTAAGAAAAGTAGAAGGGGACACCCGGATTTGAACCAGGGACCTCTTGATCTGCAGTCAAATGCTCTACCACAGAGCTATATCCCCGTGCTTTTATGGAATCTTCTGATACTTTTCAGGCTGTCGATTCTGCGCTGGTCAAGCATTCAACGTTAATGATCCTGGAAGAGACACGTCAGCTGGATTTAGCACTTATGTGAAGGAGAAAGGGCGAGCAGCCCTGCCTTGTCCTGGTGACACCCCCTCCAAATCTCTTCAAAGCAGCCACAACGCCCAAGCCCTCCTTGCTGACAATCAGACACTTTGCATAACAAAGAGCTGCTTTAGTGCTCGCTCACAGGGCCGGTGTTGTATGGGGCGGGGTATCCAAGTGAGCGTGGCTCCGGAGATTTCCAAACAATGTATCCCACAAGCTACCATGGGGATGCAGGATAGCATACAACACCGGGACAACATTTGTTAGGGCTCCTGGGGGCCAATTTCAATCTGAATGTGCCCCGCTTGCTTACAGGTGTGGGGGATGAGGGGTGGACAGTGTGTAGCACCCTTGGGTTCTGTAAATACAAATGTTCCTTTATCTCAAGGAGCAGCCAGCAAAAGTGGAGCTAAAACACTAAACGGACACTTTAAAAAGTGCATAATTGCTGTTAGCAATATGTTAACTAGGATGAAACCAGAACACTTTTTGATCATGCATCTTGAAGGGTAAATGTTCACTGATGCCAAGTGTAATTAGAAAAGGAACACATATCTTTGTGAATAAACAATTATTTATTATTAAAATTTAAGAAAAGTAGAAGGGGACACCCGGATTTGAACCAGGGATCTCTTGATCTGCAGTCAAATGCTCTACCACAGAGCTATATCCCCGTGCTTTTATGGAATCTTCTGATACTTTTCAGGCTGTCGATTCTGCGCTGGTCAAGCATTCAACGTTAATGATCCTGGAAGAGACACGTCAGCTGGATTTAGCACTTATGTGAAGGAGAAAGGGCGAGCAGCCCTGCCTTGTCCTGTTGACAACCCCTCCAAATCTCTTCAAAGCAGCCACAACGCCCAAGCCCTCCTTGCTGACAATCAGACACTTTGCATAACAAAGAGCTGCTTTAGTGCTCGTTCACAGGGCCGGTGTTGTATGGGGCGGGGTATCCAAGTGAGCGTGGCTCCGGAGATTTCCAAACAATGTATCCCACAAGCTACCATGGGGATGCAGGATAGCATACAACACCGGGACAACATTTGTTAGGGCTCCTGGGGGCCAATTTCAATCTGAATGTGCCCCGCTTGCTTACAGGTGTGGGGGATGAGGGGTGGACAGTGTGTAGCACCCTTGGGTTCTGTAAATACAAATGTTCCTTGATCTCAAGGAGCAGGCAGCAAAAGTGGAGCTAAAACACTAAACGGACACTTTAAAAAGTGCATAATTGCTGTTAGCAATATGTTAACCAGGATGAAACCAGAACACTTTTTGATCATGCATCTTGAAGGGTAAATGTTCACTGATGCCAAGTGTAATTAGAAAAGGAACACATATCTTTGTGAATAAACAATTATTTATTATTAAAATTTAAGAAAAGTAGAAGGGGACACCCGGATTTGAACCAGGGACCTCTTGATCTGCAGTCAAATGCTCTACCACTGAGCTCTATCCCCGTGCTTTTAGCGAATCTTCTGATACTTTTCAGCCTGTCGATTCTGCGCTGGTCAAGCATTCAACGTTAATGATCCTGGAAGAGACACGTCAGCTGGATTTTGCACTTATGTGAAGGAGAAAGGGCGAGCAGCCCTGCCTTGTCCTGGTGACACCCCCTCCAAATCTCTTCAAAGCCACAACACCCAAGCCCTCCTTGCTGACAATCAGGCACTTTGCATAACAAAGAGCAGCTTTAGTGCTTGCTCACAGGGCCGGTGTTGTATGGGGCGGGGTATCCAAGTGAGCGTGGCTCCGGAGATTTCCAAACAATGTATCCCACAAGCTACCATGGGGATGCAGGATAGCATACAACACCGGGACAACATTTGTTAGGGCTCCTGGGGGCCAATTTCAATCTGAATGTGCCCCGCTTGCTTACAGGTGTGGGGGGTGAGGGGTGGACAGTGTGTAGCACCCTTGGGTTCTGTAAATACAAATGTTCCTTGATCTCAAGGAGCAGGCAGCAAAAGTGGAGCTAAAACACTAAACGGACACTTTAAAAAGTGCATAATTGCTGTTAGCAATATGTTAACTAGGATGAAACCAGAACACTTTTTGATCATGCATCTTGAAGGGTAAATGTTCACTGATGCCAAGTGTAATTAGAAAAGGAACACATATCTTTGTGAATAAACAATTATTTATTATTAAAATTTAAGAAAAGTAGAAGGGGACACCCAGATTTGAACCAGGGACCTCTTGATCTGCAGTCAAATGCTCTACCACTGAGCTATATCCCCGTGCTTTTAGGGCATCTTCTGATACTTTTCAGGCTGTCGATTCTGCGCTGGTCAAGCATTCAACGTTAATGATCCTGGAAGAGACACGTCAGCTGGATTTAGCACTTATGTGAAGGAGAAAGGGCAAGCAGCCCTGCCTTGTCCTGGTGACACCCCCTCCAAATCTCTTCAAAGCAGCCACAACGCCCAAGCCCTCCTTGCTGACAATCAGGCACTTTGCATAACAAAGAGCGGGTTCAGTGCTCGCACACAGGGCCGGTGTTGTATGGGGCGGGGTATCCAAGTGAGCGTGGCTCCGGAGATTGCCAAACAATGTATCCCACAAGCTACCATGGGTGATGCAGGATAGCGTACAACACTGGGACAACATTTGTTAGGGCTCCTGGGGGCCAATTTCAATCTGAATGTGCCCCGCTTGCTTACAGGTGTGGGGGATGAGGGGTGGACAGTGTGTAGCACCCTTGGGTTCTGTAAATACAAATGTTCCTTGATCTCAAGGAGCAGGCAGCAAAAGTGGAGCTAAAACACTAAACGGACACTTTAAAAAGTGCATAATTGCTGTCCGCAAGATGTTAACTAGGATGAAACCAGAACACTTTTTGATCATGCATCTTGAAGCGTAAATGTTCACTGATGCCAAGTGTAATTAGAAAAGGAACACATATCTTTGTGAATAAACAATTATTTATTATTAAAATTTAAGAAAAGTCGAAGGGGACACCCGGATTTGAACCAGGGACCTCTTGATCTGCAGTCAAATGCTCTACCACTGAGCTATATCCCCGTGCTTTTAGGGAATCTTCTGATACTTTTCAGGCTGTCGATTCTGCGCTGGTCAAGCATTCAACGTTAATGATCCTGGAAGAGACACGTCAGCTGGATTTTGCACTTATGTGAAGGAGAAAGGGCGAGCAGCCCTGCCTTGTCCTGGTGACACCCCCTCCAAATCTCTTCAAAGCCACAACACCCAAGCCCTCCTTGCTGACAATCAGGCACTTTGCATAACAAAGAGCAGCTTTAGTGCTCGCTCACAGGGCCGGTGTTGTATGGGGCGGGGTATCCAAGTGAGCGTGGCTCCGGAGATTTCCAAACAATGTATCCCACAAGCTACCATGGGGATGCAGGATAGCATACAACACCGGGACAACATTTGTTAGGGCTCCTGGGGGCCAATTTCAATCTGAATGTGCCCCGCTTGCTTACAGGTGTGGGGGGTGAGGGGTGGACAGTGTGTAGCACCCTTGGGTTCTGTAAATACAAATGTTCCTTGATCTCAAGGAGCAGGCAGCAAAAGTGGAGCTAAAACACTAAACGGACACTTTAAAAAGTGCATAATTGCTGTTAGCAATATGTTAACTAGGATGAAACCAGAACACTTTTTGATCATGCATCTTGAAGGGTAAATGTTCACTGATGCCAAGTGTAATTAGAAAAGGAACACATATCTTTGTGAATAAACAATTATTTATTATTAAAATTTAAGAAAAGTAGAAGGGGACACCCAGATTTGAACCAGGGACCTCTTGATCTGCAGTCAAATGCTCTACCACTGAGCTATATCCCCGTGCTTTTAGGGCATCTTCTGATACTTTTCAGGCTGTCGATTCTGCGCTGGTCAAGCATTCAACGTTAATGATCCTGGAAGAGACACGTCAGCTGGATTTAGCACTTATGTGAAGGAGAAAGGGCAAGCAGCCCTGCCTTGTCCTGGTGACACCCCCTCCAAATCTCTTCAAAGCAGCCACAACGCCCAAGCCCTCCTTGCTGACAATCAGGCACTTTGCATAACAAAGAGCGGGTTCAGTGCTCGCACACAGGGCCGGTGTTGTATGGGGCGGGGTATCCAAGTGAGCGTGGCTCCGGAGATTGCCAAACAATGTATCCCACAAGCTACCATGGGTGATGCAGGATAGCGTACAACACTGGGACAACATTTGTTAGGGCTCCTGGGGGCCAATTTCAATCTGAATGTGCCCCGCTTGCTTACAGGTGTGGGGGATGAGGGGTGGACAGTGTGTAGCACCCTTGGGTTCTGTAAATACAAATGTTCCTTGATCTCAAGGAGCAGGCAGCAAAAGTGGAGCTAAAACACTAAACGGACACTTTAAAAAGTGCATAATTGCTGTCCGCAAGATGTTAACTAGGATGAAACCAGAACACTTTTTGATCATGCATCTTGAAGCGTAAATGTTCACTGATGCCAAGTGTAATTAGAAAAGGAACACATATCTTTGTGAATAAACAATTATTTATTATTAAAATTTAAGAAAAGTCGAAGGGGACACCCGGATTTGAACCAGGGACCTCTTGATCTGCAGTCAAATGCTCTACCACTGAGCTATATCCCCGTGCTTTTAGGGAATCTTCTGATACTTTTCAGGCTGTCGATTCTGCGCTGGTCAAGCATTCAACGTTAATGATCCTGGAAGAGACACGTCAGCTGGATTTTGCACTTATGTGAAGGAGAAAGGGCGAGCAGCCCTGCCTTGTCCTGGTGACACCCCCTCCAAATCTCTTCAAAGCCACAACACCCAAGCCCTCCTTGCTGACAATCAGGCACTTTGCATAACAAAGAGCAGCTTTAGTGCTCGCTCACAGGGCCGGTGTTGTATGGGGCGGGGTATCCAAGTGAGCGTGGCTCCGGAGATTTCCAAACAATGTATCCCACAAGCTACCATGGGGATGCAGGATAGCATACAACACCGGGACAACATTTGTTAGGGCTCCTGGGGGCCAATTTCAATCTGAATGTGCCCCGCTTGCTTACAGGTGTGGGGGGTGAGGGGTGGACAGTGTGTAGCACCCTTGGGTTCTGTAAATACAAATGTTCCTTGATCTCAAGGAGCAGGCAGCAAAAGTGGAGCTAAAACACTAAACGGACACTTTAAAAAGTGCATAATTGCTGTTAGCAATATGTTAACTAGGATGAAACCAGAACACTTTTTGATCATGCATCTTGAAGGGTAAATGTTCACTGATGCCAAGTGTAATTAGAAAAGGAACACGTATCTTTGTGAATAAACAATTATTTATTATTAAAATTTAAGAAAAGTAGAAGGGGACACCCAGATTTGAACCAGGGACCTCTTGATCTGCAGTCAAATGCTCTACCACTGAGCTATATCCCCGTGCTTTTAGGGCATCTTCTGATACTTTTCAGGCTGTCGATTCTGCGCTGGTCAAGCATTCAACGTTAATGATCCTGGAAGAGACACGTCAGCTGGATTTAGCACTTATGTGAAGGAGAAAGGGCGAGCAGCCCTGCCTTGTCCTGGTGACACCCCCTCCAAATCTCTTCAAAGCAGCCACAACGCCCAAGCCCTCCTTGCTGACAATCAGGCACTTTGCATAACAAAGAGCGGGTTCAGTGCTCGCACACAGGGCCGGTGTTGTATGGGGCGGGGTATCCAAGTGAGCGTGGCTCCGGAGATTGCCAAACAATGTATCCCACAAGCTACCATGGGTGATGCAGGATAGCGTACAACACTGGGACAACATTTGTCAGGGCTCCTGGGGGCCAATTTCAATCTGAATGTGCCCCGCTTGCTTACAGGTGTGGGGGATGAGGGGTGGACAGTGTGTAGCACCCTTGGGTTCTGTAAATACAAATGTTCCTTGATCTCAAGGAGCAGGCAGCAAAAGTGGAGCTAAAACACTAAACGGACACTTTAAAAAGTGCATAATTGCTGTCCGCAAGATGTTAACTAGGATGAAACCAGAACACTTTTTGATCATGCATCTTGAAGCGTAAATGTTCACTGATGCCAAGTGTAATTAGAAAAGGAACACATATCTTTGTGAATAAACAATTATTTATTATTAAAATTTAAGAAAAGTCGAAGGGGACACCCGGATTTGAACCAGGGACCTCTTGATCTGCAGTGAAATGCTCTACCACTGAGCTATATCCCCGTGCTTTTAGGGAATCTTCTGATACTTTTCAGGCTGTCGATTCTGCGCTGGTCAAGCATTCAACGTTAATGATCCTGGAAGAGACACGTCAGCTGGATTTAGCACTTATGTGAAGGAGAAAGGGCGAGCAGCCCTGCCTTGTACTGGTGACACCCCCTCCAAATCTCTTCAAAGCAGCCACAACGCCCAAACCCTCCTTGCTGACAATCAGGCACTTTGCATAACAAAGAGCAGCTTTAGTGCTCGCTCACAGGGCCGGTGTTGTATGGGGCGGGGTATCCAAGTGAGCGTGGCTCCGGAGATTTCCAAACAATGTATCCCACAAGCTACCATGGGGATGCAGGATAGCATACAACACCGGGACAACATTTGTTAGGGCTCCTGGGGGCCAATTTCAATCTGAATGTGCCCCGCTTGCTTACAGGTGTGGGGGGTGAGGGGTGGACAGTGTGTAGCACCCTTGCGTTCTGTAAATACAAATGTTCCTTGATCTCAAGGAGCAGGCAGCAAAAGTGGAGCTAAAACACTAAACGGACACTTTAAAAAGTGCATAATTGCTGTTAGCAATATGTTAACTAGGATGAAACCAGAACACTTTTTGATCATGCATCTTGAAGGGTAAATGTTCACTGATGCCAAGTGTAATTAGAAAAGGAACACATATCTTTGTGAATAAACAATTATTTATTATTAAAATTTAAGAAAAGTAGAAGGGGACACCCAGATTTGAACCAGGGACCTCTTGATCTGCAGTCAAATGCTCTACCACTGAGCTATATCCCCGTGCTTTTAGGGCATCTTCTGATACTTTTCAGGCTGTCGATTCTGCACTGGTCAAGCATTCAACGTTAATGATCCTGGAAGAGACACGTCAGCTGGATTTAGCACTTATGTGAAGGAGAAAGGGCGAGCAGCCCTGCCTTGTCCTGGTGACACCCCCTCCAAATCTCTTCAAAGCAGCCACAACGCCCAAGCCCTCCTTGCTGACAATCAGGCACTTTGCATAACAAAGAGCGGGTTCAGTGCTCGCACACAGGGCCGGTGTTGTATGGGGCGGGGTATCCAAGTGAGCGTGGCTCCGGAGATTGCCAAACAATGTATCCCACAAGCTACCATGGGTGATGCAGGATAGCGTACAACACTGGGACAACATTTGTTAGGGCTCCTGGGGGCCAATTTCAATCTGAATGTGCCCCGCTTGCTTACAGGTGTAGGGGATGAGGGGTGGACAGTGTGTAGCACCCTTGGGTTCTGTAAATACAAATGTTCCTTGATCTCAAGGAGCAGGCAGCAAAAGTGGAGCTAAAACACTAAACGGACACTTTAAAAAGTGCATAATTGCTGTCCGCAAGATGTTAACTAGGATGAAACCAGAACACTTTTTGATCATGCATCTTGAAGCGTAAATGTTCACTGATGCCAAGTGTAATTAGAAAAGGAACACATATCTTTGTGAATAAACAATTATTTATTATTAAAATTTAAGAAAAGTCGAAGGGGACACCCAGATTTGAACCAGGGACCTCTTGATCTGCAGTCAAATGCTCTACCACTGAGCTATATCCCCGTGCTTTTAGGGAATCTTCTGATACTTTTCAGGCTGTCGATTCTGCGCTGGTCAAGCATTCAACGTTAATGATCCTGGAAGAGACACGTCAGCTGGATTTAGCACTTATGTGAAGGAGAAAGGGCGAGCAGCCCTGCCTTGTCCTGGTGACACCCCCTCCAAATCTCTTCAAAGCAGCCACAACGCCCAAGCCCTCCTTGATGACAATCAGGCACTTTGCATAACAAAGAGCGGGTTCAGTGCTCGCACACAGGGCCGGTGTTGTATGGGGCGGGGTATCCAAGTGAGCGTGGCTCCGGAGATTGCCAAACAGTGTATCCCACAAGCTACCATGGGTGATGCAGGATAGCGTACAACACTCGGACAACATTTGTTAGGGCTCCTGGGGGCCAATTTCAATCTGAATGTGCCCCGCTTGCTTACAGGTGTGGGGGATGAGGGGTGGACAGTGTGTAGCACCCTTGGGTTCTGTAAATACAAATGTTCCTTGATCTCAAGGAGCAGGCAGCAAAAGTGGAGCTAAAACACTAAACGGACACTTTAAAAAGTGCATAATTGCTGTCCGCAAGATGTTAACTAGGATGAAACCAGAACACTTTTTGATCATGCATCTTGAAGCGTAAATGTTCACTGATGCCAAGTGTAATTAGAAAAGGAACACATATCTTTGTGAATAAACAATTATTTATTATTAAAATTTAAGAAAAGTAGAAGGGGACACCCGGATTTGAACCAGGGACCTCTTGATCTGCAGTCAAATGCTCTACCACTGAGCTATATCCCCGTGCTTTTAGCGAATCTTCTGATACTTTTCAGGCTGTCGATTCTGCACTGGTCAAGCATTCAACGTTAATGATCCTGGAAGAGACACGTCAGCTGGATTTTGCACTTATGTGAAGGAGAAAGGGCGAGCAGCCCTGCCTTGTCCTGGTGACACCCCCTCCAAATCTCTTCAAAGCCACAACACCCAAGCCCTCCTTGCTGACAATCAGGCACTTTGCATAACAAAGAGCAGCTTTAGTGCTCGCTCACAGGGCCGGTGTTGTATGGGGCGGGGTATCCAAGTGAGCGTGGCTCCGGAGATTTCCAAACAATGTATCCCACAAGCTACCATGGGGATGCAGGATAGCATACAACACCGGGACAACATTTGTTAGGGCTCCTGGGGGCCAATTTCAATCTGAATGTGCCCCGCTTGCTTACAGGTGTGGGGGGTGAGGGGTGGACAGTGTGTAGCACCCTAGGGTTCTGTAAATACAAATGTTCCTTGATCTCAAGGAGCAGGCAGCAAAAGTGGAGCTAAAACACTAAACGGACACTTTAAAAAGTGCATAATTGCTGTTAGCAATATGTTAACTAGGATGAAACCAGAACACTTTTTGATCATGCATCTTGAAGGGTAAATGTTCACTGATGCCAAGTGTAATTAGAAAAGGAACACATATCTTTGTGAATAAACAATTATTTATTATTAAAATTTAAGAAAAGTCGAAGGGGACACCCGGATTTGAACCAGGGACCTCTTGACCTGCAGTCAAATGCTCTACCACTGAGCTATATCCCCGTGCTTTTAGGGAATCTTCTGATACTTTTCAGGCTGTCGATTCTGCGCTGGTCAAGCATTCAACGTTAATGATCCTGGAAGAGACACGTCAGCTGGATTTAGCACTTATGTGAAGGAGAAAGGGCGAGCAGCCCTGCCTTGTCCTGGTGACACCCCCTCCAAATCTCTTCAAAGCAGCCACAACGCCCAAGCCCTCCTTGCTGACAATCAGGCACTTTGCATAACAAAGAGCGGGTTCAGTGCTCGCACACAGGGCCGGTGTTGTATGGGGCGGGGTATCCAAGTGAGCGTGGCTCCGGAGATTGCCAAACAATGTATCCCACAAGCTACCATGGGTGATGCAGGATAGCGTACAACACTGGGACAACATTTGTTAGGGCTCCTGGGGGCCAATTTCAATCTGAATGTGCCCCGCTTGCTTACAGGTGTGGGGGATGAGGGGTGGACAGTGTGTAGCACCCTTGGGTTCTGTAAATACAAATGTTCCTTGATCTCAAGGAGCAGGCAGCAAAAGTGGAGCTAAAACACTAAACGGACACTTTAAAAAGTGCATAATTGCTGTCCGCAAGATGTTAACTAGGATGAAACCAGAACACTTTTTGATCATGCATCTTGAAGCGTAAATGTTCACTGATGCCAAGTGTAATTAGAAAAGGAACACATATCTTTGTGAATAAACAATTATTTATTATTAAAATTTAAGAAAAGTCGAAGGGGACACCCGGATTTGAACCAGGGACCTCTTGATCTGCAGTCAAATGCTCTACCACTGAGCTATATCCCCGGGCTTTTAGGGAATCTTCTGATACTTTTCAGGCTGTCGATTCTGCGCTGGTCAAGCATTCAACGTTAATGATCCTGGAAGAGACACGTCAGCTGGATTTAGCACTTATGTGAAGGAGAAAGGGCGAGCAGCCCTGCCTTGTACTGGTGACACCCCCTCCAAATCTCTTCAAAGCAGCCACAACGCCCAAACCCTCCTTGCTGACAATCAGGCACTTTGCATAACAAAGAGCGGGTTCAGTGCTCGCACACAGGGCCGGTGTTGTATGGGGCGGGGTATCCAAGTGAGCGTGGCTCCGGAGATTGCCAAACAGTGTATCCCACAAGCTACCATGGGTGATGCAGGATAGCGTACAACACTGGGACAACATTTGTTAGGGCTCCTGGGGGCCAATTTCAATCTGAATGTGCCCCGCTTGCTTACAGGTGTGGGGGATGAGGGGTGGACAGTGTGTAGCACCCTTGGGTTCTGTAAATACAAATGTTCCTTGATCTCAAGGAGCAGGCAGCAAAAGTGGAGCTAAAACACTAAACGGACACTTTAAAAAGTGCATAATTGCTGTCCGCAAGATGTTAACTAGGATGAAACCAGAACACTTTTTGATCATGCATCTTGAAGCGTAAATGTTCACTGATGCCAAGTGTAATTAGAAAAGGAACACATATCTTTGTGAATAAACAATTATTTATTATTAAAATTTAAGAAAAGTAGAAGGGGACACCCGGATTTGAACCAGGGACCTCTTGATCTGCAGTCAAATGCTCTACCACTGAGCTATATCCCCCTGCTTTTAGCGAATCTTCTGATACTTTTCAGGCTGTCGATTCTGCACTGGTCAAGCATTCAACGTTAATGATCCTGGAAGAGACACGTCAGCTGGATTTTGCACTTATGTGAAGGAGAAAGGGCGAGCAGCCCTGCCTTGTCCTGGTGACACCCCCTCCAAATCTCTTCAAAGCCACAACACCCAAGCCCTCCTTGCTGACAATCAGGCACTTTGCATAACAAAGAGCAGCTTTAGTGCTCGCTCACAGGGCCGGTGTTGTATGGGGCGGGGTATCCAAGTGAGCGTGGCTCCGGAGATTTCCAAACAATGTATCCCACAAGCTACCATGGGGATGCAGGATAGCATACAACACCGGGACAACATTTGTTAGGACTCCTGGGGGCCAATTTCAATCTGAATGTGCCCCGCTTGCTTACAGGTGTGGGGGGTGAGGGGTGGACAGTGTGTAGCACCCTTGGGTTCTGTAAATACAAATGTTCCTTGATCTCAAGGAGCAGGCAGCAAAAGTGGAGCTAAAACACTAAACGGACACTTTAAAAAGTGCATAATTGCTGTTAGCAATATGTTAACTAGGATGAAACCAGAACACTTTTTGATCATGCATCTTGAAGGGTAAATGTTCACTGATGCCAAGTGTAATTAGAAAAGGAACACATATCTTTGTGAATAAACAATTATTTATTATTAAAATTTAAGAAAAGTAGAAGGGGACACCCGGATTCGAACCAGGGACCTCTTGATCTGCAGTCAAATGCTCTACCACTGAGCTATATCCCCGTGCTTTTAGGGCATCTTCTGATACTTTTCAGGCTGTCGATTCTGCACTGGTCAAGCATTCAACGTTAATGATCCTGGAAGAGACACGTCAGCTGGATTTAGCACTTATGTGAAGGAGAAAGGGCGAGCAGCCCTGCCTTGTCCTGGTGACACCCCCTCCAAATCTCTTCAAAGCAGCCACAACGCCCAAGCCCTCCTTGCTGACAATCAGGCACTTTGCATAACAAAGAGCGGGTTCAGTGCTCGCACACAGGGCCGGTGTTGTATGGGGCGGGGTATCCAAGTGAGCGTGGCTCCGGAGATTGCCAAACAATGTATCCCACAAGCTACCATGGGTGATGCAGGATAGCGTACAACACTGGGACAACATTTGTTAGGGCTCCTGGGGGCCAATTTCAATCTGAATGTGCCCCGCTTGCTTACAGGTGTAGGGGATGAGGGGTGGACAGTGTGTAGCACCCTTGGGTTCTGTAAATACAAATGTTCCTTGATCTCAAGGAGCAGGCAGCAAAAGTGGAGCTAAAACACTAAACGGACACTTTAAAAAGTGCATAATTGCTGTCCGCAAGATGTTAACTAGGATGAAACCAGAACACTTTTTGATCATGCATCTTGAAGCGTAAATGTTCACTGATGCCAAGTGTAATTAGAAAAGGAACACATATCTTTGTGAATAAACAATTATTTATTATTAAAATTTAAGAAAAGTCGAAGGGGACACCCGGATTTGAACCAGGGACCTCTTGATCTGCAGTCAAATGCTCTACCACTGAGCTATATCCCCGTGCTTTTAGGGAATCTTCTGATACTTTTCAGGCTGTCGATTCTGCGCTGGTCAAGCATTCAACGTTAATGATCCTGGAAGAGACACGTCAGCTGGATTTAGCACTTATGTGAAGGAGAAAGGGCGAGCAGCCCTGCCTTGTCCTGGTGACACCCCCTCCAAATCTCTTCAAAGCAGCCACAACGCCCAAGCCCTCCTTGATGACAATCAGGCACTTTGCATAACAAAGAGCGGGTTCAGTGCTCGCACACAGGGCCGGTGTTGTATGGGGCGGGGTATCCAAGTGAGCGTGGCTCCGGAGATTGCCAAACAGTGTATCCCACAAGCTACCATGGGTGATGCAGGATAGCGTACAACACTCGGACAACATTTGTTAGGGCTCCTGGGGGCCAATTTCAATCTGAATGTGCCCCGCTTGCTTACAGGTGTGGGGGATGAGGGGTGGACAGTGTGTAGCACCCTTGGGTTCTGTAAATACAAATGTTCCTTGATCTCAAGGAGCAGGCAGCAAAAGTGGAGCTAAAACACTAAACGGACACTTTAAAAAGTGCATAATTGCTGTCCGCAAGATGTTAACTAGGATGAAACCAGAACACTTTTTGATCATGCATCTTGAAGCGTAAATGTTCACTGATGCCAAGTGTAATTAGAAAAGGAACACATATCTTTGTGAATAAACAACTATTTATTATTAAAATTTAAGAAAAGTAGAAGGGGACACCCGGATTTGAACCAGGGACCTCTTGATCTGCAGTCAAATGCTCTACCACTGAGCTATATCCCCGTGCTTTTAGCGACTCTTCTGATACTTTTCAGGCTGTCGATTCTGCACTGGTCAAGCATTCAACGTTAATGATCCTGGAAGAGACACGTCAGCTGGATTTTGCACTTATGTGAAGGAGAAAGGGCGAGCAGCCCTGCCTTGTCCTGGTGACACCCCCTCCAAATCTCTTCAAAGCCACAACACCCAAGCCCTCCTTGCTGACAATCAGGCACTTTGCATAACAAAGAGCAGCTTTAGTGCTCGCTCACAGGGCCGGTGTTGTATGGGGCGGGGTATCCAAGTGAGCGTGGCTCCGGAGATTTCCAAACAATGTATCCCACAAGCTACCATGGGGATGCAGGATAGCATACAACACCGGGACAACATTTGTTAGGGCTCCTGGGGGCCAATTTCAATCTGAATGTGCCCCGCTTGCTTACAGGTGTGGGGGGTGAGGGGTGGACAGTGTGTAGCACCCTAGGGTTCTGTAAATACAAATGTTCCTTGATCTCAAGGAGCAGGCAGCAAAAGTGGAGCTAAAACACTAAACGGACACTTTAAAAAGTGCATAATTGCTGTTAGCAATATGTTAACTAGGATGAAACCAGAACACTTTTTGATCATGCATCTTGAAGGGTAAATGTTCACTGATGCCAAGTGTAATTAGAAAAGGAACACATATCTTTGTGAATAAACAATTATTTATTATTAAAATTTAAGAAAAGTCGAAGGGGACACCCGGATTTGAACCAGGGACCTCTTGATCTGCAGTCAAATGCTCTACCACTGAGCTATATCCCCGTGCTTTTAGGGAATCTTCTGATACTTTTCAGGCTGTCGATTCTGCGCTGGTCAAGCATTCAACGTTAATGATCCTGGAAGAGACACGTCAGCTGGATTTAGCACTTATGTGAAGGAGAAAGGGCGAGCAGCCCTGCCTTGTCCTGGTGACACCCCCTCCAAATCTCTTCAAAGCAGCCACAACGCCCAAGCCCTCCTTGCTGACAATCAGGCACTTTGCATAACAAAGAGCGGGTTCAGTGCTCGCACACAGGGCCGGTGTTGTATGGGGCGGGGTATCCAAGTGAGCGTGGCTCCGGAGATTGCCAAACAATGTATCCCACAAGCTACCATGGGTGATGCAGGATAGCGTACAACACTGGGACAACATTTGTTAGGGCTCCTGGGGGCCAATTTCAATCTGAATGTGCCCCGCTTGCTTACAGGTGTGGGGGATGAGGGGTGGACAGTGTGTAGCACCCTTGGGTTCTGTAAATACAAATGTTCCTTGATCTCAAGGAGCAGGCAGCAAAAGTGGAGCTAAAACACTAAACGGACACTTTAAAAAGTGCATAATTGCTGTCCGCAAGATGTTAACTAGGATGAAACCAGAACACTTTTTGATCATGCATCTTGAAGCGTAAATGTTCACTGATGCCAAGTGTAATTAGAAAAGGAACACATATCTTTGTGAATAAACAATTATTTATTATTAAAATTTAAGAAAAGTCGAAGGGGACACCCGGATTTGAACCAGGGACCTCTTGATCTGCAGTCAAATGCTCTACCACTGAGCTATATCCCCGTGCTTTTAGGGAATCTTCTGATACTTTTCAGGCTGTCGATTCTGCGCTGGTCAAGCATTCAACGTTAATGATCCTGGAAGAGACACGTCAGCTGGATTTAGCACTTATGTGAAGGAGAAAGGGCGAGCAGACCTGCCTTGTACTGGTGACACCCCCTCCAAATCTCTTCAAAGCAGCCACAACGCCCAAACCCTCCTTGCTGACAATCAGGCACTTTGCATAACAAAGAGCGGGTTCAGTGCTCGCACACAGGGCCGGTGTTGTATGGGGCGGGGTATCCAAGTGAGCGTGGCTCCGGAGATTGCCAAACAGTGTATCCCACAAGCTACCATGGGTGATGCAGGATAGCGTACAACACTGGGACAACATTTGTTAGGGCTCCTGGGGGCCAATTTCAATCTGAATGTGCCCCGCTTGCTTACAGGTGTGGGGGATGAGGGGTAGACAGTGTGTAGCACCCTTGGGTTCTGTAAATACAAATGTTCCTTGATCTCAAGGAGCAGGCAGCAAAAGTGGAGCTAAAACACTAAACGGACACTTTAAAAAGTGCATAATTGCTGTCCGCAAGATGTTAACTAGGATGAAACCAGAACACTTTTTGATCATGCATCTTGAAGCGTAAATGTTCACTGATGGCAAGTGTAATTAGAAAAGGAACACATATCTTTGTGAATAAACAATTATTTATTATTAAAATTTAAGAAAAGTAGAAGGGGACACCCGGATTTGAACCAGGGACCTCTTGATCTGCAGTCAAATGCTCTACCACTGAGCTATATCCCCCTGCTTTTAGCGAATCTTCTGATACTTTTCAGGCTGTCGATTCTGCACTGGTCAAGCATTCAACGTTAATGATCCTGGAAGAGACACGTCAGCTGGATTTTGCACTTATGTGAAGGAGAAAGGGCGAGCAGCCCTGCCTTGTCCTGGTGACACCCCCTCCAAATCTCTTCAAAGCCACAACACCCAAGCCCTCCTTGCTGACAATCAGGCACTTTGCATAACAAAGAGCAGCTTTAGTGCTCGCTCACAGGGCCGGTGTTGTATGGGGCGGGGTATCCAAGTGAGCGTGGCTCCGGAGATTTCCAAACAATGTATCCCACAAGCTACCATGGGGATGCAGGATAGCATACAACACCGGGACAACATTTGTTAGGGCTCCTGGGGGCCAATTTCAATCTGAATGTGCCCCGCTTGCTTACAGGTGTGGGGGGTGAGGGGTGGACAGTGTGTAGCACCCTTGGGTTCTGTAAATACAAATGTTCCTTGATCTCAAGGAGCAGGCAGCAAAAGTGGAGCTAAAACACTAAACGGACACTTTAAAAAGTGCATAATTGCTGTTAGCAATATGTTAACTAGGATGAAACCAGAACACTTTTTGATCATGCATCTTGAAGGGTAAATGTTCACTGATGCCAAGTGTAATTAGAAAAGGAACACATATCTTTGTGAATAAACAATTATTTATTATTAAAATTTAAGAAAAGTAGAAGGGGACACCCGGATTTGAACCAGGGACCTCTTGATCTGCAGTCAAATGCTCTACCACAGAGCTATATCCCCGTGCTTTTATGGAATCTTCTGATACTTTTCAGGCTGTCGATTCTGCGCTGGTCAAGCATTCAACGTTAATGATCCTGGAAGAGACACGTCAGCTGGATTTAGCACTTATGTGAAGGAGAAAGGGCGAGCAGCCCTGCCTTGTCCTGGTGACACCCCCTCCAAATCTCTTCAAAGCAGCCACAACGCCCAAGCCCTCCTTGCTGACAATCAGACACTTTGCATAACAAAGAGCTGCTTTAGTGCTCGCTCACAGGGCCGGTGTTGTATGGGGCGGGGTATCCAAGTGAGCGTGGCTCCGGAGATTTCCAAACAATGTATCCCACAAGCTACCATGGGGATGCAGGATAGCATACAACACCGGGACAACATTTGTTAGGGCTCCTGGGGGCCAATTTCAATCTGAATGTGCCCCGCTTGCTTACAGGTGTGGGGGATGAGGGGTGGACAGTGTGTAGCACCCTTGGGTTCTGTAAATACAAATGTTCCTTGATCTCAAGGAGCAGGCAGCAAAAGTGGAGCTAAAACACTAAACGGACACTTTAAAAAGTGCATAATTGCTGTTAGCAATATGTTAACTAGGATGAAACCAGAACACTTTTTGATCATGCATCTTGAAGGGTAAATGTTCACTGATGCCAAGTGTAATTAGAAAAGGAACACATATCTTTGTGAATAAACAATTATTTATTATTAAAATTTAAGAAAAGTAGAAGGGGACACCCGAATTTGAACCAGGGACCTCTTGATCTGCAGTCAAATGCTCTACCACAGAGCTATATCCCCGTGCTTTTATGGAATCTTCTGATACTTTTCAGGCTGTCGATTCTGCGCTGGTCAAGCATTCAACGTTAATGATCCTGGAAGAGACACGTCAGCTGGATTTAGCACTTATGTGAAGGAGAAAGGGCGAGCAGCCCTGCCTTGTCCTGTTGACACCCCCTCCAAATCTCTTCAAAGCAGCCACAACGCCCAAGCCCTCCTTGCTGACAATCAGACACTTTGCATAACAAAGAGCTGCTTTAGTGCTCGCTCACAGGGCCGGTGTTGTATGGGGCGGGGTATCCAAGTGAGCGTGGCTCCGGAGATTTCCAAACAATGTATCCCACAAGCTACCATGGGGATGCAGGATAGCATACAACACCGGGACAACATTTGTTAGGGCTCCTGGGGGCCAATTTCAATCTGAATGTGCCCCGCTTGCTTACAGGTGTGGGGGATGAGGGGTGGACAGTGTGTAGCACCCTTGGGTTCTGTAAATACAAATGTTCCTTGATCTCAAGGAGCAGGCAGCAAAAGTGGAGCTAAAACACTAAACGGACACTTTAAAAAGTGCATAATTGCTGTTAGCAATATGTTAACTAGGATGAAACCAGAACACTTTTTGATCATGCATCTTGAAGGGTAAATGTTCACTGATGCCAAGTGTAATTAGAAAAGGAACACATATCTTTGTGAATAAACAATTATTTATTATTAAAATTTAAGAAAAGTAGAAGGGGACACCCGGATTTGAACCAGGGACCTCTTGATCTGCAGTCAAATGCTCTACCACTGAGCTATATCCCCGTGCTTTTAGCGAATCTTCTGATACTTTTCAGCCTGTCGATTCTGCGCTGGTCAAGCATTCAACGTTAATGATCCTGGAAGAGACACGTCAGCTGGATTTTGCACTTATGTGAAGGAGAAAGGGCGAGCAGCCCTGCCTTGTCCTGGTGACACCCCCTCCAAATCTCTTCAAAGCAGCCACAACGCCCAAGCCCTCCTTGCTGACAATCAGGCACTTTGCATAACAAAGAGCGGGTTCAGTGCTCGCACACAGGGCCGGTGTTGTATGGGGCGGGGTATCCAAGTGAGCGTGGCTCCGGAGATTGCCAAACAATGTATCCCACAAGCTACCATGGGTGATGCAGGATAGCGTACAACACTGGGACAACATTTGTTAGGGCTCCTGGGGGCCAATTTCAATCTGAATGTGCCCCGCTTGCTTACAGGTGTAGGGGATGAGGGGTGGACAGTGTGTAGCACCCTTGGGTTCTGTAAATACAAATGTTCCTTGATCTCAAGGAGCAGGCAGCAAAAGTGGAGCTAAAACACTAAACGGACACTTTAAAAAGTGCATAATTGCTGTCCGCAAGATGTTAACTAGGATGAAACCAGAACACTTTTTGATCATGCATCTTGAAGCGTAAATGTTCACTGATGCCAAGTGTAATTAGAAAAGGAACACATATCTTTGTGAATAAACAATTATTTATTATTAAAATTTAAGAAAAGTCGAAGGGGACACCCGGATTTGAACCAGGGACCTCTTGATCTGCAGTCAAATGCTCTACCACTGAGCTATATCCCCGTGCTTTTAGGGAATCTTCTGATACTTTTCAGGCTGTCGATTCTGCGCTGGTCAAGCATTCAACGTTAATGATCCTGGAAGAGACACGTCAGCTGGATTTAGCACTTATGTGAAGGAGAAAGGGCGAGCAGCCCTGCCTTGTCCTGGTGACACCCCCTCCAAATCTCTTCAAAGCAGCCACAACGCCCAAGCCCTCCTTGATGACAATCAGGCACTTTGCATAACAAAGAGCGGGTTCAGTGCTCGCACACAGGGCCGGTGTTGTATGGGGCGGGGTATCCAAGTGAGCGTGGCTCCGGAGATTGCCAAACAGCGTATCCCACAAGCTACCATGGGTGATGCAGGATAGCGTACAACACTCGGACAACATTTGTTAGGGCTCCTGGGGGCCAATTTCAATCTGAATGTGCCCCGCTTGCTTACAGGTGTGGGGGATGAGGGGTGGACAGTGTGTAGCACCCTTGGGTTCTGTAAATACAAATGTTCCTTGATCTCAAGGAGCAGGCAGCAAAAGTGGAGCTAAAACACTAAACGGACACTTTAAAAAGTGCATAATTGCTGTCCGCAAGATGTTAACTAGGATGAAACCAGAACACTTTTTGATCATGCATCTTGAAGCGTAAATGTTCACTGATGCCAAGTGTAATTAGAAAAGGAACACATATCTTTGTGAATAAACAATTATTTATTATTAAAATTTAAGAAAAGTAGAAGGGGACACCCGGATTTGAACCAGGGACCTCTTGATCTGCAGTCAAATGCTCTACCACTGAGCTATATCCCCGTGCTTTTAGCGAATCTTCTGATACTTTTCAGGCTGTCGATTCTGCACTGGTCAAGCATTCAACGTTAATGATCCTGGAAGAGACACGTCAGCTGGATTTTGCACTTATGTGAAGGAGAAAGGGCGAGCAGCCCTGCCTTGTCCTGGTGACACCCCCTCCAAATCTCTTCAAAGCCACAACACCCAAGCCCTCCTTGCTGACAATCAGGCACTTTGCATAACAAAGAGCAGCTTTAGTGCTCGCTCACAGGGCCGGTGTTGTATGGGGCGGGGTATCCAAGTGAGCGTGGCTCCGGAGATTTCCAAACAATGTATCCCACAAGCTACCATGGGGATGCAGGATAGCATACAACACCGGGACAACATTTGTTAGGGCTCCTGGGGGCCAATTTCAATCTGAATGTGCCCCGCTTGCTTACAGGTGTGGGGGGTGAGGGGTGGACAGTGTGTAGCACCCTAGGGTTCTGTAAATACAAATGTTCCTTGATCTCAAGGAGCAGGCAGCAAAAGTGGAGCTAAAACACTAAACGGACACTTTAAAAAGTGCATAATTGCTGTTAGCAATATGTTAACTAGGATGAAACCAGAACACTTTTTGATCATGCATCTTGAAGGGTAAATGTTCACTGATGCCAAGTGTAATTAGAAAAGGAACACATATCTTTGTGAATAAACAATTATTTATTATTAAAATTTAAGAAAAGTCGAGGGGGACACCCGGATTTGAACCAGGGACCTCTTGATCTGCAGTCAAATGCTCTACCACTGAGCTATATCCCCGTGCTTTTAGGGAATCTTCTGATACTTTTCAGGCTGTCGATTCTGCGCTGGTCAAGCATTCAACGTTAATGATCCTGGAAGAGACACGTCAGCTGGATTTAGCACTTATGTGAAGGAGAAAGGGCGAGCAGCCCTGCCTTGTCCTGGTGACACCCCCTCCAAATCTCTTCAAAGCAGCCACAACGCCCAAGCCCTCCTTGCTGACAATCAGGCACTTTGCATAACAAAGAGCGGGTTCAGTGCTCGCACACAGGGCCGGTGTTGTATGGGGCGGGGTATCCAAGTGAGCGTGGCTCCGGAGATTGCCAAACAATGTATCCCACAAGCTACCATGGGTGATGCAGGATAGCGTACAACACTGGGACAACATTTGTTAGGGCTCCTGGGGGCCAATTTCAATCTGAATGTGCCCCGCTTGCTTACAGGTGTGGGGGATGAGGGGTGGACAGTGTGTAGCACCCTTGGGTTCTGTAAATACAAATGTTCCTTGATCTCAAGGAGCAGGCAGCAAAAGTGGAGCTAAAACACTAAACGGACACTTTAAAAAGTGCATAATTGCTGTCCGCAAGATGTTAACTAGGATGAAACCAGAACACTTTTTGATCATGCATCTTGAAGCGTAAATGTTCACTGATGCCAAGTGTAATTAGAAAAGGAACACATATCTTTGTGAATAAACAATTATTTATTATTAAAATTTAAGAAAAGTCGAAGGGGACACCCGGATTTGAACCAGGGACCTCTTGATCTGCAGTCAAATGCTCTACCACTGAGCTATATCCCCGTGCTTTTAGGGAATCTTCTGATACTTTTCAGGCTGTCGATTCTGCGCTGGTCAAGCATTCAACGTTAATGATCCTGGAAGAGACACGTCAGCTGGATTTAGCACTTATGTGAAGGAGAAAGGGCGAGCAGCCCTGCCTTGTACTGGTGACACCCCCTCCAAATCTCTTCAAAGCAGCCACAACGCCCAAACCCTCCTTGCTGACAATCAGGCACTTTGCATAACAAAGAGCGGGTTCAGTGCTCGCACACAGGGCCGGTGTTGTATGGGGCGGGGTATCCAAGTGAGCGTGGCTCCGGAGATTGCCAAACAGTGTATCCCACAAGCTACCATGGGTGATGCAGGATAGCGTACAACACTGGGACAACATTTGTTAGGGCTCCTGGGGGCCAATTTCAATCTGAATGTGCCCCGCTTGCTTACAGGTGTGGGGGATGAGGGGTGGACAGTGTGTAGCACCCTTGGGTTCTGTAAATACAAATGTTCCTTGATCTCAAGGAGCAGGCAGCAAAAGTGGAGCTAAAACACTAAACGGACACTTTAAAAAGTGCATAATTGCTGTCCGCAAGATGTTAACTAGGATGAAACCAGAACACTTTTTGATCATGCATCTTGAAGCGTAAATGTTCACTGATGCCAAGTGTAATTAGAAAAGGAACACATATCTTTGTTAATAAACAATTATTTATTATTAAAATTTAAGAAAAGCAGAAGGGGACACCCGGATTTGAACCAGGGACCTCTTGATCTGCAGTCAAATGCTCTACCACTGAGCTATATCCCCCTGCTTTTAGCGAATCTTCTGATACTTTTCAGGCTGTCGATTCTGCACTGGTCAAGCATTCAACGTTAATGATCCTGGAAGAGACACGTCAGCTGGATTTTGCACTTATGTGAAGGAGAAAGGGCGAGCAGCCCTGCCTTGTCCTGGTGACACCCCCTCCAAATCTCTTCAAAGCCACAACACCCAAGCCCTCCTTGCTGACAATCAGGCACTTTGCATAACAAAGAGCAGCTTTAGTGCTCGCTCACAGGGCCGGTGTTGTATGGGGCGGGGTATCCAAGTGAGCGTGGCTCCGGAGATTTCCAAACAATGTATCCCACAAGCTACCATGGGGATGCAGGATAGCATACAACACCGGGACAACATTTGTTAGGGCTCCTGGGGGCCAATTTCAATCTGAATGTGCCCCGCTTGCTTACAGGTGTGGGGGGTGAGGGGTGGACAGTGTGTAGCACCCTTGGGTTCTGTAAATACAAATGTTCCTTGATCTCAAGGAGCAGGCAGCAAAAGTGGAGCTAAAACACTAAACGGACACTTTAAAAAGTGCATAATTGCTGTTAGCAATATGTTAACTAGGATGAAACCAGAACACTTTTTGATCATGCATCTTGAAGGGTAAATGTTCACTGATGCCAAGTGTAATTAGAAAAGGAACACATATCTTTGTGAATAAACAATTATTTATTATTAAAATTTAAGAAAAGTAGAAGGGGACACCCGGATTTGAACCAGGGACCTCTTGATCTGCAGTCAAATGCTCTACCACAGAGCTATATCCCCGTGCTTTTATGGAATCTTCTGATACTTTTCAGGCTGTCGATTCTGCGCTGGTCAAGCATTCAACGTTAATGATCCTGGAAGAGACACGTCAGCTGGATTTAGCACTTATGTGAAGGAGAAAGGGCGAGCAGCCCTGCCTTGTCCTGGTGACACCCCCTCCAAATCTCTTCAAAGCAGCCACAACGCCCAAGCCCTCCTTGCTGACAATCAGACACTTTGCATAACAAAGAGCTGCTTTAGTGCTCGCTCACAGGGCCGGTGTTGTATGGGGCGGGGTATCCAAGTGAGCGTGGCTCCGGAGATTTCCAAACAATGTATCCCACAAGCTACCATGGGGATGCAGGATAGCATACAACACCGGGACAACATTTGTTAGGGCTCCTGGGGGCCAATTTCAATCTGAATGTGCCCCGCTTGCTTACAGGTGTGGGGGATGAGGGGTGGACAGTGTGTAGCACCCTTGGGTTCTGTAAATACAAATGTTCCTTGATCTCAAGGAGCAGGCAGCAAAAGTGGAGCTAAAACACTAAACGGACACTTTAAAAAGTGCATAATTGCTGTTAGCAATATGTTAACTAGGATGAAACCAGAACACTTTTTGATCATGCATCTTGAAGGGTAAATGTTCACTGATGCCAAGTGTAATTAGAAAAGGAACACATATCTTTGTGAATAAACAATTATTTATTATTAAAATTTAAGAAAAGTAGAAGGGGACACCCGGATTTGAACCAGGGACCTCTTGATCTGCAGTCAAATGCTCTACCACAGAGCTATATCCCCGTGCTTTTATGGAATCTTCTGATACTTTTCAGGCTGTCGATTCTGCGCTGGTCAAGCATTCAACGTTAATGATCCTGGAAGAGACACGTCAGCTGGATTTAGCACTTATGTGAAGGAGAAAGGGCGAGCAGCCCTGCCTTGTCCTGTTGACACCCCCTCCAAATCTCTTCAAAGCAGCCACAACGCCCAAGCCCTCCTTGCTGACAATCAGACACTTTGCATAACAAAGAGCTGCTTTAGTGCTCGCTCACAGGGCCGGTGTTGTATGGGGCGGGGTATCCAAGTGAGCGTGGCTCCGGAGATTTCCAAACAATGTATCCCACAAGCTACCATGGGGATGCAGGATAGCATACAACACCGGGACAACATTTGTTAGGGCTCCTGGGGGCCAATTTCAATCTGAATGTGCCCCGCTTGCTTACAGGTGTGGGGGATGAGGGGTGGACAGTGTGTAGCACCCTTGGGTTCTGTAAATACAAATGTTCCTTGATCTCAAGGAGCAGGCAGCAAAAGTGGAGCTAAAACACTAAACGGACACTTTAAAAAGTGCATAATTGCTGTTAGCAATATGTTAACTAGGATGAAACCAGAACACTTTTTGATCATGCATCTTGAAGGGTAAATGTTCACTGATGCCAAGTGTAATTAGAAAAGGAACACATATCTTTGTGAATAAACAATTATTTATTATTAAAATTTAAGAAAAGTAGAAGGGGACACCCGGATTTGAACCAGGGACCTCTTGATCTGCAGTCAAATGCTCTACCACTGAGCTATATCCCCGTGCTTTTAGCGAATCTTCTGATACTTTTCAGCCTGTCGATTCTGCGCTGGTCAAGCATTCAACGTTAATGATCCTGGAAGAGACACGTCAGCTGGATTTTGCACTTATGTGAAGGAGAAAGGGCGAGCAGCCCTGCCTTGTCCTGGTGACACCCCCTCCAAATCTCTTCAAAGCCACAACACCCAAGCCCTCCTTGCTGACAATCAGGCACTTTGCATAACAAAGAGCAGCTTTAGTGCTTGCTCACAGGGCCGGTGTTGTATGGGGCGGGGTATCCAAGTGAGCGTGGCTCCGGAGATTTCCAAACAATGTATCCCACAAGCTACCATGGGGATGCAGGATAGCATACAACACCGGGACAACATTTGTTAGGGCTCCTGGGGGCCAATTTCAATCTGAATGTGCCCCGCTTGCTTACAGGTGTGGGGGGTGAGGGGTGGACAGTGTGTAGCACCCTTGGGTTCTGTAAATACAAATGTTCCTTGATCTCAAGGAGCAGGCAGCAAAAGTGGAGCTAAAACACTAAACGGACACTTTAAAAAGTGCATAATTGCTGTTAGCAATATGTTAACTAGGATGAAACCAGAACACATTTTGATCATGCATCTTGAAGGGTAAATGTTCACTGATGCCAAGTGTAATTAGAAAAGGAACACATATCTTTGTGAATAAACAATTATTTATTATTAAAATTTAAGAAAAGTAGAAGGGGACACCCAGATTTGAACCAGGGACCTCTTGATCTGCAGTCAAATGCTCTACCACTGAGCTATATCCCCGTGCTTTTAGGGCATCTTCTGATACTTTTCAGGCTGTCGATTCTGCGCTGGTCAAGCATTCAACGTTAATGATCCTGGAAGAGACACGTCAGCTGGATTTAGCACTTATGTGAAGGAGAAAGGGCAAGCAGCCCTGCCTTGTCCTGGTGACACCCCCTCCAAATCTCTTCAAAGCAGCCACAACGCCCAAGCCCTCCTTGCTGACAATCAGGCACTTTGCATAACAAAGAGCGGGTTCAGTGCTCGCACACAGGGCCGGTGTTGTATGGGGCGGGGTATCCAAGTGAGCGTGGCTCCGGAGATTGCCAAACAATGTATCCCACAAGCTACCATGGGTGATGCAGGATAGCGTACAACACTGGGACAACATTTGTTAGGGCTCCTGGGGGCCAATTTCAATCTGAATGTGCCCCGCTTGCTTACAGGTGTGGGGGATGAGGGGTGGACAGTGTGTAGCACCCTTGGGTTCTGTAAATACAAATGTTCCTTGATCTCAAGGAGCAGGCAGCAAAAGTGGAGCTAAAACACTAAACGGACACTTTAAAAAGCGCATAATTGCTGTCCGCAAGATGTTAACTAGGATGAAACCAGAACACTTTTTGATCATGCATCTTGAAGCGTAAATGTTCACTGATGCCAAGTGTAATTAGAAAAGGAACACATATCTTTGTGAATAAACAATTATTTATTATTAAAATTTAAGAAAAGTAGAAGGGGACACCCGGATTTGAACCAGGGACCTCTTGATCTGCAGTCAAATGCTCTACCACTGAGCTATATCCCCGTGCTTTTAGCGAATCTTCTGATACTTTTCAGGCTGTCGATTCTGCACTGGTCAAGCATTCAACGTTAATGATCCTGGAAGAGACACGTCAGCTGGATTTTGCACTTATGTGAAGGAGAAAGGGCGAGCAGCCCTGCCTTGTCCTGGTGACACCCCCTCCAAATCTCTTCAAAGCCACAACACCCAAGCCCTCCTTGCTGACAATCAGGCACTTTGCATAACAAAGAGCAGCTTTAGTGCTCGCTCACAGGGCCGGTGTTGTATGGGGCGGGGTATCCAAGTGAGCGTGGCTCCGGAGATTTCCAAACAATGTATCCCACAAGCTACCATGGGGATGCAGGATAGCATACAACACCGGGACAACATTTGTTAGGGCTCCTGGGGGCCAATTTCAATCTGAATGTGCCCCGCTTGCTTACAGGTGTGGGGGGTGAGGGGTGGACAGTGTGTAGCACCCTTGGGTTCTGTAAATACAAATGTTCCTTGATCTCAAGGAGCAGGCAGCAAAAGTGGAGCTAAAACACTAAACGGACACTTTAAAAAGTGCATAATTGCTGTTAGCAATATGTTAACTAGGATGAAACCAGAACACTTTTTGATCATGCATCTTGAAGGGTAAATGTTCACTGATGCCAAGTGTAATTAGAAAAGGAACACGTATCTTTGTGAATAAACAATTATTTATTATTAAAATTTAAGAAAAGTAGAAGGGGACACCCAGATTTGAACCAGGGACCTCTTGATCTGCAGTCAAATGCTCTACCACTGAGCTATATCCCCGTGCTTTTAGGGCATCTTCTGATACTTTTCAGGCTGTCGATTCTGCGCTGGTCAAGCATTCAACGTTAATGATCCTGGAAGAGACACGTCAGCTGGATTTAGCACTTATGTGAAGGAGAAAGGGCGAGCAGCCCTGCCTTGTCCTGGTGACACCCCCTCCAAATCTCTTCAAAGCAGCCACAACGCCCAAGCCCTCCTTGCTGACAATCAGGCACTTTGCATAACAAAGAGCGGGTTCAGTGCTCGCACACAGGGCCGGTGTTGTATGGGGCGGGGTATCCAAGTGAGCGTGGCTCCGGAGATTGCCAAACAATGTATCCCACAAGCTACCATGGGTGATGCAGGATAGCGTACAACACTGGGACAACATTTGTCAGGGCTCCTGGGGGCCAATTTCAATCTGAATGTGCCCCGCTTGCTTACAGGTGTGGGGGATGAGGGGTGGACAGTGTGTAGCACCCTTGGGTTCTGTAAATACAAATGTTCCTTGATCTCAAGGAGCAGGCAGCAAAAGTGGAGCTAAAACACTAAACGGACACTTTAAAAAGTGCATAATTGCTGTCCGCAAGATGTTAACTAGGATGAAACCAGAACACTTTTTGATCATGCATCTTGAAGCGTAAATGTTCACTGATGCCAAGTGTAATTAGAAAAGGAACACATATCTTTGTGAATAAACAATTATTTATTATTAAAATTTAAGAAAAGTCGAAGGGGACACCCGGATTTGAACCAGGGACCTCTTGATCTGCAGTCAAATGCTCTACCACTGAGCTATATCCCCGTGCTTTTAGGGAATCTTCTGATACTTTTCAGGCTGTCGATTCTGCGCTGGTCAAGCATTCAACGTTAATGATCCTGGAAGAGACACGTCAGCTGGATTTAGCACTTATGTGAAGGAGAAAGGGCGAGCAGCCCTGCCTTGTACTGGTGACACCCCCTCCAAATCTCTTCAAAGCAGCCACAACGCCCAAACCCTCCTTGCTGACAATCAGGCACTTTGCATAACAAAGAGCAGCTTTAGTGCTCGCTCACAGGGCCGGTGTTGTATGGGGCGGGGTATCCAAGTGAGCGTGGCTCCGGAGATTTCCAAACAATGCATCCCACAAGCTACCATGGGGATGCAGGATAGCATACAACACCGGGACAACATTTGTTAGGGCTCCTGGGGGCCAATTTCAATCTGAATGTGCCCCGCTTGCTTACAGGTGTGGGGGGTGAGGGGTGGACAGTGTGTAGCACCCTTGCGTTCTGTAAATACAAATGTTCCTTGATCTCAAGGAGCAGGCAGCAAAAGTGGAGCTAAAACACTAAACGGACACTTTAAAAAGTGCATAATTGCTGTTAGCAATATGTTAACTAGGATGAAACCAGAACACTTTTTGATCATGCATCTTGAAGGGTAAATGTTCACTGATGCCAAGTGTAATTAGAAAAGGAACACATATCTTTGTGAATAAACAATTATTTATTATTAAAATTTAAGAAAAGTAGAAGGGGACACCCAGATTTGAACCAGGGACCTCTTGATCTGCAGTCAAATGCTCTACCACTGAGCTATATCCCCGTGCTTTTAGGGCATCTTCTGATACTTTTCAGGCTGTCGATTCTGCACTGGTCAAGCATTCAACGTTAATGATCCTGGAAGAGACACGTCAGCTGGATTTAGCACTTATGTGAAGGAGAAAGGGCGAGCAGCCCTGCCTTGTCCTGGTGACACCCCCTCCAAATCTCTTCAAAGCAGCCACAACGCCCAAGCCCTCCTTGCTGACAATCAGGCACTTTGCATAACAAAGAGCGGGTTCAGTGCTCGCACACAGGGCCGGTGTTGTATGGGGCGGGGTATCCAAGTGAGCGTGGCTCCGGAGATTGCCAAACAATGTATCCCACAAGCTACCATGGGTGATGCAGGATAGCGTACAACACTGGGACAACATTTGTTAGGGCTCCTGGGGGCCAATTTCAATCTGAATGTGCCCCGCTTGCTTACAGGTGTAGGGGATGAGGGGTGGACAGTGTGTAGCACCCTTGGGTTCTGTAAATACAAATGTTCCTTGATCTCAAGGAGCAGGCAGCAAAAGTGGAGCTAAAACACTAAACGGACACTTTAAAAAGTGCATAATTGCTGTCCGCAAGATGTTAACTAGGATGAAACCAGAACACTTTTTGATCATGCATCTTGAAGCGTAAATGTTCACTGATGCCAAGTGTAATTAGAAAAGGAACACATATCTTTGTGAATAAACAATTATTTATTATTAAAATTTAAGAAAAGTCGAAGGGGACACCCGGATTTGAACCAGGGACCTCTTGATCTGCAGTCAAATGCTCTACCACTGAGCTATATCCCCGTGCTTTTAGGGAATCTTCTGATACTTTTCAGGCTGTCGATTCTGCGCTGGTCAAGCATTCAACGTTAATGATCCTGGAAGAGACACGTCAGCTGGATTTAGCACTTATGTGAAGGAGAAAGGGCGAGCAGCCCTGCCTTGTCCTGGTGACACCCCCTCCAAATCTCTTCAAAGCAGCCACAACGCCCAAGCCCTCCTTGATGACAATCAGGCACTTTGCATAACAAAGAGCGGGTTCAGTGCTCGCACACAGGGCCGGTGTTGTATGGGGCGGGGTATCCAAGTGAGCGTGGCTCCGGAGATTGCCAAACAGTGTATCCCACAAGCTACCATGGGTGATGCAGGATAGCGTACAACACTCGGACAACATTTGTTAGGGCTCCTGGGGGCCAATTTCAATCTGAATGTGCCCCGCTTGCTTACAGGTGTGGGGGATGAGGGGTGGACAGTGTGTAGCACCCTTGGGTTCTGTAAATACAAATGTTCCTTGATCTCAAGGAGCAGGCAGCAAAAGTGGAGCTAAAACACTAAACGGACACTTTAAAAAGTGCATAATTGCTGTCCGCAAGATGTTAACTAGGATGAAACCAGAACACTTTTTGATCATGCATCTTGAAGCGTAAATGTTCACTGATGCCAAGTGTAATTAGAAAAGGAACACATATCTTTGTGAATAAACAATTATTTATTATTAAAATTTAAGAAAAGTAGAAGGGGACACCCGGATTTGAACCAGGGACCTCTTGATCTGCAGTCAAATGCTCTACCACTGAGCTATATCCCCGTGCTTTTAGCGAATCTTCTGATACTTTTCAGGCTGTCGATTCTGCACTGGTCAAGCATTCAACGTTAATGATCCTGGAAGAGACACGTCAGCTGGATTTTGCACTTATGTGAAGGAGAAAGGGCGAGCAGCCCTGCCTTGTCCTGGTGACACCCCCTCCAAATCTCTTCAAAGCCACAACACCCAAGCCCTCCTTGCTGACAATCAGGCACTTTGCATAACAAAGAGCAGCTTTAGTGCTCGCTCACAGGGCCGGTGTTGTATGGGGCGGGGTATCCAAGTGAGCGTGGCTCCGGAGATTTCCAAACAATGTATCCCACAAGCTACCATGGGGATGCAGGATAGCATACAACACTGGGACAACATTTGTTAGGGCTCCTGGGGGCCAATTTCAATCTGAATGTGCCCCGCTTGCTTACAGGTGTGGGGGGTGAGGGGTGGACAGTGTGTAGCACCCTAGGGTTCTGTAAATACAAATGTTCCTTGATCTCAAGGAGCAGGCAGCAAAAGTGGAGCTAAAACACTAAACGGACACTTTAAAAAGTGCATAATTGCTGTTAGCAATATGTTAACTAGGATGAAACCAGAACACTTTTTGATCATGCATCTTGAAGGGTAAATGTTCACTGATGCCAAGTGTAATTAGAAAAGGAACACATATCTTTGTGAATAAACAATTATTTATTATTAAAATTTAAGAAAAGTCGAAGGGGACACCCGGATTTGAACCAGGGACCTCTTGATCTGCAGTCAAATGCTCTACCACTGAGCTATATCCCCGTGCTTTTAGGGAATCTTCTGATACTTTTCAGGCTGTCGATTCTGCGCTGGTCAAGCATTCAACGTTAATGATCCTGGAAGAGACACGTCAGCTGGATTTAGCACTTATGTGAAGGAGAAAGGGCGAGCAGCCCTGCCTTGTCCTGGTGACACCCCCTCCAAATCTCTTCAAAGCAGCCACAACGCCCAAGCACTCCTTGCTGACAATCAGGCACTTTGCATAACAAAGAGCGGGTTCAGTGCTCGCACACAGGGCCGGTGTTGTATGGGGCGGGGTATCCAAGTGAGCGTGGCTCCGGAGATTGCCAAACAATGTATCCCACAAGCTACCATGGGTGATGCAGGATAGCGTACAACACTGGGACAACATTTGTTAGGGCTCCTGGGGGCCAATTTCAATCTGAATGTGCCCCGCTTGCTTACAGGTGTGGGGGATGAGGGGTGGACAGTGTGTAGCACCCTTGGGTTCTGTAAATACAAATGTTCCTTGATCTCAAGGAGCAGGCAGCAAAAGTGGAGCTAAAACACTAAACGGACACTTTAAAAAGTGCATAATTGCTGTCCGCAAGATGTTAACTAGGATGAAACCAGAACACTTTTTGATCATGCATCTTGAAGCGTAAATGTTCACTGATGCCAAGTGTAATTAGAAAAGGAACACATATCTTTGTGAATAAACAATTATTTATTATTAAAATTTAAGAAAAGTGGAAGGGGACACCCGGATTTGAACCAGGGACCTCTTGATCTGCAGTCAAATGCTCTACCACTGAGCTATATCCCCGTGCTTTTAGCGAATCTTCTGATACTTTTCAGGCTGTCGATTCTGCACTGGTCAAGCATTCAACGTTAATGATCCTGGAAGAGACACGTCAGCTGGATTTTGCACTTATGTGAAGGAGAAAGGGCGAGCAGCCCTGCCTTGTCCTGGTGACACCCCCTCCAAATCTCTTCAAAGCCACAACACCCAAGCCCTCCTTGCTGACAATCAGGCACTTTGCATAACAAAGAGCAGCTTTAGTGCTCGCTCACAGGGCCGGTGTTGTATGGGGCGGGGTATCCAAGTGAGCGTGGCTCCGGAGATTTCCAATCAATGTATCCCACAAGCTACCATGGGGATGCAGGATAGCATAAAACACCGTGACAACATTTGTTAGGGCTCCTGGGGGCCAATTTCAATCTGAATGTGCCCCGCTTGCTTACAGGTGTGGGGGGTGAGGGGTGGACAGTGTGTAGCACCCTTGGATTCTGTAAATACAAATGTTCCTTGATCTCAAGGAGCAGGCAGCAAAAGTGGAGCTAAAACACTAAACGGACACTTTAAAAAGTGCATAATTGCTGTTAGCAATATGTTAACTAGGATGAAACCAGAACACTTTTTGATCATGCATCTTGAAGGGTAAATGTTCACTGATGCCAAGTGTAATTAGAAAAGGAACACATATCTTTGTGAATAAACAATTATTTATTATTAAAATTTAAGAAAAGTAGAAGGGGACACCCGGATTTGAACCAGGGACCTCTTGATCTGCAGTCAAATGCTCTACCACTGAGCTATATCCCCGCGCTTTTAGGGAATTTTCTGATACTTTTCAGGCTGACGATTCTGCGCTGGTCAAGCATTCAACTTTAATGATCCTGGAAGAGACACGTCAGCTGGATTTAGCACTTATGTGAAGGAGAAAGGGTGAGCAGCCCTGCCTTGTCCTGGTGACACCCCCTCCAAATCTCTTCAAAGCAGCCACAACGCCCAAGCCCTCCTTGCTGACAATCAGGCACTTTGCATAACAAAGAGCGGGTTCAGTGCTCGCACACAGGGCCGGTGTTGTATGGGGCGGGGTATCCAAGTGAGCGTGGCTCCGGAGATTGCCAAACAATGTATCCCACAAGCTACCATGGGTGATGCAGGATAGCGTACAACACTGGGACAACATTTGTTAGGGCTCCTGGGGGCCAATTTCAATCTGAATGTGCCCCGCTTGCTTACAGGTGTGGGGGATGAGGGGTGGACAGCACCCTTGGGTTCTGTAAATACAAATGTTCCTTGATCTCAAGGAGCAGGCAGCAAAAGTGGAGCTAAAACACTAAACGGACACTTTAAAAAGTGCATAATTGCTGTCCGCAAGATGTTAACTAGGATGAAACCAGAACACTTTTTGATCATGCATCTTGAAGCGTAAATGTTCACTGATGCCAAGTGTAATTAGAAAAGGAACACATATCTTTGTGAATAAACAATTATTTATTATTAAAATTTAAGAAAAGTCGAAGGGGACACCCGGATTTGAACCAGGGACCTCTTGATCTGCAGTCAAATGCTCTACCACTGAGCTATATCCCCGTGCTTTTAGGGAATCTTCTGATACTTTTCAGGCTGTCGATTCTGCGCTGGTCAAGCATTCAACGTTAATGATCCTGGAAGAGACACGTCAGCTGGATTTAGCACTTATGTGAAGGAGAAAGGGCGAGCAGCCCTGCCTTGTCCTGGTGACACCCCCTCCAAATCTCTTCAAAGCAGCCACAACGCCCAAGCCCTCCTTGATGACAATCAGGCACTTTGCATAACAAAGAGCGGGTTCAGTGCTCGCACACAGGGCCGGTGTTGTATGGGGCGGGGTATCCAAGTGAGCGTGGCTCCGGAGATTGCCAAACAGTGTATCCCACAAGCTACCATGGGTGATGCAGGATAGCGTACAACACTCGGACAACATTTGTTAGGGCTCCTGGGGGCCAATTTCAATCTGAATGTGCCCCGCTTGCTTACAGGTGTGGGGGATGAGGGGTGGACAGTGTGTAGCACCCTTGGGTTCTGTAAATACAAATGTTCCTTGATCTCAAGGAGCAGGCAGCAAAAGTGGAGCTAAAACACTAAACGGACACTTTAAAAAGTGCATAATTGCTGTCCGCAAGATGTTAACTAGGATGAAACCAGAACACTTTTTGATCATGCATCTTGAAGCGTAAATGTTCACTGATGCCAAGTGTAATTAGAAAAGGAACACATATCTTTGTGAATAAACAATTATTTATTATTAAAATTTAAGAAAAGTAGAAGGGGACACCCGAATTTGAACCAGGGACCTCTTGATCTGCAGTCAAATGCTCTACCACTGAGCTATATCCCCGTGCTTTTAGCGAATCTTCTGATACTTTTCAGGCTGTCGATTCTGCACTGGTCAAGCATTCAACGTTAATGATCCTGGAAGAGACACGTCAGCTGGATTTTGCACTTATGTGAAGGAGAAAGGGCGAGCAGCCCTGCCTTGTCCTGGTGACACCCCCTCCAAATCTCTTCAAAGCCACAACACCCAAGCCCTCCTTGCTGACAATCAGGCACTTTGCATAACAAAGAGCAGCTTTAGTGCTCGCTCACAGGGCCGGTGTTGTATGGGGCGGGGTATCCAAGTGAGCGTGGCTCCGGAGATTTCCAAACAATGTATCCCACAAGCTACCATGGGGATGCAGGATAGCATACAACACCGGGACAACATTTGTTAGGGCTCCTGGGGGCCAATTTCAATCTGAATGTGCCCCGCTTGCTTACAGGTGTGGGGGGTGAGGGGTGGACAGTGTGTAGCACCCTAGGGTTCTGTAAATACAAATGTTCCTTGATCTCAAGGAGCAGGCAGCAAAAGTGGAGCTAAAACACTAAACGGACACTTTAAAAAGTGCATAATTGCTGTTAGCAATATGTTAACTAGGATGAAACCAGAACACTTTTTGATCATGCATCTTGAAGGGTAAATGTTCACTGATGCCAAGTGTAATTAGAAAAGGAACACATATCTTTGTGAATAAACAATTATTTATTATTAAAATTTAAGAAAAGTCGAAGGGGACACCCGGATTTGAACCAGGGACCTCTTGATCTGCAGTCAAATGCTCTACCACTGAGCTATATCCCCGTGCTTTTAGGGAATCTTCTGATACTTTTCAGGCTGTCGATTCTGCACTGGTCAAGCATTCAACGTTAATGATCCTGGAAGAGACACGTCAGCTGGATTTAGCACTTATGTGAAGGAGAAAGGGCGAGCAGCCCTGCCTTGTCCTGGTGACACCCCCTCCAAATCTCTTCAAAGCAGCCACAACGCCCAAGCACTCCTTGCTGACAATCAGGCACTTTGCATAACAAAGAGCGGGTTCAGTGCTCGCACACAGGGCCGGTGTTGTATGGGGCGGGGTATCCAAGTGAGCGTGGCTCCGGAGATTGCCAAACAATGTATCCCACAAGCTACCATGGGTGATGCAGGATAGCGTACAACACTGGGACAACATTTGTTAGGGCTCCTGGGGGCCAATTTCAATCTGAATGTGCCCCGCTTGCTTACAGGTGTGGGGGATGAGGGGTGGACAGTGTGTAGCACCCTTGGGTTCTGTAAATACAAATGTTCCTTGATCTCAAGGAGCAGGCAGCAAAAGTGGAGCTAAAACACTAAACGGACACTTTAAAAAGTGCATAATTGCTGTCCGCAAGATGTTAACTAGGATGAAACCAGAACACTTTTTGATCATGCATCTTGAAGCGTAAATGTTCACTGATGCCAAGTGTAATTAGAAAAGGAACACATATCTTTGTGAATAAACAATTATTTATTATTAAAATTTAAGAAAAGTGGAAGGGGACACTCGGATTTGAACCAGGGACCTCTTGATCTGCAGTCAAATGCTCTACCACTGAGCTATATCCCCGTCCTTTTAGCGAATCTTCTGATACTTTTCAGGCTGTCGATTCTGCGCTGGTCAAGCATTCAACGTTAATGATCCTGGAAGAGACACGTCAGCTGGATTTTGCACTTATGTGAAGGAGAAAGGGCGAGCAGCCCTGCCTTGTCCTGGTGACACCCCCTCCAAATCTCTTCAAAGCCACAACACCCAAGCCCTCCTTGCTGACAATCAGGCACTTTGCATAACAAAGAGCAGCTTTAGTGCTCGCTCACAGGGCCGGTGTTGTATGGGGCGGGGTATCCAAGTGAGCGTGGCTCCGGAGATTTCCAAACAATGTATCCCACAAGCTACCATGGGGATGCAGGATAGCATACAACACCGGGACAACATTTGTTAGGGCTCCTGGGGGCCAATTTCAATCTGAATGTGCCCCGCTTGCTTACAGGTGTGGGGGGTGATGGGTGGACAGTGTGTAGCACCCTTGGGTTCTGTAAATACAAATGTTCCTTGATCTCAAGGAGCAGCCAGCAAAAGTGGAGCTAAAACACTAAACGGACACTTTAAAAAGTGCATAATTGCTGTTAGCAATATGTTAACTAGGATGAAACCAGAACACTTTTTGATCATGCATCTTGAAGGGTAAATGTTCACTGATGCCAAGTGTAATTAGAAAAGGAACACATATCTTTGTGAATAAACAATTATTTATTATTAAAATTTAAGAAAAGTAGAAGGGGACACCCGGATTTGAACCAGGGACCTCTTGATCTGCAGTCAAATGCTCTACTACTGAGCTATAACCCCGTGCTTTTAGGGAATCTTCTGATACTTTTCAGGCTGTCGATTCTGCGCTGGTCAAGCATTCAACGTTAATGATCCTGGAAGAGACACGTCAGCTGGATTTAGCACTTATGTGAAGGAGAAAGGGCGAGCAGCCCTGCCTTGTCCTGGTGACACCCCCTCCAAATCTCTTCAAAGCAGCCACAACGCCCAAGCCCTCCTTGCTGACAATCAGGCACTTTGCATAACAAAGAGCGGGTTCAGTGCTCGCACACAGGGCCGGTGTTGTATGGGGCGGGGTATCCAAGTGAGCTTGGCTCCGGAGATTGCCAAACAATGTATCCCACAAGCTACCATGGGTGATGCAGGATAGCGTACAACACTGGGACAACATTTGTTAGGGCTCCTGGGGGCCAATTTCAATCTGAATGTGCCCCGCTTGCTTACAGGTGTGGGGGATGAGGGGTGGACAGTGTGTAGCACCCTTGGGTTCTGTAAATACAAATGTTCCTTGATCTCAAGGAGCAGGCAGCAAAAGTGGAGCTAAAACACTAAACGGACACTTTAAAAAGTGCATAATTGCTGTCCGCAAGATGTTAACTAGGATGAAACCAGAACACTTTTTGATCATGCATCTTGAAGCGTAAATGTTCACTGATGCCAAGTGTAATTAGAAAAGGAACACATATCTTTGTGAATAAACAATTATTTATTATTAAAATTTAAGAAAAGTGGAAGGGGACACTCGGATTTGAACCAGGGACCTCTTGATCTGCAGTCAAATGCTCTACCACTGAGCTATATCCCCGTCCTTTTAGCGAATCTTCTGATACTTTTCAGGCTGTCGATTCTGCGCTGGTCAAGCATTCAACGTTAATGATCCTGGAAGAGACACGTCAGCTGGATTTTGCACTTATGTGAAGGAGAAAGGGCGAGCAGCCCTGCCTTGTCCTGGTGACACCCCCTCCAAATCTCTTCAAAGCCACAACACCCAAGCCCTCCTTGCTGACAATCAGGCACTTTGCATAACAAAGAGCAGCTTTAGTGCTCGCTCACAGGGCCGGTGTTGTATGGGGCGGGGTATCCAAGTGAGCGTGGCTCCGGAGATTTCCAAACAATGTATCCCACAAGCTACCATGGGGATGCAGGATAGCATACAACACCGGGACAACATTTGTTAGGGCTCCTGGGGGCCAATTTCAATCTGAATGTGCCCCGCTTGCTTACAGGTGTGGGGGGTGATGGGTGGACAGTGTGTAGCACCCTTGGGTTCTGTAAATACAAATGTTCCTTGATCTCAAGGAGCAGCCAGCAAAAGTGGAGCTAAAACACTAAACGGACACTTTAAAAAGTGCATAATTGCTGTTAGCAATATGTTAACTAGGATGAAACCAGAACACTTTTTGATCATGCATCTTGAAGGGTAAATGTTCACTGATGCCAAGTGTAATTAGAAAAGGAACACATATCTTTGTGAATAAACAATTATTTATTATTAAAATTTAAGAAAAGTAGAAGGGGACACCCGGATTTGAACCAGGGACCTCTTGATCTGCAGTCAAATGCTCTACTACTGAGCTATAACCCCGTGCTTTTAGGGAATCTTCTGATACTTTTCAGGCTGTCGATTCTGCGCTGGTCAAGCATTCAACGTTAATGATCCTGGAAGAGACACGTCAGCTGGATTTAGCACTTATGTGAAGGAGAAAGGGCGAGCAGCCCTGCCTTGTCCTGGTGACACCCCCTCCAAATCTCTTCAAAGCAGCCACAACGCCCAAGCCCTCCTTGCTGACAATCAGGCACTTTGCATAACAAAGAGCGGGTTCAGTGCTCGCACACAGGGCCGGTGTTGTATGGGGCGGGGTATCCAAGTGAGCTTGGCTCCGGAGATTGCCAAACAATGTATCCCACAAGCTACCATGGGTGATGCAGGATAGCGTACAACACTGGGACAACATTTGTTAGGGCTCCTGGGGGCCAATTTCAATCTGAATGTGCCCCGCTTGCTTACAGGTGTGGGGGATGAGGGGTGGACAGTGTGTAGCACCCTTGGGTTCTGTAAATACAAATGTTCCTTGATCTCAAGGAGCAGGCAGCAAAAGTGGAGCTAAAACACTAAACGGACACTTTAAAAAGTGCATAATTGCTGTTAGCAATATGTTAACTAGGATGAAACCAGAATACTTTTTGATCATGCATCTTGAAGCGTAAATGTTCACTGATGCCAAGTGTAATTAGAAAAGGAACACATATCTTTGTGAATAAACAATTATTTATTATTAAAATTTAAGAAAAGTCGAAGGGGACACCCGGATTTGAACCAGGGACCTCTTGATCTGCAGTCAAATGCTCTACCACTGAGCTATATCCCCGTGCTTTTCGCGAATCTTCTGATACTTTTCAGGCTGTCGATTCTGCACTGGTCAAGCATTCAACGTTAATGATCCTGGAAGAGACACGTCAGCTGGATTTTGCACTTATGTGAAGGAGAAATGGCGAGCAGCCCTGCCTTGTCCTGGTGACACCCCCTCCAAATCTCTTCAAAGCCACAACACCCAAGCCCTCCTTGCTGACAATCAGGCACTTTGCATAACAAAGAGCAGCTTTAGTGCTCGCTCACAGGGCCGGTGTTGTATGGGGCGGGGTATCCAAGTGAGCGTGGCTCTGGAGATTTCCAAACAATGTATCCCACAAGCTACCATGGGGATGCAGGATAGCATAAAACACCGGGACAACATTTGTTAGGGCTCCTGGGGGCCAATTTCAATCTGAATGTGCCCCGCTTGCTTACAGGTGTGGGGGGTGAGGGGTGGACAGTGTGTAGCACCCTTGGGTTCTGTAAATACAAATGTTCCTTGATCTCAAGGAGCAGGCAGCAAAAGTGGAGCTAAAACACTAAACGGACACTTTAAAAAGTGCATAATTGCTGTTAGCAATATGTTAACTAGGATGAAACCAGAACACTTTTTGATCATGCATCTTGAAGGGTAAATGTTCACTGATGCCAAGTGTAATTAGAAAAGGAACACATATCTTTGTGAATAAACAATTATTTACTATTAAAATTTAAGAAAAGTAGAAGGGGACACCCGGATTTGAACCAGGGACCTCTTGATCTGCAGTCAAATGCTCTACCACTGAGCTATATCCCCGTGCTTTTAGGGAATCTTCTGATACTTTTCAGGCTGTCGATTCTGCGCTGGTCAAGCATTCAACATTAATGATCCTGGAAGAGACACGTCAGCTGGATTTAGCACTTATGTGAAGGAGAAAGGGCGAGCAGCCCTGCCTTGTCCTGGTGACACCCCCTCCAAATCTCTTCAAAGCAGCCACAACGCCCAAGCCCTCCTTGCTGACAATCAGACACTTTGCATAACAAAGAGCAGCTTTAGTGCTCGCTCACAGGGCCGGTGTTGTATGGGGCGGGGTATCCAAGTGAGCGTGGCTCCGGAGATTTCCAAACAATGTATCCCACAAGCTACCATGGGGATGCAGGATAGCATACAACACCGGGACAACATTTGTTAGGGCTCCTGGGGGCCAATTTCAATCTGAATGTGCCCCGCTTGCTTACAGGTGTGGGGGATGAGGGGTGGACAGTGTGTAGCACCCTTGGGTTCTGTAAATACAAATGTTCCTTGATCTCAAGGAGCAGGCAGCAAAAGTGGAGCTAAAACACTAAACGGACACTTTAAAAAGTGCATAATTGCTGTTAGCAATATGTTAACTAGGATGAAACCAGAACACTTTTTGATCATGCATCTTGAAGGGTAAATGTTCACTGATGCCAAGTGTAATTAGAAAAGGAACACATATCTTTGTGAATAAACAATTATTTATTATTAAAATTTAAGAAAAGTAGAAGGGGACACCCGGATTTGAACCAGGGACCTCTTGATCTGCAGTCAAATGCTCTACCACTGAGCTATATCCCCGTGCTTTTAGCGAATCTTCTGATACTTTTCAGCCTGTCGATTCTGCGCTGGTCAAGCATTCAACGTTAATGATCCTGGAAGAGACACGTCAGCTGGATTTTGCACTTATGTGAAGGAGAAAGGGCGAGCAGCCCTGCCTTGTCCTGGTGACACCCCCTCCAAATCTCTTCAAAGCCACAACACCCAAGCCCTCCTTGCTGACAATCAGGCACTTTGCATAACAAAGAGCAGCTTTAGTGCTCGCTCACAGGGCCGGTGTTGTATGGGGCGGGGTATCCAAGTGAGCGTGGCTCCGGAGATTTCCAAACAATGTATCCCACAAGCTACCATGGGGATGCAGGATAGCATACAACACCGGGACAACATTTGTTAGGGCTCCTGGGGGCCAATTTCAATCTGAATGTGCCCCGCTTGCTTACAGGTGTGGGGGGTGAGGGGTGGACAGTGTGTAGCACCCTTGGGTTCTGTAAATACAAATGTTCCTTGATCTCAAGGAGCAGGCAGCAAAAGTGGAGCTAAAACACTAAACGGACACTTTAAAAAGTGCATAATTGCTGTTAGCAATATGTTAACTAGGATGAAACCAGAACACTTTTTGATCATGCATCTTGAAGGGTAAATGTTCACTGATGCCAAGTGTAATTAGAAAAGGAACACATATCTTTGTGAATAAACAATTATTTATTATTAAAATTTAAGAAAAGTAGAAGGGGACACCCGGATTTGAACCAGGGACCTCTTGATCTGCAGTCAAATGCTCTACCACTGAGCTATATCCCCGTGCTTTTAGGGCATCTTCTGATACTTTTCAGGCTGTCGATTCTGCGCTGGTCAAGCATTCAACGTTAATGATCCTGGAAGAGACACGTCAGCTGGATTTTGCACTTATGTGAAGGAGAAAGGGCGAGCAGCCCTGCCTTGTCCTGGTGACATCCCCTCCAAATCTCTTCAAAGCAGCCACAACGCCCAAGCCCTCCTTGCTGACAATCAGGCACTTTGCATAACAAAGAGCGGGTTCAGTGCTCGCACACAGGGCCGGTGTTGTATGGGGCGGGGTATCCAAGTGAGCGTGGCTCCGGAGATTGCCAAACAATGTATCCCACAAGCTACCATGGGTGATGCAGGATAGCGTACAACACTGGGACAACATTTGTTAGGGCTCCTGGGGGCCAATTTCAATCTGAATGTGCCCCGCTTGCTTACAGGTGTGGGGGATGAGGGGTGGACAGTGTGTAGCACCCTTGGGTTCTGTAAATACAAATGTTCCTTGATCTCAAGGAGCAGGCAGCAAAAGTGGAGCTAAAACACTAAACGGACACTTTAAAAAGTGCATAATTGCTGTTAGCAATATGTTAACTAGGATGAAACCAGAACACTTTTTGATCATGCATCTTGAAGGGTAAATGTTCACTGATGCCAAGTGTAATTAGAAAAGGAACACATATCTTTGTGAATAAACAATTATTTATTATTAAAATTTAAGAAAAGTAGAAGGGGACACCCGGATTTGAACCAGGGACTTCTTGATCTGCAGTCAAATGCTCTACCACTGAGCTATATCCCCGTGCTTTTAGCATATCTTCTGATACTTTTCAGCCTGTCGATTCTGCGCTGGTCAAGCATTCAACCTTAATGATCCTGGAAGAGACACGTCAGCTGGATTTTGCACTTATGTGAAGGAGAAAGGGCGAGCAGCCCTGCCTTGTCCTGGTGACACCCCCTCCAAATCTCTTCAAAGCCACAACACCCAAGCCCTCCTTGCTGACAATCAGGCACTTTGCATAACAAAGAGCAGCTTTAGTGCTCGCTCACAGGGCCGGTGTTGTATGGGGCGGGGTATCCAAGTGAGCGTGGCTCCGGAGATTTCCAAACAATGTATCCCACAAGCTACCATGGGGACGCAGGATAGCATACAACACCGGGACAACATTTGTTAGGGCTCCTGGGGGCCAATTTCAATCTGAATGTGCCCCGCTTGCTTACAGGTGTGGGGGGTGAGGGGTGGACAGTGTGTAGCACCCTTGGGTTCTGTAAATACAAATGTTCCTTGATCTCAAGGGGCAGGCAGCAAAAGTGGAGCTAAAACACTAAACGGACACTTTAAAAAGTGCATAATTGCTGTTAGCAATATGTTAACTAGGATGAAACCAGAACACTTTTTGATCATGCATCTTGAAGGGTAAATGTTCACTGATGCCAAGTGTAATTAGAAAAGGAACACATATCTTTGTGAATAAACAATTATTTATTATTAAAATTTAAGAAAAGTAGAAGGGGACACCCGGATTTGAACCACGGACCTCTTGATCTGCAGTCAAATGCTCTACTACTGAGCTATAACCCCGTGCTTTTAGGGAATCTTCTGATACTTTTCAGGCTGTCGATTCTGCGCTGGTCAAGCATTCAACGTTAATGATCCTGGAAGAGACACGTCAGCTGGATTTAGCACTTATGTGAAGGAGAAAGGGCGAGCAGCCCTGCCTTGTCCTGGTGACACCCCCTCCAAATCTCTTCAAAGCAGCCACAACGCCCAAGCCCTCCTTGCTGACAATCAGGCACTTTGCATAACAAAGAGCGGGTTCAGTGCTCGCACACAGGGCCGGTGTTGTATGGGGCGGGGTATCCAAGTGAGCGTGGCTCCGGAGATTGCCAAACAATGTATCCCACAAGCTACCATGGGTGATGCAGGATAGCGTACAACACTGGGACAACATTTGTTAGGGCTCCTGGGGGCCAATTTCAATCTGAATGTGCCCCGCTTGCTTACAGGTGTAGGGGATGAGGGGTGGACAGTGTGTAGCACCCTTGGGTTCTGTAAATACAAATGTTCCTTGATCTCAAGGAGCAGGCAGCAAAAGTGGAGCTAAAACACTAAACGGACACTTTAAAAAGTGCATAATTGCTGTCCGCAAGATGTTAACTAGGATGAAACCAGAACACTTTTTGATCATGCATCTTGAAGCGTAAATGTTCACTGATGCCAAGTGTAATTAGAAAAGGAACACATATCTTTGTGAATAAACAATTATTTATTATTAAAATTTAAGAAAAGTCGAAGGGGACACCCGGATTTGAACCAGGGACCTCTTGATCTGCAGTCAAATGCTCTACCACTGAGCTATATCCCCGTGCTTTTAGGGAATCTTCTGATACTTTTCAGGCTGTCGATTCTGCGCTGGTCAAGCATTCAACGTTAATGATCCTGGAAGAGACACGTCAGCTGGATTTAGCACTTATGTGAAGGAGAAAGGGCGAGCAGCCCTGCCTTGTCCTGGTGACACCCCCTCCAAATCTCTTCAAAGCAGCCACAACGCCCAAGCCCTCCTTGATGACAATCAGGCACTTTGCATAACAAAGAGCGGGTTCAGTGCTCGCACACAGGGCCGGTGTTGTATGGGGCGGGGTATCCAAGTGAGCGTGGCTCCGGAGATTGCCAAACAGTGTATCCCACAAGCTACCATGGGTGATGCAGGATAGCGTACAACACTCGGACAACATTTGTTAGGGCTCCTGGGGGCCAATTTCAATCTGAATGTGCCCCGCTTGCTTACAGGTGTGGGGGATGAGGGGTGGACAGTGTGTAGCACCCTTGGGTTCTGTAAATACAAATGTTCCTTGATCTCAAGGAGCAGGCAGCAAAAGTGGAGCTAAAACACTAAACGGACACTTTAAAAAGTGCATAATTGCTGTCCGCAAGATGTTAACTAGGATGAAACCAGAACACTTTTTGATCATGCATCTTGAAGCGTAAATGTTCACTGATGCCAAGTGTAATTAGAAAAGGAACACATATCTTTGTGAATAAACAATTATTTATTATTAAAATTTAAGAAAAGTAGAAGGGGACACCCGGATTTGAACCAGGGACCTCTTGATCTGCAGTCAAATGCTCTACCACTGAGCTATATCCCCGTGCTTTTAGCGAATCTTCTGATACTTTTCAGGCTGTCGATTCTGCACTGGTCAAGCATTCAACGTTAATGATCCTGGAAGAGACACGTCAGCTGGATTTTGCACTTATGTGAAGGAGAAAGGGCGAGCAGCCCTGCCTTGTCCTGGTGACACCCCCTCCAAATCTCTTCAAAGCCACAACACCCAAGCCCTCCTTGCTGACAATCAGGCACTTTGCATAACAAAGAGCAGCTTTAGTGCTCGCTCACAGGGCCGGTGTTGTATGGGGCGGGGTATCCAAGTGAGCGTGGCTCCGGAGATTTCCAAACAATGTATCCCACAAGCTACCATGGGGATGCAGGATAGCATACAACACTGGGACAACATTTGTTAGGGCTCCTGGGGGCCAATTTCAATCTGAATGTGCCCCGCTTGCTTACAGGTGTGGGGGGTGAGGGGTGGACAGTGTGTAGCACCCTAGGGTTCTGTAAATACAAATGTTCCTTGATCTCAAGGAGCAGGCAGCAAAAGTGGAGCTAAAACACTAAACGGACACTTTAAAAAGTGCATAATTGCTGTTAGCAATATGTTAACTAGGATGAAACCAGAACACTTTTTGATCATGCATCTTGAAGGGTAAATGTTCACTGATGCCAAGTGTAATTAGAAAAGGAACACATATCTTTGTGAATAAACAATTATTTATTATTAAAATTTAAGAAAAGTCGAAGGGGACACCCGGATTTGAACCAGGGACCTCTTGATCTGCAGTCAAATGCTCTACCACTGAGCTATATCCCCGTGCTTTTAGGGAATCTTCTGATACTTTTCAGGCTGTCGATTCTGCGCTGGTCAAGCATTCAACGTTAATGATCCTGGAAGAGACACGTCAGCTGGATTTAGCACTTATGTGAAGGAGAAAGGGCGAGCAGCCCTGCCTTGTCCTGGTGACACCCCCTCCAAATCTCTTCAAAGCAGCCACAACGCCCAAGCACTCCTTGCTGACAATCAGGCACTTTGCATAACAAAGAGCGGGTTCAGTGCTCGCACACAGGGCCGGTGTTGTATGGGGCGGGGTATCCAAGTGAGCGTGGCTCCGGAGATTGCCAAACAATGTATCCCACAAGCTACCATGGGTGATGCAGGATAGCGTACAACACTGGGACAACATTTGTTAGGGCTCCTGGGGGCCAATTTCAATCTGAATGTGCCCCGCTTGCTTACAGGTGTGGGGGATGAGGGGTGGACAGTGTGTAGCACCCTTGGGTTCTGTAAATACAAATGTTCCTTGATCTCAAGGAGCAGGCAGCAAAAGTGGAGCTAAAACACTAAACGGACACTTTAAAAAGTGCATAATTGCTGTCCGCAAGATGTTAACTAGGATGAAACCAGAACACTTTTTGATCATGCATCTTGAAGCGTAAATGTTCACTGATGCCAAGTGTAATTAGAAAAGGAACACATATCTTTGTGAATAAACAATTATTTATTATTAAAATTTAAGAAAAGTGGAAGGGGACACCCGGATTTGAACCAGGGACCTCTTGATCTGCAGTCAAATGCTCTACCACTGAGCTATATCCCCGTGCTTTTAGCGAATCTTCTGATACTTTTCAGGCTGTCGATTCTGCACTGGTCAAGCATTCAACGTTAATGATCCTGGAAGAGACACGTCAGCTGGATTTTGCACTTATGTGAAGGAGAAAGGGCGAGCAGCCCTGCCTTGTCCTGGTGACACCCCCTCCAAATCTCTTCAAAGCCACAACACCCAAGCCCTCCTTGCTGACAATCAGGCACTTTGCATAACAAAGAGCAGCTTTAGTGCTCGCTCACAGGGCCGGTGTTGTATGGGGCGGGGTATCCAAGTGAGCGTGGCTCCGGAGATTTCCAATCAATGTATCCCACAAGCTACCATGGGGATGCAGGATAGCATAAAACACCGTGACAACATTTGTTAGGGCTCCTGGGGGCCAATTTCAATCTGAATGTGCCCCGCTTGCTTACAGGTGTGGGGGGTGAGGGGTGGACAGTGTGTAGCACCCTTGGATTCTGTAAATACAAATGTTCCTTGATCTCAAGGAGCAGGCAGCAAAAGTGGAGCTAAAACACTAAACGGACACTTTAAAAAGTGCATAATTGCTGTTAGCAATATGTTAACTAGGATGAAACCAGAACACTTTTTGATCATGCATCTTGAAGGGTAAATGTTCACTGATGCCAAGTGTAATTAGAAAAGGAACACATATCTTTGTGAATAAACAATTATTTATTATTAAAATTTAAGAAAAGTAGAAGGGGACACCCGGATTTGAACCAGGGACCTCTTGATCTGCAGTCAAATGCTCTACCACTGAGCTATATCCCCGTGCTTTTAGGGAATCTTCTGATACTTTTCAGGCTGACGATTCTGCGCTGGTCAAGCATTCAACTTTAATGATCCTGGAAGAGACACGTCAGCTGGATTTAGCACTTATGTGAAGGAGAAAGGGTGAGCAGCCCTGCCTTGTCCTGGTGACACCCCCTCCAAATCTCTTCAAAGCAGCCACAACGCCCAAGCCCTCCTTGCTGACAATCAGGCACTTTGCATAACAAAGAGCGGGTTCAGTGCTCGCACACAGGGCCGGTGTTGTATGGGGCGGGGTATCCAAGTGAGCGTGGCTCCGGAGATTGCCAAACAATGTATCCCACAAGCTACCATGGGTGATGCAGGATAGCGTACAACACTGGGACAACATTTGTTAGGGCTCCTGGGGGCCAATTTCAATCTGAATGTGCCCCGCTTGCTTACAGGTGTGGGGGATGAGGGGTGGACAGCACCCTTGGGTTCTGTAAATACAAATGTTCCTTGATCTCAAGGAGCAGGCAGCAAAAGTGGAGCTAAAACACTAAACGGACACTTTAAAAAGTGCATAATTGCTGTCCGCAAGATGTTAACTAGGATGAAACCAGAACACTTTTTGATCATGCATCTTGAAGCGTAAATGTTCACTGATGCCAAGTGTAATTAGAAAAGGAACACATATCTTTGTGAATAAACAATTATTTATTATTAAAATTTAAGAAAAGTCGAAGGGGACACCCGGATTTGAACCAGGGACCTCTTGATCTGCAGTCAAATGCTCTACCACTGAGCTATATCCCCGTGCTTTTAGGGAATCTTCTGATACTTTTCAGGCTGTCGATTCTGCGCTGGTCAAGCATTCAACGTTAATGATCCTGGAAGAGACACGTCAGCTGGATTTAGCACTTATGTGAAGGAGAAAGGGCGAGCAGCCCTGCCTTGTCCTGGTGACACCCCCTCCAAATCTCTTCAAAGCAGCCACAACGCCCAAGCCCTCCTTGATGACAATCAGGCACTTTGCATAACAAAGAGCGGGTTCAGTGCTCGCACACAGGGCCGGTGTTGTATGGGGCGGGGTATCCAAGTGAGCGTGGCTCCGGAGATTGCCAAACAGTGTATCCCACAAGCTACCATGGGTGATGCAGGATAGCGTACAACACTCGGACAACATTTGTTAGGGCTCCTGGGGGCCAATTTCAATCTGAATGTGCCCCGCTTGCTTACAGGTGTGGGGGATGAGGGGTGGACAGTGTGTAGCACCCTTGGGTTCTGTAAATACAAATGTTCCTTGATCTCAAGGAGCAGGCAGCAAAAGTGGAGCTAAAACACTAAACGGACACTTTAAAAAGTGCATAATTGCTGTCCGCAAGATGTTAACTAGGATGAAACCAGAACACTTTTTGATCATGCATCTTGAAGCGTAAATGTTCACTGATGCCAAGTGTAATTAGAAAAGGAACACATATCTTTGTGAATAAACAATTATTTATTATTAAAATTTAAGAAAAGTAGAAGGGGACACCCGAATTTGAACCAGGGACCTCTTGATCTGCAGTCAAATGCTCTACCACTGAGCTATATCCCCGTGCTTTTAGCGAATCTTCTGATACTTTTCAGGCTGTCGATTCTGCACTGGTCAAGCATTCAACGTTAATGATCCTGGAAGAGACACGTCAGCTGGATTTTGCACTTATGTGAAGGAGAAAGGGCGAGCAGCCCTGCCTTGTCCTGGTGACACCCCCTCCAAATCTCTTCAAAGCCACAACACCCAAGCCCTCCTTGCTGACAATCAGGCACTTTGCATAACAAAGAGCAGCTTTAGTGCTCGCTCACAGGGCCGGTGTTGTATGGGGCGGGGTATCCAAGTGAGCGTGGCTCCGGAGATTTCCAAACAATGTATCCCACAAGCTACCATGGGGATGCAGGATAGCATACAACACCGGGACAACATTTGTTAGGGCTCCTGGGGGCCAATTTCAATCTGAATGTGCCCCGCTTGCTTACAGGTGTGGGGGGTGAGGGGTGGACAGTGTGTAGCACCCTAGGGTTCTGTAAATACAAATGTTCCTTGATCTCAAGGAGCAGGCAGCAAAAGTGGAGCTAAAACACTAAACGGACACTTTAAAAAGTGCATAATTGCTGTTAGCAATATGTTAACTAGGATGAAACCAGAACACTTTTTGATCATGCATCTTGAAGGGTAAATGTTCACTGATGCCAAGTGTAATTAGAAAAGGAACACATATCTTTGTGAATAAACAATTATTTATTATTAAAATTTAAGAAAAGTCGAAGGGGACACCCGGATTTGAACCAGGGACCTCTTGATCTGCAGTCAAATGCTCTACCACTGAGCTATATCCCCGTGCTTTTAGGGAATCTTCTGATACTTTTCAGGCTGTCGATTCTGCACTGGTCAAGCATTCAACGTTAATGATCCTGGAAGAGACACGTCAGCTGGATTTAGCACTTATGTGAAGGAGAAAGGGCGAGCAGCCCTGCCTTGTCCTGGTGACACCCCCTCCAAATCTCTTCAAAGCAGCCACAACGCCCAAGCACTCCTTGCTGACAATCAGGCACTTTGCATAACAAAGAGCGGGTTCAGTGCTCGCACACAGGGCCGGTGTTGTATGGGGCGGGGTATCCAAGTGAGCGTGGCTCCGGAGATTGCCAAACAATGTATCCCACAAGCTACCATGGGTGATGCAGGATAGCGTACAACACTGGGACAACATTTGTTAGGGCTCCTGGGGGCCAATTTCAATCTGAATGTGCCCCGCTTGCTTACAGGTGTGGGGGATGAGGGGTGGACAGTGTGTAGCACCCTTGGGTTCTGTAAATACAAATGTTCCTTGATCTCAAGGAGCAGGCAGCAAAAGTGGAGCTAAAACACTAAACGGACACTTTAAAAAGTGCATAATTGCTGTCCGCAAGATGTTAACTAGGATGAAACCAGAACACTTTTTGATCATGCATCTTGAAGCGTAAATGTTCACTGATGCCAAGTGTAATTAGAAAAGGAACACATATCTTTGTGAATAAACAATTATTTATTATTAAAATTTAAGAAAAGTGGAAGGGGACACTCGGATTTGAACCAGGGACCTCTTGATCTGCAGTCAAATGCTCTACCACTGAGCTATATCCCCGTCCTTTTAGCGAATCTTCTGATACTTTTCAGGCTGTCGATTCTGCGCTGGTCAAGCATTCAACGTTAATGATCCTGGAAGAGACACGTCAGCTGGATTTTGCACTTATGTGAAGGAGAAAGGGCGAGCAGCCCTGCCTTGTCCTGGTGACACCCCCTCCAAATCTCTTCAAAGCCACAACACCCAAGCCCTCCTTGCTGACAATCAGGCACTTTGCATAACAAAGAGCAGCTTTAGTGCTCGCTCACAGGGCCGGTGTTGTATGGGGCGGGGTATCCAAGTGAGCGTGGCTCCGGAGATTTCCAAACAATGTATCCCACAAGCTACCATGGGGATGCAGGATAGCATACAACACCGGGACAACATTTGTTAGGGCTCCTGGGGGCCAATTTCAATCTGAATGTGCCCCGCTTGCTTACAGGTGTGGGGGGTGATGGGTGGACAGTGTGTAGCACCCTTGGGTTCTGTAAATACAAATGTTCCTTGATCTCAAGGAGCAGCCAGCAAAAGTGGAGCTAAAACACTAAACGGACACTTTAAAAAGTGCATAATTGCTGTTAGCAATATGTTAACTAGGATGAAACCAGAACACTTTTTGATCATGCATCTTGAAGGGTAAATGTTCACTGATGCCAAGTGTAATTAGAAAAGGAACACATATCTTTGTGAATAAACAATTATTTATTATTAAAATTTAAGAAAAGTAGAAGGGGACACCCGGATTTGAACCAGGGACCTCTTGATCTGCAGTCAAATGCTCTACTACTGAGCTATAACCCCGTGCTTTTAGGGAATCTTCTGATACTTTTCAGGCTGTCGATTCTGCGCTGGTCAAGCATTCAACGTTAATGATCCTGGAAGAGACACGTCAGCTGGATTTAGCACTTATGTGAAGGAGAAAGGGCGAGCAGCCCTGCCTTGTCCTGGTGACACCCCCTCCAAATCTCTTCAAAGCAGCCACAACGCCCAAGCCCTCCTTGCTGACAATCAGGCACTTTGCATAACAAAGAGCGGGTTCAGTGCTCGCACACAGGGCCGGTGTTGTATGGGGCGGGGTATCCAAGTGAGCTTGGCTCCGGAGATTGCCAAACAATGTATCCCACAAGCTACCATGGGTGATGCAGGATAGCGTACAACACTGGGACAACATTTGTTAGGGCTCCTGGGGGCCAATTTCAATCTGAATGTGCCCCGCTTGCTTACAGGTGTGGGGGATGAGGGGTGGACAGTGTGTAGCACCCTTGGGTTCTGTAAATACAAATGTTCCTTGATCTCAAGGAGCAGGCAGCAAAAGTGGAGCTAAAACACTAAACGGACACTTTAAAAAGTGCATAATTGCTGTTAGCAATATGTTAACTAGGATGAAACCAGAATACTTTTTGATCATGCATCTTGAAGCGTAAATGTTCACTGATGCCAAGTGTAATTAGAAAAGGAACACATATCTTTGTGAATAAACAATTATTTATTATTAAAATTTAAGAAAAGTCGAAGGGGACACCCGGATTTGAACCAGGGACCTCTTGATCTGCAGTCAAATGCTCTACCACTGAGCTATATCCCCGTGCTTTTCGCGAATCTTCTGATACTTTTCAGGCTGTCGATTCTGCACTGGTCAAGCATTCAACGTTAATGATCCTGGAAGAGACACGTCAGCTGGATTTTGCACTTATGTGAAGGAGAAATGGCGAGCAGCCCTGCCTTGTCCTGGTGACACCCCCTCCAAATCTCTTCAAAGCCACAACACCCAAGCCCTCCTTGCTGACAATCAGGCACTTTGCATAACAAAGAGCAGCTTTAGTGCTCGCTCACAGGGCCGGTGTTGTATGGGGCGGGGTATCCAAGTGAGCGTGGCTCTGGAGATTTCCAAACAATGTATCCCACAAGCTACCATGGGGATGCAGGATAGCATAAAACACCGGGACAACATTTGTTAGGGCTCCTGGGGGCCAATTTCAATCTGAATGTGCCCCGCTTGCTTACAGGTGTGGGGGGTGAGGGGTGGACAGTGTGTAGCACCCTTGGGTTCTGTAAATACAAATGTTCCTTGATCTCAAGGAGCAGGCAGCAAAAGTGGAGCTAAAACACTAAACGGACACTTTAAAAAGTGCATAATTGCTGTTAGCAATATGTTAACTAGGATGAAACCAGAACACTTTTTGATCATGCATCTTGAAGGGTAAATGTTCACTGATGCCAAGTGTAATTAGAAAAGGAACACATATCTTTGTGAATAAACAATTATTTACTATTAAAATTTAAGAAAAGTAGAAGGGGACACCCGGATTTGAACCAGGGACCTCTTGATCTGCAGTCAAATGCTCTACCACTGAGCTATATCCCCGTGCTTTTAGGGAATCTTCTGATACTTTTCAGGCTGTCGATTCTGCGCTGGTCAAGCATTCAACATTAATGATCCTGGAAGAGACACGTCAGCTGGATTTAGCACTTATGTGAAGGAGAAAGGGCGAGCAGCCCTGCCTTGTCCTGGTGACACCCCCTCCAAATCTCTTCAAAGCAGCCACAACGCCCAAGCCCTCCTTGCTGACAATCAGACACTTTGCATAACAAAGAGCAGCTTTAGTGCTCGCTCACAGGGCCGGTGTTGTATGGGGCGGGGTATCCAAGTGAGCGTGGCTCCGGAGATTTCCAAACAATGTATCCCACAAGCTACCATGGGGATGCAGGATAGCATACAACACCGGGACAACATTTGTTAGGGCTCCTGGGGGCCAATTTCAATCTGAATGTGCCCCGCTTGCTTACAGGTGTGGGGGATGAGGGGTGGACAGTGTGTAGCACCCTTGGGTTCTGTAAATACAAATGTTCCTTGATCTCAAGGAGCAGGCAGCAAAAGTGGAGCTAAAACACTAAACGGACACTTTAAAAAGTGCATAATTGCTGTTAGCAATATGTTAACTAGGATGAAACCAGAACACTTTTTGATCATGCATCTTGAAGGGTAAATGTTCACTGATGCCAAGTGTAATTAGAAAAGGAACACATATCTTTGTGAATAAACAATTATTTATTATTAAAATTTAAGAAAAGTAGAAGGGGACACCCGGATTTGAACCAGGGACCTCTTGATCTGCAGTCAAATGCTCTACCACTGAGCTATATCCCCGTGCTTTTAGCGAATCTTCTGATACTTTTCAGCCTGTCGATTCTGCGCTGGTCAAGCATTCAACGTTAATGATCCTGGAAGAGACACGTCAGCTGGATTTTGCACTTATGTGAAGGAGAAAGGGCGAGCAGCCCTGCCTTGTCCTGGTGACACCCCCTCCAAATCTCTTCAAAGCCACAACACCCAAGCCCTCCTTGCTGACAATCAGGCACTTTGCATAACAAAGAGCAGCTTTAGTGCTCGCTCACAGGGCCGGTGTTGTATGGGGCGGGGTATCCAAGTGAGCGTGGCTCCGGAGATTTCCAAACAATGTATCCCACAAGCTACCATGGGGATGCAGGATAGCATACAACACCGGGACAACATTTGTTAGGGCTCCTGGGGGCCAATTTCAATCTGAATGTGCCCCGCTTGCTTACAGGTGTGGGGGGTGAGGGGTGGACAGTGTGTAGCACCCTTGGGTTCTGTAAATACAAATGTTCCTTGATCTCAAGGAGCAGGCAGCAAAAGTGGAGCTAAAACACTAAACGGACACTTTAAAAAGTGCATAATTGCTGTTAGCAATATGTTAACTAGGATGAAACCAGAACACTTTTTGATCATGCATCTTGAAGGATAAATGTTCACTGATGCCAAGTGTAATTAGAAAAGGAACACATATCTTTGTGAATAAACAATTATTTATTATTAAAATTTAAGAAAAGTAGAAGGGGACACCCGGATTTGAACCAGGGACCTCTTGATCTGCAGTCAAATGCTCTACCACTGAGCTATATCCCCGTGCTTTTAGGGCATCTTCTGATACTTTTCAGGCTGTCGATTCTGCGCTGGTCAAGCATTCAACGTTAATGATCCTGGAAGAGACACGTCAGCTGGATTTTGCACTTATGTGAAGGAGAAAGGGCGAGCAGCCCTGCCTTGTCCTGGTGACATCCCCTCCAAATCTCTTCAAAGCAGCCACAACGCCCAAGCCCTCCTTGCTGACAATCAGGCACTTTGCATAACAAAGAGCGGGTTCAGTGCTCGCACACAGGGCCGGTGTTGTATGGGGCGGGGTATCCAAGTGAGCGTGGCTCCGGAGATTGCCAAACAATGTATCCCACAAGCTACCATGGGTGATGCAGGATAGCGTACAACACTGGGACAACATTTGTTAGGGCTCCTGGGGGCCAATTTCAATCTGAATGTGCCCCGCTTGCTTACAGGTGTGGGGGATGAGGGGTGGACAGTGTGTAGCACCCTTGGGTTCTGTAAATACAAATGTTCCTTGATCTCAAGGAGCAGGCAGCAAAAGTGGAGCTAAAACACTAAACGGACACTTTAAAAAGTGCATAATTGCTGTTAGCAATATGTTAACTAGGATGAAACCAGAACACTTTTTGATCATGCATCTTGAAGGGTAAATGTTCACTGATGCCAAGTGTAATTAGAAAAGGAACACATATCTTTGTGAATAAACAATTATTTATTATTAAAATTTAAGAAAAGTAGAAGGGGACACCCGGATTTGAACCAGGGACTTCTTGATCTGCAGTCAAATGCTCTACCACTGAGCTATATCCCCGTGCTTTTAGCATATCTTCTGATACTTTTCAGCCTGTCGATTCTGCGCTGGTCAAGCATTCAACCTTAATGATCCTGGAAGAGACACGTCAGCTGGATTTTGCACTTATGTGAAGGAGAAAGGGCGAGCAGCCCTGCCTTGTCCTGGTGACACCCCCTCCAAATCTCTTCAAAGCCACAACACCCAAGCCCTCCTTGCTGACAATCAGGCACTTTGCATAACAAAGAGCAGCTTTAGTGCTAGCTCACAGGGCCGGTGTTGTATGGGGCGGGGTATCCAAGTGAGCGTGGCTCCGGAGATTTCCAAACAATGTATCCCACAAGCTACCATGGGGACGCAGGATAGCATACAACACCGGGACAACATTTGTTAGGGCTCCTGGGGGCCAATTTCAATCTGAATGTGCCCCGCTTGCTTACAGGTGTGGGGGGTGAGGGGTGGACAGTGTGTAGCACCCTTGGGTTCTGTAAATACAAATGTTCCTTGATCTCAAGGGGCAGGCAGCAAAAGTGGAGCTAAAACACTAAACGGACACTTTAAAAAGTGCATAATTGCTGTTAGCAATATGTTAACTAGGATGAAACCAGAACACTTTTTGATCATGCATCTTGAAGGGTAAATGTTCACTGATGCCAAGTGTAATTAGAAAAGGAACACATATCTTTGTGAATAAACAATTATTTATTATTAAAATTTAAGAAAAGTAGAAGGGGACACCCGGATTTGAACCACGGACCTCTTGATCTGCAGTCAAATGCTCTACTACTGAGCTATAACCCCGTGCTTTTAGGGAATCTTCTGATACTTTTCAGGCTGTCGATTCTGCGCTGGTCAAGCATTCAACGTTAATGATCCTGGAAGAGACACGTCAGCTGGATTTAGCACTTATGTGAAGGAGAAAGGGCGAGCAGCCCTGCCTTGTCCTGGTGACACCCCCTCCAAATCTCTTCAAAGCAGCCACAACGCCCAAGCCCTCCTTGCTGACAATCAGGCACTTTGCATAACAAAGAGCGGGTTCAGTGCTCGCACACAGGGCCGGTGTTGTATGGGGCGGGGTATCCAAGTGAGCGTGGCTCCGGAGATTGCCAAACAATGTATCCCACAAGCTACCATGGGTGATGCAGGATAGCGTACAACACTGGGACAACATTTGTTAGGGCTCCTGGGGGCCAATTTCAATCTGAATGTGCCCCGCTTGCTTACAGGTGTGGGGGATGAGGGGTGGACAGTGTGTAGCACCCTTGGGTTCTGTAAATACAAATGTTCCTTGATCTCAAGGAGCAGGCAGCAAAAGTGGAGCTAAAACACTAAACGGACACTTTAAAAAGTGCATAATTGCTGTTAGCAATATGTTAACTAGGATGAAACCAGAATACTTTTTGATCATGCATCTTGAAGCGTAAATGTTCACTGATGCCAAGTGTAATTAGAAAAGGAACACATATCTTTGTGAATAAACAATTATTTATTATTAAAATTTAAGAAAAGTCGAAGGGGACACCCGGATTTGAACCAGGGACCTCTTGATCTGCAGTCAAATGCTCTACCACTGAGCTATATCCCCGTGCTTTTCGCGAATCTTCTGATACTTTTCAGGCTGTCGATTCTGCACTGGTCAAGCATTCAACGTTAATGATCCTGGAAGAGACACGTCAGCTGGATTTTGCACTTATGTGAAGGAGAAAGGGCGAGCAGCCCTGCCTTGTCCTGGTGACACCCCCTCCAAATCTCTTCAAAGCCACAACACCCAAGCCCTCCTTGCTGACAATCAGGCACTTTGCATAACAAAGAGCAGCTTTAGTGCTCGCTCACAGGGCCGGTGTTGTATGGGGCGGGGTATCCAAGTGAGCGTGGCTCCGGAGATTTCCAAACAATGTATCCCACAAGCTACCATGGGGATGCAGGATAGCATAAAACACCGGGACAACATTTGTTAGGGCTCCTGGGGGCCAATTTCAATCTGAATGTGCCCCGCTTGCTTACAGGTGTGGGGGGTGAGGGGTGGACAGTGTGTAGCACCCTTGGGTTCTGTAAATACAAATGTTCCTTGATCTCAAGGAGCAGGCAGCAAAAGTGGAGCTAAAACACTAAACGGACACTTTAAAAAGTGCATAATTGCTGTTAGCAATATGTTAACTAGGATGAAACCAGAACACTTTTTGATCATGCATCTTGAAGGGTAAATGTTCACTGATGCCAAGTGTAATTAGAAAAGGAACACATATCTTTGTGAATAAACAATTATTTACTATTAAAATTTAAGAAAAGTAGAAGGGGACACCCGGATTCGAACCAGGGACCTCTTGATCTGCAGTCAAATACTCTACCACTGAGCTATATCCCCGTGCTTTTAGGGCATCTTCTGATACTTTTCAGGCTGTCGATTCTGCGCTGGTCAAGCATTCAACGTTAATGATCCTGGAAGAGACACGTCAGCTGGATTTTGCACTTATGTGAAGGAGAAAGGGCGAGCAGCCCTGCCTTGTCCTGGTGACATCCCCTCCAAATCTCTTCAAAGCCACAACACCCAAGCCCTCCTTGCTGACAATCAGGCACTTTGCATAACAAAGAGCAGCTTTAGTGCTCGCTCACAGGGCCGGTGTTGTATGGGGCGGGGTATCCAAGTGAGCGTGGCTTCGGAGATTTCCAAACAATGTATCCCACAAGCTACCATGGGGATGCAGGATAGCATACAACACCGGGACAACATTTGTTAGGGCTCCTGGGGGCCAATTTCAATCTGAATGTGCCCCGCTTGCTTACAGGTGTGGGGGGTGAGGGGTGGACAGTGTGTAGCACCCTTGGGTTCTGTAAATACAAATGTTCCTTGATCTCAAGGAGCAGGCAGCAAAAGTGGAGCTAAAACACTAAACGGACACTTTAAAAAGTGCATAATTGCTGTTAGCAATATGTTAACTAGGATGAAACCAGAACACTTTTTGATCATGCATCTTGAAGGGTAAATGTTCACTGATGCCAAGTGTAATTAGAAAAGGAACACATATCTTTGTGAATAAACAATTATTTATTATTAAAATTTAAGAAAAGTAGAAGGGGACACCCGGATTTGAACCAGGGACTTCTTGATCTGCAGTCAAATGCTCTACCACTGAGCTATATCCCCGTGCTTTTAGCGAATCTTCTGATACTTTTCAGCCTGTCGATTCTGCGCTGGTCAAGCATTCAACGTTAATGATCCTGGAAGAGACACGTCAGCTGGATTTTGCACTTATGTGAAGGAGAAAGGGCGAGCAGCCCTGCCTTGTCCTGGTGACACCCCCTCCAAATCTCTTCAAAGCCACAACACCCAAGCCCTCCTTGCTGACAATCAGGCACTTTGCATAACAAAGAGCAGCTTTAGTGCTCGCTCACAGGGCCGGTGTTGTATGGGGCGGGGTATCCAAGTGAGCGTGGCTTCGGAGATTTCCAAACAATGTATCCCACAAGCTACCATGGGGATGCAGGATAGCATACAACACCGGGACAACATTTGTTAGGGCTCCTGGGGGCCAATTTCAATCTGAATGTGCCCCGCTTGCTTACAGGTGTGGGGGGTGAGGGGTGGACAGTGTGTAGCACCCTTGGGTTCTGTAAATACAAATGTTCCTTGATCTCAAGGAGCAGGCAGCAAAAGTGGAGCTAAAACACTAAACGGACACTTTAAAAAGTGCATAATTGCTGTCCGCAAGATGTTAACTAGGATGAAACCAGAACACTTTTTGATCATGCATCTTGAAGCGTAAATGTTCACTGATGCCAAGTGTAATTAGAAAAGGAACACATATCTTTGTGAATAAACAATTATTTATTATTAAAATTTAAGAAAAGTCGAAGGGGACACCCGGATTTGAACCAGGGACCTCTTGATCTGCAGTCAAATGCTCTACCACTGAGCTATATCCCCGTGCTTTTAGCGAATCTTCTGATACTTTTCAGGCTGTCGATTCTGCGCTGGTCAAGCATTCAACGTTAATGATCCTGGAAGAGACACGTCAGCTGGATTTAGCACTTATGTGAAGGAGAAAGGGCGAGCAGCCCTGCCTTGTCCTGGTGACACCCCCTCCAAATCTCTTCAAAGCCACAACACCCAAGCCCTCCTTGCTGACAATCAGGCACTTTGCATAACAAAGAGCAGCTTTAGTGCTCGCTCACAGGGCCGGTGTTGTATGGGGCGGGGTATCCAAGTGAGCGTGGCTCCGGAGATTTCCAAACAATGTATCCCACAAGCTACCATGGGGATGCAGGATAGCATAAAACACCGGGACAACATTTGTTAGGGCTCCTGGGGGCCAATTTCAATCTGAATGTGCCCCGCTTCCTTACAGGTGTGGGGGACGAGGGGTGGACAGTGTGTAGCACCCTTGGGTTCTGTAAATACAAATGTTCCTTGATCTCAAGGAGCAGGCAGCAAAAGTGGAGCTAAAACACTAAACGGACACTTTAAAAAGTGCATAATTGCTGTTAGCAATATGTTAACTAGGATGAAACCAGAACACTTTTTGATCATGCATCTTGAAGGGTAAATGTTCACTGATGCCAAGTGTAATTAGAAAAGGAACACATATCTTTGTGAATAAACAATTATTTATTATTAAAATTTAAGAAAAGTAGAAGGGGACACCCGGATTTGAACCAGGGACCTCTTGATCTGCAGTCAAATGCTATACCACTGAGCTATATCCCCGTGCTTTTAGGGAATCTTCTGATACTTTTCAGGCTGTCGATTCTGCGCTGGTCAAGCATTCAACATTAATGATCCTGGAAGAGACACGTCAGCTGGATTTAGCACTTATGTGAAGGAGAAAGGGCAAGCAGCCCTGCCTTGTCCTGGTGACACCCCCTCCAAATCTCTTCAAAGCAGCCACAACGCCCAAGCCCTCCTTGCTGACAATCAGGCACTTTGCATAACAAAGAGCGGGTTCAGTGCTCGCACACAGGGCCGGTGTTGTATGGGGCGGGGTATCCAAGTGAGCGTGGCTCCAGAGATTGCCAAACAGTGTATCCCACAAGCTACCATGGGTGATGCAGGATAGCGTACAACACTGGGACAACATTTGTTAGGGCTCCTGGGGGCCAATTTCAATCTGAATGTGCCCCGCTTGCTTACAGGTGTGGGGGATGAGGGGTGGAAAGTGTGTAGCACCCTTGGGTTCTGTAAATACAAATGTTCCTTGATCTCAAGGAGCAGGCAGCAAAAGTGGAGCTAAAACACTAAACGGACACTTTAAAAAGTGCATAATTGCTGTCCGCAAGATGTTAACTAGGATGAAACCAGAACACTTTTTGATCATGCATCTTGAAGCGTAAATGTTCACTGATGCCAAGTGTAATTAGAAAAGGAACACATATCTTTGTGAATAAACAATTATTTATTATTAAAATTTAAGAAAAGTCGAAGGGGACACCCGGATTTGAACCAGGGACCTCTTGATCTGCAGTCAAATGCTCTACCACTGAGCTATATCCCCGTGCTTTTAGCGAATCTTCTGATACTTTTCAGGCTGTCGATTCTGCGCTGGTCAAGCATTCAACGTTAATGATCCTGGAAGAGACACGTCAGCTGGATTTAGCACTTATGTGAAGGAGAAAGGGCGAGCAGCCCTGCCTTGTCCTGGTGACACCCCCTCCAAATCTCTTCAAAGCCACAACACCCAAGCCCTCCTTGCTGACAATCAGGCACTTTGCATAACAAAGAGCAGCTTTAGTGCTCGCTCACAGGGCCGGTGTTGTATGGGGCGGGGTATCCAAGTGAGCGTGGCTCCGGAGATTTCCAAACAATGTATCCCACAAGCTACCATGGGGATGCAGGATAGCATACAACACCGGGACAACATTTGTTAGGGCTCCTGGGGGCCAATTTCAATCTGAATGTGCCCCGCTTGCTTACAGGTGTGGGGGGTGAGGGGTGGACAGTGTGTAGCACCCTTGGGTTCTGTAAATACAAATGTTCCTTGATCTCAAGGAGCAGGCAGCAAAAGTGGAGCTAAAACACTAAACGGACACTTTAAAAAGTGCATAATTGCTGTTAGCAATATGTTAACTAGGATGAAACCAGAACACTTTTTGATCATGCATCTTGAAGGGTAAATGTTCACTGATGCCAAGTGTAATTAGAAAAGGAACACATATCTTTGTGAATAAACAATTATTTATTATTAAAATTTAAGAAAAGTAGAAGGGGACACCCGGATTTGAACCAGGGACCTCTTGATCTGCAGTCAAATGCTCTACCACTGAGCTATATCCCCGTGATTTTAGGGAATCTTCTGATACTTTTCAGGCTGTCGATTCTGCTCTGGTCAAGCATTCAACGTTAATGATCCTGGAAGAGACACGTCAGCTGGATTTAGCACTTATGTGAAGGAGAAAGGGCGAGCAGCCCTGCCTTGTCCTGGTGACACCCCCTCCAAATCTCTTCAAAGCAGCCACAACGCCCAAGCCCTCCTTGCTGACAATCAGGCACTTTGCACAACAAAGAGCGGGTTCAGTGCTCGCACACAGGGCCGGTGTTGTATGGGGCGGGGTATCCAAGTGAGCGTGGCTCCGGAGATTGCCAAACAATGTATCCCACAAGCTACCATGGGTGATGCAGGATAGCGTACAACACTGGGACAACATTTGTTAGGGCTCCTGGGGGCCAATTTCAATCTGAATGTGCCCCGCTTCCTTACAGGTGTGGGGGACGAGGGGTGGACAGTGTGTAGCACCCTTGGGTTCTGTAAATACAAATGTTCCTTGATCTCAAGGAGCAGGCAGCAAAAGTGGAGCTAAAACACTAAACGGACACTTTAAAAAGTGCATAATTGCTGTCCGCAAGATGTTAACTAGGATGAAACCAGAACACTTTTTGATCATGCATCTTGAAGCGTAAATGTTCACTGATGCCAAGTGTAATTAGAAAAGGAACACATATCTTTGTGAATAAACAATTATTTATTATTAAAATTTAAGAAAAGTCGAAGGGGACACCCGGATTTGAACCAGGGACCTCTTGATCTGCAGTCAAATGCTCTACCACTGAACTATATCCCCGTGCTTTTAGCGGATCTTCTGATACTTTTCAGGCTGTCGATTCTGCACTGGTCAAGCATTCAACGTTAATGATCCTGGAAGAGACACGTCAGCTGGATTTTGCACTTATGTGAAGGAGAAAGGGCGAGCAGCCCTGCCTTGTCCTGGTGACACCCGCTCCAAATCTCTTCAAAGCCACAACACCCAAGCCCTCCTTGCTGACAATCAGGCACTTTGCATAACAAAGAGCAGCTTTAGTGCTCGCTCACAGGGCCGGTGTTGTATGGGGCGGGGTATCCAAGTGAGCGTGGCTCCGGAGATTTCCAAACAATGTATCCCACAAGCTACCATGGGGATGCAGGATAGCATACAACACCGGGACAACATTTGTTAGGGCTCCTGGGGGCCAATTTCAATCTGAATGTGCCCCGCTTGCTTACAGGTGTGGGGGGTGAGGGGTGGACAGTGTGTAGCACCCTTGGGTTCTGTAAATACAAATGTTCCTTGATCTCAAGGAGCAGGCAGCAAAAGTGGAGCTAAAACACTAAACGGACACTTTAAAAAGTGCATAATTGCTGTTAGCAATATGTTAACTAGGATGAAACCAGAACACTTTTTGATCATGCATCTTGAAGGGTAAATGTTCACTGATGCCAAGTGTAATTAGAAAAGGAACACATATCTTTGTGAATAAACAATTATTTATTATTAAAATTTAAGAAAAGTAGAAGGGGACACCCGGATTTGAACCAGGGACCTCTTGATCTGCAGTCAAATGCTCTACCACTGAGCTATATCCCCGTGATTTTAGGGAATCTTCTGATACTTTTCAGGCTGTCGATTCTGCTCTGGTCAAGCATTCAACGTTAATGATCCTGGAAGAGACACGTCAGCTGGATTTAGCACTTATGTGAAGGAGAAAGGGCGAGCAGCCCTGCCTTGTCCTGGTGACACCCCCTCCAAATCTCTTCAAAGCAGCCACAACGCCCAAGCCCTCCTTCCTGACAATCAGGCACTTTGCATAACAAAGAGCGGGTTCAGTGCTCGCACACAGGGCCGGTGTTGTATGGGGCGGGGTATCCAAGTGAGCGTGGCTCCGGAGATTGCCAAACAATGTATCCCACAAGCTACCATGGGTGATGCAGGATAGCTTACAACACTGGGACAACATTTGTTAGGGCTCCTGGGGGCCAATTTCAATCTGAATGTGCCCCGCTTGCTTACAGGTGTGGGGGATGAGGGGTGGACAGTGTGTAGCACCCTTGGGTTCTGTAAATACAAATGTTCCTTGATCTCAAGGAGCAGGCAGCAAAAGTGGAGCTAAAACACTAAACGGACACTTTAAAAAGTGCATAATTGCTGTCCGCAAGATGTTAACTAGGATGAAACCAGAACACTTTTTGATCATGCATCTTGAAGCGTAAATGTTCACTGATGCCAAGTGTAATTAGAAAAGGAACACATATCTTTGTGAATAAACAATTATTTATTATTAAAATTTAAGAAAAGTCGAAGGGGACACCCGGATTTGAACCAGGGAACCTCTTGATCTGCAGTCAAATGCTCTACCACTGAGCTATATCCCCGTGCTTTTAGCGAATCTTCTGATACTTTTCAGGCTGTCGATTCTGCACTGGTCAAGCATTCAACGTTAATGATCCTGGAAGAGACACGTCAGCTGGATTTTGCACTTATGTGAAGGAGAAAGGGCGAGCAGCCCTGCCTTGTCCTGGTGACACCCCCTCCAAATCTCTTCAAAGCCACAACACCCAAGCCCTCCTTGCTGACAATCAGGCACTTTGCATAACAAAGAGCAGCTTTAGTGCTCGCTCACAGGGCCGGTGTTGTATGGGGCGGGGTATCCAAGTGAGCGTGGCTCCGGAGATTTCCAAACAATGTATCCCACAAGCTACCATGGGGATGCAGGATAGCATAAAACACCGGGACAACATTTGTTAGGGCTCCTGGGGGCCAATTTCAATCTGAATGTGCCCCGTTTGCTTACAGGTGTGGGGGGTGAGGGGTGGACAGTGTGTAGCACCCTTGGGTTCTGTAAATACAAATGTTCCTTGATCTCAAGGAGCAGGCAGCAAAAGTGGAGCTAAAACACTAAACGGACACTTTAAAAAGTGCATAATTGCTGTTAGCAATATGTTAACTAGGATGAAACCAGAACACTTTTTGATCATGCATCTTGAAGGGTAAATGTTCACTGATGCCAAGTGTAATTAGAAAAGGAACACATATCTTTGTGAATAAACAATTATTTATTATTAAAATTTAAGAAAAGTAGAAGGGGACACCCGGATTTGACCCAGGGACCTCTTGATCTGCAGTCAAATGCTCTACCACTGAGCTATATCCCCGTGCTTTTAGGGAATCTTCTGATACTTTTCAGGCTGTCGATTCTGCGCTGGTCAAGCATTCAACATTAATGATCCTGGAAGAGACACGTCAGCTGGATTTAGCACTTATGTGAAGGAGAAAGGGCAAGCAGCCCTGCCTTGTCCTGGTGACACCCCCTCCAAATCTCTTCAAAGCAGCCACAACGCCCAAGCCCTCCTTGCTGACAATCAGGCACTTTGCATAACAAAGAGCGGGTTCAGTGCTCGCACACAGGGCCGGTGTTGTATGGGGCGGGGTATCCAAGTGAGCGTGGCTCCAGAGATTTACAAACAATGTATCCCACAAGCTACCATGGGGATGCAGGATAGCATACAACACCGGGACAACATTTGTTAGGGCTCCTGGGGGCCAATTTCAATCTGAATGTGCCCCGCTTGCTTACAGGTGTGGGGGGTGAGGGGTGGACAGTGTGTAGCACCCTTGGGTTCTGTAAATACAAATGTTCCTTGATCTCAAGGAGCAGGCAGCAAAAGTGGAGCTAAAACACTAAACGGACACTTTAAAAAGTGCATAATTGCTGTCCGCAAGATGTTAACTAGGATGAAACCAGAACACTTTTTGATCATGCATCTTGAAGCGTAAATGTTCACTGATGCCAAGTGTAATTAGAAAAGGAACACATATCTTTGTGAATAAACAATTATTTATTATTAAAATTTAAGAAATGTCGAAGGGGACACCCGGATTTGAACCAGGGACCTCTTGATCTGCAGTCAAATGCTCTACCACTGAGCTATATCCCCGTGCTTTTAGCGAATCTTCTGATACTTTTCAGGCTGTCGATTCTGCGCTGGTCAAGCATTCAACGTTAATGATCCTGGAAGAGACACGTCAGCTGGATTTAGCACTTATGTGAAGGAGAAAGGGCGAGCAGCCCTGCCTTGTCCTGGTGACACCCCCTCCAAATCTCTTCAAAGCCACAACACCCAAGCCCTCCTTGCTGACAATCAGGCACTTTGCATAACAAAGAGCAGCTTTAGTGCTCGCTCACAGGGCCGGTGTTGTATGGGGCGGGGTATCCAAGTGAGCGTGGCTCCGGAGATTTCCAAACAATGTATCCCACAAGCTACCATGGGGATGCAGGATAGCATACAACACCGGGACAACATTTGTTAGGGCTCCTGGGGGCCAATTTCAATCTGAATGTGCCCCGCTTGCTTACAGGTGTGGGGGGTGAGGGGTGGACAGTGTGTAGCACCCTTGGGTTCTGTAAATACAAATGTTCCTTGATCTCAAGGAGCAGGCAGCAAAAGTGGAGCTAAAACACTAAACGGACACTTTAAAAAGTGCATAATTGCTGTTAGCAATATGTTAACTAGGATGAAACCAGAACACTTTTTGATCATGCATCTTGAAGGGTAAATGTTCACTGATGCCAAGTGTAATTAGAAAAGGAACACATATCTTTGTGAATAAACAATTATTTATTATTAAAATTTAAGAAAAGTAGAAGGGGACACCCGGATTTGACCCAGGGACCTCTTGATCTGCAGTCAAATGCTCTACCACTGAGCTATATCCCCGTGCTTTTAGGGAATCTTCTGATACTTTTCAGGCTGTCGATTCTGCGCTGGTCAAGCATTCAACATTAATGATCCTGGAAGAGACACGTCAGCTGGATTTAGCACTTATGTGAAGGAGAAAGGGCAAGCAGCCCTGCCTTGTCCTGGTGACACCCCCTCCAAATCTCTTCAAAGCAGCCACAACGCCCAAGCCTTCCTTGCTGACAATCAGGCACTTTGCATAACAAAGAGCGGGTTCAGTGCTCGCACACAGGGCCGGTGTTGTATGGGGCGGGGTATCCAAGTGAGCGTGGCTCCAGAGATTGCCAAACAGTGTATCCCACAAGCTACCATGGGTGATGCAGGATAGCGTACAACACTGGGACAACATTTGTTAGGGCTCCTGGGGGCCAATTTCAATCTGAATGTGCCCCGCTTGCTTACAGGTGTGGGGGATGAGGGGTGGAAAGTGTGTAGCACCCTTGGGTTCTGTAAATACAAATGTTCCTTGATCTCAAGGAGCAGGCAGCAAAAGTGGAGCTAAAACACTAAACGGACACTTTAAAAAGTGCATAATTGCTGTCCGCAAGATGTTAACTAGGATGAAACCAGAACACTTTTTGATCATGCATCTTGAAGCGTAAATGTTCACTGATGCCAAGTGTAATTAGAAAAGGAACACATATCTTTGTGAATAAACAATTATTTATTATTAAAATTTAAGAAAAGTCGAAGGGGACACCCGGATTTGAACCAGGGACCTCTTGATCTGCAGTCAAATGCTCTACCACTGAGCTATATCCCCGTGCTTTTAGCGAATCTTCTGATACTTTTCAGGCTGTCGATTCTGCGCTGGTCAAGCATTCAACGTTAATGATCCTGGAAGAGACACGTCAGCTGGATTTAGCACTTATGTGAAGGAGAAAGGGCGAGCAGCCCTGCCTTGTCCTGGTGACACCCCCTCCAAATCTCTTCAAAGCCACAACACCCAAGCCCTCCTTGCTGACAATCAGGCACTTTGCATAACAAAGAGCAGCTTTAGTGCTCGCTCACAGGGCCGGTGTTGTATGGGGCGGGGTATCCAAGTGAGCGTGGCTCCGGAGATTTCCAAACAATGTATCCCACAAGCTACCATGGGGACGCAGGATAGCATACAACACCGGGACAACATTTGTTAGGGCTCCTGGGGGCCAATTTCAATCTGAATGTGCCCCGCTTGCTTACAGGTGTGGGGGGTGAGGGGTGGACAGTGTGTAGCACCCTTGGGTTCTGTAAATACAAATGTTCCTTGATCTCAAGGGGCAGGCAGCAAAAGTGGAGCTAAAACACTAAACGGACACTTTAAAAAGTGCATAATTGCTGTTAGCAATATGTTAACTAGGATGAAACCAGAACACTTTTTGATCATGCATCTTGAAGGGTAAATGTTCACTGATGCCAAGTGTAATTAGAAAAGGAACACATATCTTTGTGAATAAACAATTATTTATTATTAAAATTTAAGAAAAGTAGAAGGGGACACCCGGATTTGAACCACGGACCTCTTGATCTGCAGTCAAATGCTCTACTACTGAGCTATAACCCCGTGCTTTTAGGGAATCTTCTGATACTTTTCAGGCTGTCGATTCTGCGCTGGTCAAGCATTCAACGTTAATGATCCTGGAAGAGACACGTCAGCTGGATTTAGCACTTATGTGAAGGAGAAAGGGCGAGCAGCCCTGCCTTGTCCTGGTGACACCCCCTCCAAATCTCTTCAAAGCAGCCACAACGCCCAAGCCCTCCTTGCTGACAATCAGGCACTTTGCATAACAAAGAGCGGGTTCAGTGCTCGCACACAGGGCCGGTGTTGTATGGGGCGGGGTATCCAAGTGAGCGTGGCTCCGGAGATTGCCAAACAATGTATCCCACAAGCTACCATGGGTGATGCAGGATAGCGTACAACACTGGGACAACATTTGTTAGGGCTCCTGGGGGCCAATTTCAATCTGTTTCAATCTGAATGTGCCCCGCTTGCTTACAGGTGTGGGGGATGAGGGGTGGACAGTGTGTAGCACCCTTGGGTTCTGTAAATACAAATGTTCCTTGATCTCAAGGAGCAGGCAGCAAAAGTGGAGCTAAAACACTAAACGGACACTTTAAAAAGTGCATAATTGCTGTTAGCAATATGTTAACTAGGATGAAACCAGAATACTTTTTGATCATGCATCTTGAAGCGTAAATGTTCACTGATGCCAAGTGTAATTAGAAAAGGAACACATATCTTTGTGAATAAACAATTATTTATTATTAAAATTTAAGAAAAGTCGAAGGGGACACCCGGATTTGAACCAGGGACCTCTTGATCTGCAGTCAAATGCTCTACCACTGAGCTATATCCCCGTGCTTTTCGCGAATCTTCTGATACTTTTCAGGCTGTCGATTCTGCACTGGTCAAGCATTCAACGTTAATGATCCTGGAAGAGACACGTCAGCTGGATTTTGCACTTATGTGAAGGAGAAAGGGCGAGCAGCCCTGCCTTGTCCTGGTGACACCCCCTCCAAATCTCTTCAAAGCCACAACACCCAAGCCCTCCTTGCTGACAATCAGGCACTTTGCATAACAAAGAGCAGCTTTAGTGCTCGCTCACAGGGCCGGTGTTGTATGGGGCGGGGTATCCAAGTGAGCGTGGCTCCGGAGATTTCCAAACAATGTATCCCACAAGCTACCATGGGGATGCAGGATAGCATAAAACACCGGGACAACATTTGTTAGGGCTCCTGGGGGCCAATTTCAATCTGAATGTGCCCCGCTTGCTTACAGGTGTGGGGGGTGAGGGGTGGACAGTGTGTAGCACCCTTGGGTTCTGTAAATACAAATGTTCCTTGATCTCAAGGAGCAGGCAGCAAAAGTGGAGCTAAAACACTAAACGGACACTTTAAAAAGTGCACAATTGCTGTTAGCAATATGTTAACTAGGATGAAACCAGAACACTTTTTGATCATGCATCTTGAAGGGTAAATGTTCACTGATGCCAAGTGTAATTAGAAAAGGAACACATATCTTTGTGAATAAACAATTATTTACTATTAAAATTTAAGAAAAGTAGAAGGGGACACCCGGATTTGAACCAGGGACCTCTTGATCTGCAGTCAAATACTCTACCACTGAGCTATATCCCCGTGCTTTTAGGGCATCTTCTGATACTTTTCAGGCTGTCGATTCTGCGCTGGTCAAGCATTCAACGTTAATGATCCTGGAAGAGACACGTCAGCTGGATTTTGCACTTATGTGAAGGAGAAAGGGCGAGCAGCCCTGCCTTGTCCTGGTGACATCCCCTCCAAATCTCTTCAAAGCAGCCACAACGCCCAAGCCCTCCTTGCTGACAATCAGGCACTTTGCATAACAAAGAGCGGGTTCAGTGCTCGCACACAGGGCCGGTGTTGTATGGGGCGGGGTATCCAAGTGAGCGTGGCTCCGGAGATTGCCAAACAATGTATCCCACAAGCTACCATGGGGATGCAGGATAGCATACAACACCGGGACAACATTTGTTAGGGCTCCTGGGGGCCAATTTCAATCTGAATGTGCCCCGCTTGCTTACAGGTGTGGGGGATGAGGGGTGGACAGTGTGTAGCACCCTTGGGTTCTGTAAATACAAATGTTCCTTGATCTCAAGGAGCAGGCAGCAAAAGTGGAGCTAAAACACTAAACGGACACTTTAAAAAGTGCATAATTGCTGTTAGCAATATGTTAACTAGGATGAAACCAGAACACTTTTTGATCATGCATCTTGAAGGGTAAATGTTCACTGATGCCAAGTGTAATTAGAAAAGGAACACATATCTTTGTGAATAAACAATTATTTATTATTAAAATTTAAGAAAAGTAGAAGGGGACACCCGGATTTGAACCAGGGACTTCTTGATCTGCAGTCAAATGCTCTACCACTGAGCTATATCCCCGTGCTTTTAACGAATCTTCTGATACTTTTCAGCCTGTCGATTCTGCGCTGGTCAAGCATTCAACGTTAATGATCCTGGAAGAGACACGTCAGCTGGATTTTGCACTTATGTGAAGGAGAAAGGGCGAGCAGCCCTGCCTTGTCCTGGTGACACCCCCTCCAAATCTCTTCAAAGCCACAACACCCAAGCCCTCCTTGCTGACAATCAGGCACTTTGCATAACAAAGAGCAGCTTTAGTGCTCGCTCACAGGGCCGGTGTTGTATGGGGCGGGGTATCCAAGTGAGCGTGGCTTCGGAGATTTCCAAACAATGTATCCCACAAGCTACCATGGGGATGCAGGATAGCATACAACACCGGGACAACATTTGTTAGGGCTCCTGGGGGCCAATTTCAATCTGAATGTGCCCCGCTTGCTTACAGGTGTGGGGGGTGAGGGGTGGACAGTGTGTAGCACCCTTGGGTTCTGTAAATACAAATGTTCCTTGATCTCAAGGAGCAGGCAGCAAAAGTGGAGCTAAAACACTAAACGGACACTTTAAAAAGTGCATAATTGCTGTTAGCAATATGTTAACTAGGATGAAACCAGAACACTTTTTGATCATGCATCTTGAAGGGTAAATGTTCACTGATGCCAAGTGTAATTAGAAAAGGAACACATATCTTTGTGAATAAACAATTATTTATTATTAAAATTTAAGAAAAGTCGAAGGGGACACCCGGATTTGAACCAGGGACCTCTTGATCTGCAGTCAAATGCTCTACCACTGAGCTATATCCCCGTGCTTTTAGGGCATCTTCTGATACTTTTCAGCCTGTCGATTCTGCGCTGGTCAAGCATTCAACGTTAATGATCCTGGAAGAGACACGTCAGCTGGATTTAGCACTTATGTGAAGGAGAAAGGGCGAGCAGCCCTGCCTTGTCCTGGTGACACCCCCTCCAAATCTCTTCAAAGCAGCCACAACGCCCAAGCCCTCCTTGCTGACAATCAGGCACTTTGCATAACAAAGAGCGGGTTCAGTGCTCGCACACAGGGCCGGTGTTGTATGGGGCGGGGTATCCAAGTGAGCGTGGCTCCGGAGATTGCCA